>NC_067293.1:12481428-13101785 GCF_020740795.1 Apus apus | reverse complement strand
TTGATCTTGGCAATCCCTTTCTCTGCAGCTTTGGGTTTGATGATGCACATATGCTAACTTCTCCTTTGGCTTCCAGGTAGAATTAAAAATGTATCTCCTTGTAAAATTGTCAAGTCTGGAAACAAGTTTTAGTTTAGCAGAAAAAGATTTATATTTATTTTTCTTCTCCCTGGCCTCACTGATGATGATTTTGAATTTCTGAAAGAGTAAGTTACTTGCAATCAGGCCTGTTGCCCCTTGGTACAGATTTGCCCTCCACAACAAACACTTGCCTGTTGTTCAAGGTGAGGATTTGTTACCTTCAGCTCCAGCAGTGCAGGCAGGAGAGAGCCCCAGCTGTGCAGGCTGGGGTGTGAAAAGAGAGAAAAAAGAAATACTATTCTGACCTAATTTTGAAAGTTTAATTATTAACCAATAATTAGCAATGACAGGCTTAAAAACATCACTGAAAAGTGGAAGAAATATATATACACACCACAGCACAGACGGTTTAAAAAAATAAATTCCAAGTTTTAAATCTAACTGCTGATGGAAGGCTGCTGAGGGCAGATAAACAAAGGGAAGGACTACAGACATGACAGCTTCCTTGCAAAAGGCCTCACTCTAACCAGATCTTGGAGCCTTAGGGTTCCCATTCTGGCAGGTCTAGCACTGGTATTTATGGTGCAGCCCCCAGCAAGGAGGTGTCCCTGGTGCAATGCATTCCACCTGGGAGCAGAGCACCTCAGGTTTGGGGGCTCCTTGGGGTGGGAGGGGTTCAAGGAACCCCAACTCCACTGCCAGCAGCAGAACTCAGCCTGAAATCCCACCCCTTCCTCTGCCCAGAAACAAAGTCACCAGGCATTTTGTACACTTTTGTGTGACCTTTTCTAGATCTCTGAAATAAACAGAGTGCAGAGCCAGGGGTTTGCTATGGCAGGGTGCGGGCTGGAATCTCCAGGCAGGGTTTTCCAGAGGGTTTGTTTTGGAGTATCTGACAGAGCTAAGGGTTGTCCAAGAACGATGAGTCCTTATGTATCACGTCCAGCTTGTACCCCAGGTTAATCGTAATTTATTTACAGCTTGGATTGTCTTCTCTCTGCACTACAACTACAGGAAAGACAGCCATTATTTCTGTTTACAAGCCACATGATTTGGCAAGATCAAAATCTCCTAGTTTGTTTTTTCAGTGGCTTCATGTCAAACCTGTTGAACTTTTTTCTCTAAGAACATCCAGAAGAAAGCCATATTTTTTCCCTTGCTTGGTCTGAACCCAGAAAGTGAAGGAGGACATGCAGCACCATCCAAAACAAAGCCTAATGGTGCACCAGGGAGATGTTCAGCACAGCAAGTTCACAAACATCACGGCTCTACTGCTTCACACAGGCAGAAACTGGCACCATTTCTGGGCTGAGGGAAAGGTGAAGTACAAAGCAAGGCCGCTTCACCCTTGCCCATAAAACCCTGTAATGCTGGCAGTGTTTCCATAAGCACAACCCTTGCAAGAGCCAGGACAAAGAGTTGCTTCTCCGTGAGGCAGAGTGAGGGCATGGTGCATCCAAATTTGCCACCGTGACCTATTCCAAAATTTTGACAGGACAAGAGGCCCATGAATATTGGGACACCCCAAAGATGTTTTCTGCAAACAGTGCATCAGAGAGAATTCAGCAAGGTTCTTGGATCTAATACCCAGGAAGAGTTGAACCTACAGCACAAAATCAGTGCACAGCAAAGCAGATGGCTGCCTTGACTCCTTGCACCCATGGTCCACCCTGCACACCTACCCACCTCTGCCTGGGAATCCCTGCACAGGCAGCTCAGCCCCAAAGGTCAAGGCCATTGTAAACTGGAAAAAAGCTGTTCATCCGCAAGGAGGGGTAACTGAGTGGTGAATCAGCTTCTGGAGGGGCCCTGCAAAGCTATTTGTAATGTTGACTCTGTCCCTAAACCTCTCATTTAAGACAGTGGCTCTTCTTGGAGCCAAAGCTGATGAAGTCTCCTGGGTGAAGCCTATGTCTCTGCTGTGCCACGTATCAGACTGGAAAGTCAGAAGATCCACTCCCAGCCTTAAAAAACCCTTCTAAAGAATCCAGACAGAGATGCAATGATACTTTTTACTCCCCAAGACACTCTAAAACACCCAATTACTGCATATGTTTGTAAGGAGAGAAAATTAAATCCAGATCTCACCTTCAGGTTAGGAACTCTCAAACCGCCCATCCTTTCTGGCACTTATGATGCCTCTAGGAAGGCTGCAGTGCCCCAGGAAGGGGGGAAATCCAATGTTTGATAAAGACCCTGTTCTTTTTTCTGTACCACATCCCTCTGGGAGGCTGGACTTACTCATTGGTCCTTCTTGCCCTTTCCATTTTACAAGAAACAACTCATGGCTATTCGAGGAAGAGAAGCAACATCACTGTGTGATTTACATGATCAAATGCAACCAAATGAAGGTGAATTTCAAATATTGAGTGCCATTTTGATTTAGAGAATGTCAGGAATTAAAAAAAGAAGAGGAAATAGCAGCCTGCTTTTAGGTATCCCAAGAGAAGGAGTGAAACAAACCTCATCAAGTAAATAATATGCTTAGCCTCAGTTTTAATTTAAACCATATTTTAGTGTCTCAGCATAGCAGGAATTCCATAACATCATTCCAGCTCACATCGTTGCTACAGATATTTCTGTCCACATTTGACATGCAGTTATGCAGCAGTGTCAGCAACTTCTGTACTAAGAGGCAGCTGAAAAAAGTGTGACCTTCATCAAGTTGTTTCTTCTGACCTTTGCTTCTAACTCAGCTCAAATTCAAGGCCTTAACGTTGAAATGGCTATTGCAGCCATCAAAATTATAGTTTTAACAGCAAACCAATAATCACAGCACAACTATTTTCTGAGAATGAATGGGAAAAAAATGACTGTTCAAATGGATGGACCTAACACAGCAGAAGAAGTCACAGACACTGGTGACACACAATGTACAAAGAAAAATAAGATCACTAAAATATCCAATAGAGAAAGAAAAATGTTTTTGTAAGATTCAAAAGTATTTCAAACAGAAATCTTGGCTTTATCTGAATTTGGACAAATAAGGCAGTGTGACCAGGCACACGGGCTTAGGAGGAATATCAGTATTTTTGGTCAAAACTCCCAAGCTGGAAAGGAGAGCTCCAGAAAGGCCTCTCACAGTGTCTTGCTGGGTGCATGAGGAGCAGAGATCAGAGCATCCGTCTACAGGAGGCAACTTTGTAATTGGGGCAGTCCCATCACAGGCACTGGCAGGCAAAGACACTCCCTACAGCAGCTAATCAGCCATGTCAAAGCAACTTAAATCTCATAGAGATTGCTCCCGTTCATCAGAAAGCATAGACAAGCAACAGGGTTTTGGTGCCAAAGAAGCAAAAAGTACAATATGCCAAAAAATGGGCTGGAATTAAGCATCTGTCACTTCAACTTGATGACATTTATCCAAAACTCCTCTCCAGCAGGCCTGGAGACAAACCTCAAGTCATGGGATCAAATTAACTGTCCCAGAGGAGAAGAATAAACATCTTCTGCAAGTAGCTGTGTTGTTTCAGAAGTCCTGATTATATCAACACCAAACATTGCCTGGCTCTGAATACACAAAGACACTTTGGGAAGTGATGCCCAGTGAAAAATAACTGAAAGTCATGGGCAGAGGATGAAGGGAAAACAGAAACCATTTAATATTCAACTGTCAGGTTGCTAAAGAACAATGCAGGCAGAGATAAAAGAGAAAGGGTTGAAAGCTTTCAAAGTGAAGAGGCAGAAAGCATTGTTTGTGTTTGGTTAACTAGATAAAAAGCACACTGGACATACGTATTTAATTTGCAGCTGGGGAGACCTGAGAAACCAATATGTTTCCAAAAGAAAGGAAAAGCAGAGGACTTACCCCTAGCAGCAGCACCAGCCAGCCTGGCATGTGGCGTTTGGAGCGTGCCTGGGTGGGAAAGGGGCACGTGGCCATGGCCACACAGATGGTTGGAGAAAAAGCTGAGGAGCTTTTTCTCAGAATGACTGTGTTCTCGCTTGGGGTTTTTAAATGCTTCTCACCTCTGGAAGCACAGGACAGCACAAAATGCCAGCAGCCTGCTGATGCACTTTTGGAAACAGTGTGGCAAACACAAGGATGAACTTAGATATCATCTGGGGGCATCTCTCCCTCCACAAAGACAGTTCTCCTCTGGCACGTTCAGTTGTCCAGATACAAGCCAGCTCTAGTTAAAAGCCATGGTTCTTCCCTAAAGGTCCTTCCCTAAAACTTCCTTAGCAAAATGTTACATGCAAAACTACGAGGGGAACTGCAGTACGAGGGATGTGAGTGGGAATCACCAGCCAGACCTGCTTCCTGGTTTCCAAAGAGAAGCTAATTGGAATGAAAGTTGGGTACAATTTGCATATATTTTATACATTTTATACATGTATTTTATACACATGATAGAATTTTATACATAGAAAGAGAGTGAGCAAGCTTCCAAACTCCTTCTTAATTTATTTCCTTTGTTTGTTTTAAAGAGATTTATAGATTTGTCCTCACAGCAGCCTAAGTCCCTGGATATGTTGAGTTTTCTGTGGCTCAGACAGGCTTTTTATACTTCTGCAAGATAATCAGCACAGGAGTTTACTTGGCTAAATCAGAGAGAGATTTTCAAAGGCTGAAATGGCAACGAAGCACCCAACTCCCATCGGTGTTCAGAGACTTCCCTCTCCTTAATCACTGCGGTACTTTGGAAAGCAGAAAGCTTTGTCACAGCTGCACTGTGGTGTCCTCTGTACTCTGGGCAATAAAGGATACTACATTTACATTCAGACTTAGAAAAAAAAAAAAAAAAAAAAAAAAGAAAAAGAAAAAGCCCTTTCAATTTGGGCTGAGGAATGTGGTTCATTTGCTGATTTCCCGAACTGCTCCTATCATGACCGGGAATGCCAGCAGCAGCAGCCAAGGGTTTGTCTCTGTTGCCACAGAGCTGCATGGAAAAGCCACCAGTGGTATTTGCTTTGAGGGTAGCCTTGCTTGGAGTTATCATTCTCCCCTGCTTTACTTTATATTTAAGTCTTGCAAAAACACCAGCCCATCTATTCCTCACCTGAACTTCCAATCCTGTTTGGAGCTGACTTCATGACAACCTGCTTTGGTGAGGGAAGTACAGGCAACACAACTCCAGTCAGACACAGGGCTTTTCTGCTCAGTTTGGTTTAAAGGCTGGTGACACCAAGGTGCTCTCTTTGAGGAGGCAGGTACTAACCTGGCCTGCCCTGGGACAGGCAGAAATTTAGGCCCCCAAAGGCTCTCCCAGCCACATGCAAAAGGTGCAACTTTGGTGTCTTTTGGACTTGCTGAGTCACCTACAGCAGTGGCTGCTCAGCTCAGGGCCAAACCCCTCCCCATTTACCTTCAGTCTGCAGGCTCTCAGCTAGCAGAAACCAGGAGAAAGACATGCAGAAATCACTGCATTTCCCAAAGATCCTCACTTTGCTTTTCTGCCAGTCCCACCACGTTCCTGATTGGCAGCTGCCCAGCTTCCTTGCTGGGGAGCTCTGCAGAAGGTGGGAGCTGCAGAGAGCCCATGAGGGTGTCTGGGCATAACAGTAGCTCTAAGTGACAGTGGCTTGAGAGCAGGCTTGGAAAATCACTGACTGGTCTGCTCAGCTGCCACACTACAAAACTAGTAATGATTTAGTGCTGCTTCCCCTCACCAGGGGTAAAATAGTTCCACTTTCCCTCTCAGAAGCACACATTCTCCACCTCACTGAACCCAGAGCATCCCTCTGATCCCACATCAGCAGGGACAACAAAATTTTGCTTTCAAGGACCAATTAAAAATCCCTTCCAAAACAAAGAAAAATATCAACCAAAGGAAGTGCAGAGCAGTTTCATGAGACCACTGGAAGGAGTGGAGGGGTCTCCCCTTAGGCAGGACCAGGGGGCCCCTGACCAGTATATGCAAACTGAAGGTCAGGTCCTCCACCAGGGAAAGTGCTCCAAAGAGCTCTGCCAGCCCCACAGCTCATGTCAGTATCCCATTTCAGCCTCCCCAGCATTCCTCACCAACTTGCTTTTCCTCTCTTCCTCCCTGCTGCCTTAACCACCAGCTTCCCCTCTGTGTTTGGACCCGAGTATTGCAAGAATTTTTGATTGAATTGTAGATTCATCAGATACGTGGTTTTGGTCACCCTGAAACTATTAGCTAGTCTGGGTCAGATTTGTCAAATAGTTTTGGCTGGAAACTGTGCATACAAGGATGGGGCTGGGGAGAGGGTTGCCTTATGGCTGGGGCAGGTGTCCCCCAACTCACAGGTGGAGGCCACACACTCACCTCCTCTCTTGCAGGGCTTTTTTTGAGCTTTAAAAAGTAGAGCAGGTCCTGTGGGAGCCTAGGAAGCCAACAGCAGGATTTCTAGAGAGTCTGAAATCAGGTAAAGGGCACATCTGTATGTACCCCAAACCTCAGATGGCGTTGGTTATCCAGAAAACCTTAATGTTGGAAGAGCTCCAGTTAGTACAAAAAGCTTTAAGGAGCAGGATTGTCCCTGGGCAAGGAGAAAAGGAGTCCAGGAGGTGGGACCACAAGCCCCATCCCTGCTCCAGAGAGTGGTTCATTACTGACAAAAAAAGGGAGAAGAGGACACTTTCCCAGGAAGCACTTTTCAGTTCCCTGTCAATTAACAGAGAACTCAAAGCTACCAAGGGGGGAAGTAGGAAAATAAAACAGCCTGACACAAGCACATTGTGAAGCTGCACAGGAAAGGCACGATTGGTTACATCAGTAGCTCCCATTCTGAACTAAATTTCTCAATTCCAAGATCAGTAAGACAAGGGATTGGTGACATGAACTGGTCCAGAAGGTGCCTGGTGTCCCACATCCCTAGAAAGAGCCTGTAAGTTTGTACTGCCAATGCAGTTATTGAGAAGAAAATCATACACAAAGAAATCAAAGCCAACACCAAAACTGATGCTTTTTCTTCATCTTCCTCCAGTCTCCATAATTCTCCCATGCACCCACACAGCCACTCCCCATACCATGCACTTGCAGCTGTTTCTGTGATCCCCTGAGCTATGCTGCTTCAGGGATTTGCAGCACACCTCGTGCTGCTGTTTAAGCTAGAAATAATAGTGACTGGTCTGAGTGTTTCCCAGCAGAAGGACTTTTAGGACATGGTAACAGCTATGAGCAGCCAGCACAGAGCATTTCACATGCCCCGTGCTAGCAGCCATTCCAAAACTCATTTTGTCTACAACATTAGATGCTGATGCAAGGGTGGATCTCAAAACCACCCAAACTTTCCTATCCTACTTGGGCAGTGTGTCAGGGAGTCAAATCTGTGGGGACCAGGAAACATCCCTGTGGATACTGGGAAACTGCTCCCCAGCACATCCTGGTGTCCTCAAGCCCCTATGATATCCATGGAAAGAGAACTTTTAGCACCAGGGTGATGTATTGCCAGCTTATCCCAGCCTGCAGTGAGGGAATCCATATCTGTTTGTCAACATTGCAACCTTCATGAGATGTGGCTTCAACATAAGGGACTCCAGTGCTCTCCCCTAAAACCACTGTTGGGGGGTTACCTGCAAAGGGTCTTGTTTTACTCTGTAAAAGAAAAGGGTTAATACAACCTCCAGCATAAGGAGCAGTAGCATTGTCTTGTCCCACATCTTTCTGACACAAAAGGAAGATATTCAGGATCTGGCCAATGTTGGTTTTGTTTTGGAAGACCTTGATCTGCTCCTTCTTTGCTGACAGCATTGATGGGAGAGTTTCATACCATGTATCTGGGCTGTGGGAGTCCTGAAAGTTACTGACTGAAGGGGGAAAAATGCTGAAATCCACAGAAAAGTGAAGGGAAGATGCAGGGAGAAGAGGCACATTTTGCTAATTTATTTTTTTACATTGCAACAGCTGTGCTTACATGAAAAGGGTCATTAACTGAAGACACACAGAGTACCAGCATGTCTGCTGAGGCTTTATACAATTTAGGAGATCACTGCAGAGTACAATGCAGGACTATTTAAAATTCACAAACAAATCCTATAAAATACCTTTGTAGGTGTTTTAATGGTCTAAAACAAGTACCGTGTGCTACTCGATAGGTGCAATTTTCCCCTTTTACTAAATTCCATACATAAAAATCAATCTGTTATTTTTAAAAACAGACTTTTTTTACTACACTATTTTAAAAGAATAAAGACAGCTCCCACTGAGATGTCTGTTTAAAAGTTCAGTACATTCTGCTGCCTTATTTTATCTAGCAATGATGAACTAAAAGAACACTGAAAATTCAATCATGATGGCAATAATATTTGAAAAGACTCTAAAAAAAAAAAGAATTATTTAAGTGGCAAGAAACATATTTTGCTGAAATTCTGAACTCTATATTTCTGTTTCATTACATGGAAAATAATACAGGCCCTATGCAGAAAACATGTTCAGTGTACCACTTTGATGGAAACTAAACAGCCTTTTAAAAGCAGAGTGAAATGAAAGGTGTTTTTTTAAAAACACACAGGTATTTACACAGGGCCATTTACTCCACGTTGGGAATGGTGCCTTTCCCTCTCTATAGTTTAGCCATCTCTTGCATAGTTTGCATAAGTATGCATTTATTTACTAATCTTCAAAGAGTCCCCATTTTTCCTAGCTTTCCACTGTAGTCATTAGAGGTCACAACCCTGTAGGAAATATGGGCTGCCATGGTAACACAAAATGTCTGCTACAGGCTTAGTGTAATTCCTTCCTAATAGAAAAACAACAGCAGCAAATCCTGCCTTTGACAAACGGGCTTATACGTTGTAAGAAGCCGCTACCTAGAAAGGTGCCTAGCACTTCAAAACAGCTCTAACTGAAATAAATGTTATTTCAAAAAAAGGGGAAACAACCTCACACGTTCAACATGATTAAAAAAAAAATAAATGTTACTTTGTTACACAAATAAGAACATGGAAATAATCGGACAAACCAATCTACAAGGTCTCGTTAAACAGGGCGGGTGAAGTTTGCGAGGCGCCGTGCTCAAAGCCAGCCCAGCTCTACTCAACAACAAGTGTCTGCTGAGCACTTCCAGCAGGATTCCTGGCAAACCTTGCCCATAACAAGGAAAAAAGCTGCATTGGCATATGTCTGAAAAAGCAAAAAATTGGAGGGAGGAAGACTGTCACCTCTCTGATTGCAGCAAGGTAGCCTGACCTTCCCCACTTGGAAATCCCTGTGGAAAGAAATGCATCTGGTTCCAATAGATAACTGGGCTTTAAAAGGAGGGGGAAAAGGGTCTGTTTGATCTAGTGGTCCATGGGCATGACTGGCATTTCAGTGAAATCCCACCTCATCGTGAGGAAGGCTGCCAGCATGGCTGGCTGGCTCAGAGGATGGGTAATTTGCGAGGGCTCTGGCTGCCCCTCACACCTGCACTCAACATTGCCTTATGCTTCCAAGTCCTGCCTACTGCTCCCAAAGGCTCCTATCTCCTCTCCTGCCTTCCTCCTGCAGAGCACAAAAATGAAGAACTGGTTTTCTTTATTGCATCACTGGAATTCTCAAAAAAATGGGGGGTTTTGTGCTGATTTCTAGACTTCACTCTTTACCAAACAATAAGTGATTGCTGATGGGATACCCCCTGCTTGCCATCCCAACAACCATCAGGCTGCTGCTCAGAGGGGATACACCACTGGTGTTTCTGCTACAATGTGGAGCCTCCCCCCAGTCAAATCCTGTTTCTTGTTGTCTTTTGTTTACATTCCTCCAGCCAGTTTCAATTCAGAGACCAGCACTCATATCTCCACCAATTTGACTTAACTTTTCAGTTAAGCTGTTGCATTACCCCTGCTCCCTTCCCCATGCTCTTGGCTTTGCTCTTCTACATTTACTTTTTTCTAAAAAAGAGCTTAATTTTCTTGAAAAAAATAGGATTCCTCAAAACACTCGCAATCTGCTCTCTCTTTCTTTTTAAAGTGGGCACACCCATCACCCCAGGTGCCCTACACCACAGTGGGAAATTTGAATTTCTCAGGGTTGGCATCGCTTTGCAGCAAGACGGACGCTGCCGAATCCCATCTGCCCAGGATGGCCCTCCTCATCCTGCCTTCCTCCTTCTGAGGATTCACCCCATCACTCCAGTGAGGGAAGGCAGACCCAAGAGTTTTGGTAACCAACTCAGGATGTGAACCCCCATGAGTTCCCATGGCGGGGTCCCCCGGGAGCCCACGGGCGAGGCCCAGCTGCCTGCAGCAGGAGCCTTCCTCATGGAAGCGCCGTCCCCTCCGTCGGCGCGTTGCTGGGGCGGTTGGAAATCAGACCCTCACCTACTGCGAGCCTGATAATGAGGAACAGCATTTTGGGCAAGGATCTAATCCACAGCAGAAAGCCAAGCTCCCCTTATGAAGCCTACTGCTATCCCATGGCAGCCTTTCACAGCATTTTACCACTTTCATGCACAAAGTAGAAAGGACAAAAAATATCTCTGCTTACACCCTTCAGTTAGGGCAGTAGTGACTTTCATCTTCCTCCTCCTCCACCACTGCTTTGAAACCTTAAGTGTCAGAAGACATTTTAGGCTTGCCTCCTCTTTCCTGCCTGCCCTCTTCTTTGGGATATGAGGTGCTCGGTGCTTTCAGCCTGTGCCTAAGAAAAAACACTTAAGGCATAATTGATGGTTGTGGGTGTTAAGGCAGCTTGGTCTGGAAAGTTCTGCTTTGCCTGTATTATTGTCCCCAAATACTGCTGTGAAGACTCTATAACCATAGCAGCTGAGAAACAAGTCTTCTTCACACTCATCTCCTTACTGCCACCACTGTATCTGGGAACCAAAGTCATCGCTCACTCAAAACCCAGCACTTACATACCACCCTGTAGCTGAAGAGTGGCATGTGCTCAGGCATGGGGGATTATTCCATACCAAGCAAAAGGAGTGAGCTGGTTATACCCACAGCAGAAACTGAAGGCAGGTCCCCACATCCTTGCATAGACTCCCCCAGACTGCCTCCAGCTGTATTCTTCTTCTCCACAGGACACAAGTCCTCTTTGGTACCTGTCATGCTGTGCCCAGACACAAGTGACCTCTGCAGCATGGCACCAAATCCCCACATCAGAGCCCACTGCTCCCTGCATGGCCTTTGGGGACAAACATTTAATTGCCTTATCCATTTAACAACTTACCAGGAGAAACTCCTTACAGTCACTATGCATGTGGCTGCTCTAGTGAGTCTAGTGGTCACTTTGCTCTGGTGAGTCCTTGCAGACCCTCTCTGGCTGCCATCAGCAGCCACCCCAAGCCCTCCAGTAACCCCAACAGCAGCAGCAACAAGCACCATTGACAATCCCTCACTGAGGACATGAAGCAGCTGGACCATGTACACTAGAGCTCATCACAGCCCCTTTGCTGCCTAGAGAGCCCAGCAGGCTGGGAGGGGCTCCTGTCCCCACTGGTCCTTGCACAGATGGTGGCCCCAGCACTGTGGTGGGCAGGCAAGTAGCAGGCCATGGCTGAGACCTCTCTCCTGCCCTGGAATTGAAGAGTTTTCACTAGAAGCCTCAATAATGTTTCCCATAAAGAGATGCTTGCCCAGCAGCAGTGTGGGAGGGTTTCTCCTCTGCCCTCAGAACAACAGAGCAGAAGGGATTCACCACATTGCATCTTGTCTCCTGCCACTGCCAAGGTCTTCCTTGGAAGGAAAAGCAGGGCATTTCATTTATTTAGTCATTGGCCTCTGAAAGAGGAAGATCAGGAGCAAATTTCACAACTAGAATTCATACCACACCACTGATGAAAATAAATGCACTTCTGTGCCACCTCATCTCACAGCCAACAGGGAACTCCCCACGTCTCCATCCAGCTCCCAGCTGACTCCTGAATCCACACACAAAATCCAACAGCAGAAACACCACACAGGTTGGATGTTATCCTGGGGGACCTGAGCTCTGCAAACCAATGAACCAATTACCCTCTTCTACTGATAAAGTTAGATTACACCTGAAGATGATGCAATATCAGTAACATACAAGGAAAGCCAAGAGAATCCAAATTGCTTCCTCAGACTCCTCCTGTGTGGAATCATGCAGCCTCCACCAGTGCCACCATCCCACCATGAGTCCCTGCACTGGGCAAAGCAGCAGGGCAGGCAACCACTGTACTCAGGTCATTTATTTTGACAAGTGTAGCTTGATTTTAATCATTGATAATTTTTCTGAGCAAAGCATCTTTGGGTAAGTGGGCTGTAGTCTACTTTGTAAAAGTAGTGGAGCTGGAGTAATAGGAGGGCTCTCTGCAGCATTCTGTCATTAATCAGTGCTAATAAATGTGGAAAAAACACTGTGTGTGTGTATTATGGAATGTGCAGATAAGCAAAGTGTAAATGAGTGAGGTTTGGTCTATATGAGGTACTTCCACTTTGTGCTGAGAACAGATAATAGCAAAGTACCTGACCTGTTCGATTAAATTTTCCAATCCTGTGTTTGTCACTTGGGCTTTTTAGGCTCTGCAGTTAAGACAAAGAGATCAGCTGCTCCCTGGAGAGCAGGCACTCTGATTTTTAGCCACTGAGGAAAGAAGTGAGGATCTGCTGCATTTTTGGGTGACCAGAGAATGTACAATATACTCAAATCATGGTCAAATCCAGACAAGCCACCTTCATGAGCATCATGACCATCATTTGATCCATGCATACAGACACAACACCCTGGAAAGCATGTGGCCATGGCAGAGCAGATGGTGACACATGCAGAATAACCCCAGGACATGACACACACTGAGTTTCACTCCTGCACACTGCTACAACCTTCCCACAGCTGCAAGAGCAGGAGAGGTGGTGACCATCCCTGTCCCACCGTGTGACAAGCCCCCAGGACCCTCCTGCACACACATGCCATGGTCGGTATGAACAAGCCACCCCTCTGCTCATGCAGGGGTCAATATAAAGCAGATCCCTCACTAAGCACTGACTATACTACCCCTCCTGTCGTCTCACAAAGCTCTAGGACTCACCAGCATCCCAAGGGGCAAACCTACTCCCCAGCTTGTCTACAGTAACATCAGAGGGGCAAATTTCCTGGTTTCCACATGGGAAGTGATGAACTCCAGCTCTCCCCTACCTACCTACCTACATGGTCCTGGATCAGCAGAACCATCATCAGACACTGCCACAGAGTGGGTAGTAACACTGGTACTGAGGCAAGTGAGAATTTCTGCACCACTTATTATGAAAAAATATGCCTGACTGGGTTTTCCCCAGGAGCTGCTGACTTCAGAGGGGCAGTTTTACTCCCAAATTTGCTTTGAGGCACCCGAGCCAGGGAGCTGCAGCAACTCCCATGCAAGGAGTTTTGGGCAGCCAACACAAAACAAGAGGAGCAGCACCAGGGGCAACCAACATCTCAAAGGTCTGACAGTGAAACCCTGACACAAGAGATGCTACCAACAGGCCAGGAACATCACTAAGCTGAGTACAACCACTTGGTTTATTTGATGTTTTAAAATTAAATCAACCTTTTGTATCAACAGTAAAGAAATTTTGCTGTATTTTTTTTTTCTCTCATTTCAAAGGCTGCTGCGCCAAGACATTACTTTAAATTTCCATCTTCATCAATGCAAAATGTTGTTTCATCAACATCAAAATATCTGGGGAATGCTAACTGACATTTCTGCTTGCAAGCTCGTTTGGGGAGCATTTATATATGTGTTTGCCTGGAAGAAATATGTTTTTAACTGACTCTCGAGTCTCTCACTTTTCAGAAGATACTATCAAAACACTGGGTGAGAATCTCAGCACAAAGCTTGGAAGGAAACCAGACAGATTTATACTATAGGAACTGATCTCATACATCAAATCAGACCTGCATGTAACAGCCTGAGTCATTGCAGTGCTGTTTGTGTTTCTTTGCATTGCTTTATTCTTTGGGCAGGGAGGGAAAAGGACCACTTTTTCAAGGAAAAGCCACAAAAGGCTCCTCCCAATGTAAGCAAGTTATTTTGCCAGGGAAAGCCCTTTTTCCAGCAAGGCAGGTTGGAGGGAAGAGACAGGCTCTTCCTTGGGAGAGAAAAGGCCGTCATGCA
This sequence comes from Apus apus, assembly GCF_020740795.1. NCBI lineage: Eukaryota > Metazoa > Chordata > Aves > Apodiformes > Apodidae > Apus > Apus apus. The sequence continues at coordinate 13,087,748 of NC_067293.1, read as the reverse complement.
AGGAGGCTGCTCCCTGTTGTGCTGGAAGCACCCCAAGGTGGGGAAATAGAGCTATGGGAGCACCCACATGAGAGAAGCTCTCTCCCCTTGCTACCCTCAGTCATTTCTGACACAAAAGAGGAAAATGTAGCATTGCGTCAAGACCATTTTTTTTTTTTAACAGAAAAAGGGGGGGTTTTGGGAATAAAAATAATTATCTTCCAGCCCTTTCAATGCCATTTTACTTCCTGGGAAAGAAAGAAAATGTGAAATTACTTTTTCTGGCTCTGAGGACTAGCCATCACATTTACCAATTTCACTGTGAGACAGCAGAGAGTGTTTTCTCGCTCTGCGATCCAACTGCTTTTGCTATGACTACCACTTCCCACTGCCAAAAAAGAGGGAGGGGGAATAAAAAAAAAAAAATCACCTGTAAAGAATTAGGTAACAGAGTGTGAAAGGTCTCTGCCATTCAGGAAATACTTCCCGCTGGATTTAATTACAGATTGCAACTAAACTCTTCCCCCCTTCCCCCCCCTTTTTTTTTTTTTGAACTTCAGACATACAATAACATGACATTTATTGAATGTGCTAGCCTTGCAGGGGCAGTGGGACTAAAAAGCCTGGAGAACTTCATTGTTTACAATTCACTTTTAAAATATACTTTATACACCAGCTTAAGGAGAGTTTTAGGGAGAAAGCACATTTTATCCACAGGCATATGGAATGAAGACCCTTTGCAGGCTGCAAGGCAGAGGTGCTGGAGACCTGCTCGGGTCCCAGCGCCGTGCTGGCAGTGACATTCCCCATCCTCTCCCCTGCCACATCCTGGGGGCAATCTGCCTTTTACAGCCCGCCCAAACTCCCTCTCTGCTCAGCAGCTCACACAGATACTGGCTTCAGCGAGTCCCTCTCACATTTGGTCTAAATTGGGTGTTTTCCCCTTAGTATCTCAGCTAAGATGAGCGGTCCTGATACAAGAGTATTAAATGTCAAACGAGCAAAAAACAATGTGCAAAGCCAACACAACTCTGCATTTAATTTAGGCAGTGTCAAAGCTAGGAGAGGAAAGGAATGGTATGTTTTTTTTCTTTGCACATTTTTATAAAACCACCAAATCCAGCTCATACTTGAGGCTCCTGTCCTAACCCAGAACCCATGTCTTCTCTTATTCTCTATCAATATTAGGCTAATCAGTGGCAAACAAAACAATATAACGATATTTGCTTAAATTTGAGTCACTAATTATACATGGTAACATTAGAACTGTTCCTCTGTTGTGCACCTCATTTGCCCACTTTGAAACGAGACATTAGGATTTTATTTCTAAATGCGTTGATTAAATTGTGTCTTTGCTTCTGCAGCCAGAAATACAGAAGCTTTCCTCTAAGCGTAGGTAATGAGGCATCCAACTCCCTGGAATTCATTTAAAAATTTGTATTCCATCATAATTATCTCCAGTCATTGTTCATAATAGCACAATTTGTTATAGATCAAATACTGTACAGATGGATACACTGAACTGGTATCTAGAGTGTCTCTTAAACTCACAAAAGGGAATAAATCTCAGAGTCCAGGCAAAAATCAGCTCCCCGGAAGGCGTTATCCTGTCAGTGCTACAGGGTAATTTACAGGATCTGCCAACATTTAGGAGTCCCTGGCTTTACTTTTTTTGGCTTTTATGAGCTGAAGAACAGAAGCAGGGTCACTGGAGAGATTAAGTTTCCTTTCGGCGCTGTTAGGGAGGGAGACAGAGAGAGACACGGCAAGTAAGTGCTCTGCTGTACCCTGAAAATTAAAATACAGATGGATTAACACCCTAACGATGTGCTTTGCCAGCTTTTACAGGGTTCACAGCCTCCCAGCGCACAACCACGGGCACAGAGAACTCGCACCCTCAGCATTTAACCAAATGAGGAGTTGGAAATTGTTTGCTTGGCTTTTTGCTTCTCTGTTTGCTTTTTAACAAAACAAAAAAAAATTCTTGTTCATGCAGTGCCTGCTGGAAATCAGCAGAAAATTCATCTGCTGATATATCCATCTGCAGTGAAGTGTTCAGTGAAAGGGCAATGCCAGTAGAGTGGCACGAAGGCAGATGTTTTCCCTCCTCTGTGCTACAAGCAACAGAAATTCAGGTGATAACTTATTCTGCAGCACAGCACCCAAAGCAGGAGCGCAGATCCTCCCATCTGTTACAGAGCACACACAAATGGGATAAGGAAAAAATAAAATTAAAAGTGTTTGTAGTAGCCAGTTTTCAACCTTTTTTTCCCCCAATAGGTTACAACTGTAAATCAAGGGGGGAAGTTGGATTTCAACTTCTGCCTGAGCATTTTATACATCTGCACTTTTGATTCATTTGAGTTGCATGGGAGCGAAAGAGGTAACATTTACCTCCTCACCTCTGAAATGAAGAATGAAAACCTTATTTTGCAATTATAGCATGATATGTAGGCAAAATTAAGAATGTTTTCTTTCTTTTCTTCTCCTCCCCCTTCATCCCAGAAAAAAACCCAAAAAATAAAGAATTCAAATTGCAAGTCTATTCCAGAGCAAAACACCGTTCATCGCAGAAAGGGAATTTAACCTGATAAATCAGCTTTCTGCAGATCATGATTGAAGTGGTTCATGTTCACATTGCAATGAGATTTCTTTACCCACACGTTTTTTGTTTTTTTTTAACAGGTTTAATAAATTATGACAGACCTTTAAAAGCCGATTGGGGCTGTACAGGATAGATTTATGATCAGGCAAACAGCCCAGCGGAAGGTAACCACACAGCATTTTAGTGCTTTCAGTAGGAGGACTCTTTTTATTATTATGAATTGCATCAAAAGAATAGCTGAAGTCTAATGCTGTTTAGTGCTCGTTTTTCAAAGTAAACTGCAGAAGCAGAAGGAAACTGTTTAAATCCAGAAACTATTTTGAGCAAGTTAGCTGGGAAAAAGAGATCGGAATAATATAGTAATAACGGACTCGAAACTTGGAGTAATTTAAAACGGCAACAAAAGTAGAAGAAGAAAATTAGATATTTAACAAATTACTTTTTCAACTAAATTACTCAGGGTAGTTTATGGTATTACAAGTCTCTCCTTCTTTCCACACTTTCTCATAAAGGATTTGCTACCAAAACAGCAGCAACTTTTCATTTGTTGTGAGGCAGCTGACGGGATCAAAATGCCGTTTCCTAAACCACCGAACAAACCAGGTTCACGCCCTGCAGTTTTGAGGGTGTTGTTAATAAATGGTGGACAGATAGGATGGCTGTATCCTTTTGTGAGCAGATTGTGAGATACCAAAGGGGTAGTAACTTTTTTTTCAAATATCAAGTTTTTAAATATAAAAAAGTACGTTTCACAATCTTGTACGAATAGTTCTATTTAGATACCTGCTGCGTTTAACATTGTTGCTGAAATCTAAAATAGGTATGTAGACTGTTTTTAAATTGATATCCATAGAAAACACAAACTAATTAGCCACATGTATCAAAATTATTAAAGTAACCACAGCTATTCAGTTGCCTTGCATTATATAATATACGATCCAATAAATTAGGTAACATAACGAAAGTAAAAATAAGGCTTAGGTCTTGGTACAAATTAAACTATAAAACATTATATTCAGTGCTTGAAAACACCCCAGCTTTAATTTCTCAATTATAATTTTAAAAAGCAATAAAGGTGGTTCCATAAAATAGGGAAAACAAACTAGTTCCAATTTGGTGTGAAAAATAATCAAAACTGACAATTTTACGAAAGGACTTTGTACGAGCAGAGCTACAAAGGCACAAATAAAAACCAGTGATTACAAAATAGCTACAATCATCTGACTGGTGTTTTACGTGCTAGATGCTTGTAAAAAATGGAGATTATAAATGTGCCCCGTGCACCATAAAACCCTGCGTAGTCGAGAGAAGGAAAAACCCCCCAGACTCAAGCACACAATTGCCCTGTGCCCTTCCTGCGCAGCAGCCACTCACACCCAGGGGCTTTCAACCAAATCTGTCGATAGGACAGGGATGGAAAACGGATGAAATATATTTTTGTTCTGCTCTTTCATCCCCTTCTCACAGCGGTGGGAGAATAAAAACTCCAGTGTCATGTTAGTCACAAGGCAGAATTTATTCAAATGTCCGTGCCTTGTCCTGACCACAACTCTGGGCTGAACGAGCCATAAATGAGGCTGTTTGTAATTAAAGCTGCTTTTTCAAACGGAGAGAGGGGACTGATGCTATCCCTGCCTGTGCCCACCCTTTCATCCCACAGCCAGCCACGGAGAAATCCTCTTACACCCAGCAAAGGGGTAAATGCAGCCAAAAAGAAACAGCAAAGTTGTGTTTAAAAGTGGCGCCAATACTGAATACTCCAGAAAAGGCAGATTGCACTTTGAAGATTTGTATAATTAAATTTATCTGTTGCTTATTCTCTAAAGCATTGCTCCTGAATTAAGAAAGCACACACAACCCAACTCTACATGTAAACATTTATCCAAAACTTACAAAAATTAACTGATGAAGGTTAACAACAACAAAAAAAAAAGAGACCAAAAAAATCCCTGAAGCAGCCTCTCTAATTGGATCAGTGTCATGTCAGCACAGTGAAAATACTGGAGATCCACATAAACTACCAGAAGATTTTGTTGTTGTTTAGTAACAACGCAAAGCAAGAAAGCTACAGTAGAAACCGTGGCAGATTGTACAGTTAAACTACCCAAACCAGCATCACTTTTTTTTTTTTTTTTTAATACCTTGGTGCCCCCTTTTGGTCTATACAGTTCAAGACATTTTTCCCCATTTAAAAATTTAATCATAAAAACACAGTAACTTTTCACTGGTGAAGTCTTAATCGAGAGTCTCGTGGCTGCTCCACCTTTAGTGACATCCCACTGTCCCTGCCATAGGCTTAGCCCCCCTGAGCAGGCACAAGTAGCAGCTAAAGTCAAAGGAAAGGGGCTGATTTCCATTAGAAAAATTGCCCCAGTGCAAAATTCTACTTTATACAGTTATCTTGATAGAAAGGAGGAAAAAAAAAATGAATAAAAAATGAGAAGGTTTTTTTTTTAAAAAAAAAAAAGATCCATTCATTACCTTTGCTACAGTACACTCAATGGGGGAAGGTTGAGGCTGGTGTGCAGATGATAACTTTGTCTTGCTATGCTTGTGCATGCAACACAGAGGAGAGAAAAGTTCCTGAGCCAGTGGGAGCCTCTGCTCAGGTCCAGGTTCCCAACAGATCACGCGTCGCTAGCATCGCGCCCAAACCTCACCCAGCCTGCTTTCAGGAGGAGAACGCCAAGTTTGATAGATATTAGACAAAAACAAAAAGCACCTCATCCTGATGACTTTCATATTGAGGCACTAGTAATTATGCCACAGAAACAAGATCTTTCCACGTTCAACATCACTGTGTGAAGACGAGCTTATTTCCAGCAGGGATATTGAGTCCTGCCATCTGAAGGGCCAATCAAGTGTGAAGTACAGTATAGTTTTAGACTCAATTGAAAGGAAAAAGCTTGACTACTAGTTCATAGCATGACAACTTTCATGGATTAGCTCAGACCCTATTCTACTCTGTGAAAGGGTATCACAGCATGAAGATAGTTTTCAATGCACTAAACTTTAATAGCTGAGTGGGGGAGCCAAAGCTTCCTTTTGGTCTCTATAGAAACAGTATAGCCAAAATTTGAGACAAAATTAAGATTCTGGGGTTTCAGTGTTGTATCTACCCTCCAAGATCCCTATTCATTAAAAGTCTTCAGACTTTATATGCATATATAATTATATAGATAACTACATACATGCTTGTGCATGCCATTTTTCCAGAGTTAGATGGAGTTAAACCCAATTAACTAATTCCCCAGAGCCCCACCACTGCTTGCCAGTGTCCCCAGAGCCCTGGGAGGAAGCAGCGGGAGCAGAGAGGCACCCGAGGAAGCATGACCAGCACTCACGGGCTTTTTCCTCCCAACCCAGCTGCAAAGCTGTACACTTTACACAACCCCGTCCCCCAGAGCTCTCACCCCCTTAGCATCCTCCAGAAGAGATTTTGTTTAGGTGCTGGCTGCCAGCACCAAGCATCTCTTTAGGGAATGCTGTGTTTTGCCTGGTGAAGCCAGAAGCTGATGGAAACTTCATCTGCCAGGAGTGGTGGCAGAGGAGCAACAGCAACAACCCAGAAGTTCCCCATTTGCTTTTTAGGAAAAGCACTCTGGTGACAAAGAGCTGAGAACAAGGGGAAAAATACACTCCCTCAACAACGTCTTCCCCTCCTCCTCTCTTCTCCAGCCCACAGGGCTGGTGCTGTGGGTTCCCACAGGCATTGTGCCCCTGGGACACAGGACCAGTCTACATCTTGCTGCAAAAACACATCACATACAGGCACAGAGAAAACTGCCCCAGCTTCTGCACAGCATTAACCTTGTTTCTTGTTTCACACTTGACCATGCATTGGGCCACTACAGCTCCCAGCAGACATTACCCTGACACACCGACACGCACTCAAATACATTTTCTCATCCCACCTCCCACAAGTCGTCTCTTTTCAGTCCTTTCATCCCTGCCAGGAGGTGCCCAGACCTTCCCTGGGATGCAGCTGGGAGGGATGTTACCTGCAGGTACCCACGCCGTGGCTTCCACTCTCTCCATTCAGGTGTGACACCTGCATCTGGGCAGCATTGAGGCCGATCTGGCTCCCTCAGCAAACTTGGCTGGGCCACAGATGCCTTTCTCCCCCCCTCCCCTCCCCACACAGCTAAGATGTATGGGTGCCTCCTATGGAGAGTCTACATTTCACTATAATGCTCCTACCCTCCCTTTGTGGAGCACTAATCCTGAGTCACCAGAGCCAGAAACTCGCCTTGCACAGCCAGAGTAGTGATTTTTTTCTTCTTCTTCCCCCCCTCCTTTTTTGGGTTTGAAGTTAATCCAGCTCTGGCCCGGGTCTTCCCGCAGCATCCCCACCATCGGAGCCACAAATCCCTGCACAGGCAGCAGTTTTTGATGGTGATCCAGACCCTGGGCAGGATCATCCTGGGGGTGCTGACACCCCAGGTCAGCTCTCTTCGGCCATGCAGAGAGCCGGGATCAGCCCCAGGCCATCACCAGCTGATCAAGGAGCTGCTGTAGCAGAATATACCCCACTTGCAACTGGTTGCACATGGAGGTTACACTGCCAGGACTGCTCTGCTCATCTCTCCTGAGGCTCCTTGGCACACAGACCCTGGCATCACCCTCCAGACCTCACCCCAGCAAGATTCAAGGCTCCCAACATGCATGAGGAAAGCCAAACATTGCTGATCGTCTCACAGACAAGCATTGTCCAAACCCTTCCCTCAACACACTGTGTGCAGCTGCTAAAGTTCTGCAAAGGGAAATTTTGAATAAAGAGTGCTCCTAATCAAAGGAGCCAAGACTGCACATTACCTCATTGACCCAGCAGGGTTCAAAGCTACACTCTTTCTTCTCCCTCCCAGAGAGTCATGACAACCTAGACCAGCAGCTCTGCCACTCTCACAGCACACACTTTCTGGAGAGACCAAAGAGGTGCTTGCTGCAAAACACCCCCCTCCTTTGGGAGCCTCTGTCCAGTTGTTCCCAGGTGAAAAGTGAGGTCCTGGAGCCACAAAGAGCAGTCAAAATCAATAGACACTTCATTATGTTGATTAATCTGGGTCACAGTCATATGACCTGGTCTTCCAAACATCGCATCTGTGTGCTGCAAAGAATGCTGATGGGCACCTCACAGATGGGCAAACACCAGCACACATGAGAAAAAGAATCAGCACCATCGCTGTGTCATGCACAAACTCACAGTCCTACCTGGAGAAGGTACCTCTGGACCAGCCAGACCTCCTCAGAAACTTGCTGTCTGAGAAGGCTATGGTAGCACCGGGCTCAGCAGCAGGTGCAGGCTGAAAGAGAGATGCCTGCTCACAGGCTTCATGCTCGAATGCTGAACCACAGACTCCAAGGCCATCTCTAGCTACAGAAGTCTGAACCAACAGCCACAATCTGGGAGAAGCCTACCCTCTGAAATCAGGGACTTTCCTTGTCCCCTGATAAAGGGATTAAATCTTTGTGGTGTCAGCACCAGCAACATTGCCTTTGGTGCTCAGACCCACTCCTGATTAGGACTGTTAGCAGAAATCAGAGACACATGCTTATGGTTAAACACCATTTCCTCTGTGGGTTAAACACTACCTTCTCCTCTCCCCATTAGATACACCTCCAAATCCCTAGGGTCTAATAATAACCTTGGAAGGAGACTTCTTTCTCTGTGCAGCACTTAGTTATGGAGGGAAACAGTTTGCAGTTTAAGTTATTTCAGCAGGTTTGAGAAAGCCATGGTGCAGTAACTACACACACCAGACAGGTCCCATACCCTCGGTCACTCTCTGAGCAGCCAAATATTGTTCCAAGGCTTGAATCAGACCCGATGCACTGACACCAGATTTTTCACAAAGGAGAGAAAGTTCAAAATTTGGTCCATCCATCTGACAGCTCAATTGCTCACTGGACTCCTGCCACCGACAGCCCCGTGCACGCGGGTGGACAGATTCAATGGTCCTTTTTAAACATGCTCCCGGAGTCCTCAGGCCCTACATGTGTCACAGTGTTAGATGCCATTGATGCTGAGGCAGCTTCTTTGCAGGACGTCAAAGCATAATGGAGCAAACCCCTCATGTGTGAAGGGAAAGCCAGCCTTTTGCACCAAGGATTCCCTCTATTCAGCCTGGGAGAGGTTTATGTTTGGAGTTGAACCAGACAGATGGCAATACAGCCAAACCCTGTGGCCATGAGAGCAAAACAGCAGTGACAACCAGCCAGGACACACCACTGACACTAGGTTCCATCTCTGGGGAATGTGAGAAGAGGATGCCCAGGAGCATATGGATCTATTGGTATTTTGTTTGAGGGCCAGCTTCCCTCAGGGCAGCTCTTATTTATGAGACCCAAACTAGTCCGCTTGCTATAGCATGATATAATCCTCACTGGTCTGCAAGATCTGAAAAGGCAGAGGTGCTGAACTCCAACAGTGCAGTTTATCCTTTCTCTCCAAGACTTTGAGCCAGGAACATGGCTGTATCCAGTACATCCCCGCCAGCAGCAACCCTTCCCTGGGACACTGGCACAGGAGTGATGCTCAGGATGAGGGCTCAGCCTCAAAGCACACCCTGTGCTGAAAAACAAAGATGCACATTTATTTGGATGAATGTCTGAGAGTGCTGGACAGGCTTTGAAGAGCTGTCACTCAGCCCAGACAGATGGATTTTCTGCTTGGGACTGGAACAACTTCTGTGCAGTGGGGCACAGACAGTGATTAAGCAGCTGGTCTCCAGACTTTTTGCTGAAAGGGCTTCCATGTAGGAATAGGCCCTTCTCCACCTGTGAGAAGCCCTGGGTGGGGATGGTCTGGTGCTGGTGACGTGGCACCAGCTGGCAGAAGAGCTGCAAGCAAGATAAATAGATGCCATCATGGTGCAGCAATGCTGCCTTGGACAGGGCTACTGCCCTGTGCTCCCTGTCCTGCCGTGCTGCTCTGCACATGCCACGTTTCCATGTGCAAATTCAGGTTTCTCCAGGGGCTGGACCCAGGAGGAGGAGAGCACAGGATGGGCTGGAGGAGTGAGTTTCCACACATTTTACAGAAGGTGGAGCAGGATGGAGTGGAGGATGGAAAAAGACAGGGATTGCAGCCATGCCCTGACTGGTGCCAGCTAGCAAAATTGCAAGGAGGATGCCCAAGTCTTCCTCCAGCTCCAGGTACATGGCACATCTCAGGCCCATGTTGTGAGACCTTGTGCTGTCTCCAAGGAGAACTCTCCACCAGATACAAAACACTGTAGGAAGTCTCACCCTGCTTCAGTTTCTTCTCCTCATTCAGCTGCAAACTCCTAAATGGACACTAGTCTAATAATCTTTTTTTCCAAGGCACATCTGCCTTTCTTTTCTCTGTTCATTCTGTAGCTTAGCCTTCCCTCCAGAGGAGTCGTCCAAAGGATCTCTCACTTTTTGCTGCCCAATTTTTGCAGGAGTCAGGGCATAAACTGTTTTGATAGACTCTGAAGGGTTGCCTTTGTTTCCCCAAAAAGGTGCTATTTTGTTCACAAATACTCTGAGGAGCTCAGCAGTCTCTTTTCCTACCACTCTCTTTTCATCATTTTAACACAAAAGCTGAAGCTTTTGAAATCCGTTTCATATTGGTACATGAGGTATCTGAATTCCTCCCACATTTGAAGCCCGAGTCTGAACATGAATTTACCCCCAAAATTACAAGTTTGCAATTTAAGCTATTTCCTTTGATGCATTATTTAAACATACATTTTAATTATTAATTAAGACAGCTTAGTGCTGTCATTTAATAGCCAAAGCCTGCATTGGCCCAGATCCTCACCTGCTGCAAACCCACACGGTTCCCACCCCAGTGCCCCAACCCTCCTCCCTCCCCCTCTGCATGTACCAAAGCACTTCATTAAATGATTTCAATAAGCTCCTCTAATTTGAGTTCAAAGAATTCAGCTAATGAAGTATTTAAACATTTTTGTACCCAAAATGAATCCATTTACAAAACACCTGAAGAAAACAAAATTAGTTTTGTGCAAAATCCTGCTTTGCAATGCATTGCTGGAGGGAAAACTGTGCCCTCTCTGTTCAGTTTAAGGAGGAACAATCAGCTGTTACTTTTCTTGCCTTTATGAGAAATGGAAAACCTCCTCTGCAGATGTTTTAACCTGCTTACCCCCATGTCTCCCAACCTGTTTAGCTGCAGCCATTCCCCCAAAAGGGAACTGATGGGTTTTCTGCTCCCACACCAGGTGGAACCAATCAATTGGTGCAAGGCTGCAGCAAGAACAGAACCAAGCCTTACCCATGATTTCTGCAGTGTGAAGGATGCCACATGCAAGACTCACTCTCTTGCTCCCCTTCTGCCTCACTAGGACTAGAAATTGTTCCTCCTCAAATGTTCTTTCATCAAGGTCCATGCTTTCCCTACAGTCTTTAACAGATGGGTGCAGAGAAGCAATGTACAACACGTGGGGCAGGCAGAGAAAGGGATGCTGCGTCCACTCCTGGGAGCTGAGAAGGATGTTTAGGGTATTCCTAAACAGCTTGGGGGCAGCAGGAGAGAGGAGCAGCCCTGGAAAAGCTGCAGTCCTGAGGTGCACACAGGGTCTCACCCCATGCTGTGTATGCCCTGTTCCCTGGAAACCACTCCTGGTCACACTACAGTCACTGCTGGGAATTTTGACCACTCAAATCCAGGTTTCATGCTGAATTTGAGATGTTGAGTAGGAAGTTCCAGGGTGTTGAGTGAATTGCAGTGAAAGCAGGCTGCTGTGCCCAGGCAGGCCAGAGGACAGCCCCATCAGCAGAAGATACACAGTAATACAGTCACCTCTGATCTCCTACACATCCCCACTGCAGCCCTCAAAGGGAAAAACATGAACACCAGGAGACCTGCATTCACCCAGCAACAGCTGTCTCCATCCTGACCACAAAGTCAACCCCTGTTTATCCCAGAATGTGAGCAGGAGCCTGGGCCAGTCATGCCCAACCCACAACCACCAGTTTCACAGGCATACCATTGCACTTTGGGCATCTGCCCAATGAAAACCACTGCTGCCCACCCAAGGCTCAGTAAAAGACCCAAAGGTGCATAGCAAGCAGCTCCCTGGCATTTCCCAGGGTGTCCATGTTATCCCTCCCTGCCCACGCTCAGACAGGCCCGAGGGGCTGCTGCCTGCACCATGGGAAGCACATGAGGCCGTGGCAGCAACAAACTTTGCTGCTGCCAGATACCCCCAGAGGAGCTAGTGGGTTGATTTATTACTGCTGTGCTTTGGGTCAAAGTCATATGTTCCCCAAACCATAATTAACTGCCACGCTGAAAAATAATAATAATTAATTACACTAAAGAAACACAGGTGGGCTGCCCAACACGATGTGCTTTGTGCAAGTGCTGAGCGTGGTGCAAGGGCTGGACCTCGGGCTGGAGACTCTCACCACATTCACTGGCACCAAGTTCATCCACCCAACAGCAAAGCCTTTTCTTTCAGCTCCCCAGGTGCCAACTGCAAGGAGATCCCTGGGATGCAGGAGGGTACCACTTCTACAGGCAATGGAATAAAAACCCCATCCTGACAACACTTCTATTTCAGTGCTGGGAAGCAGGGTTGCTGTTATTGCTGCCCCTTCATCTGCCCCAGACCCCGCTGGCCACCCGTGCCTGGTGCTGGCCAGATACAACTTGCTCACCCTACACACACACATCAGAAATAAAGGCAAGAGCAGCAAAGATTCCCTGTCCTGCAGTGGGATGTTGGGAAGTTCACATCACCTAAGGAACTGGTAAATTAGCTGTACACCATAAAACTGAATTTGGTTTCCTCTCTACAAAACCATGAAGATATTTATATATAATTTATCTCTCTAAGTTGTCATGTGGCAAAAGACCTCTCGCTGTGAGGCAAGCTTCTCTTCCTACTTAGAGAGAATTACGTGATTAAATAGAGACCTGAAAAGTTGTGAACAAGCATTGAAGAAGAAAAGGTTTCCTCTTAAAGCCTTAATGAAGTGGGTTCATTCCTCCTCCAACATCAACTTAGCCTTGTGTAGTTTGTTTTCACTCTGGTTAATCACTGACCAAAGCTGTAGTGCGGACCACCAGTTCCCAATAACCCATAAAAGGCAGATCAGAAGCTATTGTTCTTTTCTGTAGGGCTTAGCAGACAACAGCTGAATAAACCTGTTCAAAGTCAGAACAGTCAAGGAGGAACAGAAGCCCAGCCACTGGCTGCAGGGAATCCTGAAAAGGAAATTCATTTATTATTACATAATTGATAGCACACACGCAAATACACTATGTGGACCTGATGCAATCCTGAGTAATTAAATATGGAATAATTATTGGGTTGTGGTTAGAGAAAGCAATGCTGTTGCAAAGGGGGAATTTGTGCCCGCTTGCTGCCCATGGATGCTGGCAGCTGGTGGGTGCTCCTGGCATCCCACAACTGAAATTTTGGGAAAAATCCCTTCCAGGGGAAGAAGGAGGGAAAGTGAGAAATCTGTGCAACTGTGTCTTTGGAAATTACACCCTATACAATTGTTAAACCTGAGAGAGACACAGGAAGGACTGGAACTGTCTGGGAAGCAACTTAAGGTGGCTGCTCGTGGTGAAGCCTTCAGAGAAGTACAAATGCAGCTTTTGACAGGAGACACATTTTGTCTTATTGTTTGATTTGGATTTGCAGCAGTTGGCAAACGTGCACGCAGGGTACTTTGGCTGCAAGAGGGGTCTCTCCTACCACTACCTACCTGAAAGGAAAGGTTTTGCAAGAACATAACTACCTTCTGAAATAAGGAATTGTCAAGTAAAGGATCAGGATGGTGCTTTTCTCCAAATCTGCTTCTGCCTCTACACAAAGTGGTGGGATGAGAGCATTACTGGTGGCTGTATCCCCCCAGGTTCCCAGCAGTGACTCCATCAGCCCTTCCTGTTCTGAGACACTTCTTCTTGAGCTGTTTGCTGAGCGGTGGCCCGGTGAGAAAACAAGACTACAACAACAAACGTAAAGAACACCAAACCAACCCCATTACAAACTCTGAGCAGCCACGCTGGTGATGATGTGATGAGGATGGATACGTCCTCTCCAACTTGTGGAGCAAAGCTTAGTTCAGCTGATTCTTCTCCTCCCCAAAAATATTTGAAAGTGGCTCACCTCCCTCATCTCTGCCCCACTGCCAGCTCCCAGGGTGAGATCTCATGTTTTTATGGTGGGAGAGGAGGTTTCTCATCCCTGTGCCTGAGAGGACACCCTCCCTGCTATCTCCTCTCAGCTGGTTCTAACACCAGGCTTCCTCCATCTGATCCAGCAGCTTCTTTTCCTCACTGATTGTCATTTCTATTCTCCATGCTGCTTACAGCCAGCTCTTCTTGGTGCAGGATGTGCCTTCACCACTACCTTTCCTATGCAGCTCAATATCCACCACACAAACACTCAGCACCTTGTCTTTCAGCTGAGGCAGAATGCTCTCCAGCATCCCCAAGAGTCATCCAAAAATAAATAATGGGACCCATCCCAGTGAGGCTGGAATGCCAGGCTCTGCTCTTCCCAGTAGATGATACCCTGAGGCTAATGGAAGATTTATGACATTTGAACACACAAAACTTGATGTTGCAGTGAAAATAGTAGCCCTGAGGGAAAAAGCAAGCACCAGTGGGGCTGGGTGAAATTCCAAAGGAGTTGTCCAGGGGTGGTGCAGGCACGAGGTTTTGGAGGTCCCTTAGGAGAGACACAGCACTGCCTTGATCTTGGTGGGGGGAGGAATAAATTGAAAGGTTCAGGGGAAACCAGGAGGAGTCAAAGCAGCTTTTCTCCTCTTTTCTTCTCCGAGTTAAAGTGAAATAAATAAATGAAACATGTCAGTAAAAATAAAGATTAAAGAATAACAAGCAGAGGCTGATGAAGAGCAACAAAGTCTTTGGCTGAAACAAGGATTTGTTGTTGCTGCCAGGAGCAGGGAGGGAGGGAGGGGTGGGAGGAGAGCTGTGATTTGGCCAGAGCATCACAAACTTTAAGTTTTAGACATAATTTTTTATTTTTCAGCACTTCATTCCTCTCACCTGCATGCTCCATGGGGAAACACTGATTGCTTGAATTCTAACATTTGGAGTGGAACCCATTCACGAAACTTTCTGGCTGTGTGATTCAAACGAGCCTTGTCTTTCCTCTTTTTGTTCTCACAAGAAAATCAATTCACTTGAAGAGCCTCTTAATCCCATTTTTGCAATCAACAATTGCCACTTGTATATCGCTCTAATAGATTAAGAAGTGGGATGATGCGGTTGTCTGGTCTAATTCAACCCTATTCAGGTAACTGCAGCCCGAGGCACTTTGTAGTGCCAAGTGTAGAGCTCTACAGGAAGACTTTTGCTATCATAATTTCCTGTGGAGCTATGCACTGCCCCCACTGAGTAGCCTGAATTACTTTGAATTAGGCCCGACAACCACAGAGAGCAGAAATCCAACAAGCAACAATAACCAAGTCTTTGAGCATGACTTGCATGGGTTATTTTTTTTTTCCCCCCCTCTCTTTTTTTTTTCCCTTTTCGAGCAGAAAGGAGGAATTTCAAAACATGCATCTATTTAAATGACAGCGACCTGCCATAAATCAAGTGGGAAACAAAAGGGGAAAACAGTTTAAGTGAGAGAGAAGTTGAAGTGGAGGAAAAATTAATCAAAACAGTTTTCAAAAAAACCAAACTTCAACGTAAGAGCCTGTGAAAAAAATAATAAATAAATTTCGGGCCTACAGCATCTCCATGGCAACAGAGAACAAGCACATGTTGGATACCAAAATCATAAAAGGTTTGTTTTGTAGGGATGAAACAGAAACAGATGGATTCATGCCTAGTTTTAGTTTAATTTGTTAAGGCGTTTCAGGCAATTTATCAGCCACTACTCCCAACTACTGAAGAAATACCTAAAAAATTTAAAATCCTAACAGCCACACAAGCTTTACCAGTAGCTCTACAACACACACCCCAATAGCTGAGAAGTGCCAGGGTGGAATTAGAACCATAAATACAAGGCTTAAAATCCAGATCTGAATTGAAAATCAGGCTGACAATACACCAGGTAAACCAGACTAACTCTGCTTTTCAGACACATGCTTCAATCATAAACCCACCTCTACAAAGGAACAACCCAAAGGAAAAAAAACAGCTCCAGCTTATGTTATATTGTTGTCTGGTTCCAGAAAGTAAATTGAACAACACAGATAAAAAAATGCAGCTTCTTGAGGGATACCAGTTTTAAATGTTCTGAGTAGCAAAACTCTTGATATCAGAGGGGTGAAAAGAGGTTTCTTTCCCCCCCTTTTTGTTTTAATTTGTCATCATCCCTTAATTATTACCAACATGGCAAAAAAAATAATAATAATGAATTTAATCTAAATAAATATCGAAGGTTTCTCTTCTTAAGAGTTTCAATCGCTATTCCTACTCTTTTACCTTTCTGTGTTCAGAAAATAAAGAGAACAAAGCGGGAGCCCTACTGGTTCAAAACTAGCAGAACAGACAAACAACAGAGCACAACTGTTCCCTCATGCATGCCTGGGATTAGGATAAAAGCAGAAAAGACTTCTGAGAAAAAGAAAACAACAAAAGAAACAGGAGTGCTGACAAAACTTTTTTTCTTTCTATTGAGGCAAAAGAGAGAGAAAAAAGGAGCCCTGCTAATAAAAAAAAAAAAAAGAAAAAAGAAAAAAAAAAGAAAGAAAAGAAAGAAAGAGGGGGGGAGGAAGGAGAATGAAAGAAAGAAAGATCGAAGAAGGAAGATTAACAAACAGAAGTAAAGGGTTTCACCTCCTGTTTTACTTTTTACTTTTAGCCCAGTCTGGTCACGGACCCCATGTGCGGGAGCGGCTCTGCTGCCCCGGGCTCCTCTCCCTCTGCTGCCCCGGGCTCCTCAACTCTCCAAAGAATTATTACATTTTTCAAGATCCAACCCACACGCAACAATTGTTTTGAACGGCCCCAGAGCTCAAAACAGCCCATGGGGTGAGAATTTAAGATCTTCCAAACTGCAAACTTCAGCCAAACAGTTTAGTGTTAGTTAAGTTGAGCTACAAACTTCAGTCTAACAGGTTAGCCTTAGTTAAGCTGCCTGGGGCTGTGGTTGGCATCTCCACTGGGAGATGCAACTCACCCAACAAACCCCAAACTGGGATGCACAACATGTTTGCATTGGGCCAATGATCACCAAAGAGTTTTCCCTAGTTTTTTTTATTTCAGCAATAACTGCTCACCGAGGGGCCAAAGTGGTTCCCAGTGTCTCAGGGGCATCACAGATGCCTGTGGGGCAGCTTGGTCCAGCACCAGCCATCGCACAAGAGGGGCTGATACCCTTGGGCTGTTTGTGCCAGCTTGCAAGGGGCTTACCTTGGTCCCAAACTCTCAAAAATCGGTCCAGATCTTGCAAATAACTTACTGGCAGTCCCGTGGCTCAGCTAGATACCCGGAGCTGTTCAAACCCTCGTTTATGAAACCACGGTTTCCTTTATGATAAAACCAGATATTCACTTCTGTATCATCTACTGATTTGTGAGCAGCAACGAGGAGATCAGCAGCCTTTGAACTGCAAAACATGCAGGGGAAAAGGAAAGACTGCCCTCCCCTGTGCCCGCCCTGCAGTGGCCCCGGGAGGGATGCTGCTTCCTCCCTGGGAAAGGGACCAAGGCCTGCCCAAAACAGATGGCAAACGCGGAGCAGGAGGACCTTGAGACCGGACAGCTCCCACACAGCCCTGAATTTCTCTCGGGAGGGGGAAGGCTGCAGTAAGATGGTGTGCTAGACATGGCTCCCAGTCCTCCAGGATGCTGCAAGCAGGATGCAGCAGTGCCCAGGCAGAGGCAGGCACTGGGATTTCTGCTTTTTTAGGGACTAAAACATTGTGCCTATGTAGGGTCCCCCCCTGCCACCAAGAGCAAGACAAGCACTTTGGGGTCTAAATGACTTCTTTGAGATTGAGGGGAGGTAAAACCAAAATGAGCAGAGAAAGAGTGAATTGAGGCCGTGGAGAAGCTGCTCTGAGCCACAGTGCAGGTGGGACGTCGGCTGCTTCATCCCTGCCCAGGACCATCTCACACCAACAGAAAAGAGGCCAACACTGTTCAAAGCTGGAGTAAAAACTGAGTTTTGGAGGCAGTGGCTTTGCTCTGGATTTCCCAGTGTGAACGTTTTGGTGGGTACATCACTTGGGATGACCAAGTGTTCATTGATCCTGGAGGGGCGAGCACGAAGCAGGCACACAGAGCCAAAACCCCATGACAACCTCCAGAGGAGTCCTGCCAGCAAAGCTGGTCACACATTAGACAAAATCTGATTACACCTCCTAGTGCATTTGGCCCTGAGGACCCACACCTCCCCAAAAGGCAGATGCCCCAGGAGAGGCCACCTGGACCAACACAAAATATCCTCTTTACACCAAACATCCTCTGTGCTAATAGCAGTTGAGTACCCAGTACCAGAAACTAAGCCCAAAACTGCTACACTGACATTTTGCCCTTCAGCAGCATGAGATCACGACCTTGCAGAAGGAAACACCAAAGCCTGCTGCTCTCAGGGGTCTCTCCAGTGGGTATCTCCCACCACTTGGGCAGAGATGTGCCAGCACGACCCCATCCCCCTCCAGGAGTGAGAGCCCCGGGTGCCCAGCCCCAGTCTGGAGGGATGGCACTTGTCCCGGATTAGCCCCACTGGCCACTGGTTGTCACTGTTGCACCATTAAAATTGGGCTTTGTCCAGTTGATCACAGATGTAGCAGGAACTCAAAAACATTCCTGAGAACATGGTGGCATTTACACTTGTTGGTTGGGATGGTGCGTTAGGTTCAAGATATCTTGAACTGATGCTAATGTGCAACACCAGAGACACCAACGGGCATGCCCTCCATCACAGTGTCCACCTCTCACCGTGGCTCTGTCTGGCTTCTCAGGTTTCTCCTAACATGAGGAAGTCTCAGTGCATGGTGGCAATGGTAAGCTTCACAGAAGTAGCCCAGTGCCAGCACCTAAACCTTGCACCATCCATGCAGGCTTCTCTTACCATCACGTTCACCTCCAACACAACGGAGAGCACTGGCCCCTCTGCACCTGCTGCTCTGTCCTTTTTCTCTCCTCTCGCCTTGCTCTGACCCCAGCTCATGTGATAAAAATTTCTCATCCAGAATAATTCCTCCAAAACCAGCAAGACCAAAACACCAATCACAAAACCATCCATAAGCATCAAACCCAACCCACTCAGCTGATGTATCCCTTTGCTACCTGTAGCATCTCTGGTCATGGTTTCTCTCCAGCTTTCTCTACCTTCTGAACTTTTCTACTTCCCTTCTCCTGCCTGTATCTGTCTGGTCACACTTGCAGTCCCTATCCCTGGGGTGGGAGCTGTCGATGGGGTGGCATCTCTATGGGCTGTACTGAGAAGGACTTGAGTTTTAAGGAGCAGGAAAGGAGTGGTATAGCTCTCAGGGATTTAGAACAAAAAAAGAAATAATTGCTTGCAGTCACCTCTTTAAGTTGGGTCCTGTGGAAAGCCCTAGCCCAGCTGTCAGAAGCACCACTGTATCACACCCCATATAGGGAAGCAGTCATGCTCATACTATTTCCACAACAAAATTAGCAGTCAGCAGATCATTAAATAGCAAAATTAAAAGGTGATGATAATTATTAAGACTCACAATTCCCTCTGAATTGTCCAAAAATCTCAGTCTCCTTGGAAACACTGATAATTCCTATTCCAATGGCAGATTATTTGAGGGTGGTGAAACACTAGCACATGTTGTCCAGAGAGGTGGTAGATGCCCCATCCCTGGAAACATTCTAGATCTGATTGGATAAAGCTCTGAGCAACCTAACTGAGTTGAAGATGTCCCTGTTCATGGCAGAGGATTTGAACTAGGTGACCTTTAAAGGTCCCTTCCAACCCAAACTAGTCTATGATTTCATGAGTGTGCTCTATCATACTGTACTCATATGCACTGAACACAGGCATGTGTTTATCTTCTCAAAGACTCTCCAGGGACATTTTCTCCATTCATACCAGATTTCTAACAGACTCTGGGGGACTCAGGGAGCAACAACTACCCTGCTGTAATAAAAAAACCCAACAACCTGAAAATGAGGTTTCTGTGATTTTTACAGAACTCATGTTTTCTTGCAGTGTTCTGCTTTGCTGAACCAGACACCCTACAAGCAGCCTTCAAAAAGCAGATGGGAGAGCTAGAACAATCCCACTGAACAGTAAATATAAGGAACAAACACTGAGACAACTAGCTCATATTTTTAAAAAAACAGGGAATAAAGAGAACTTTTTAAAAAAATATATCAGATCATAAGTACTCCTAGTGTGAGATATTTGAAACATCTGATATCTAGTCTGCCAGATCCCTAATATACACACATTTGCAGCCCTCTTGGCTATTGGAGATGCCCCAGTTTTCACTGCTGATGCTGCCCTGGCTGAGCTCACAGAGCCCCATGTTGGTGAGAGTCATTCCCACAACACCCAACCCATGGGATGCATCCCCCTGGGAGCAGGACCACAGCCTGGTCCTCCCCTGACCAAAAATGCTATGGAGAGTGGTGTACAAAGCTGTGCAAAGCAATAATAGTAGAGAAAAAGAGGATGAGACAGAATCCAGATTGGAAAGAAGCGGAGATGAAGGACCAGAGTGATGACTGTGCACAGGAGGACAAGTCTCCATAGGTGGTGACATGTTTGAAGAAAAGGTACTGAGGTCATGATGCTGATGATTGTTAGTGTGGCATTAACACCATTCCTGTTTCTCAAAAGCACAAATACATGCTCAGCTGTAACAGAGGGTGCAGTTCCCTCAGTGTCTGGAGTGCTGGAGCATGCACTGTGCTGCTGAGCTGTATGTGGCCTCTATGATGGGAGTCTCTGGCCCAGGATTTCTGCAGGGAAAAGCCTCCATTAGCATCCTAGCAAGATAAAATCGTCTCAGAGCCCATGGAAATTTTGGCTTGGTGGTAAATCCACATTTTTGCCTGGATTTCCTGACAATCCAAATTATCCCAATGACTCATTTCCTGGCATTTAATCCAATATTCAAATCACACACACACAAAATAATGTATAACTATCAAGATTAATAATGTAATCAAGTGTCATTTGGGCAAGATATCATCTTGCTTGTACTAATATTTGATTTCTATTACAAATTCCTCATGCTGCTAAAACCTTCCCCTCTGGACTAGTCCATAATATTTGCTGCTGAGGATGTATTACAGGGATGGAGATGAGGATGGAAAACACCAACCCCCACAGAGGCAAATCTCAGATAATTTAGTGCATTTACATAGAGATAGTTCCAGTTTTACAGTAGGCTAAAACACTGGACTATGTGCAGAATCATCTGGCATAATGAAGATAATTTTCTGGGCTTACATATCACACATCTCTTTCACAGGCAGATGCCAAGGGCCAGAAAGGTTTTCAGACAGCAGCATCACTGCTTGGCTGGCAGCTCATTAGCAACTGAGCACTTGTTTCAGCAATGCTGATGCAGCTACAAGTGTTGCATAAACTCCTGTTAGGTGATCTGGGCTTGATGCCACGTGCTTCTTTAATAGCAGTTGTGGTTTTTTGGGCAAACAAATTTTATTCCTTTCATGTTCAAATATGAAACACTTTCATGCCACATAAAATTATGTTAAAAGCCCAGACGTACAAGCTGAAGTTTACTTTCACCAAAGAAGCATCAGACATGTATAGATAAAGTAGAAGGATATTTCTGAGTTTTATAATATAAATGTTCATTGAAGTCAAACAGAGTGGCTTTCACTGACTTCAGCAGACACTGGATGAGATCTTTGAAGATCAAAGGGTGCAATTATATCTCACTTGCTGCTGTGAATCTGAGTCTTAAGCAAATTATTCTATTGGTCTCTTTTTTTTGTAGCTTGTTCTGAAAAAGAAAGGACAGTTTTGGGATTGGAAGCCTGCAAAAGCAAAAAAAAAAAAAAAAAGGAGTTGCTATGCTTCCAGAAGACATCTGTGATACCTGCCAGGTTCCTTCAGGGTGGGAAAATTTATCTTTAGAGCCATATTGCAATGAATAAGAACCAGGAAAAATGAGCTTTGCATGCAAGCACACCCAGAGCCTCCTCACTCACAGGGACTTGTGCAGTTAAGTGGCATCCCTGGCACCCACACAGCCTGGGGGTTTCATAGCCATAGGGTGTCTGCAAGGTGCAAGCTGCTCACCAAGAGCAGCAGGGGATGGAGGTGCAACAAGGGCCATCATCCTCACATCAAACAGCTGGGGCTTTTTATTTTTAAAATGAGGGGGCACTTGCTATGGGATGGGGCAGGTTACAATTAAGAGTAGCCGATTTTCCAGAGGACTGGAAGCACCAGGCAACACAATGATCTGATTTACACCAGGCTCAGACCAACTCCCAAGGACTCCTGAGCTCTAGCAGCCCCCCAGTAGGCAGGGTGGGCCCTTGGTTCCTGCTCATTAGGCATGAAGGGAGACAGGCAGTGTGCAATTTAGTTCATCAACTAATCCCTACCCATCCAAGTTTCCACTCGACTACATTTACTGTTCAGTCTTCTGATGCACCTTATATACAGCTGAGCACTTCTCCTCCCAAGGACAGTGGTCACCACTGGCCTAAAAGCACATTTCTCCAGTAGTGGGCTGTCTTGTATAGACTGCTGACAAGCTGGGCACACAGCAGTCTGTAGATCCTCTGCCAAATGTGGTCACACAGCTGAGGGATGTGACCATGGCAAGGCATGGGGAAGGTGGGCACCCATCTGAGTACCTTCTTTGATACCTGCTGTCATCCAAGAGAAAAACAGAAATGTGTTCATGCTCTCCAGGGTATAGATGGCTCCAGACATCTAGACCTGCAGCTGCCCTGGCCAGCTGCCACCTCCAATTTCCACATAACCATATGACCATCTTGGGAGGTGGTTTGGCGCAGCCACACAAAAATCCCTGCTGTCAAAGGTCTGAACCAACTCAGCTACCCAGGGTCTCACTGGATCTGTGCTAAGGACCTGAGCCCCGACGAGGGCGATGGGCATTTTTAAACCAGTCACAGCCACGTTATTCTGAACTTTGTTCAGCTTGAGCAATTCTAGTGTCTGGATAGCTAGCCAAAACTTAGCTGAGCCTCCTACACTTCATCTCTCATCCTCACCTTCTTCCTCCCACTCCAGCCCAGCTTCCTTTTCTACTCCCACACGCCGTTGCCATCCCTCTCCCCACGACCACACACATCCCAGGAACGCAGGCAGCACCTGGATCCCCAGATGCAGAGGGGCTGGGACAGAGGGACTCCGCACTTCGCCACCCTCCAGAGCCACCGGGGGTTTTACTCAGACGACACTGTCACCAGCAGAGCTAAGCAAGAACTGCAGCTTCGGCAGCAACAACCCTCGCCGTGCACACAGAGCCGGAGGCTTTAAGGGGCTTTCAGCACTCAAACAGAAACTTCCATCCACCCCAGAGAAGGGAGAGCAATGGACGGGCACTGTCTGTCTGGGTCCAACTGGGAGACCCAGTGTCACCTGCCTGCCAGGCACCCTGTGATCCAGAGCCTCTGCACCAGAGCCAGGTACAAGCACCCCAGAAACTTCACCCTGGATGAAGATGGATGACAGAAACCCTGAATCCAAATAAATCAATTTTTTCCTGAAAAAACAAAGTCTACTATAAGACAATTCCCAGCAACTAGCTCTTGCTGCTGCTGCTCCTCACCTTACCCAGGCAGCAGCCGCTCCCCAGCGTGGCTGGTGAGGAGCAAGTACAAGTTAGAGTCAGGATTCACATTGACAAACAGTACAAATTAGGCAGGATAAAATAATAAACTTCTGTAAAGGAGTTTGAAAATGGCAAGTATTTCTAGCTGCTGGACTCCAGCGGCCCTACAAGGTCACCACGTGGAAAGCCACCACACCATCCCCCTTCCCTCCCACAGGTAGTCCTGCAGGTACGAGCCACACTGGGGCTGGGAGGGCTCCAGGGGCACAGTGTCATCCCCAGCCACCCCAATGGCTGTCTGAGCCAGAGCAGGGACAGCAGAGCCCCAGAGATGCCCATTTTATCCCCACGATGCTCATTTTTCCCATGTGTTCACATCACTTCCAAGCTCAACTCACCTATGCCCAGCTGAGGGTAGACAGAAGTGAATTAAATTTGCATTTATATAGCACTCTCCATCCACCAGCAACTCAGTGCTTTGATTTTTCTTTTTTTTTTTTAAATAGAGATGAAAAACCACTCATGAAAACTCTGCCACCCCTCACAGCCCACCCTCCTCCCTTTCCCTTTGCTTTCCCACATGGACTCATTTTCCACCTGCAGCTGGAAACATTTTGATTTAAAGTGCAGCCTGGATAGAAATAAAGCTCAAAATCTCTCCCTGTACTAGTGATCAAAACCTGTATCTATCAAACCTTCTGGCAAGACCACTGACAAAAATCGTTCCTCTAATCAAGGAAATACAGTAAATTACTGTGATAGTGTGACACCAGTTGCAGTGGAAACCCCCCAGCTTGGACAGCTACAGGGCCAGCTGCCTATTCAACAGCCAGGTTTTAAAACAGAAAACACAACAAAGATTGGTATAATCAGCCCCAAAGTAAAGAGTTCCCATGTAAGTAGGTTTTAGTGCTGTGTGTCTGAACACTTTTCTAGACTGAGCCCAAACCTCTCCTTTTTCCCAGCAGGAACCCCCCAGTTTTTGTGTATTCATTAAAATCCTGTCCTAATTGCTCCCTCATCAGCCATGAATCTTAAGAAGCTTAACTGCTAAGTGCTTAAATTGTGTTTACTGACAGAAAATAGAATATTTGCTAATGACTAGACGGTGATGACTCAAGATTATTGCGGGGGGGCCTCACACCTAAGGCTTTGGAGATGAGGCAGTGATGCCTGCGCTGGGATTTTTGTCTTTAAAGATGAGAGATAGAGTTTGTCCAGACTGTACAGCACAAAACACCACCTTGCAATGCTGCTGGGGTCCCCTTCAGCCAGGAGAGGCTGGAAAGGCAGCCTGCAACCTTAAAAGCATCTTCCCAAGGCACCTACCTGCCCCACAGGGGCAGGGTAGCCAGCAGCTCAGCACAGAGTGCTCCTAGCTTGACACCACCTCTCCCATTTCTGGGTGATGTCCACATCAACGAGCTCAGGCTTTTTTAAGGTTTAACCCAGCAGAAACTCACTGCCGAACACAAATATTAGTGTCATTTTTTAAAACTCTTGTCCCCTGGCTTCTGCTCAGCAGAGGCTGCTGTGGGGCAGCCTTGCTTCGAGTAGTTGATATATTTATGAAGTCCTATCTTCCAAAAACATTGCCAGCAGCAGGCCATAATTCTTTGACATGTGACCTATGGTTTTTAAATACTGACCTGAACAGACTGGCTACTGGGAATAGATGTGTTTTTTTCCTTCCCAAGTTCTCCTCTGAGACATATTTACTGAAATACTTTATTACCTCATCACTGAGCATAATTTAAAACTGCAGTTAAGCACTCAGCATTTAAGTAAAAGCATGCATCATCCTGACAGCATTTGGTTGTGAGGGTATAAAAATTTCCACAATCGTTAGCCCCAAATTTTCTTAGGATTCCCAGCTATTAGCCCTGCAAAAATGCTCCAACTTCAGCACGTTCCCTGACGTGTATTTTGAAGCTTTAGCTTCAGCCTTCTGTGTTTCAAGGTAACTGTTGTGGATTGGAAAAATGTGTGAATTTAATTAGTGTAATCTAAACAAAAGAAGCATTTCAGGGCTGCTTTAATCCATATGAGACCAATATGTTGATTTGTCAATGTGAATTTAATTAGTGTCTTCGAGTCTAAACTCCAACTCCCCCTTCTTTTATCTAATTATCACATTTATAAAAAACATTATCACATATTGGTTGGCCTAACTGTTTTGCCACGCAGTCAAACTGAAGTCCCAGAGTCAACATGCACTTCTAATAAGCTCAATATGTTTCAAGAGCAGCACTCTCAGCTCAATAGCATCCCGTCCAGCAACCGTGTGCTTCCTCTCGAGAGGCCGAGGACAACTCAGCCCTCATTGTATCTTTTCCCCATCCTTTGCCATGCAAGAAAAGTAAAATCCTTCTGGTGTAGCCATCAGTGAAATGCATCAATTACACACCATTCTGGGGACAGCCACCACGAAGCATTCACTTATATATGACTAATTGAGCAGAGAACAATTGCTATTCATTTCACAAGTAGTTCCCAAGGGCTGCAAGGGGGCAGGGGGGACTGCATCAATTTACTCTTCATCAAGTAAACATTCAAGTCATAAGCACGACACAAATCTCTCAGGGGTGATTAAAGATGTTCTCATTTCTCCTTACAGCCCATATTTGTTAAATGCAGCAAGGGAGTTCCCAAGGCCAGTGTTGCAGCTGGAAGTGGGGTGCCAGACCCCAGGGAGCAGGCAGCAGGAGCCAGGGCTCCTGCTGGGCTCACCCCAGCAAAGCCCTCAGTGGCTGGGGACCTGCAAGGGAACCCCAGTGCTGAACATCCACACAGCCCCCCCCAGCCAGCAGCAGGGAAGCCTCTTTCATGGAGACAAAGTAAATCCCACCTGACCACCCTGACACCCCAAGAATGCTGCACCCACCCTCCATTTCTCCAAATGCCAATGACAACAGGCTCCAAAAAATCCTTTCCATCACTTGTCAGAAGTCCCCAGCACGTGGATTTTAAGATGAGCACACAAACTTATGTTGCAGTGATCAAAAAAACCATGTAGCTAGGCAAACTCACCTAGTGGAGTCGTGCAAGGAGTGGGTGATGGCTACAGATGGTTACATACCTGCACTAGAAGCAATACATTCATTTACCCCTGGCTAGAACAGCATATTCATTGCACAAAAAATAGTGGTCTTTTTCAATGGAGAGAAACCGTTCTGCAGGTTGTTTTTCAGGGAACACAATAAGGTTGTTCAAGGAGATCAGAAATTTAGGCCAAAATATTGTTTGTCTTTTAAGATTCAGCAGGTTTCCTCCAACACTACCCATTGTAGGTCAAGACAGATATGGGAGCAGTGATCCCAAATTCTGTTTGCCTTCACACTAGAAATCATAAAATATCTTGATTTTCCTCCTTTTCCCCATCATAAGCTAAAATCCAGTGGCAAGATCAAAGGCTGGATCTCAAGAGGAAAAGCAACTCTCTTCCCTGGTACAGCAGCACCCCATCCTCCAGGACATTCTCCTGTGGCAGGGCAGCAGGGTACAGCACAGCAACACAGTTGTCTTTTCTCCCACATGTAACTATTACATTAAAGATAAACCAGCCTTCTCACTTCCTCCAGTTGTGATTATCAAGCAGTTTGGTTAAGAGATGCTGTCAAAGAACTTAAATGCTGAGCTATTGAAGAAAAGAGCATGTGGCTTTACAAAAGCCCTTGGATCAGGTTTCTGCTCAGAAATAGGCAGACAGATCTGCTAAAAGAGCAAAATCCCTGAAGTGCTCTTTACTGCACTTAAAAACCTGATGTCAGTATGAGATGCTTGTTGTCTTGTTAGTGTTACCAACAGAGATCCTGCAATCCAGGCCAAGAGGACTTGGGCTGCTGCACCCACCTCAGAAACCAGGTGTTGGAAATGAGAGAAGAAAACAGGTCAGGGAAAGTTATTTAGTTCAAAATTCCCCAAAATTCTTGACCCATGGAAGACTGAGGAGCTATTATCCTCTGGAGATCTTGTCTCATGCACGTGGTCCTTGTGAATTGGGTCTCCTTGAGGTCAGCCTGGGCCAGGGAATAGAAGGAAACAAGAAATTTGGGAGAGTTCACTTTCACAGCTGGTACAAAGTGCAAAAGCCTTGACTCACTTTGAAAGGGGAGAGTTAGGGAAGCATCCCAGCAAAGCCATATTCAACTAATAAATGGTAGAATTGCTGCAAAGCTTTCTGGAAAACAGGGAAAGTCCAGGACAGGACCAGTACTGGGAACAGGACAGCTGTGCAGCCAGCCACCTCATCCAGCAACTGAGCCCAAGTTGCCCAACATCTAGCTTGAGGAGTAGGTGCCACAAATCATAGGAAATGGAGCTGGAAGAGATGCCCTAGTCTGTTTCCCCACCTCAAGGCAGATTGTATAACTGTGCATCTCTGCAAACATACTTACTGTGCCGTTCTCAAAGCCTCCAGTGCCAGAGGTGCCCTAGGCAAGCTCATCCCTGCTGACTCGTTATGTCTAGGAAGGGTTTCTGAGCACAAAGCCTACCCATTCCTACTGCAACCCGAAGCCCCAACTTCTTGCCTTAGCTCTAGCAGATACAGGGAACAAACTACTCTTCCTTCCTGCAGCAGTTTTGGGTATTTCAGTGCCACAAGTTTTCTACTGCATGTGTGTGGAGTCGGGTGGCAGGAGAGGGGGAATCCCCACCAATGAGACCTCATCTTTGTCATGCAAAAAGATGAAATTCTGCTTTTTGGCAATAGTGAATTTTCATTAATTCCCCCAGCTGGAGGTTCACCATTTTCCAGAGGAATCTGGCCAATTTCCCAGTGTGCAAAGCCTCTGTGGGTTAGCACCAGCAGGGCTTCATTTTCACAAGATCAGCCTTCAAATATGTGATACAACCTATTGTCTAAATACAGTATGAGCACAGCTGAAGCCACCTGATTGGGGCCTGCTTTCCTGGCATTTACTTTCCCCATCTGTTGGCTTTTAGCATAAATTGAAGTGTGAGTGCCTACTAATACTAGTCTTGCATTTGAACGTGCTCACAAAGCCATAATCTAACATGCAGAGCATGCTGTACAGAGTTCAGTTTATGCAGAAAGCGAGGCACATCCCCAAGACAGGGCTGGAATTGTTTTGAGGGCTTGTTCTTTGTCCAGACCACTCTCTGCTACGCATGCACAAGCTGGAGACCTCTTTTTGGAAAGAGAAAAATGCACGTAAATGGGAGCTTCCCTCAGGCTAACTCTGATCCCGCTTCATTTCTCATCCGACCCCCAAACATGTTCCAAATGAGCTCAGAGAAATCGAGGCCGTTATGTGGAAGACATGGAGCTTTGAATGATGGTCTCCCAAATCTCCCTGCACGTTAATGACTTGGGTGTGAGAAGGAATGACGCAGCCCTGCGCAGCGGGACGGCTTCCCACAAAGCCACGCACCATCCTAAAGCCCAGCTGGCATTTCCAGTCTGCCCACGGTTTTCAGAACCTCCAAGGATCCTCCCTGCACAAGGGCTGCAATAAACCTGAGCCTCTGAATCACTCTGAAGGTGCAGCCTTCCTAAAAATGCAACAGAGAGGTACAGAAACCAAAGCAAAGATCTCACCATCGATCATTTCCAAATTTCCATTTCTAAGCATCACAGCTCAGAATTGTCTTGAGAAACCGGAACTCTGCAGAGTTGGGGTTTCTCCTCTGCCCTTGACCATTCCCTTCACCCCTCTGCCCTGTGTCACAACCCCATGGAGCAGGGGCCCCTTGCGTGCCACTCCACAGCCTTAAGGATTGCCATCCTCATCCTGGACCTGGGTTTCTGAAGGTCAGTTTCCCCATAGCCCGGGCAAGGAGGGATCATGCTGATTAGGTACTGATTTTGGTAATCTTCTTACACCCAACCCACAAGGCTTCTCTGGATTTGTGTGCCTGTGATTTCAATAAAGGAGCTTCATCCATATGTGCACATTCTCAGCATCTTGCTTTGCCTTTCTCTCTCTGATTCACCCTTAAA
This sequence comes from Apus apus, assembly GCF_020740795.1. NCBI lineage: Eukaryota > Metazoa > Chordata > Aves > Apodiformes > Apodidae > Apus > Apus apus. The sequence continues at coordinate 13,058,509 of NC_067293.1, read as the reverse complement.
AACAGCCCTAAAGTCTTGCTTCACATCTCATCCCCTATTTTTCTGAAGTGCCTTACAAGGACAGAGGTGCACCAGCTCCCTTCTCAAGGTGGACACGGCAGAGCCTGGTCGAGTTTGTATATCCATGGATCTTGACTTGATGATATATCTAATATTGCTCCAAGAGCAGCCACTGGGTCCTGACCTGTGAGCATCCGAGCAGCAGCACTGGGTCCTGCTCAGGATGTTTTGCTTTGCTTTCTCCACTCCCAAAAAAGCATACTTTATATTTCTTAGGAGTTTCAGCCAAGGCCTCATCCCCATCCCTGTACAGAAACAGCAGAGATAACTCCCTTCTGAGCCCAAATATCCAGTCATCTTCACCTCCCTTCAGTGCCACATGCACAATTTGTCCTCCCTCGGTCTTGTATGTGCATCATCAGCTGGAGGGAGCAGGAGAAACCAAGCAGGCACAAGACAAAGGGCTTCATGCACCCACCCAAAATTCTTCCTCATTGGGAAGTCTGAAAGGTCCAAATGAAATGGTCCCAGCTCCAGCAACTCCACTGCATCCAGTTCCCACCAATACTTGCTCCTTACATGGGACCCCCTGTTCCCTGTCCAGCAAAACACCCTAATCATAGGAAAGAGGGTGCCAGGGTATCCCCAGCCTCCAGACAACCACTGCCAGAAAGAGAAATGCCTCTTTTTTTCACTCTTCTCCTCACAATCAAGATGTGCCATTACTCACATAAGCCCTGAGCTGCCAAAAGGTTTGGGGACAAATCCAGTGCTGTGCAGAGCTGCCAGAGAGCGGATGCCTGCAACACATGGACAACGGTGGTGGTTGCATCCATAAGCCACCTCTGTGGTACTTGCGAGCCTGGGGCAGATAAAGAAGCTCAAAGGGAACAGGAACATCTCCAGATGAGAGCCAATATCCACCAGAGGAGCCTCTCCTCCATCCCCTGCTCCTGCCTAGATCCCTGCTCAAACACCAAGCATTCAGGCACACTTTTCTAAAAGATGTCTCACATTAAAGCTGGAGTGAAGTGAAAAGATCTAAGTCCCTAACATCTCCTGGGGCTCTGCCTGGCAGGGCAACAACACAAGCAGCTGCCTGTTCCTGGCCCTGGGCCCCCAGGACAGGGTGCTATTCCTCCAGAGAAAATTATTTTGGCAGGGAACATCCTGTTCCTCCAGAGGAGGAACACTAGGCTGTGGGCTGGAACGGCGGCACAGATATCTCCGTATATAGCCCTGTGCTGTTCTCATCCCCACACAGCCCCTGCCTGGCCTGCTGCACCAGAGGCACTGTCAGGGGCTCACCTGAGCATGCCTCAGACCACTCAGTCACCCTCCAGGTGACGGAGACCCAAAGGTTCTGCCACCCCTTCCAACTGCGCTGCTCTGCCACCAGAGAAAGCCTCTGCCACTGGCCACAAGCGTAGGAGGGAATCAGCCATGCACAGCTGAGAGAAATCCCAGAAAGCTTACAGGCCTGGGCTCCTGCAAGGGGGCAAATCATCCCCCAAGTCCCAAGACTCCCGTGTCCTCATTAAGCCCAGCTTCCTCTCAACACACCAGCAGAGAGCAAGGGTCTGTTGCATGCTCAGGTCACTGGAGGTACTGGGCTGGGGTAGGTGTGCAGCCCCCATGGTCTGCCCTGCATGGATGGTTTTGGAGGTCCTGTCACTCCATCTCACTTACAGGGCAGAGAACAAACCACTGCTAACTTGACTTTCCCCCAACAAATTATCCAACACCTTTCTGACAGTAAACCAAACACCAGATTTTCAGCTGCCAACATGTTTTTTAACGGTGAAGCCATGAATTCTCCCCTCCTTTGAGTTTCCCTCATACTGTTACTGGGCCCTGCCTCTGAGGAGAGCTCTGCAAGAGCTGCAGCATCCAAGCCAAAGGGCTTACCAAGCCAGGACAGGAAAGGGTGTGCTGGTGGAAGGGGTGGGGGGAAAGGCAGGGAAAGTTCCCTACTGCACCACCCCAGACCTCCTCAAGTAGAAGGCGGGCCAGTTTTCAAACTCATCTCAGGGTGGGTACTTGACACTCCACAACCCACTGTGACAACTCCAGGCACCAGCGCAGTGCCAAGGTTACAGGTAAACAACCACCTACTTCAGTGGGAATCTCTCCACAGACTAGAGCAGGCTCCAGATGAGGCTCTGGCTGTCAAGAGCAGTTGGATTTGGTTGGATCATCAGCTTCAACTACATCCATTGCTTTATTAGTTATTTTTACCGAGCAGTGCTTCACCTGGACAGCCACATGCCTATTTCTGCATGCAAGGTCCAGCCCAGGTGGGAGAGCAGCAGCACCATGGCTCAGGATACACTTACCCTGCAGGGGAACCAGCCAGACATTTATGTTGCAGCATTCAGCCTAAGTCACACTAGCCTAATATTTCTCAGTAAATACACACTCTGTCAAAAACAAAACATTGCTACAAAACTGGATTTGCTCCCAGCTCTGTCCTTTCCTACTCTAGCAAGCAACTTTGGATTTTCACAGCTATCAAAGGTGTGCACCCTGAAGAGGAAACATCTAAGGGGAAAATACAGTCTGAGCTGGCACCAGCTCAGGTTTCCTCTCTGCACTGTACCTGCAGGATGGGGTGCTCCTTCCCACTCCAAACCACCTCAGGCTGTGGCTGTCCCACACCTGGGAGTGACTCCAGATGTAATTCCTATCCTTGTCTAGCACTACACAGTCAGTAACAAAGCAAAGTCCACAGCTCAGTTGGGTTCTGGATGCCGTGGCTGTCCCATGCAAAACGTGTCACCCAGTTGTCATTTCTGAGGATCCCAAGCTCTGGTCCAGTCCAATGAAAGATGCTGTGAGTTTTGGTCAAGGGCACCTACATTACCCCACTATGGACAGTCTCTTCAGAGCCTGACGTGACACTCCTTTCATCAGAGCAGGGCTGTGTTCTCCAAGCACCAGTAAATATTCCATACTTTTTAAAAACAAAGCACAGCATCTAGGCCTCAGGTCGTAGTTTTTAAAATGGAACAGTGGGATGTGAGCCAGTGTGCATTGAAGACATGTCATTCAATAATCACTGCCAAGTAATGAAGCTTTTGAGTTACTAGCTATAAAGGTAAAACCCACTTTCAAGCAGCAGGTTTGTTGCAACAGCACCTTCCCACTGCAGTGCAGAAAGGCAGCTGGAGGGCATGGGCAAGGGCATCGCTCATGTTCTTGAGAAAGTGCCTCTGCACTCATAGCGTGCAGAGAACCCGAGCTCCTGGAAAAGCCTGCTTCAGACAAATCAGACTTGTAAACTTGCCTCTTTTGGGGAGGGGGGAGTGCAGGGAAGGGGCTAATGGCTGCTTTATTGCATTAGGCAGTATCTTCATTAAGGCAAAGAAGAGTAACCGAGGGGAATGTGCACGTAGCGTGACTGCTTTGCTAGAACCCCACAAACCACCAACTGGCAGCTCCTTGGCTCCGGGCCACCCAAATCCAAGAGACCATCTGGCAACTGGTTCAGTTATCCCTCCCCAGTTAGCAGATGTACACTAGATGGTGTGGGAACAGCATTTTACAGAAGCAATTAATTTAATCCTCAGCTAAACAGTTTAAATTCCAAGCGATTTGGAGGAAGAAAGGAAAAAAGGCAAAGAAAAAGCCCCAAAACAAACCAGCTTGCTTCCAATTTCAGTGAGAACAACTAAGGAAAAGCCAATTCTGATGGTTTCACCACCAGTGCAAGCCCATTGGCTTTGTTCCTGTTTCCAGCTCCACGTGCTGGACACCAGAAAATGGCCAGATTTATTCTGATGCTGCAATAGCTGCACACACAGTCCCATAGTCAAAACCCCAACTGGGTAGAGACTGATCTTTGAAATGCAGATCTGCCCCAAGTTCAGCTCCTCATCTGACCTTAGGCAAACAATGTAACCGGGTTAAAATTATTTTCCTGGGCCAAACACCTCCCCATCTTCAGAAAATGGAGTAAATTATGTGGTCCTGCTTCAGGCAGTTGGTAACATGGAATCAATTAGGGTTTGTGGAGCACTTGGAGAGTCTTGAATGGGAAGAATCATAGAAATATAGTATACTGTTATTAATTACACTAACTGATTCATTATTATTAAATTAGGACAATTTTGTTCTCTTGAGAAAAGGTAGATATGTTTTTCAGCCATTTCTTTTGCTCACATCCTTAAAGGAGTGACTTTCTGACTTGAGAAGACTGAATGAGGAGCTTAACCCAAATAAAATAAATTGCCAGTAATTTCTGGTATCCCCTATGCCATTATTGAACAATTTGCATTTGAATTGAGGCTTTTTCCATCACAATCCAGCTTCACCTGATCCTGCTCTATAATCACCATCCCCATTTATGAAATCCCAGCATGTTGCAGCAGAAATTATGTCACAAATTCATCATTATGACTTCCCCAGCAGGAGCAATTGGAGCTGAAGATTGACTGTAAAAGTTGCCTTTTTACCAGTCCTGCTTTAAAGATATTTTAATATTTTTTTTTTTAAGGTACAGAAGTGATATTAGCTACTGTGGGGAATTAGGCGAACATGTCATGAATATCCCAGGGATACAAGATTACACCCATGAGTCACAGGAACGATAAAATATGATCAAGAGACTTTATAGAGGATGATCTTTGAAATCAACTCCTAATCTCTGAGAGGTTTACATAAAACAGACCACTAGGGTTGTCTTTTTTTTTTTTTTTTTTTTTTTTTTTAAGTGATTCAAAATTCAAAAGCAAGCCAGAGTGATAATAGCAAAGTTACATCTATTTCTGTCAGGAAGGCTTATCTATCAAACTGCTCCAAGCACCAGGGCTTACAGGTTTGCACACTCCTTGGATGACATGATAATGAGTCTGTTACTGTGGCAAGAAACATTCAGAGACTCAACTTTGGAGGTAAATAATTTATATTTAAATATTTTAGGCTCTTTCTGCGAGGTTATTCACCTCTCCCTGCTGCCTGTCAAAGACTGGTGTGCATTGTATTACCTAATGAGAGCCACTGGAGAACTTTGACACTGTGGAAAAAACCTTAAAGCAAAGACTATGCCTGCTATAAGCAACATACGTTGCCAGCAATTGTTTTATTATCCTCCTTAACTATTGAAAATAAACCACATTGGAATAAAAACATCTATCACCACCACAGCTGAGAAAATAATTCAGCTAAACATGAAAAATGCCCCATAGTGAGTGTAACACCCACTTTGGGGACCACACACCAACCTGCTCACACTAGCTTGGGACCAGGCTGCCCTGTGAGCATCCCACATTTCACATTTGGTGAATGCTCTCTCCTTGCATCTCATTTCTTCTCCACTAAAAGCCTCTCCTCTGCTCTAGTGGCCACCAGCACCTCCCTGGCAAGCCCTGTGCACACAGGGTGGGCACCAACACCATGCCAGCACAGGTCCTGCCCCTGCCATGACACTGGCATCCTGCTCTGGTCCTGCTATGTCACCTTGGGACTAGCCCGGCTCCAGCTCCACAGGTATGGTGCTCCTGCCCCAGCCTCTGCCTGTCTCTGGATTGGGGCAGGATGAAGGAAGAGCTGGGTAGGGGCACCTCAAACATCCCCAGGGCATTGGCAAGGGAAACAAGGGGAAACCTTCAGTTTTTCTAACATCCCCAGCTGCTTGCCCCATAGTCTCAGCATCATGGTGATGCTTGGTGGCAAGGCCCACCATGCCTTGGTAGGTAAGTGCTGTCTTTGACTGTTTTATCAGTGCTTGGAGGAGCAGCGTGAGATGCCACAGACAGACTCTGATGCGGACAAGGTCTGAAGTGCTCTGGACAGCAGAGAAGCAAGGCTATGGAAAGAGGGAGCAAATAGAGAAATAAAAAAATGTGTTCTCCCAGCCATTCTGGGCATGTACTGAGCTCTGCTCCCACTGCCCTACCCCCGTCACAGCCCTTTCCATGCCTCACCTCTACCCATTCCCACCTTTCTCCCAGGCACCCATCCCTCCACGTGGCTGCAGCCCACCCACTCCTCCAGGTTTCAGCAGAGGAGCCTGGGTGGTTTGAGCAGTGGCTGCTCCTGTGGCAGAGGAGATCAAAGCTACCATGTGCCAGCTCCTCACTGCATCAGCTACTAACTCAAACTGCCATCAATTCTCATTTGCGCTAACACAAACTATGGCAGCTGGAAAATTACCCAGACATAAATCACCTCCGCTTGGTTGTCACCCATCAGTCCTCCAGTTTGTGTGCACAGATTTCTCCTCTTCCCCTCATCAGCTTTCCACCTTTTCCAAATTAAAAATGAGCAAAGTAGGCAGCAGGTATGTTGTGTATTTAGTTACAAGAAATCTTTTTGTAACGTTAAGAGTCTGGCAGGTGAATTTGTTCCTTGATATTTCCTAGAGTGCAGTGTTTGACTCACAGGGCAGACAGCAGCCATTTTAAACCAAGTAAAAAATATTCAGGATGAGCAGGAAACAACAAGAATTTGGAAAAAAAAAAAAGTGTGATACAGAAAGGGGCCTCAGCTCTCCCCACATCCCCAGAAGACCAGCACTACAAGCAGCAAGTAACCATCAGCCTTCAGGTTCCCATAGCTGTGACACGGAGTTATTTAGCACAGGTAAGCCTGTTACACTGCAATTGTACCCTTCCATTTCTGAGCAGCAACAAGCAATAATTAACTAGTAACAAACACTGTAATGGCTATTTCATCCTTACTCCAGTAATTAGACTCTTTCAGCTGAGAGGTCTGTCCCAGCCCAGTACAATTCATTAGGGGAAAGAGCAGGAGGAAACCTGGGAGTCATTCAGAGCTGGAAGAAGCAGGAAATAAAAAGACCCAGCCCCACACACCCCATGGCATGATCCCAAGGAGGCAGCTAATTAGATCCACCAGCACGTGGTTAGGTACAGAGCAGGCACGTTTCTGAAGCCTGGATGCCACTAGTCAGTATGTAAAGAGAATGACCCACTGGATGCAGGAAGGGTGGTTTAAAGCTGTTAATGATGCTATGCATGGGAAGGCATCCTGCACTTCCCCAGAGACACCTACCTCGGGCCAGGAGAGCCCAGCTGTGTCTGCAGAGTGCATGGCACAGCATCTGCCATGCAAAGAGGGAGCTAGAGACAACAGCCACCTAATGGGTTTAATCTGCAGGCCATGGACCTGTCCAGGGGCCTCCAAGGTATCTTCTTTCATGCTGGTTTGGGGTTGAGTCAGAAGTTTGGGAGGTAAAATGCATCCTCCTCCCTATGTCCCCCAAAGCAACAGTGTCCTACAAGGTCTACAGGAGATCTCCATATCTACAGCCACCCCAGTCAGCCCTTCTCAAAGAGCAAGCCCTAAGCATGTTACAGACATATCTCCATCAGTCACAACACAGATCACAGTATGATAGGACAGGAGCTAAGCATGACATGCATCAGGGGCCTTGCCTGTGCCACCAAATGCTGATGCAACATCTAGCCACCCATGGCTGGCACATGCCACCTCTGAGGGCCAAGCACCATCTCTCATTGCCACTGTGAGACAAATGCCTCCCTGGTTTTATACCCAAGGCACAGAAACACCTCAGCTAACTAAGAAAGCCTCAAGGGTTTCATCCCCTGCCTTAAAATTCCTAGTTTGGATACTTTACCACAAAGCCACTTGGTCTCAGTTAAGCATAGGACAATCCTTTCCCTCACCTCAAGGTGCTGCAGCACCAGGGCCCTTCTGTTTTCCAGAAAGCACATGTCTACCAGCTCTCGAGGAGATACTTGGCCTGGGGGTCTCCCAAGTTTGCTGTGACAGTGGCATTACAGCCTCGGGACACCCAGCCAGGACAAATCACAGCAAAGCCCCTGTCCTGCCCAGAGACACTTCCTGCTCCAAGGGAGCCTCAGAAACCAGCTCTTTCCTCCCAGATGACCACACAGCCCACTTCTGCCCAGGAAGCCCCTACCCCAAGGCAAGATGACCACAGTTACTGTCACAAACATCCCCTTTACCCCCCACTCCCTTCAGAGCAATAAAGTTCAACTCACAGTTTGTTTAACTCACATCTTGTCCTACTGCTTGAGATAGAGGTCCAGCAGAAGCTCCAACCAGCAGCCCAGCAAACATCCTATTCCAGCTCCTCCCACCACCACACCTGAAAACCCTAACAACTGCAGAACCTCACAGGGTCTTATGGACTCTGCTGCTTAATGACCCTCAGCTGCACAATTAAGACCTGTTCATCCAATTCACTGCTTTCCCTCTTTGATGCTGGAGGTAGCTCAGCTCCCCCAGCCTGCCCCACACAAAGCTGTCTAGGCAGCCCCCCCAAGACACACACTATATCACTAGACTGCTTTTCCTGTACCTCTGATTTGGCTTCCCTAGTTCCCACAGCACTTTTTTCTGCAGCATGAGCTCACCCTGGAGTGCATGAGGGATGACAGGCAGTTGTTTCAGCTAAAGTATCTGCCTCGGGTTTTTTCTTCCTATTAACCAAAGCTTCCCTGCTGATGCAACCTCCAAAGGAGGTGTTTGGAGAGGTGGGAGAAAGCTGGAAGCCAGCTGGACTGGCTCCTTGTGGAGCCTGAGGACGCACAGCAGCCTGCATGACCCCACTTTCCCCACCTGAGCTGGAAGCTCCTGCCTGCTGCCCCATCTGCAGCTCTCCTGGAGAGATACCCAGTGTCCTGCAGCCATTTCACCCCGCTTGGACACCACAGAACCCACCCAACACTAACAATGCTCCTCTTTCTTCTCCAGACCAATATTAGTGACAAACCTGGAGGGTTCCTCCTGCTGCTGCCTGTGGGCATCAGAGAATATGTACTTGATGCACCCCACATGTCTGCAGCAAACAGAAGGCCAGCCAAGAAAAACACAAAAGAGCTGAGTAGCTGGAGATCATCCTGGTATGTCCAGTGCCAGCATTTGTAGGAAATTTGTTGGAAAAAGTACCCCATGCTAACCCACAGAGAAACTACACATGGGCCCCTGCTCATCTGTTGGGTTGTCTCTTAATCTGGATTAAGTTTAACCCCAAATGTGTAACCAGGCCATATAAAGTGAGGACCTGAGAACATAAAGGCACAAACAGCATCTGTCAGATGAGCTGAGCTAAATGCAGCCACAGCTTCTGTGCACTTTGGGGAAACCACTTCCTCTCTGCTACTCACAGCACCTCCAAGGTGACTGTGTTTCCCTGCAGACCTTCCCAAAACATCCAGATGTTGCTCACACCAGTGTTCCAGAAAACCCACAAGGAAGAGGCAGGGCTCTTATAGACACGGTGGTCTCAGGACAGTGGTGGGAAAACCTCTCCAGCCAGAGGGAGTGTCTTACCAAGCCAACTCAGTCAGCCAGGACACGGGTGCAGGCTGCCCCCAGCCCCACTGGCCGGGCTGCCAAGGGTGCTGTGGTTGCCCATCAGCACCAGGCAGCACAGGGTCCTACCATGGTGCCAGAAAGGTGTCTTTACTGTATCCCTTTTTGCCTGCAGCCATCATCCTTTGGGGTGAGTGTTTCCAGATGCTGACACGGCACCAGTAGCTCCAGTGCAGTCCAGGAGCATCAGCTCTCAATCCACTCACCAACCGCGCCACTGGGATTTCCTGCATTGCCCTCTCCAGGGCAGCCACAGCTTCTTCCCAAGCTCAGGTGCATGTGTCTCCTCACTATTAATAGTAGCTCAAGAGGGAGATAAACACCCTCTGGATGTACACATATAGACCCCATCCTGGAGAGTCCAAAGGACTTTTGCAAGGTTTCCATGCCTTTTCATCTACTGCAGAGCCTGTAAAGGAGCAGATGAGGGGGAACCAAAACCAGGCAATGTGGGAGGCACATGTGCACATCTGATTAACGTGACTTTTTATGATAAACAAAACAGCTCCAGGGTCCTGTTTTCTCTGCCCCTGCAATAATTATCTTGGTCTTACTGTTTTATGATGTCAAACATCTAAGAGTTTTCCCTGAGTTGCAAATAGAATATAAATTACCTTGGGTAAACTCCACAGACTCTAACGTTATCTATACAAATCCTGGCGCTAATAACTTCACAGAAAGTCTAAGGGCTTCCTGGTTTGTATGAACAGAGCTAATTACTGTGAGTAGCCTGTAACTAAGAAGCAACTAGATTAGGAAGATGAAGTACTGTGCTGTGAACTGCCTGACTGTAGTTACTTCAGAGAGCAAAACAGATGGTGACCCTGACCTGAAGTTTTGGGTACAGGCCTGCAGCATCTCAGAATATGAAAGGCATCCATCCTGCTTTTAGCCCAGCCAAGTCAAAGACATCCCACCCAGGTGTAAAGAAACTGTACTAAGAAAGATGCACCAATTCTCCCGAAGAAATGAGTGGCTGGTCATTATCCTACAGAAAAGCCTGGGCTGTTCTTAAGCCCGTTCCCACACACTCTTTGCCATATAAAGCCCCTTCACAAACAAATCACGCTGTGATCAAGCAGTGACTTTAGGTATAGGCTAAAACAGGCTGATCTTTTCTCAAATCTGTGAGCCCTCAGGCACTTGCTGCAAGGGCTGTGCTCTTTGGGACTGTCTCCTGGGCTCAGTCACTGCAGGAGGGCACTGCAAAGCTCTAGGAAATGGGTTCAGATTCTCTTTTTTACACTTCTGTGGCAAGAGGAGCTCTGCTCAGGGCAAAATATCCTCCCCAGATGGGGAAGAGAAAGAAAATACAGAGGCCACATAAACTAAAGCCACCTGCACCACCTGACATGCCTTTCGTAGACATAAGGAATGGTGAATGCACACTGCTCATATTTAACAAAAATAGGAATATTGAAATAACTCCACTTCATGACATGAGTTTAGCAGCCACTCTTTTAAAGACTCAGATCTATGGTCAGTTGCCTTAAACAGGTCACAGTTGCAGGTGAAGAGCACAGCAGCATCACATCTCTACTCTCAGGCAGCTGCTTTGTAGAAATGCAGCGATTTCATTCCTGCTTGCAAGTAAAAATGTAAAGTAACAGAAGGTTGGTCAGAGAAAAAGCGACACCTGTGATTACCACTTTATTTCCATTAGCTTTGGTGATGAAGCTCATAGGAACAGAACTGGTCAGCTGAATGTTGGTGTAAGACTATGGAGGACAGATCTTATACAGTAAATCACATGTCTAAGAATCATGCTTTCCTTAGTTTTTGACCAGCATGACCTCATCTTTCTCCATCCACTTCAGCAGCCATTTCTTTGTCCCCAGTTCTTATGACACAAAATACCTAATATTCTTTCCTTTATGCGTGATTTTCACAGCTGGATCTTCATGTGGTGATTGTTGTTAAAGCATTTAAGTGCAGACAAAGTTTGGTTGACATTTCCTTTTTCCCAGTCCTTTTCAACAGATCTCTGTAAACACTGGAGCTATTGGCATCGCAGACTGAGTTCTGAGGCAAATTTTAAATGAGAACTTGAAATGCATTGTCAAATACAAAAGCACAACTGGTATGAGGAACACTAAGCAAGCTGCTGAAGACAGGTACGTTGCTGTTCATCAAATCTCCTTCCATCACGACTAATCAGGAATACACCACGTGTTCCCAGCTCCCTCACAGCAGCACTGTTTGTAGTCCTCAAGGTTTCCATCTGGGTGGGCAGGAATCCCACCTACACACTGCACCTGCCTCCCAGCCCAGCTGTACAGCAGCACGGCCTCACTCTGGCATGTGCATTCAGGAAGGAAGAGGGGGCTGCCTCTCTTCAACACTGTTCCAGCAACTGGAATGAAACGTAAAACATCAGCACTGAAATCCCTCCTTCCTTTGAGGCTCTGTTGTAACTTGTCAAGTTTCAGTTAAAAAAATTACAAACATGACATGCTACAAACTCTGCTGGATTTGGGTGTTTATTACAAGAGTCTTACACAGGAGATGCTTTACTTTGTCTGCTGCAAATCCATTACTGGGAGCATCAAAAATGCCATGCACTTCAGAAAAGCTAAACAGCCTATTTTCTTTTTTAAAGAGGCCAAGCAGGCTCAAGTATCTGCAACAAAAAAGGGAGTGCTTTACAAAGCCTGTTGTTCTAATGAGTGCAGATGAATAATGGTTATTTCCATGTGACACCAGTTACTGACCATTTCATCTTCAAAACCTATGGCTGATTCAACACGGGGCAGACAAGATCCTCAGCCCCAGTTTAAAAGACTGCCAAGAGTCACAACATAAAAAAAAAACCAAGAAGTTTGCCTACTACTTTCTGGCTAGGACTCACACCACCTTTAAATAGATACGTGCTTAAAATGATGCTTATTTAACTCACAGCCTGGTGGCTTTCTCTAGAAGTGCGAAGCCAAAAGACAACTGGCAGATTTTCCTTGGACAAAAAAAAATACACCAGAAAATTGAGGGCTTATATCCAGATTCCCTGCAAACAGCACAAATTTCAGATTGGAGGCCAGCAAAAAGATTTAGATGCAAAGGACTTCAAGAGATGAGTTGTCATTTCTTAGGCAGGGGGAGTGCAGCAGCAGCAAATCTCACAGGTGTCCATGGATTGTAAAGCAACAGACAAGCTATTTTAAAGCATGTCACCACTCAGGTATTATTAGTCAGTCAGGATACTGCCTGCCCCAGCTCACAGAATCATAGAATCTTAGGGGTTGGAAGGGACCTCGAAAGATCATCTAGTCCATCCCTGTAGCATGTAAATAAAGAGCATGCTTTAAGTTCACTTTAGAAACCCAAACACAGCCCAGACAGACCTTTAAAGAACGAGTGCCTTTGCCATGACAGTATCCATCTATTTTGAAGAAATGAGAACAAAACTCAGTGTTTTTTCTGTTTTAGATACTCTGTTGCTCCATGACATTTTGTCTCTACCACCAAGACTGTTGAATTACGAATTATACAAGATTTGCATGAATGGGACTTATTAAAAAACAAACCAAGTCCTCTGATAACTGCACAAGAATGACTGGTGTTATGTTCACAGCTTTGGCTCTAGACTACTGGCAAGCTTCAGACACTTGCTTCATCAGATTCTATGTTTTAGCTCACTGGTAGTCACAGGAAAAGCAGAGAAAGCACTGTAAATACTATTTTACAAATCGTTTTACTTTGCCTCTTGTGAAATGCGTATTTATTAATCTGGCAAAATTTCCTGCTGGGATTTTATGCCAACTGTAGCTCCAAATTCTCTCATTAATTTCGCTTTGAACATGTAAAATTCAAAAGCTGCTTCAGTCAACTTTTTTTTTTTAAGTATCCCATAAACCTCCCAAACTTTAAATATAAAATGTATTAGAAAGGACCTTTTTAAACAGAGAAGCATCAATTTCAATGTAAGCATGAAATTTTTCATACAGTGAATGGTGCTCTTGAACTAGTAGATAACCCCAAGCTGATTTCTCTAATGGCAACTCTGTAGTTTTCCACCTCTGGGAGGAACAGAAGGGAAATAGATACTTTGGTGGTAAGAGAAGAAAACATTTCAGAGGAAGAGTCACCATCAAGAGCATACCTGAACCTCACTTGAAACAATCTTTATTGTAGCCAGCTCCTCCTAGTACACTAATGCTTGGCTCTTTTTACTAAGTTGTATGAAGCCTCATTTTTATGCCACAGCCACTGTTCAAAAGACAACCTGGTACTCATCCATCTTAGCCAGGTGATCTGTCCCACACTTTAGTAACCTGCAAGGAACAACTTATGCTTAGAAGTGATACTTGAAATCCTCATACCAAATACTACATTTTGGAAAGGATACACATTAACTGTAATTATTTGGTATTTGTATGACTATGGAAAGATATGGAGTCATTTTGGGTCTTGTTAAATTGCAGGCTTAGACACTGAAAAGCAGCTTCCAGCGATGAATGTTTCCATATGCCAGTTAATAAGCTTTGAGTATTTTGCCCATTATCCCCTTATTCATCTCCAGTGGGGTCAGCAACACAGCCATTTGAATTATGTGTCTACAGTGATTCTGCTCAGATTCAAGGACAATGCAAGATTTTGGGGGGCCTCTTCAAAGCCTTTATCTTCCTGAGAAAGGAATGCTGACAATCATATAACTGAAGAGACTATTAAGATACTCCATCTTATGTAATCCAGCATGTAAGCACAAACCCTGCAGAGCAGGAAGGCAGGCTTCACCTTTGAGAATCACCCATCCCCAAGCCCACTAGATTCACTGCCAAACTACCCAAGAAGCTGCACGCAGTCTTCACAGGATGAAAAACACTGAGACGTGTGTTTCAGGAGGCTAAAAAAAGGAAAAGGCTTTCATTCTTTGATAGAAAATCATGGTTTGCCAAGCAAAAAATATTCTGGGGAAGATTTAGAGTTAAGCCCACAGCTGAGGCACAAGTTATGGCAGCAGCAGCTTCAGAAGCTCCTGCCCATCCTACAGCCATGGATTCAAGTGACCTTCCAGTCCTCCTCTTTGCATAAACAACCTGCAGACAAAGTTGCAGCCAAACTACTTATAAACACTATAAAAGTCAGGAGCTTTCAACTGGTCAAACCAATGTGATCTACGTCCCAGTAGTGGACTAATTAACAAAGAAGCAAAAATTCAGCTAGAGTTGTGCAGTTTTATTTGAACAAAACCCAGTGTTGATATTTTTAATAAAGTCTACATTACACTAAATGCATGTGCATTTGTAAGAAGATATCTAGTTGTAAAGAAGGTGCAGGATAGTATGTACAATCATAGTTAAGTTAAAAAAATTCACATTTTACATCGATTTACTTGACAGTTGTATGGTTTCATGGTATATAGATGGTAACCGAAAGAGGTAATAAAAAAACCCAAACAGAAAGAACACACAAGGAATTTCAGCTGGAGGACTGTATAATGCACTCATTTTTCAAATAAACTCGTTCACAAAACTTTTATTTATCATAAATCAACTTTTGATTTAATTTCTGAATTATTAGAATGAACATGTTTAATGAATATACTGATGACGTAAACATTTTTCCAATGGCGCCATTTCCTTCCATAAAATTCTGTACTTTATGCTGTAGTCTGCTCTTCAGCTTTTGCAAATTGGAATAATTACACAGGATGTTTTTGAATATATAGGGTAAAAAATATGAAACAGCAAGGGAGATATGTTCAAAAGACACTTTGAAGCTTTTCAGTCCACTTTCACAACACTGTAAATCTTACTTACAAACCAGAAGCAGGCAAAAAATCCAATAGTCCCTAAAATGAGAAAGTGAAAATGGTTAGTTTGTATTTCAGTTTGCTCCCAGAGAAAAATTTAATAAGTTCTTCCCAGAAGGACAGAATATAACATTGTAATCCAGCTAACTATCCAGAATAACAGCACTTGTTAAATATAACAACACACATTCATCCCTAGGCTAAGCTATTGATTTAGACCAAAAATGACTTTTAGCACCAGGCTGCTTGATGTATATTTAAACCACTGAAGGTGATGCTACTATCAACACTAGCAGGCACACAAGAACTATTTAAGAAACTCACTTCAATACACAAGGTCCTGGGTTTTTTAGGCCTACAATAGTTCACAACCACCTATGAATTATGACACAAAACAAGGCCTTGGGAAAAGTCACCTGGCCCAGTTTTCTGCTCATTGTGCTCTAATTACACTCAAGAATAGGGAGCTTCTTACCCTCTCTATTCTGTTACTTCCTTTGCTAAAGCTATGTTTCAGCACTTGGGCACAAGAATCACTACCACTGACACAAACCAAAACACATAACATCGCGTAAGTTGTATTCAAGCTGCAGATTTTCTTGTCACAGGTCACTACAGATAATAAAACCAAACTACTTTGGGCAACTGAGCAAATTATTGAAAAACACAAAAGGTGTTAATTACAGAGACACCATTTCAAGTGCTAAAAAGAGCCCCAGAGCCACAGCTGATGGGAAACTGGGAGAAGGTACCACCAGCACACGCTTGCCCTGTTCTCGCGTATCTTCCTGGGAGTACTACTGGTTTGGGCAGCAGACCTGTGGTCTGGTTAGTACAGCCTTCCTTGATTTCTTACCAATCCAAACCTCCCAACTACCTCTGGATGGATTTTGGGCCATATGTTAAGTCCTGTGTCTCAAGTTAGCACACTGCAGAGTAATATGATGGAGAGAAAAGATGATATTGAATGAGATTAGGCCATACCAATTTTCTACTTTTAAGCTGAAGAACAAGTCTGCAATTTTCACCCCACAGCCACTAATATGAGGCCACTGCAAAGACACTGTCCAACACATTCATGTTTAAATTAAGAACTTAATAGGACAGGAGACATCAAGTCCCATATAATGAAATCTTCAGCCTGTAAGAGAAACGATGCCTTGTTCCTCACGTACCCCCATCACCTAGAGCTAAACCACCATACAGATGTTAAGCCCTACCAACTAAAAGAGGGGAATGCCTTCATTTCAGCTGAATTCACTCCCAAAGACACAGCTACATGCCAGCCCTGTGACAGCCCTTACCAGCTACACCGCAAGTACTTGCAAGATCATGCACTCAGCTCTCCCAGTTTTACAGTCATCCTTTTCTGTTTGTACAGCCCATGTTTAACAGCAGCTCCAATTATTTTTTTTTTTTTTCCCCACTATCTCACTGTGACCAGTTTACTAACTAGGAGGTTCTTTATTAGGCATTTCTCTACATTCACTGCACTTCTGGCTTTCACACCACACCTACGCATTTGGAAAGTGAGGAACCTGTCTTTGGATGCTTATTATCTATATGCCAATTCTTGCACTCTTTGTACTACCATGTATATTTGCAGTTAAAGGCTTTTTGACAGCCTACTATTATATGCCACATTACCCTTTCCCTCCAAGTTTGCAGTTATCATCCTCTGAAACAGTAGGAGACAGCAGATTTACTGCTGTTGATAGGAGATCAGACACCAACCACAGAAGGAATTTAATTCCTTTGTAGGCTTGACATCACTAAGTCTTCGCAGTTTATGGTCAATTCTCACTCCTTCCTACTGTGTCCAATACTCCAGTATCAGCACTGTTACTCTAAGCCTTACTCTCATGGTTTTTTCCTAATGGTTCTCAGCATCTGCCTTCTAGTTGGTTTTACAATATAGCTCACTTTGAGCCTTTTAATGGCTTTGCAAGCAATGTTTCTTCCAAATGTTTAACAGATGAGATATCTTAAAAATATATCTGGTGTTCTAGAAAAAAAACTGTAATATAACAAAAATATACAACTTTTAATACAAGAATGAGATTTTCCATGCAATTTTCTGAGCATGCCATAACTTGATATGGGAACATACTCTAAATCCACAGCATTTTCCTCCAGTCCTCGTCACTCTGAATCTTTCTGATACACCAGCTTTCTATACAACATACTCTCACTCACAGCAAAGTCTGAAGACTTCACACTGTGAACAAGCATTTTATCCATAAACAGATTTTCACAGGTTTCAGTAACATTGATTTTCAGCTTCCCTCCTAAAAACAGTCTGTTCAGCAAATCAAAGACCAAGTACCCCCTGTTCCTTTTTTAAACTTTATCAGAAGTTTTGCCAGTGTGCTGGAAGTAGAGTAAGACTACTTTTTTAAAAAATAAGCAGTAAGTGGTAATGTTTGTCAGACATCAGATTTGAACCATGAATTTATAAACTCAGGAGAGAAGACCAAAATACACCTTCCCTGGTGAGAAGTTTCCTTCTGCTGTTACTTTCACAATGCTTTAATCCCACATGGATAATTAGGTCTCACCAGTAATGAAATTTCTTCTTTCCTTTCATGAACAAATTTATATTACAAATTCTAGGTATGGTTAGCTCTATGAACCAGAAACTTCAAATTGTTTAAAGGTGCTGGCGGAATCACGACTAGGTTGAAAATACGCCTCAAGATTCCAACTGCAGATTTAGAAGTGAAAATTAATCACAGCAAATGGTACTGAAGAAAAAGGCTTAACAGTTTTTTGAAGAATGTAAGCAGTACAGTGCCTGGTTCCACTGAAAAATCACTGTTTTTTCCACCTCAGCCCAGGGGGTGGTTGTGAGTCCATGAACTGCTAAGAGGTCCACAAAAAGGTAATTCAGTCAGAAAGCTTCTAATTTTCTGTACAGGAGTAAATATCCCAACCAGAAAGGGATATGCAAATGAGTAATGATTGGGGAAAAATAACTCTGAACTAGTTTGGCAGTTTGAAAATTCTAACTAGAATTTGTTTTCTACATTTTAGCCCATTTCACAGGTTTGCCAATTGTTCCAAATTTTAGCAGTTTATACAGAAAAACATCGACATACTAGATCTTTAGGGCAGTGCTGACTAGTTTAACAGGTTCCCCGATTCCCCTTTTAAGTACTTTGATTAAGGCCAATCTTAAAATACAGAGAAATGCACTATCAGTGAACTACAACTGTAGCTCTACCCAGTAAAATTGCCATTATTAGCTGCACTAGTGAAAATACAACCTTGCCATCTCAAGTAGTGTGGCTTGGAATGTATTTTCTTGAACAGCATCCTCGCTCTTCAATCTAGAGCATTTATCTATACACATCTTACACCAAAACTAGTATCATCCCTAACTTAATATGTGCCTCTTATTAGAATACTAGGACTATTTAGGCAAACTTCACATAACACCACACAAGGATCTTGCTTATATTTGCTTCTTTCACATC
This sequence comes from Apus apus, assembly GCF_020740795.1. NCBI lineage: Eukaryota > Metazoa > Chordata > Aves > Apodiformes > Apodidae > Apus > Apus apus. Next base: position 13,039,960 of record NC_067293.1, on the reverse strand, counting down.
ACATTCAAACTGAAACCAAAGTTTTGAAGCACTGTCAACAAGGAGCATATCTCTTCATCTCTTCAGCTTACTGCTTTTACTGACAGACACCAGTGAACATGAAGTGACAGAAAACATATTCAAAGTTGGTTTTTTTTAAGCCATTCAAAAAATTCAAACAGTAAGTGTTTAGAAAAACAAACCACCAACAAAAGAAACAAAACCACAAAACCCAAAACTCCCAAACAAACCAAAAACCCCACTAGTTCTAACAGTTGAAACCTCTAAAATTATTTTCTGATTGGTTTGAACTCCTTTCCATTGTAAGGTTTTACAGCTTACATACGCACATGTTGAACAACATGGCACAATGACAACAAGCCTGATACCAGTTCCTCCAATGAGCCTGTGAAATCTGTTTGTTGTTCTAATCTAATATTACAAATTAGTTTTGTGGCTAATGTTTACTTTAACCAATCCTAATCACTACCAGCTTAAATTAAATGAAAAAGCATCTGAACAACATACATTTAAGAATTTGCTTTTGTGGGGTAGATCTTTGTTTTTTCCCAAGTGGGATTTTAAGATTCTGCCTTTCTAATTAAGTCCTACTAGTCTGGGAAACTGATGCCATCCTAGTGAATTGCAGCCCACTGTACATCACTGACCACCCTAGGGAGGTACAGGTAGAAGACTTCAAAATTCAAGAACTCAGCTGAGACGCAGTCTCAAGTAATTCCTCTAGCCAAGAAGCAAAACATATCCAATAGATCTGCTTGTACTTACTAGGGAGACACTGACACCTCAGATCTTTCTATCCTCCAGTTTCTATACTGAAATACTGTTGAATACTCTGGTCTGCAATACACATTACAACTTAGCAACAGTTTTCTTATACACAGAAAGAAGATGATGAGCTAGCACCTAACCAGGGTTACGGGAAAGTTATTAGTAAACCTGTTTAAGTTCAAAATTAAAACCAAGAATTATTACAAAGAATAATGCCAAAACGCAGTAAGCAGACTGTTCTGCTCTATTCATTTCTTCTAGCTTTATTCTTTAATGAAGAGAAAATAATTCAAAGCACGATTAGATTGTAAGAAAGCAAATAGAAAAGCACTCTGCACTTGGCTGATACTTCTCATGTACCTTAAAAGCTCTCTGTATCATACTGGTTTCAATCACTGCACAGTGGTGGGTGCTTCAGAATCTCAGATTCTAAACACAATCTACCCAGAAGATCAAAACTCAATTTTGAAAATGGCATTAACTCACAAGTGAAAATGATGTTCAAAAATAGAGGTCACCATACAGCAACACGCTTTGACTATGTTCAGCATGTTTTCGTCTCCTAGCACAGAACGCATGTAATCACGCAGCTATCCCCATTCAAACACAGTTACTATTTCTTGAAAGATTAGCTGCACTTTGATCATTAAAATAAGATGATCTTGTTTGGCTGTGCACATTAATTGTTAGATTTCAGCAGTCAGACTGCATTACTGTTGTTGTTGCCATACAAGCATTCAGTTCCTAGGTACTTACTCTTTCTGATCCCTTTTGTAAGGTCCACAGTAACACCTCATACCACCAGGCAGGAGGTATTAACACTGCCCTTTTTATTTCTGTCAAAGCTGCTGAGACTAAATATACAAGAACAGAGAAAACCAAAATGCCTAGTGCTAACTTAAGTGGAACAAATCAAGGTCCCATTTTAGGAACCTCCAGTCGGCAAGAACACTATTATTGTGTACAAAGTGTAAAGATACATTAGTAAATTCCTTCACCTCCATAAACTTGTGAAGGACTGAACCATTATTTTCCAAAGTAAGTGCTATTAAGGAATATTTTACACCTAACTCATCTTGAGTCATCTACCTGGAATAGCTTACACTTCAGCCCAAAAAAATCCATTCTCAAACTAAACATTGGAAATAAACAAATCAGTGTTTTTACATTAGTAAGGACTCATTACACACTCCATGTACCTTCTCCCTTTTATTCAGTTCACCTTTAAAAAAACAAGAACTGACCATGTAGCAACAGCTTTCTTCATGAACTACGAACAGCACAGCCACCACTACTGTGTTTCTATTAAAAAAAAAAAAGACATTGCAAAAGTAACAGCAGCACAGTTTATTACTGTACTTTTGGGGCCTCACTGGTCCCTACATCAAGAACTCCAGGATCAGCACATCTGAAGCTTTTAATACCATTTCAGCAGCTGCCACGACATTTTCAATTATCATTTTATATATGAAAGGGATATTTTTTAATTCCACCAATTCGCATCTTATAAGTGAAATTGAAATTGGCAGAATAGCAACTAACCTATGCTAAAACCCAGGCACACATTAACATATTGCTTTAGTTTAAAAGTAATTAAAACATTTTACACTATAGTTTGTTTTGGTATGAGTTTTTAAAATATATATATTATAGAGGACATCTGGAGCTTGTCTGTTTTGCCAGGATTTAAGTAGGATTTTAACTGGCAATATGCCAACTTCTATGTTTGCCTTCCCATAATTAAAAAGTAAAATAAATAAATCTTCCCTTTTTTTCCAACTTCATTTCAGAACTTTGTATCTTTTGAAGAGACACAGATGTAAATAAAGAATAAAAGTCTAGCCGTAAGTGCCAGATAACGTTATTGAACATAATTTATACAGAATACTTGTTTTATTCAAACCCATACAGTAATTTTCTTCAGTGTTTTACTATGAACAGTGCTTTTGTTGCCTCATACTCAACCAGTATTAGCAGCAATAAAGATGAAAGAGGTTCTTCTCACTGCTGAACTGATAAACTTGAAGTCTGATGCTTAGACTTACTTTCATCAGTTATTTTAGCCATTCTAACTGCATGAAGGGAGTTAAATGATGCATTTCATAAAGCCAACAGCAAGGAATTATGACAGGTTTCAATAACCAGGTAAAAGATGTTAAGTAACAAAATCCAAACCACTGTGCCATCCACAGATATCTATTACAATTAGAAGGAAGGGATCTAAAGGTTGTTTTGTGGAACACCCCATTGCACATCAACTAGCATTTCTCCAGTTCTACCTCTGCAGTATTTCATGATGCTAAGCACAATGATACTTGAAAGAACTGACTTCATGAGTTACAACCACATGCACAAGAGCAGCAGGATGATGAACACCAATACAAAATGCTCCTGGCTATTTTTAAGGGCCACTACCCTTCAAAGAGCTTCTAATTTCATCTAACACATGCTAAATCTGGCACAGATTTCACATCAAATCAACCTCGAAATTACAGTTTGAGCCAAGTTTCTATGAATATTAGCATAATACTGTAGAAGACACTTAGTCTGCATGAGTAACATCAGAAACGTTGGACTACTAAAAGTGGAGAGGTATTTCAAATAGCTTTCTCCAGATAAGGTACATTCCTGCCCAAAGTGGTGCTCACCGAGCAGGTAAGACCACCTCTAACAGCACTAAAACTCTCTACTGTCAGCACTGGCTTCTTTCCCCAGCACCAGCCTGCTTCACTTGCTAATAATGAAAGCTGAAAATACCTTTTATTTTCCATATGCAGAGTGCAGTATGTCTAACTATAGAGCATCTAGAACCAATTATGAAATCCAGAATCAAGTTAAACACCCCTGATATCAAAGTGAACACAAGAACAGCACTTTGCAAATATAACGGTTTGAACTCGCTGCTAATACAATATGCAATAAAGTAAAATTAATTATACTATAAAGAAATGCAATTTCAAGTCAGGAAAAAAATCTTAAAGAGTATCTAACTGTGATATGTGGTGTCATAAACCATAAAAGTAACACTGCCTAAAAAGTCATAAATTGTATTGAATGTTTCAGATAGCCTAAATTATACCCTAAAGTTTCTCACTTAAAAAGTGGAACCCCCCACATTCATTTAGTTTGAACATTGTACTTACCTGTGAAAAGGAAAAAAATCAAGACCATGATCATTGTGTAACCGAAGTACAAAATGGTGCTAGCAGTTCCTGTTATCTGGAGTTTAGAGAAGAAGTAATGAACTGCATAGATAAAGAGATAAACTGCTGTAAAGCTGCTGGTCAGGAACGATCGCCACCACCAATGATAATCCTGAAAGAAATGATAAACCACATCATAAGAGACACCATGCAGAAACCAAAATATAAATAAGCTGGCTAAAAAGTAACACTGTCTTCTGAAATACACTTCTTCAAAAATGTACCTCAAAAAAGAAAAAATTCAACATAGCACCTATCTACTTTTTCCCCCTCCTCTCTGAGTCAGCTCTATTGCTTCTATTATGAACATGAAATTATTTAAGATCCAGGCTGTTTATTTTTGTTTATCTGCTGCAAGCAGTGGCTTTTGAAGCAAAAGGTACATTTCAGGAGAATGGCCAAGACAGGAACGTCAGAGGCCAACTATACAATCCATTCAGTGTCCAACACATCAGAATATATGTGAATACCTCAACTCAGTTTCTAACATCTTCCAGCTAAAAGTGCTATTACACAAAAGTTATTTTTTTACCTCTGCACACAGATGGAAGTAGCACAGCAAAACCGTAGCCTCAGAGCATGTAATTAGAAGAATTATAAAAACTAGGAACAGGAAACCAAACATGTAGTACATCTGATGAGACCTAAAATAAATAAAAACAAGAGTCTCATTTTTGACTGAAGTTCTCTGAGATAATTTACACTGTTACCCGGCCAGCTGCTTAGCTAATTAAAAAAACCCCACAAAACCCAAGCCCACACCACTGGGGTAACTTTTATACCACTATTGGCTGATTCATAAGAGACTTTTTTCCTCTATCTGAACATAGTCTGTAAATAAAACCACTGCTTTAAAGAGCAATGCTCAAAGTCCTCAATTATGCTTCCCTTGAAATGACCTTCAATCAGCTTTGGCAGAGAACAGTTACAGGCAGTTTCCATAAACTTCAGGTCTCCTTTAGCTTCCTCGACACTTGCATCACTTGCACCTTCCCTGGTTCAGTACTCACTTCTTTCCTCCTAGTGCAGCTAAGTTTTCCAGGTGTCCCCACATCTCCTCACCACATCCAACCACATGCTCCTCCAATCGAAGCCTATTGTCAGAGCAAGTCTGACTCCAATCCAAAGGCTAACCAAACACAAAACTCCAAAAAAAAAATGCTTTTTTACTTTTGATCTGGTGTCTTTCAGATAAGTTAAGTAACCAAATCAACTTTGAGTGATGATGACAATTACTGCAGTGTAAGATTTGAGAGGGAGCTGGGAGCAGCACATTCCCCCTCCATGCTTGCCTTTCTGTAGGATAAATAACTAGAAACAGTTTGGGAATTCAGTAATCTCAACTACAAAAGCCCAGAGTTTATCTGTTTGACAGTTGATGGCACTTTCCAGTGCAGCTATATCATATGGTTCCTAGTTTTTTTGAGACTAATGTCAAAGGCTAACATATTGAAAATATTTGCATTTAAGAATCAAATTAGAAAACTGTTCTGTAAGAAATCTCAATAAAAACAGAGGACACCTTAAACATTTGGCACCTGCAGGTTAATAATTTCCATTTCACAACAAGCTACTAAACATTTCACATTTACATTGTGAAAGTTACAGAAGAATGCACGGGTTTGATTTTCCATGCACCTGTTTGACTAGGTTTTTGACAAGACTTAGGAGTGGTATAGATGTTTCACAGGGGGTGGAGTCTTTGTTTTGCAGAACACGGAATCCCAAGCTCTTGACCTGATTCTGATTTAACAGCTGAACCTGCTATACTGCATTAGCTTCATAAATTATAACAGTTACACACGGATTAGGCTCCACCTAACCACAACAGCATGAAACCACGTTTGTGCTGTTCAGAGCCAGAGAGGTAAGACAAGGCAACTCCTAATTTCACACTTTGCAGTTCTCAATAAGAACTAGTTTTATCAGTTTTAAGCACAGGAGTAAATATGCAGATTCTAGAAATTCCATGAAAGTCTAGAAGATCAAAAGTTTTATAAATTGGTTTATCCTTTGTATTCATTGGTTTGGGATGCTCAAACTCGCTGTGTTTGTTATCAAACCAGTATAACAACAGTGATACTCACCAAATGCTATTCAGAATGAAAAAAAGTTGAATAAAAATACAGCCAAAGGGCAGGATACCACCCATTATGATACCAGGCAATGGCTTTGTGAAGAAGGACTGTTCTGGAATTTGGCGAGGAATCTGGTTTGTACGAACTGGATGTTCAATAGGCTTCAAAATAAATAAAAAGAAATTGTTACATCGTAGCTAAGATTGTTTTTCCCTAACATTACCATCTTATTATTTGATAAATAGAACATAACTTTATTTTAAACCATAAGCCATCACAAGTTACCAAACCAAGAAAACTACAAACTCGATCTATCCATCATTAGGAAAAAACCCACACGCTTTAGGTATTCCAACTATTGCTCACTAAACAAATCAGAACAAATGGAAATAAATCTGCCTGGTGCTTAATAAAAAAGAAAAAAGCCAGTTGTCTGGTATTATCTTAAACTAGTAAAATATGATCTGAACTACTTCTGAAATACCACTTCAAAAATGAAACTGCTGAGGGATTACTGGAAGCAGCAAGACAAGCAAGACATCCAAGAACACTATGAAATTCTGATTCTAGTGAATGGAGAGGAAAAAAAAAGTTGAGTGTGACATTAAGTGTATACTTGGTTTCAAAATCATGATAAAGTGAAACATCATGTTACAGTCATAGGGCCATAGATGTTTCTATCTAATAATTCAATGGCTCAATTGCGTATTTCAAAACTGTATTGAAAGAGCCCTACCTTCTCTTTGAAGCCAAAATATGCACCAACAAATGTTAGTGGGACTGAAATTCCAAACCACATAGCTAGGATTGCAACCAAAGTGCCAAAAGGGATTGCAGCTGAGGATCCTTTCACCCACAAAATGAGATTCATAATGAAAAAATCAGCAAAGACAATCCTGAAAACAAATCAGAAAAGAATACCAGTCAGTATTAAAAAAAAACAAGTAACATAAATAAGTACAAAGTGTGCACAGAAAAATGTAGCTTCTTGCAATCTTTCATTCCTTAACAATCTTAGTTACTTTCAGAAATAGTGCAGTTAATGTAAAAATGCTTGCAACATCCAATGCTTCTAATGCAAGTATTTATAGTAAAGTTACTATTTAAATAAAGACACTGCTCATAAAACCAAAAAGTAACAAAGATTCCACTGTAAAAATTTACACAAAGAATGCAAAAAGAGAAAACAAATAAAACCCCCTCTTAACAGAATCACCTTTACTATCATTTCCAGACATTTAATTCCTTTATAATCAGTAAACTCCCTCTGAAAAAAAAAAAAAACCCACAGGGACAGCAAAAGCTCTGACTCAGTCAGACACACATCACTCTCACAACAAATGCACACCCTGCTGCAGCCCTCTTTAAAGAGGGCTCTTCCCTACAACAAGAATCTTTGTATTAACACCTCATGCAGTTATGCAGTTTAAGTAGCCCACACCTTCAGAGAATTTAAATCAAGACTGCATCAGCCATGACATGTCTCCAGACCTTTTCTTCCATCTTCAGTTAAGTGCATCTGCATCATTTTGTAAACATCCTAGGAAAACACTAGAAAACAACTCCCAGACATATGACGAAGATGTAAAATATAAAAAAAAAAAAAAAAATCCAAAACATACTGCAAGGGAACCCCATGTAAAAGCCTGCCTGAATTGCTATTATTACTGGATTCAGAGATGCATCATAGAGAATTCAGCCCCACAAAGGGCACCTGAGAAGTGCATCATTGTCTGGGTTTTGTTACAGAAGTGTTCCTGAGGCAGAATTTCAACTGCCCGATAGTGAACAAGCATCCTCCACTGTATTTAAAAAAGGAAGGAGGGAGGAAAAGATCAATAGGCAGGCTCCTTTCTTCCTAGGAGGTGTCTTACACTTGCCAAAACTGTTTGGAGGAATAGACTTGTTACATAAGCACACACCCAAGCGACCCCTGCTGTAAGCATCTTGTTGAACAAAAAATAAAAATAAAATCCATTTTAGAAGTCTATCTAAACTTTATCATCTGCCAAGCTCATAACACAGATCCCACTTACCCCCTCCAAAGTCAGAAAAAAATACTGCAAATATGAGCTTCATCAGTCTGCTGAGACTATAATGGCCTTAGGCTGTTTATGATATTATGTAAATTCACTGAACTAGCATGGCATAATCAAGACATCTGTTCCTATTCCACCATTCCCAATCATTTTACTTCCTCTGTGAAACTTAATTTATTTGGGAGTTTAAATGATCAGCATGATCTTTCTTTCACTGATAAATATTTTCTTCTCTCTCAAGATAGTATCTGAATGACAGCAGGGATACTGAAGCACATTTTGTTTAGAAATAAGATTTCCTCATAGAACACCCAGTTGTTATCGAATGCACTACATTTAATTTGATGACATTCTGCTTTACTCAAAACCAGGTGATGTTTTATTTATTCTGAGCTTTTTGGGGGAGAATACCTGAAGAAATTATTTGTAACCTCAGCTTTTGCCAAGGACAATGTAAAGGGACAGCTTCATGTATCCAAAAACCAAGAAATACAGAAGACTTGCAGAAGAATCACAGAATTGCTTGAATTGGAAGGGACCCTCTAGAGATCATCTAGTCAAACTTTCCTACTGAAGTAGGATAACCTAGAGCACTTCACACAGGACTGTATACAGGTGGGTTTTGAATATCTCCAGAGATGGAGACTCCACAACCTCCCTGGCCAGCCTGTTCCAGTGCTCTGTCACCCTCACTGTAAAGAAGTTTTTCCTCATATTTAAATGGAATTTCCTATGTTCCAAGAAATTAGTTTCTTCTCCCTTTCTTCACTGACCTAATTCTCTCAAAAGGTCTTGAGAGCTGTAAGAAAACAAAAGATAGGAGAGCTCTCACCCTTCCCAAGCCATAGTATGATACACACTAGAGCCAGATCCAGAACTGGACACTATCTATACTTATATAAGAAAATTATAACCATTTTAGGAGAATGTCTGCATCATTCTCATCCAAAAGCATACTAAACTTCTTCTACTGTTTAAGATACTAGCATACAGCTATTTACTTTAAAAAAAATAAAATTATTTCCTAAGTCCCTTTCAACAATACAGTTACAAAAAACACTGATATAATGACTAAGTAATAAGAGGTTCTGCCTAAAAGACTGTCTCTCCCTATTTACAGAAGAGTACTACAGTCAATCCAAACTTACCACAAAACCACCTATGTCTTGACAAAGTGACCTTACCTATTAACAGTTAATAGAGAATTACTTGGAACATAATGAGTTAGGTGGTACCTAATTGAAATTACCCCATCACTATGCCTAATGTTCTGGTGCAGTGACTACCAAAGGCTGTGACTTACCTCACAAGAGTCACATCATTCCACCTACCCCCTCAGCTGATAACAGAATAAGATGCTAATAAACTGTGTCCTAGAGCACAAGGCTCTGGCTCCTCAGAATTCACTTTTCTTTACATTCACAGATAGGCAACATACAAAAGGAACAGCAACTTGCAGAACAACAAAGACAATACTCACACAAGCATTTCTCCCCCACCCCGTTCCCACCTCAGATTCATATATACTTAATAATAAAGGAAAGACCAAGGGGAAATAATACTAACCCAGGGCAAAGCAGAGCTGTAAGCAAAACATTTGTCTTCCACTTCTCGCCTCTAAATGCTGTGGGGAAAAGTAAAAACAATTTCAGTTTCAGAACTTTTTCCAACCATTCTGCACAACAACAAAGCAGATTTGTTGTCCGAGACACCAGCCCCAGTCCAAGGTTTACACTAAGCCCAGGAAATGTGAATTTAACCTGCTGTGTCAAATTAAACAAACACATATACTTACTCTTGTACATTCTAGCAGACACATAGCCAGCTGGAGTTCCCAGTAAGACCCACAAAACAACTGCACAGGTCATCAAAGCACCACGGTTGGCAGGAGAAAGAAAACCAAGGCAAGCTAGGACTAAAGAGAAAGTTTTAGACATTTGTGGATACACATCACAATTCCCCTGTAAAACATACCACTGTACAGGTTTACCCCTTCCACTACAAGATATTGAAATGAAGACCACGTGTATAAGCTCTTATATATCCCCCTGACATGGCCATACCCCTAATGTCACTGTTCCATTGATAATAAAGCCATATTTCCACATCATCTTTTAAACTGATAGTTTCTCATAGCCAGAAGACTGATAAATAAAACTCCACACAGAGGTGAACAATGAACCTGAACAAAATTTCAGCTTGAAGACTGCTTCCAAAATCCTACAGTACTCATATAAACACAGCATGTGTACGTATTGACCATGTAAGTAACAAGGGAGGTTTAACATGTGGCATAAAACACATCTAAGCACAGTAGGTCTGGAGAAGCCAAAACCTTTGACAGAGTTAAGGGGGGGGGGAGGTTGTAAGCTGGAAAAGTATGTTTGTTGTTTTGTTGGGTTTTTTTTAAGTAGAAATAAGTGTGAAGATAGAACATCTTAAAGGTATGAATCACTTCCTTGAAATTCCACAAAAGGCTCTCACCCGCAGGATCAATAACACTTTACTCAAGAATGTGCTATCTTGAAAACAAGCTTCTTCCACAAAAGAAAGCTGCCTGCATCTGAACTAATTGTCCAGCCCAGAGACACTCTCAGAAGAGGAATTGTCTGTGATCTCTAGTGGGAAATTTTGGTTTTGAAATAAAAAAGGAATTCCCCCTCAAATTCTTTCTGTACTACACTAGTTGCACAGGAAACTATTGTAGCTAAGCAAGTTAAAAAGATCAATACTGAAAGACAAGCCCATCAAGAAAATTCTATTTATCTTACAGCATCATGTAACAAATAGAAAAAAAGCAGCTCCTCTATGAAAGACGAGAAATCTGAATAAATGCTAGAAAGCAGAATTTTAAAAGTTTTTTTCTTTTGTAACACATACCTGTATACTTCCCAATTCTACCATACAATAAGAAAAGGTATGGTGATAATACTTGACAGGTAACGTATAATAAAACACCAACTTGTGACAGGTTTCATCATCACACACATATGTAGTTATTTATGGCTCCCATATCTCAACATTCTGCCAGAATTATTGCACACACACACACACTTTCTTGCTCTTCTTTCTGCATGGCTGCTGTGTCAAACATATTAGCTAGAAAGTGTTCTGAGAAGATTAAAGCTTTGATTACATGTCCTTGAACTTGCATTATTGGATCCTTGGATAATTTATACTATGACAATCTGTGTTTGTTTTTTAAAAATAAACTTGTTATAAGGAAGCTTCATTTGTGCAATCATGAAGAATTTGAATTAGCCCAGATATGATAATGTTTTGAACGACATGACTCACAGCAGAGTCACTGAAGCTACCCAGAACCACTCTACGGTTGCTGTTAGGAAACAGTATTGATACTGTATTTTACTAAAAGAAGGACTTAATTTCCAAAAGCAGTCTTCTATCATTTATCTTCCTTAGACAATTACACTACAAACACATGACCTTAATAAAGTTACTTACATAAAGTAATAAATGTCATAATGAAAATTTGCGTTCCCTGGCCCAAAAAGACAGACAGTAACATTCCCTTCCTTGGAGGTCTGAACACATCTCCATGAACCAGCTTCCAGCCAAATTCCTCTTGGGCATCTTCCTGTAGAAAATCAGCAATGTCTTTAGCAAATATACATAATGCAGTAGTGAATTAACACAAACAAGATGCAAAATACATATTTAAAGTTTGATTAACTTCCAGTTTAGATCCAAAGGCAGACTAATTGCATCTGATTCATCACTCATTGATTTTATAACCCCCTAATGGTTCAGTGAAAGTAGAAGGCAGGATTTATCACGAAAATCCTCATCTCTTAAAGCAAGAAAAAACAAAATCTAATTAGCCAAACCATATAAAATCATTCTAAATTTAAACAAAAACAAAACATTCCATTTAATTTAACTTGGATTATAGCATTTCAATCTAGTTCAAGCATTTATCTTTTTGTGCTTCCATTACAAAGCACATCATCTCAATGACAGTATTGGAAATGGTTTTAAATGGGTCCCTGTACTCCAGAAGAAAGTCTGCTCCCTAGAATCACTAGGGGCAAGTACCAACACTATTTGTCCCACTGCCAGAGATGGATGGACAGATGTCACAGGGGGGATCCTCAGTTCAGTGGCTCTGCTGAACCACTGCTGAAGAATAAAGCTTTCCTATAAATATACTAAAACCAAACACCTCCCCTCACCTAAAGAAAAAAAAAACCCAAAACAAACACACCCATCCACAAATAACCAACCCCTCAAGACCACTACTCTCTTCCTCACAAAGTTAAAAACTACAGGTTTCATTCAAGCTACAAGTATTGAGTTTAGTTCAATGGACTGCTTACCTCTAGAATTAAAGGACACAAAAGGCAAGAAAGAATACAGACCAAGTTGGCAAATAACAAAGAGCATCTTAACTTGTGACAGATAATGTAATTTATTATTTTTTCTGGAATATTAGCTTTCTATTCCCCATACTGATATCTCTGCCTGCATTTCCTGGCTAGAAATCACTCTCGGAAGTCAGATACACTAAAGCAAAAATTAAAAATTAAACACAAGGTAACACTTTGCTTAAAAAACCCAGCAACTTATGCCTGCAAAGAAAATCATACCAGGTACCTAGGTAGAATTCCAACACAAGTGTTCTTACAGTAAAGACAGGTTGGTTTGGTTAAAGAAGCATAAAGACCACACTTTCCTATAAGTCATCGCAATTAGCTGAAATTCAGATAATGAGAGAGTTGTTGAAGTAAGAGTGGTCAGACTTTTCCCAAGCATTTGTAACTAAGGAATGAAAGACCTCCAGAAGTTACCACTTGAGACAAGTATTTATCTGTTTTCAAAATGGTGAACACTAAGCAGAAATAAATGCTTAGTATCTCAGTTCCTGACAGAACAAGAAAAATGTTGTACTAATTTGGAATAGCTAGTATCATTTCTTATCAACACCTAATTTGAAAAATACACTCAAAAGACACCCTCTGGTTTCAATACAAACTTCAAAACATACCGCTATGTGGTAAATATCTTGGATTGTGAAAAACAAAGAAAGCAAGCTTGGCAGATCGAGACTCCTGATTTATTTTGTATCAAGCTACGGGCCAGAGTATTCATCCCACAGTTGGATTTTTAATAAAACTCTTCAATTACAGGCCAATTAGCTATGAGTCAGTGCTAACCTTTACTGTTCAAAGATGAGTATAAGAATTGTACAATTAATCCAAGTAGGAAGATACACTTTGTAGTTAAAAAAAAAATTAATGGAGAAAATCTTAAAAGATACTCTTGAATCTTGGCAAATGTTTGAAATCACTGTAAGCTTTTTCAAAGTACAGTAATCCTCACCTTATCTATTAATTTAGCCTAGTTCTCAAAATATTCTAACAAAAGACTTAAGTCCCTTACACTCAAGTAGTTGTGGTCAAAGAGATTTTTAAAAAGAGGACAAGCGTTTTACCTCTCACTGTTGAAAATATACTCACTTCATTATCTTCAGTTCAGGAATCTTTTCTTACTCACAAGACCCTAACTAGTCTGATTTTTTCTAAATACTCCATTAATGTAGGACTCACTACATCACACTAGAAGCCAGGTGGTATTAGCTGAACATTCGATGTGCACACTAAGACTGAACACACAGGCTTGTGCCTCCTTCTCTTTCCAAGTAAAATCACCAGCATTATCTAAGTGTGAGATACTAAATTGCTTAATTGCAGCTTCCTCAGTCCAGGTCCCCTTCTGCACAATTATTTCACAGGTTTTTAAGTCCCTTAAACCAGCAAGGAAATTTAGAAAGTGTGTATTTTGAAAGTCACACCAAGCCCTGCTGTTGTCCATAAAAACTGAACAAGCTTCTACAAGTCTTGCTCTTCGCCACATTAAGAATGACCAACACAGTATCAAAAATTGAACATAATTTAATTGAGAGATCAAACATGAGCTGCAAAAAAAACGATCAGTTAAAGGATGTGGAAAAATTCTTCCACTTTAATTACTGTCTCGATTTGCATTAACAAAAGATATTAAATATCAAAAACACAAAGAAGAACAAAAGTACTTTCAGATGTTTTAGTTTCAATATGAAACATTTTTGTGCATTTTAAAGTATTTCTTTATCCACACAGACAGCAATGACAGTGGAAATTTAAACCTTTGAAGTATCTGACATTATTTCTCAACTTTAGCTTGCAGATACCACTTTTACTAATGAGAAAGGCTCAGTAAAAATTACTCTTTCACTCACAATCAACTGGTCAAGTCTTTTTAACTAACAATGAGTTATATTCTCTCAGTGATCATCAGGAGAATTGTATTTAAAAAAATAAAATCATTTACACACACACCAAGTCGTTGTAACACAGCTTGAGATCATAAGCTGTGTTGCACATGAACTGTAATATTACAGTCTTCTAACTGGAAACAAAGTGCATTATTCCACCACACTTTCTAGCCATAGACAAAAAAGCAACATCAATCTGTATTAATCTATGTTAATCTGAGTATCTTAGTAAGGCAATTACTGTTCCTCACCCTAATTTCTCTCCATTATTAGACATTGGCTTAATTTTTTTATCCTTTTTGCAATAGTCTTCTGAGATTTTTTTTTAATGCTTTGCTTTATGAAGTTGCACAGCATCATATTTCTCATGAAATTTGGACCTAAAACTTCAGAAGTCATGTGTTAGCACAATTTCTTTCTGGACAAGCTACTACAAACTAGTATAAAGAAATGCCACCGTGGAACTGGAAAAATTACAGCAACTGAGATTTCCAATGCAGCTTCACTACAATGGGGACAACACTTGCCTACAGCAGTTTTAAATTTGGTCTCCTGAAGAGGGGAAAAAATAGTTACCAATAAAAGTAACTGTTCTCTCACAAGTTTGGTTGTTCAGACTATAAAACACATTTTTAGACAAATGTTTGCTAGCAATGTCTCTGCAAACAGACAGTGCAGGTCCTTTGCTAAGGCCACACAATATGATTTAAATCAGAGCTGTGCTGTCAAGAAATCTTACATATAAACACAGGCTGAGAGACACAGAATCATTCTGTTGGTGCTGAAAGGGACCTCTCTGGAGGTCATCTACTCCAAACCCTCTGCTGAAGCAAGGCCACCTAAAACAGGTTACCCAGAACCATGTGCAGATGGCTTCTGAATATCTCCAAGGGTGAAGACTCCATAAACAACAGACTGGCTGCTTAGGTCAGTGTCATACCACCAGCTACGTGTCCAGATTGACTACCTAATGCAACCATAGGATTCTGGAGGAATTGCCACATCTATATGATGAACCACCTCCAGGACACTTTTCAACACCTGCGCTACATCTTGTGGCTGTTGGCATATCATGAAAGTATTAATAAAAAGAAGTCTTCCTTGGTTGAGACCTCGGAACAAGAGGACTTAAATTTCAGATACAAGTTTGTTCACTACAAAAAAGTTCCTGTGAATCACTTCTAAAACCTGAAGTCTGTCTTGCATCAAATGATGCTAGAAAACTAAGATTTTCACAGCTGTCTATGTATTCCTGCTGTGAGAAAAGACGAAATGGCATTACAGCTATTTTTAAACCCAGATATGTAGTTACATACCTCTTTAGATTGTATTAAAAACTAATTGATAGACTATCATGAGAAAAACATGCTTTTGTAAAAGCTGTAAATCCTACTCACAGAAGAGTCAATCTGGTTGTATCTTGCAATGTCTTTATGAAGAGTCCTCAGAATGATCATAGCCACCATGCCAGATAAGAAGAGAACAATTACGAGGGAATTCATTATACTGTGGATAAAGAAAAAGTCAAACTTTAATCCACTTTTTCAGGTCTCAGGACATGCACTCCAACCCACACATGTACAGCTCAAGTCAGAGGAACAGCCTTAGATACTCATGACTTTAAGTCATTCAGACCTTTTAGTATTTTCCTACCCACTGAATATAAACTTTTAATTTGTGCACTTTTATAATTTCTTAGGAGGCAGAAGTGAGAAGAATAGTATTTCATGGTTTAGTCTTAATTCTCAAGACAGTTATATATTCTTTTTCTTCATTTTCTTCCTTTCATAGCTCAGAAGTAATTACCCCAGGGAAACAGCTACACCTCTTAAAGCGGACTTTGTCAAGTAGATTTTATATCTATTAACTGGTGAAACCTACATCATGCTATTTAATATTTTGTAAAGATTAGCCTTTTCAAACACTTTATAATGCAAAAGATTACGATTTTAACTCACATTATGCACCTACTTGATATCATTTGTGTGGTACAGAGGGAAATAGCTGAGAGATTCTAATATACAGCTTTTACTCGTAAAAAAGCCCTTTTTACTGCAAGCAGCTGCCAAGTACAAAACGTTCAGTGCACATATGTACTTCTCTCCTGGCAGCTGGAGAAAGCCAGACAGTAACAAGAAGAGTACTGCAGAGAAGCAGCATCTCAAAAGTTCTACAGAATGGAGATGATAAATAAAACATTGGAAGCTGCTTTCCTTTTGGACACTAATGGTGGATTCCTTCAGTGAAATGCAATACTACAGTTGCTCCCAAAAGATGAAGACTGGTGAAAGTTATTTCACTGAAAACAAGAAAGTTTTCTTGCCTGAAAACTATCAGACTTTGTTCTATCACAGCAGAAGTTATATATCCCTAGAAGTACAACTAAGGAATCTTTGCACTCCTCTGCAAGGTTGTTCACTGAAGAAAAGCAACCGTTACCTAAACCACTGGATGTTTGTATGTGGCATGGACTCCAAAATGTAGTCCCATCTAGAAGCCCACTTGATATTGTTTTTTTCCTATAAAGAAAGTAAACAGCAATTAATAGAAATAAGTACAAATTTTTTGCAGTGTCCAAGAACAAATAAGCACATCACATCTCTTCCACAAACCTTCCATTCAGCATTAATATTTAAGCTGGTTATTAACCCTAGATGTTAAGACCCTTCTCTTGCATTAATTAGCCTCTTCAGCCTCTCAAAGAATATCTTGTTTATTGAAATCTCCCATCCATCTCTTCTGCCTTCAATGGAGGCTTCACTAAGCCTCATTTTTCTATAAGTTGGTATGCAGCTGCCTGCAGCTCCCAAATGCATGCTGAAAAACAATTATGCCATCACTACAAGATACTCCCAGCATAGCACACTGATCTTTAAACTTCAGCTTCTTTAAACATACTCTATAAATAGGCTTCTATTATTATTAGTGTTTAGGAGAGGCTTCCCTGCTCCCTGCCGTAAAGCTGGCTGATACAGACTATCTTCTACTCTGATTCCTGGCAGGCAACTTCCATTTCCAGATAACCCTGTGAAGAATTTAAGAAGAAATAATTCGACAACTTTCACCTTTGAAAGACGCTTCCATTCTCTTCTACCTCCTCCCCCTCTACACACTTCACGCAAGAACTAAACGAGTGACGACTCTTTCTGACCCTCAAGCCTTGTCCCCCACAGCTCGTCTCATGCTATGTGCAACTGCTGTCCTGCTACCAAATTATCTCCCAACTGGCATGAAGTTTTGCTGAAATGATTATTATTATTACTACTACTACTATTACTATTATTCACCAGGTGGTAAGTTTGTACAGTTAATTCTCAAAATTAAGACTATGTCTCCAGCCTAGAATTTTTAGGTTCTGATTAACATTCCAGATCAAGAAAATGTAACAAAGAACTGCACCAAAATACCAAGGTGGCTGAAATTGCTGCAAGTTGCTCTTCATCAGCCCAATCAGTGGCTAATGGATAGTTCACAGGCAGTTGGGACAGTTTCAGAAGTATGGTTCTAAATTTGTCGCTTCAGTACCAAAGTGCTCACATGCTTGCATTGTTTTCACACACACAGCTAAATACCCAGTCCATTTCAGTGAATTAAAGCAGACACCATAGCTTTCTCATCAGAAGCCAGCTGCCATACTAGAAAGGACTGTAAAACTGTTAGACATTTTACTGGTTTATATATTCAGGCTTACTAAAATTAATGTTCTCCTATTTAAAAGTACTTTTCACTGATAAATACTCCCCTTTGAAGTTATCTTGAAACTAATGGTAAAAAGTAAAATGTACTAGGTATTAGTTCAAATCAAGGCTAACAGACAACAGAGAAAATGAGCAGTTTTGAAGTGCCTGATGACTGAGACGTGCCAAGTGTTTTCTGCTGGAAGCACCTGAACCCACAGCAGCTAAGCCTCACCTGCTGCACTCCCTAAAAAGGAGTAGGTAGCCCAAATGCACAGCACACTGAGTAACCAGGCAAAGTTCATGTTGCAATTCTAAATTGCAATTTATCATCAAGATTCAAACATAAATGTAACAGACAGGAGGCTCATTCACATAGTAAAATTAGAGTCTAAAGAGGATTAGGTGTCTCAAGGGAAAAGTAACAGGATACAGAGTCTTGCACCTCAAGGTCATTGGTTCAAATCAAATTCAATTTGGAAGAATGAAAGCTGTTACCATATGACAGCTGCTTCACTGCCTATGCAAAACAAGCTAGTGGTCTCAAGCCAAATTCTGCAAGACTGGTGTCTTACATCAAAAAACAACCATGCTTTCAGGACTGGAACCAAGGTACTGAGGTTTAAAGTAGCACAAACCAAATTATTTTCACACCCCCCCTCCCCAGAGGCTCAGTTTCCATACTGGGGTAAAGACCCAATTGCAAGAAAAGCCCGATTTCCTCCTAAGTCATAACAGGCTGAATAAAACATTAAGAGTATTAGTAAACTTAAAGGTATTAACTCTAAAGGTTGAAAAAAAAAAGTTAGTGAATAACAGCAATACCAAGTGAGAAAACTGCTTTACAATATGCTAAAATAAACTTTTAACACAAAAGCACCTCCAAATATAATATACAAACTTCTTCAACATGAGACTTTAAGTACCCTGACTGAAGTCTGAAAATACAGAGTACAGCTCAAGAAAGACAACTCTTGCAGTTAGTCAATCTACTATTTCTATTATTAATAAAAGCAGGCAAAAAAAGTCTTTATTTATACACTTCAAGAGTCACTTAAACTACAATAATGGAAAAGTCGAGGTTTTGGGAAAACTGATTCACAAGACAACCCTTAAGGAATTTACACTGCTTGAATCCAGTTATGGTTATCAGCGAGTTACCCAGCTGTTTTAATTGCATTTTTTTAGGAATTATATATTCACGTAACAGATTCAATACTCACCTCAAATGTCACAGAGTAAGTGTAGATCAAATTCAGTTTATTGGAGAATTCTCCAGGAATCTCCATAGGAGGACCTTCACAACTTAAGTTGTTCTCATCCGTATGCTTGTAGCTAATGGGGGAGGGAAAGTTAAAATCACATATGCCCTACAGGATGAATTTTCACAAATTATTTTTTAAGGTAATTAAAACCAGTTTTTCTTTCTAAAAAAAACCCAACAAAACAAGGACAGCTATGTGTATAATTTTGTACCAGCTGTTCAGCTTCTTTGGAAACCTGCTTTTCTCTTCTTCTACCAACAAAGGTTGGAGAACTTAAAATGTATTTTTATTAATACTTACGTTTGTAGGTACAGATGAGAAAAATAAAATAATGTAAGCAATTATGCATCATTAATCAGAATTTCTGTAACAGCCTTAAAGCCCCACCAGAACTGAACACAAGCTCCCACAAGCACTTGTGACAAGATCTAAACTCTCCTCAGAAAGCATCCTAGGGACCTGGATTTCGGATCACTGTCCTACATTCAGTTAACACCTGTTCCCACTTCTGGGCATTTGAGAACGTAACAGGTAAGGTCATTTGCTAAGCATGTGGAAGACAAGAACTGCAAGCCTCTGAAGGGTCATGAGATGTGGTTTCACCCTACCCACTTTTTTGCCATGATCACAATGAAGTCCCAATCTAAAGCAAAAATGCTGCTTGGTTAACCGGGATGTGAAGTCTGGAGATCTTTACCTGGCAAGACAGTAAGTTTTAACACAAAGTACCCCTTCTCTACCACCATACCTCCCCCTCCACATTTTAACAAGAGTGCATTATTGCTAAGGGACTTAACCTCAGCGTGTGCTCACCAGACAGATCATTTCTTTGAAATCTCACCTTCCCTTAAGTTTCATAGCGAGAAGGCCATTTATTTTATTTTGGTGGATTTCGGGCTCTCTTTTTTAAAAAATTACTGTTTTTAGTAATAAATAGCAAAATAAATTATTTTGAGAACCCCTCCATTTTTCATTCCAATACAAGTGGTCTAATTTCACCTCTTGCCAGTCTTGTGTACTTGGAAAAAGACAGAACTCAGAGTAACACCGCACATGCTAAAGTCTGAATATGCAAACCCTTCTCTGGAGTACCTTAGAAATATTGCAGCTATAAAAGCACAAAGCCAAAGAAACCCTAAGGTTTGCTTGAATTCACTCCTGTAAACCTTTTCTAATACTGGAAAATAGCTTACCTCTCACACCCTATTGAGCAAATTCTATTTATCCAATTTAGATAAACAATTCTATTATTTATCACCAACTAAGTCAAGCCTCAAGATAATTAAAACTTTCGTGAAAGGACCAGGGTGCTCCAACCACAAATACTCCCCCATCTGGAGAGCTTCAAAGCATGAAGCACGACACCAGGTCAGAGAATGACAAAATTAAGCTTATGTGCAACCTAACTGTGCCCCCTTGTGGTCTGCATTACTGGTGAAAAGATGAAGTCTCATTTTTTAATTATCCAGGATGCAACTGATAAAGTGTTAATCAAAAGCTGACAAGGTCAGTAGAATTTTCTTGCCACCATTTCAGAGCAGATATAAATGGAAGAAATAAATTTGCATAGCAAGTGTAATTCACATAGCAAGTGTAATTCACTAAACACACTATACCATTACAACCGAAAAAACAAGTACACCCAAGTCATGTATGTATGACTTTATCAACTGGGGTAGCATAATTCAAGAATATACTTAAGCTTTGTAGAAGAGAAAGAAGTGTTCAAATATAAGAAGGTATGAACTGTGCATAACAGACTGACAAGAGTCCAAAGTAATCACTTCAGTTTCAGAAACTAAGAAGCTACTGTTTAAGAAAGTAAGTTACTCTTCCTAGAAAATTAGTCATCATCTTCTGCTGTTCTGAATACCAATATTAACTTGGTATTTCCCCAAAACCTCAGTATCCAAACTAAGCCAGGAATAAGCACACCTGTACAAATAATGATAAAAAGCACATTTGGGAGGTAATGCAGCAACAGGAAGAGAGATTACATGGGAAACTGTCACCCAGTTAAAGGATGTTTCTCAACCTATATGAAAACATGCCTTTTAAAATAAAATAATTCATGCTCAGGTGCAAACCAATAAAACACAAAAAACCTTTTATTTTTTTGTATCAGGTTCTAAGAGCCTGCATAAGGAGTCTTTCCATCAGAAGAAACTTTGGGGAACACTTTAAAAAGCAGTTAAATTATATTTACAGTTGTGGAATTGCTCTTTGTGAATACAGTTCCAGCCATTAACTGGTGTACCAAAAGTTTTATCAGAAGTCAGAATAACGGTTCCTCAGAATTCATTAACACCAAGTATAATTTCTAAGTTTACAGCTACTGTTAGGACTCTGGTCATAGAACTTGGTACTTATTATGCATAATTACCTTTGTGGTCTCAGTCTCGCCATCACCAGCCTTGCACCAGGCCAGTTTTCATCCTTCCCACTATGGTACACGATTGTTATGTCAACGTGGTTGAAGAGGTAAAAAGTGTTCTTCTTATTGAACTCTGACTACAAAACACCATCAAGAGATTGAGAAACTTCTCCAACAGGAGAGGGCGCAAGCAGTCAAAAACTTTAAAATTACACAACTGTCCAATGAAGGAGCAAAAAAGGAAGAAATACTTCAACATTCCCTTTTAAAAAATAAAAAAATCCATGTAAAATATTTCTCTATAATTATATATCTATATAGTCTATATATATTATATTGTATTATATAAATACAAACCCACATAATAAAGTATCAAATCTATGTTACTGGTAACATTTAATTTGAAATCATATTTGTATTTACCACAAAAAAAGGCAAGAACAAGATGTATGTATTCGATGTACAAGTAATTCAGATTCATTTCTCCCACACACACACAGTCTCTGTGATAGACTCTAAAGCTATTGAAGCTTACAACCAAAGTTCTGCTTCAAAAAACTACCTTTTGCCTTTCTGTAACTATTTTGTTTTGTCATCCCTATCCTTCAGAATTTGCAATTATGAAGAATTATATAAAGCTCAGATGACACTGGACTCAACTAAGTAGACTTGAATTTTCTTCAAGTGCCATTGTTTAAAAAAAATTAATTTTAGAGAACAAGGATGACTGACTGCCAATTGAGTCTCCAAGTAAAAAAATTCCTTTATATATTGTTAGTATTAGCCATTTTCCCATTGCCATAATAATTCTATCCCCTGCCACCTCCCAGCATAATACGAAGGTGTCTTACATTAAGTTTAGCTTTCACTATGATCAAGACTCCCACTGGGAGAAGACTAGAACCATACCTGTGTCATACTATCTTTAGGTTTCCTCCATTTCTAAAATAGCTCATCAGCTGCATAACTGCAAAGATGAACTGTAGGTGTGCCACTGCCTGGTAACAAACCTTTTTCTGCCCCCATTTTTTTAAATATAACTATGTCTCCAGGAGAAGGTATTTGGGTATACTTCTAAAAGAAGACGACATCCCCCAAGCCCAGAGATTACAGTCATATCCACTGTGTTATATTCTTATTTGCCCGTGTAACAATCATCCCTCTAGCTCTATGCCATGCAATGCTCTTAATTGCAGGGACAATCTATGAACTAAAACTGACCCTGGCTATGACAGCTCCACTGGCAGAGCATCTGCACCACAGCTAGCACAGATGATTTGCACAGCACTTCATGGATACACAGTACAAGCTCCCAAAACACTCACTAGAAAATTCAATCACTGCTGCCTACATATGAAGCTTCTCTCTCCATCCCCCAAAAAATCCAAATTTTTCATCCAAGTTGCTGTCTTTGCTACAACTGTTTTCTGTGTACCAAACAGCTTCCAACACAACATACACTAATACTGATTTATCTAAAACCAACCTCACATACCAAGTAATAGAGCCAACCACCTAACTAGAAGAGATTATTCAATTCACGGACCATTTTCGATAGTCTAAGGAACCTGAGGAGTAACGAGTTGGAAGGTGACTGTAGACAGCTTAAACTGAACATTGACAATAAATGCATCACCTCCAAGAAGCATCAGGCCTGCTGAATACAAATCCACTAGCTGCCCTGCAAACAAGCAGCAAGTCAGTGGCAGAGCAGAGAGTTCTCCCCTCACTGAGAGGACTGTGGTCCCTCACCCCCAGAGAAGTAAAACTGTATCCCTATTATCTGTAACTGTACCAGTTCAGTGTGGAACTCCCAGGATGACTGACACATTTAATAACTGTTGTCAACAGAATTCTTTCCTTGTCACAGCTCTGTTTGTTATCCTCCAGTCACCTGGGAAAACCCTGACACATTTAACTTGTAAACTGTGCTAGATGTAACTTTTGCAACTAGAACACAGTGCTTGTTTCTAGGTCTACAAAGCTTCTATCTGTAATCAATAAAAGATTGTCTTGCACATAAATACGACATGGACAAAGAAGGAATAAGTATAAAGATGGATACGCATTAAATTGCAGAACAAAACCTCAATTTTCTAAGGCTTTTACGCACCAATACAGTTGGTTTGTAGCATTATCTATATTGGTCAAAAGACATACACATGACTTTGTTTTTGGACAATTATATCAGTGAAACTCTGCATACAGAAGCAGCAATTAGCTTTGCCAATGCCCACCTTCTGAACATTAACCAAGTTTACAAGGATATCTGTTCTTTCTCAGGAAAGGAAAGCTTAAAAATAAAACTGTAAATGAAATCACATCTGCTATATAAACAAAAGTTCCACCACTTACATTTATAACACAAGCATCTTTAACTCTACCATCTGGAGTAACAAAACATCCTATTGGAAATCCTGGATTACAGTATTTTTCTCCATCTTCCACATCATAGCACCATGTTACAGGCATGTTATCAATAATCCTGGACAGAAATCAAAGAACATGTCCTCAGAAAGGGATGCACCTTATTTCACATTGACGTTTAACATGCATGTAATTCATACAGTTTTCTGTAGCACCCACAAGATGCACAATAGAGGACAACTATCACATAGAAGAAGGAAGAAAGCACCCAGTTGGAACATTGGTAACAATGTAAAAAGCCAAAAAAAATAAAAGCCAGCCTCAAGTACGTATCTCGGCCTACCAGTGATGCTGATAATTCAGCTGCATTCCTTTCTTCAAAAAAGCCAGTTTGCTTTTATCAGCAGCGTTGGCTGGGTCATAAGATCTTGTACAAACCTTCTTGCATGTTTCTTGCTTTTTAAAAGTGAACTGGTAAAAAAAACACACCAAAAGAATAATTTCAGTTTTGCTTCAACAATCTTTGTGAGTCTTTCTTTGAGATACTTCACTTCCTTGCTATAAGAAGTTTCTAAAGCTAGAATTTCCCATACAATAGCTTTTCCTTAAAGATTTATGTATATCCAAACACCAGTAATGTCCTTTCACACTGCTAAAAATCTCTTCAATAGCTCAGATAAACTACCTCCAGATGAACCTTGAGGATTGAAATTTGAAAATTAGTAGAAACGGTATTGCTTTTTTCTTTCACCAGCTTGTTTTAATTTTGGAAATCTCATCATCTGCTAAACCAGACTTAACTACACAGTTTTTGAACATTTCATCTTAATTTTAACTTTCCCCATAATGGCTGTGCTGTTAGACAAGTTTGTCAAAAATGAAACAAGCTGCACAGCACCTATGCTTCAAGTGCAGACACCATCTATAACAAAGGTGTTCAACATTTGTATATCAAATTTCTATTCTCACTCAGAATTTAGTGAGTTAACATACACAAAACACAACGAGAAATCCTAACATTACCAAGGTCTAAGTGCTAACGAGTAACAGCATTTTCTAGTTACTGTAGCATGCAGCCATTTCTAACAAGTAATTGTTACAATAATCTAATCAACGGGTATGCAGCCCAAACGAGCCACCATGGTATGTATTTAAAAGCTTCTTGTGGCCAGCAGTCCTAAGATTTTACACTACATTAGCTCAAAGAGACTTCTAGGAGTAGTTTACACCAGGGAGGAGGCATCACCTCCTGAACAGTTCTATGAAAACATGAGACCAAGTCCCTAATGACTGAGCAGCAGTAGACTCAAATTCTGCTCTTTCTCACAGGGATTTGGATTATCTAGTAACTCTAATACAAAACATTGCCCAGTTTTCAGTTTCACCAGCAAATCCCAGTGTGGAAGCTGCACTTAAACAGCATACAGATTTCCAGCATTAAGAGCCAGTGTTTGACCATATCCTCTCTTACTGCCAATAATTTTTCCAAGTTGACAGCACATGGCCTTAGAGATGCTGTATTTGGTCATGCTAGCAGAGCCTGAAACAGAAAAAGACTACACACCTAATCTATAAAATACTTCCATGCATTTATTTTATAGAACATTTCAAGTGACATGCACCAACAATGAAAAATTTGGTTTCAGACAATAGATCTTAAAGCTGTACAAGCAGGGAAAAGCTGGAAGTGACCCAAACCTGGCCTTCCCTTCCCACTCTAAAGTTGCCCAATAGTACAACCAAGTATATGAAACAGTTCCTGGACCACCAGTTTGCAGCCTCCAGTATTTTAAAAGTAATTTCATATCACATAACACACTATACACTCAACTGTTAATGTACTGCTTAAGATATAGCTCCAGGGCTTCTCTACCACACAAGAACAGAAAAGAAGAGTTACTACTGGCTCAGTTTCCTAACTTTAAACAGCCACTTCAAGATGTCTCCGGAGTGGCAGTCGGAGAGGTTTTATTTTTATTGCATAAACACTATAAAGCTTGTATTAAAATAAAAAATAATCACAATAATCAAATCTTCAGCTATGTCTATGGATTACAGCCATCAGAATCACAGCCATAAAACTAAACAGGATCAACTTCAAGGGATTAAAAAAAAAAACAAACCACCTTATATGGAGATGATGCTATTCTCTCCCCAAACAGCACTTGTCCAAGATTTTCTGATGGTCTTTTCTCTTCCGTATCTTGACAGAAGTCAAAACTGGAGAAAAAAAAAGTAGAAAAGATAACCTTTTAAATTGACTTATAACTTTAAATATTGGCCTAAACCAATTTCTTACGTTATGTCCTTAACATGGCAGGTTTTGTGTTTCTTTTGGTGGGTGGGCTAGTGTCAGCAAAAATTTGACTGCCTTTGCCAAGAAGCTTGGCATTTATTATCTAGAAATATTTCTACTTTTATTTCAATTTCAACTATGATATATCACAGCTGAAGTACCTTTAACAAAATGCATGATACTTACTTCCAAGCACCTTTTTCAAAGGGCAGTTTAAACAAACATTGCAATGTTTCATACCAGGAAAAAAAGACTGCTACAGACTGCCCATTTCTCTTGCAAAACAGTTTCAGAAAAATAACTACACCATTTTCTTAAAGGAGTCTCTACAAATAGCATTTCATATGAATCATGTTCCAAAGAAGGAAGTGCTTTTAATATTAACTGTTCCATGCTGCCAAATGCTATTCAACAATTCATTCCAACTACATACATCCTGGAACAGCTGGAAGAGAGAATGCAACCATTCTGGATCTTCATTATTTCAACACCAGTAGCAGCATGGAAAGCAGGTTATGGAAAAAAAGAAAATCACTTATCTTTGGAGCATATGTACTTTTCCTGAAACAGTGGTCCTAACTTCACTGGCTTCCATAAAGTTTAATACAGAGACATTGTGGGCTTTTTGAAGCTAAGTCTCTGCTCCTGTTGCTACTATTGCACTACACAAGATAAGACCTACAACCCTGGCAAGTTCTTCTTTTCTCCGTGCCCAACAGGAAGAATGCAAATCATATTACCCATCATTGCTTAGGCCTATAAATATAGGCAAAAGCAAGTAAGAGTCTTCACAAACGGGAATAATAAAAAAAAAAAACTTAACGAAATTAATACAGAGCTTTGGTGGAAAAAAGGAAAAAATAACAATTACTTACTTGCAATTTATTTTAGTTCCCAGAAACAAGAAATACAAGGCTCCCACCTTCGTAGATTTGAATAACAGGAAGAACTTTCAAACCTATCACAAAGTCAACACTAAATCCAGCACTGAGCTCAAAAAAACGCAGCCATTAGAGACCCAGCAGCCTTGTCTAACAACACCAGAGGACAGCCAGGAGGCACAGGTGCATCCTCCATGCCCTCTTGCATTTCGCGCCTGCCCTTGAACACTGGATTTACTCCTCCCTCCAAAACACGGCTCAGAAGCAGCACCCCTGCTGTACTGGGAGCTGTTACGGCTGCACTGAGGACCGAACAGAGGGTTCCCAAACGCTGCTGGAAGGCGGCTGCGATGTACTCACGCGTCATACTCGTACGGCAGAACCGATTCGACCGAGTCCAGCCTGTTCACGAAGAGCTCAATCAGTGACTGAAACCGGGGAGGAGGGGAAGAAAGAGTATGAAAATACAGACTTGAAAAAAAACCCAACCAAACAACAAACACACAAAAAGCCCAACGCGCGGCCGAAACGAAACGCCCGGCTAGCTGGGCAGCGCTGTGACACGCTGGGAGCTCGCTATCCCAAGCCCGAGCCAGCGCAGACTTGACAGGCCCCGGCCCCGGCGGAGCCCGAGCCCCGCCCCGGCTGCGCGGCCAGCACGGGAGGCTGCAAAGCAGCGAGGCACCGGCAATGGACCCGCCCGGCCCTGACCGGGGAGCTCGGTGGGGAAGCGCAGCGCTTCGCCACAATCAAACAGCGGGTGCACCAAGGAAAGGGAGCGGGGGGTGGCGGCGCTGGCCTCCCGGAGCCGACTGGGCAGCGAGCCCTGCCGGGGCCCGCGCAGCGGCTCGGGGGACACTCGGCAGAGCCTCCCTGGCCGCGGAAACCCCGAGCGGAACGCGCGGCGAGGAGGGGACGTGCCCGTGCCGGGCCCTCCCGCCAGGCCGCTCACCTTGCAGCCCTCGCTCTCCTCGCCCTCCTCACAGAAGCTGACCGGCGCCAAGCCGGGCAGGTAGAAGGCGGCGCAGAGAGGTGCCACCAAGCAGAAGAGACCGGCCGCCAGCAGCCTCATCTTCCAACCCGAAGGAGCGAGGGCACCATGAGCCGAGGCTGCGGCCCCGCCTCGCCGGCCAGCGCCTCGCGGGGGCGGCCGGGCAGGAGGCCGCGGGCGGCGGCGTCAGCCTCGCGTTGGGCCGCGGCGCCTGCGCGGGGACGGGCTGAGGCGGCGGCCGCCATCTTGGGGCAGGGCAGCCCCGCCCCTCGCCCGGCGCCGCGGGCCTTTCCCGCCCGGTTTTCTGTGGTGCCTCGTAGCAGAGCTCCTACCAGAGCTAGTACCAGAGCTCCTTTTCAGGTTCTAGCCCCCAGCAGAGAAAGGCTTTACATCAGATTTTACCAGGGCAGAAGCTCGTCAGTCGCTAGCGGTTGGCCCGTACCGTACGGATAGCACCAGGCAAAAGGAGAAGGGTTCATAGTCATTGCTTGGCTTGTGTCTTTTCAGCTGAGCCTGGAAAATTCGTGTTGTTGTTTCAGGCAGCTCCAGCCATGTGTTAGGGACCTGTGATCCACCTTGTGCTAATTACTAAACCGAAAGGGGCCATAACTAGATCCCAAATAGGTGATTTTCACAAGGCAGGTTATGGAGTCCTGGTCTAGAAATGGTTGACAAAGTCAGTGCCAGAAACAGCTGTTCTGTGGTTGCCCTTGTCCACTCCAGCCTGAGTTCTACAGAGGAAAAATGCTGAATATCTATAAATACCTATCAACTGACAGCTGCCTAGAAAATTGCTCTTTGTCATGAAAGTATTAAACTGATTTTTAAGTTATTAATTTCTTACTGTATGTCTAGAGGGAATTACATTCCCTTTTCATTCATTCTGAGTAAGTCTTATGAGATCAGATTATTCATGTATTCATTAGTCCTCACCCCCCAGCTCTCCTGAACTCTCATCCAGTTTAAAACCAAAGCATGATGAACTTGGTAAAAGGCCAATATTTTTGATGAAAATATGCAGCATGGTACAAGGGAGATCCAAAGTACTGCCCTCTGCATGAACAGGTTTGTAGTGTTAATTCAACAACATTGTTTAACATCGTAGGATCCACCCAAGAGAGTGACGTTTTAGGTGAAAACTACCAAAAAAAATAATAAAATATGTATGTTGATGATTCAAGTTGGGTTTGCTTGCAGCTAGACATTGAGAGTTCAGCTGGACTAGGCTCTGGTTTACTTTTCACTTAGCATAAGTCGCTCAGATATTGGAACCTCAGGCTGCACCAAACTACTGTTGAACTCTAGTTCAACTGTTACTTGGAAAAGAACTTTTGAAAATGTAAGGAAAAATTTCTATGCTGTGGTAATGCAAGGACAAGCATATCTGTGCTAGTTAGATAGTATTCTGGCTGAAGGTTGTCTCTCCCCAGTTACCCTATCTAAGTCTGTTTCCCATTTGTGGTGCCTCTTAAAACTATCTTAATTTCCTATCAGGAAATTCAAAGTTGAAGGATCATTTACAAAATAAACTGTCATGGCTCTTCAGCCTTGAACTGCTTGTGAATGAAACATAAGAGGGATTAGTTTCCATTTAGACTGCAGTTTGTTCCCTGAAGGCTTCTGTAATTTTTCTTTTTTTAAAAAAAAAAGGGGGAGGGAAAGGAAAAAAAAAAAAAAAAGGAAAGAAAAAAAAAAAAGAGGAAAGGAGGGAGAAGAATTATAGATCCTCTAATTCTCTAGGGAAAAGACCTATCTCATTGAACTTGAAGCAAGACCATACATAAGCTATATAGCGAAATATAGTAAAATACTGTTCCATTTTGCAGTGTAGATGGAACTAAGGTCTTTTAGGACAAAATATAGAAGAATTTGGCCCTCATAAAATTACAGCACTTTTGTTCAAATGCTGTTTCAAATGTAATTATGTTCATACTAATCCCATCTAGCTACATGTACAGTACGTGACAACAGAATGTTAGTAAAATTAAGCCCAGAATTACCAATGAAATATTTTACTTTTAATCAGAAGAGGGAAAAGACACTTTAGTTTGCACTTGCTTATCTTTCCAGTTACCTGGGAGGTGCTCAGCAAATAGACTATGTCACAAAAGCACAAAGAGACTTCACACACACAAGACTATTTTTAGCATGCCTACAGGACTCACTATTTCCTCTAGGTTTTACTATTCATACCAGGGAGATGAAGAGGTTTAAATTATTCTGTATTGAAACTAGAATTTGAATCTTTCTTTCATGTGATAGCTGGGTGACTGTCTAGCTATGCCATTCTTGTTAACCGCATTGTCATCACATGCAGTGCCCTCCCACTTTGTTACCAAAGGTCAGCTTTCCCTTTTCCCATGCACAACAACAGCATCCAGAAACTCAGCATCTATGCTCGAGAGGTGATCATCTTTAAGTATGTACTACAGCCTCGAGTGCAGTGTTTGAGAACTACCTTCTTTTTTATTCTCAACAGTTCTACAAGGTAGTCTGAAGTAATACTGCCTTCTGCTTTCTCTAACACAAAGAACAGTCGAATATCAGATCTGAACAGACGAGACTGAAAAGCTGGAGATAAGAATAGAGTCTGATGTTCATTTATCAGGATGCAACAGTTACACAGCTATAACAGCACTGGGCAGTACCAGTAGAATCTATAGGTTCTATGGCACCTCTCAGAAATAAAGGTCTGCAAAGGCCACAAGGGAGAACAGAAGTCACAGAAGAGTTCAGCAATGTCCATCCCCTATGTAAGGAACTGGAAAAGGTCCCATGCTGGTGGACTATATTCTTTATTTCCTGTGACTCTGACAAGGCAACACAGCCTAGGAAACTATGCTACCATTTCTGATTGCTTCAACCTCACCCATCCCCTCCTATCCCTCCATGCAGCTGCCACAAATAAATTATGGGAGGGACTCACAAGGGCTATAGGATGGGAAAATAAGACAGAATCATAGAATCATTTATGTTGGAAAAAAACATTTAAGACCTTTAAGTCTGACCATTAACTCCAACCATTAACCTAAAGCTGCCAAGGCCACTGCTAAATCATCTCCCTGAGTGCCCCCTCTGTGTGTCTTTTAAATACCTCCAGAGATGGTGACTCAACCACTTCCCTGAGCAGCCTGTTCCAATGCTTGATAACCTTTTCCTAATAAATTTTGCTGGAGCTTGTCCAAAGAAAAGCAATGAAGATGGAAAAGGTGGAGGGTTATTTTTGTTTTAGGTCCCAGCAGGTTTGTTGTGGAGCCCTACCAGCTCTGGGGATTTCTCAGTGAAGAGAATCTATGTAATCTATGTAATCTGTAAAGAAAGGGATCTTGCTGCGTGCGTACAAGCAATAGGTGCAGGCACCACTGCCTACCTACAGCATGAATACACTTTGAAAAGCCCTAGGAAAACCACCTGGTGAGCTGCCACAGCTGATATAGGAAGATGTAGTGGTTCTGGAGACCTGAGACATGCCTCAGCACAACAATTTGTCCAGGAACACCTAAGTACGTGGCATCCTGTTAATCAAACCAGGGATCAAGAGCTTCACTTGAAGTTCTGAGTCCTCTGGTTAACCCTAGTGGGATGTCAGCATAAGAGCCAAGTGTATTAAATAATTTTACCTGTGATAGATCTTGGCACTGCTCCCTCACTGCACAAAGATTAGTGAGGAGCTATATGCAACCCTAAAATATTCAAGGAACCTGAAATTTCTTAGCTTTTGCATCTTATAGCAATCAACTCTATGGGTCCTTTTTCAAGGAGAAGGAACAGATATTAGGTACAGGTCCTGGCTACTGGTTTTCATTGACAACGTTTACTGTGCTTGTGGAATTTTTGTGAAAGGTAATGAATGGAGACAGATGTACTTGCAAAATACTTGTGGTTTAACAACTGCACAGAATATGTTATCAGGCACCTTCCCTTTTGTTTTCATCACTTGGGTTTTAAGCAGGTAACAAAAAATCCATTTTTAAATGAGAAGACTAAGTGGTGATTAGACTGGGTGACTCAAGAAAATAGGCCTTGTTGACTGATTAATACTGGTTTAGATAATCTACAAAATAGTTATGAAAACTGAGCCAATTTTGTACACACAGACTTCCTCCTCACTTCAACTTTAGTCAGCAACAGAAAATACCTGCCACTGAACCTCAGAATTAAAAAACTGAGTCAGCTGAACCAACGCAAACCTTTACGCTCTCAACAACGTGTTTCTTTTCAAACGACACTTCATCTCAGTTTAAAGCCTCCGAGGAAGGGGTTTTGACAGGCACACATATTAATTAAATTAACTCAAACCGCCTCGGGACTGTTTTTTTGCTGAAGGGGCTTCACTTCCCGCACAGACGCTTCCCCAGCGCTGAACCGACCCCACGCAGGGATTTAGCCCCCCAAGCAGTGAAGCCACCGCTCCTTTGGGCGCCCTCCCTGCAGCGGCACCAGCAGCCGGCAGACAAAGCGGCGGCCGCCTTTCCCAGCCGGAGGATCAAGCCCCGCGTGCCGGCAGGACGCGGTTCCCGGCCCCCGCAGCCCCCGCAGCCCCCGCAGCCCCCGCAGCCCCCGCAGCCCCCGCAGCCCCCGCAGCCCCCGCAGCCCCCGCAGCCCCCGCAGCCCCCGCAGCCCCCGCAGCCGCCGCCTCCCCCCGCCGCGCTCGCCGCCGCTACATCCGGGGCCCCGGGCCCTGTGACGTCACGGCTATAAAGGCCCGCAGCGCCTTTGTTCGCTCCCATTGCGCAGTTGCAGGTCGGTGGCGGCGGAGGTGAGTGCTGCCGGGCACGGGGAGCAGGCCCGAGGGCTCCGGGGATGGGGAAAGCAGCGTCCTGTGGGGTGGGAGCCGGCTGTGGGTAGGAGGCAGCGCGGTGAAGGAAGGGCTCGGCCTGTGTCCGAGGAAGCTTGAGTGCCGCACGCTCGGCGCTGCGGGCCCGAGGCGCGGCGCGGCGGAGTCAGGCCTGCCTTCCTGTCCGGCTGGCCCTGTGTGGGGTGGGGGGAGCTGTGCTGCTGTTGTGGGGATGGGGATGGGGGCGGGGGGGTCCCAACCGCGTGAGAAGCCGTGGCCGCCATTTTAGGCGCGGGGGCTTTTGCTTGGGGTCCCGCCGCCTGGGCCTCCGCATCCCTGGGGCGAGCGAGGGGAGGGGCCGGGCGGGCAGCTCAAAACGGGATGAGCTGCGCCATTCGGTGAGCGCCGAGGCCGCCGTTTGGTGCCGAGAGGGGGAAGATCCTTTGCCATAGGTGGCCGCCATTTTGTGGAGGTGCCTGGAGACCGCGGAGGGTCCGAGGCCCCCCCCGTGCTCCCCCCACCCTGCTCCGCCCGGCGCGGGGTGAAGCGGGGGGGCGGCTGCGCGCGCGGCGCGGCCCCCCAGCCCCGGGTGCTTTGTCCCCGGCGCGCCCGGGAGCTGCGCAGGCTCCTCGCACGCTGCTCTGGGCTTTCCCGCCTCTTGGGCTGCAGGCATGCGGGTAACGTTTGTCCCCTGGCGCCAGGCGTTTTGCCAGGCACGTCAAGGTTTTGCTTTGTCTTTGTTGCGCTTTTTTTTCCTTTCTTTGTCCTCCCTCCCCTTGGCCTGAGCTGTGGCGTTGCTGGATAGAGCTGCAGGGATGGTCTGGTATCCGTTCAAGCTGACACGTTGTTTATGCCAGGATTTTAGCATAACGTACTTTAAATAATTTAAAGAATGTGCTTAATTTAGAATACTGGCCGAAGATGACTTTTAAAGTTAATATTTTGGTTTTATTTTGGCATACTAAGTAAATTTCTTAAAACATCTATGGTAGGATTTAGAGGAAGGGCATCCTAGTGTTACCATCGAGGGCAAAAAGACTGCAAATATGGAAGATACTTCACGTTCAGCAGTAGTACTGGATCTTCCTATCAGACTTGAGTTGCACTTAAAAGTTAACTTAATCTGTTTGAAATCGGCTATGTAATTTGAAGAAATAACTGAAAGCAGTACTAATTCTATTTGCTTCACTAAAAAAAATACCTTTTGAAAATGCCCACTATACCGTACCTCTCTTAATTGACATCTTGCTCAAGAAAATTAGCTAGTGCTTTTGAGGAAGTAAGTAATGCATATTCCATGAGATGGTGTGAAAGCTTCTGTTGCAGTCTGATGTTTTGTCAGTAACAACCTTGTGCTTTTAATAGGTCATTTACAGAATCAAAATGGTTGAAGCAGATCGTCCTGGGAAGCTGTTCATTGGAGGCCTGAACACAGAGACTAATGAAAAAGCCCTTGAGGCTGTATTCGGCAAATATGGACGCATTGTGGAAGGTAAAAAGAAAAAAAAATACTTGCTATTTTAAGATACTAAAAGCAACAGTATAGCTGTGATGACTTTTTTGGCACTGATCATCTGAAATGATAGTGCTTTCATGTCCTCTAAGAAGTTCTGAGCTTAAAAGGTTAAATAAAGGTTAGGTATTGCTGCCTCATTACAGAAAAGGGTAACATGCCTTTTATTTCTACAGTCCTTTTGATGAAAGACCGTGAAACCAACAAGTCCAGAGGGTTTGCATTTGTCACATTTGAGAGTCCAGCGGATGCAAAAGATGCTGCCAGAGATATGAATGGAAAGGTAGGAATTAAGATGAAGTATATATTGCTGTTGTTACTGATCAGCAGTATTGATCTTTGGGGCAAACTAGCTAGTAATAAAAGTTGGAAAGACAGTGAGTTAGAAGATCCTGGAGACAAGTCATAACTTTAAGTTAAGTGAAATGTCTGTGTCTCCATGAAGCTGCAGTGACTCTTTCATGGTTCTGGATTTGCCAGTAGAAAGTGGAGTCTGGCTTTCAATCAGTTATAATACCTTTTTTTCTTTTTCTCAGATTGGTGGTCAAGGGCTTTTTAGTAGTCAGCTTTTCATTATTCCACATCTTCTGTAATGTTTTTCTTTTCGCATATTTCAATGCAGAACTGTAAATTACACTTCAGGGAAGTGACTTGCCTAAAAACTATTAATGTATCCCTTGACATGGGTTTAATGTCACTTCCCTACTTTGCTGGAACGTTGATGGTGTTGATGCTTTATCTGGTAATCTGTAGATAGCCCCATAATTTGTGAGTTGTATCATCAGTCTGCTTGGTTTATATGAGTAGCAACTTGCCAGTTACTGTGAAATAGCTTTGCAGTTAGCCAGCAGGTGAACTTGCTTGTTTACACTCTGCATGGCAAACAATATGGGAGGAAGTAAAAGTTAAATGCATATGTAATGTCTTGAAATGCTTGAGAATTTGGAGCAGAAGTGCCAAGATGAACACCAGAGTGATTTATCAAAGATTGTAGGCTGTTGTGGTTGTATTGGTTCCAGTATGAGAAAAGCTAGATGCACGTTTGCAACTTAAAGGTCAGCAGCTGCTTATCTTCATAGAGATGCTGTCTCCTTAGGTAGTGTAAGTTGTCTTCTCAGTTAACTTGAATTTCAGACTCTGGTCTTTCATGTGTAACCTGGACAGTTGTGTTAAGGTCACCCTGCTTTGACCTTTTTCTAAGCAGTGTGTCTGAGGTGCCATTCATGTAAGGTGAAGAAGGCTCTACTGATTCTGATTAACACTTGGGATTTTGATAGCTGTTTGTCTTGTTAGTGCAAGACATTGAAGTGGAAGAAAAATGTCAGTTACTGCAGTCAGTAAGTAAAGCATAACCAATGTTTGTACTTTGAGAATAAGAAAAAGAGCTTGCTGTAGTGTTCACAATGAACACAAATAGTAAAACTTCCTTGTTTCATGTTATAGCAGACTTTCTGCTTTGTGTACTTAGTTTGTGTGTGCCTTAGGACAACTTCATGATAATGATACTTTCTTCAGAGACTTGGTTCCTTTTTAAACAAGTAAGTAGTTTTCCTCAAGGTAGAGAGTGACAAATTGAGTGATGTCTGTTCTGGACCAGCCTAAACATTCTTAAAGGTGCTCCTTGCATCAAATTAATTTCTCAGTTGGGTTGTTTGCTCTAATTCTGAAGACCCGTTTACTGCAGTTCTTTCACACTGATTCCTCTGAAGGAGTAATTACACTGAACCCTCACCTAAGGTAACTTCAAGCACCCAAAGCTAATATCAAACTGAAAGGAGTTTGGTCACTAATCCCAAGTGTTTGTGGAGTGCAGCTTTCAAATAGAAATCCATCTGAAAACAGTGACCAACTGTTCTAAATCTTGAACGTTACAGCATGTGTTTGGTCACATTGGAAATGCTCAGGAAAGTAATGCTTAGAATAGTAGTTCAGTGAGATTGAATGTTTGTGGCTGAAGTAATGTCTGCATGTTGTGGAATGCACCACCTGCATCACTGTCAAGAAATGCTGGAAAGTACTGCCTTGTGGATCATCATTCGCACGGTTTCTGTCTTCACCACTACAAATATAAAAATGCCTCTATCTGCTTTGAAATTTAAACAGCAAAAAGTGTGTGAAAAGGACATCTCCACTCAAGATTTGGCCTAGATTGACCTACTTAACATAAACCTTTAGAAGCTGTTCTTTATAGTTCCAGTTCTGTACTGGTCTAGCTTGGTTCGACCGTGGATACAGAAGATACAGATGTTCATGAGGTAGTCCGTCCTTGTTTCAGAAAGCATTCTGGACAGTACTGCTTGTACCTCAAAAGGACTGTATTCTGGATCTGAGGAGTGATGTTTGGGACATGCAGTGGGAAGAGACCATTGTAATAAATCAGAATGTGGTGTTTTTCTGTGCATTTGGAAATCATGGATTGGAGCACTTGAGAATTACAGGCTCCTAAGAAGCAGCAGAAGCACTCTGCAAACAGTAGCTTAAGCAGTCTGTAAGGATTAAGTTGACCTGTCTGCCTGGGGAATGAGTTCTGCATCATCAGTGTTCTGCTTATTCTGTCATTCCAAAGGAATTGAAAGTTGCAGCAAGTGGAAAAGGCTGACTTCGATTCTGCAAGAGTAAACTTGGATTTTGTTTTTTACTTTGCAAATGTTCATGAAAAACATACATCAAATGTTTTACTCCTTTCTGGATGAGGGAGAGAAAGGAGTTAATGTTGTAAAATGGGACAAGCACAGACTAGTCTTAAACTTGTTGAAGATAAATTTCTTTCCTGCAGAATGAGGTCAGGAGATGATGGTTTTGGAGTGGGGGTGGAGATTTTTTCACTTAAATTACTTTCTCTGCAGAATTGGATCAATGTTATAATGTCTGAGCAACTGAAGAAACATTGGAAGTACTTTATCATAGCAAATTATCAGCCTTCCTCAAAAAGAACCTTAATTGCGTGGTAGTGAAGTCTACATGCCAACGTCACAAAGTGCTCTTGCACTTACCTGGACACAAGTGTGAATACTACAAGTTTGTAGTGGTCATTCTGTGCAGTAGGCTGTTCTTAACATCTCTAGGTTTTAAGTCCTGAGTACAAAATGGAGAATTAAAGAGAGATATGACAGTAGGAGAAACACCTGGGATAAGCCAAATATTTAATTCCAGTGTAGACCTGCCAAGGCAGCTGGACTGCATTAAGAGGTTGGAAGCAAATACTACAATTCTAACAACTATCTAAACTGTATTCGTTGCGACAGAAGGTTGTCTTGTTCTAATCAAGAGAAAGTCTTTCCAGTTCTTCTGGTGAAGAAGCAATACAGGATGTAGAAGCTAAGCCTGATAAGAAATTCTCTCCAGTTCTTGAATATATTTGGTGAAAAGAAGCCTGCTTCATGTGTCATCAAGGAACCTGCAGAAACAGTGGAGTCACTGCAGCATCAACAGTAGAACAATCCATTGGAGAGGAAAGCCCCATGTGATGTTAGGTTGCAGTTTCATGCAAGTTTCTGTAGCAGTTTATTTGGAATGCTGGATTTCTGCCCCTCTCCCAAAACTTTAAGTTCAGCTTTTCTGTTGGAATGTGGAACAGTTGCAGGACAGTCTAACCCTGTTTAAGATTCCATGGCTGACCTTGCAAATCTGTGTAGGTTGTTCATGCCACATTTTATGATTGCAAATCTATTTTTAAATGACTCAGGATCTTAAATTACTTTTCTGCTTTTTAGCACCAAGGTGACTCCACTTAGTGGTGTCCATATCATACTGAAAATGCTACTGTAACACTCTGAATCAAGGTTATAACAGAACTAATGAGTGTTTTGTTGACAGCTGGTGCTTTGGGCTCATTGAGAAAAAAATCCTTATTCTTAGATGGCTTGTGTGAATTTTACATGTTCAGTGATATGAAACCTACCCTCTGACCTAAGAACCTGTAAAACGGAGTTGTCCCCTCAGCTTTAAAATAGGACAAATATCTTCTAGTTAAAAAAAATCTTTGCCCTAAAAAAGAAGCTTTTTGAACCTTAGACATACCTTTTTAAGACTGCTTGCATAAGATGGTTTTGAAAGAAATCTGAGCTTTTGCCTAGGTAAGATGCAAGGCAAAAGGAAATAGGAGGAGAAATGGTAAGGAAAAACTACCTCCTACATAAAAAATACAAGAATTTGGACCTAGCATGCAGGTTTTCAGAACCCATGCTAGGAGAAAGGGACGGTTCTCAGGAATCAGACATGAAAACGGGGACAACAGTGGTCATGATGGCAAAGCTTGAGGCTTCAAGCCCACTGTTCCTGTTTTGAGATGGATGGCTGAGACAGATGAATGCTGATGAGGAGGAAATAATGATACAAAGTAAGAAGTTCCAGTGATGAGAGGTACTAATGCTTGCACCTGGAATTTTCAACTTGTCATGCCAAAAGGCGCTTTGAGGAACCTTCCATAAGTAAAATACTTCTATTAAGGCAAAGCCAAGACCAGTATCTTCCCAGGATTTCTTAACATTTTTCTTAAAATGGATCAAGCTGGACCTGTGGGTATACACATAGGTTTTTCCAACAATAGCTACAAATACGTATGGTGGCAGAATACGTAAGTTACTAAAGTGGATGATTTCAGAGAAGGCTTGATTTCAGCGGATGACAAAGATTCAGTGCCTAAGTAAACAACTGTCACCAGGTCAGAGTAAGACATTATTAGCTGTTGTGCACTTGTTAATGTATTGTAGCAAAGAAGTGCAATAAGCAAAACTCTCTGCTTGTATAATTAATTAGTTGCCCTAGCAGAGTTAAATATCAACTGCAAAAAGGCAAATAATCCATATTTGCCAGGATAATGTGCAGTAGCCTAACTTCAGTAGAGCTTTTAATCTTGGCTCTGCTGTAATTACCAAATCTGTGGTGTCTGAAGTATTACATAAAAATGTGATTAATTAGGTCAACTCTTAACACCTGCTCATGTTTGAGGTGTAATAATTGGCTGCAGAGTTCTGTAATGCAGCTCTATATAGCAGAAAAATCTTAACCTTTTTTCCCCACAAAAAACCCCCACCCCACAAAGCACCTCTGCTCTGGAAAAGCAAGTAGTAGAGTAAATTCTGACAGTCGCCTTTTTTGAAAACCCAGCTTGAAACAGTAGAAAAAAGGTGTGAATTCTCATACTCAGTCTGCTTTGTAGATGCTGAAATCACTTCTAAAAACTTCAGTGATCACCATTATTTCAGGACATCAAGAAAATGTACTAAACGGCCTCCCCATTGCCAGAAACCCCAACTGAAGCTAAGATATCTTCAGCTTAACCCTGTAACTACTGGTGCAGTCCTAGTTTGGTACAAAAGTCCGTGGCAATTGAAAGTAAATTGGAGATCGTAAATCATGGTTCATTTACAGAATAAATGACATGGGGCTGCCGTAGTCATTGGACACTTGTGTTTTCACTGAAAGTCTTTTCTGATGCTGCTCTGTATTTTTTTCATCAATACCACAAGAATGAAGTACTGTAGAAATTAGGCCCAACGTGCTGCTGAGTACATGGGGACTAATACTGAAGACTGAAATCAGTTCTAGAATTGCTCTAACTTTAAAAAATGGAAGCCCTGTATTAGTGAAACTAGAGGGGCTCTAATTTAAGAAGTTCAAAAGTGACTGAGCAGTAAGTAAAGCAGCTTCTTCTTTAGTCATTAGATGGGAAAGCAATTAAAGTGGAACAAGCAACCAAGCCATCCTTTGAAAGTGGTGGTAGGCGTGGGCCGCCACCCCCTCCACGAAGCAGAGGTCCTCCCAGGGGCCTTAGAGGTGCAAGAGGCGGAAGTGGCGCAAGAGGACCACCTTCAAGAGGGAGTCACTTGGGTATGTATTTACCTCTCTCATTATATACTTGGACAACACACAAGACAATACCATTGGAAGATGACAATAATCCTACTGGAAAAATAAAAGTCAAAACAGCCGAATAGTGCACTCCTTGTTCTGTATTAAAATGATGAAATATGATCTCAGCAATTTAGTCAAATTTTTTATTAGGCAAGTACACCTTAAGAAAAGGCTTTCAAATATGAAGATTCCCTTCTACAACTAACACTTCACTTGACTTTTGGCTATGAAAGAAAAGCAAAACTCCTACCCTGCACGTGAGAAAGGAAGCTTTCTGATATTCAAGTTGAAAAAGCGATTCTCTTCCACCAGGGAAAGGGAACTACTGCCTTGCATTCTTACTGGCAAGAGGTCTAAACTTATTAAATTCTAGGACTGATCCTTCCAGATCATAGTGGGATTTACAGAAACTAAGCCTGCCTTGTTATAAAATAGTGCATTGAAGGTATCTGAAGTAGAAGGATAGTATGTTACTTGATACTGGATATTCTTTAAATTAAGATCAAGCTGTTTATGCAGAGACTTCAGTATCAAAACAAAACTTGCTTAAAAGAAAAAAAAAAGCAGCTCCTGCAGTAAAACAGTAAAAGCTGTAATGCAGAAAAAAAGCCCTGGAAATAGTGAAAACTCCTGTCTTGAATCAAGAGTGTGTAGTAGGTTCTACAGACTACAGTGCCTCTGTTCCTTCTCTGTAGGATCTTATCTAGTACATCCTCCCAGGTGGCTCTTGTCTTCTGAGAACAGTACCTTACTGAGCATTTAAGCTGTAACTGATGGCAGATAGCAGCTGTCTTTCTCCCTTGTGTCACATGCTGTGGCTTTTGGATAAGTTATAAAAGACAGTTCTTGACAGGCATTTAGGCTATGGAAAAGCTAGTTTGGTGGGTACTTAATCTGGCAGTAGCATTCTGGTAGTGGCCAAAACACAAGGGAAGGCTTTGAGGTATAATTTTAGAAGTTCATTTCTGATCACATGGTAATAACAGTGCCTATGTTACTGTAGTTTAGGCTTTAGGGGCATACAGGTGAATATTGCAGAAATAACGAAGTTGGTTCATGGCTTATCCTTCTAGGGTCTTCTCGAGGGCCACTTCCCATGAAGAGAGGTCCACCTCCACGAAGTGGAGGCCCTCCACCTAAAAGATCTGCGCCTTCAGGACCAGTGCGTAGCAGTAGTATGGGAGGTAGAGGTAAGGACTTCCTGAATTACTTTGTTGCTTAGTCAGCTGTAGTACCTTAGCCTTTCTTCAGGAACTGTTGCAAATCATTTATTCTAATTTAAATCTGTTGTGGGACAGTGTATTGTTTTTCTAATCTGTTGCTGTTTTGTAGCTGTTTGGAAAAATTGCTGTGATTTGATGAGTGTGTTCCTGCTAGTGCTGCTTTAAAATTGTACAAGCAGAAATGTAAAGTATTATAAATGTAGGCTACAGAGGTACACTTACATTGTTATAAACAGGCTGCTGATACTTGAGTGCCTTGAGGACTCTTCTGTGTGGCAAAATGCTAATTAGTTTTAAAATGTCAACTGTTTCTCTTAAGCTCCTGTATCACGTGGAAGGGACAGTTACGGTGGTCCTCCCCGGAGAGAACCAATGCCCTCACGAAGAGATGTCTACATGTCTCCAAGAGATGATGGCTATAGCACTAAAGACGGGTAAATTTTGTAAATAATTTAGTTTGGCTTTTTTTGTGTTCTTCAGAGAAGGGCTTCTAGTCCTTTGGATTTGAGGTGTGACCTATAGCCAACATCTCAATTCTTGTTTGCAGTTACTCAAGCAGAGATTATCCCAGTTCCAGGGATACACGGGACTACGCACCACCTCCACGTGACTACGCGTACCGTGATTATGGTCATTCCAGCTCACGTGACGAATACCCCTCTAGAGGATATAGGTACCTACTGTTGGATTTTTCTCCCTGTCACTTCATTCTTGCCATGATCCTGCTGATTTGTACTAAGTCTTAGTAGTCTTTCCTCCTATAGTGATCGTGATGGATATGGTGGTGGACGTGACAGAGACTACTCGGATCACCCAAGTGGAGGCTCCTACAGAGATTCATATGACAGTTACGGTAAGAAACCATTTTGAGGATCATGTAGTAATTTGCACAAGTGTCATGAAACCTGACTTTTACTAGGTTGCTCATGTTTAGGGGGAAAGTGGCACACTTTTTTTCCCTTACAGTGAAAGTGTTGTTGGTTATCATTTGATCATCCTTTTAAATAAGCTCTAAGCTAAAGAAGCAAAGTCTACAGTTAAGAATTGCAACTGTGTCTGGAAAAATATGGCTGAGTTTCTTCTCTAAAATAACAAGCTGTTCTGGAATACCCAGTAAAGTGCCTGCCTGAATAAACAACCGTCTTCATTCCTTCAGAGTCTTTAAATCCACTCACTGCTTGATACGCAATACCCACATAAAAATACCATTAACATGGCAGATTATATTAAGAACATCTCCATACATACAGAAGGGTAGCAGTAAACATTTAATACAGCAATTCTGTAAATTCAGATTGAAATTGTGATATATAACTTATGGTGTTGCCATATTACCTGACCATTGACCCTGCAGGTAACTCACGTAGTGCTCCACCTGCACGAGGGCCCCCGCCATCTTATGGTGGAAGCAGTCGGTATGATGATTACGGCAGCACACGAGATGGATATGGAAGCCGAGAAAGTTACTCAAGCAGCAGAAGTGATGTCTACTCAAGTGGCCGTGATCGTGTTGGAAGACAAGACAGGGGTCTTCCCCCATCCATGGAAAGGGGCTATCCACCTCCTCGTGATTCTTACAGTAGTTCAAGCCGCGGAGCACCCAGAGGTGGTGGCCGTGGCGGAAGCAGATCCGATAGAGGTGGAGGCAGAAGCAGATACTAAAAACACAAACTTTTGGACCAAGACAGATTACTTCTCAAAAAAATTAAAAAGTGGAAGTTATTCTATCTTTACTACCAGAGGACTACTAAAAGGAAAAGTTGT
Organism: Apus apus; assembly: GCF_020740795.1. Lineage (NCBI taxonomy): Eukaryota > Metazoa > Chordata > Aves > Apodiformes > Apodidae > Apus > Apus apus. The sequence goes on along the minus strand of NC_067293.1, from coordinate 12,996,614 downwards.
TTTTACCTTTTTTTATTGTTGCCTGTTAAGTTTTCCCCTCCATGACTTTTATGCTTTTGTGAGGAAAAGTTAAACCAATGTTTAATTTCATTTCAAAATTGTTAACATTTCTTTCAGAAGCAGATGTTAAATGTATAAAACTTGAGCTGTGTACTAGTGTTGTAATTTCAAAGTAAAGTTTCCCTGAAATGCCACACTTCCATCTGATTTTCCTCATGAATGGAACAAGCAGTTCATAAATTCTTCCACACAACATCCAGCCATCTAACATGGAGATGGATTGTTCTACATGTTCAGCACCTAATTCTTAAAAGTATTGCTTGTGATTTGGAGGGTGGTGGGGATATTCCACACAAAGTTCAGTTTTGCCTACACTTTAAGTCAGTCAGTGTTCCCAGTACAAAATGCCTTCAGATCCTTGTGTTAAGAAAAATAAGAGGATATTCACTTAACCTGGAAAAGCAAGTGGATAATAGTACTTTCTGCCTTCCTCCTGTTCCATGGGGAGTTTGAAAAGATCTCCCCTCCAAATAAATCATGTACATGTAAGTCAGCTACAGAATACTGTAAAAATAAAAGAAAAACTGACCAATTCCATCAAAGAAGCTGCAAAATGATGCTTACTCATACTGTTTCAAATTTTTGCAACTCTGTAGTGTTTCACTTTTAAAGGAACATCTTTGATTCCAAAGGAGAAAATAAGATAAGCAAAGAAGTCTTTCTCTCCAACTTCTCAAAGGCTTATGGCTTCCTAAAAACAAGTGAATCTTTCAGCATTCCACAGCTGATTTAAAGCATCTAATGCCTGTGAAACAGCAAAGATGGTAAGCAAAGCAAACTAGTTTTTCAGTCTAAGTCAAAAATGAACCAAGTTACCTTCCTCTAGTACAGTAAGACAAGCTGCACGTTATGGCAATGGAAGTGCTGTTTAGATAAAAAAAACCAAAAAACCAACAGAAAACAAAACCCAAAACTTCAATACATTAGAAGTTCTCCAAATTCAAGATTTCTTCTTGGATAAAAGCATTTATGGCACTAATTTTGAAACTAAAGATACAGTGCAGCACACTGTAGACAGAATACTGCCAAGTAAGGTTGGGAGGGGGTATTTTGTGCCAAGTATCTTCCAGTGAAGATGCTTAAAGAGGCTGCATATGCTATGTTAAAATTAAAGTCTTGTGAAATCAGGAATTGGTTTAGATTGACAAATAGCAGCTCAGCAATTAGGTTTGAAGCAAGTCATTGCAAACTTGACATTTAGTTGGATGCCTGACTCTGTTTGACACTGCGTTACAGGGATATCTAGTACATGTGGCAGAACCTGTGGCAAGTTGTTATGGCTCAGGTAAGCCATGAAGTTGAAAAGATGCTGTTGAATATAGTAGACATGAAGACCTCCAACTAAAAAAAGCACAACCCCAAAAGCTTTGTACTTCTGTGTAGTCCTCAGTAAATATTGTCGTTCAACTTATGGATTTAACGTGGCAGTGCACCATTGAAAAGGAATGAGAATCCATAAGCCATGCAACCTGTCACTAAGCCATTCCACTAAGCCAATGAATCGTCCACCACTTAAAAGAGAAGTAGTAAAACTTGGAACAGAATAATCTGCAAACCCAAATTTGTGCCTTTTTTGAAACGGGGGGAAGCACTGTAGGTTGACTTGTACCATAAAATGTTCTGTTCTCAATTTGTTGTATCTTTTTTTGGTTGCAGGGTGATAACTTCTGGAATGTACCAAGGAAGTAACGGTGGTTCATCTATGCTGATGGTGAAGATGAGTGGTGTCTGTACCAATACATAAGGTAAGCATTAAGCTAGCATCATAGCTGAAGGAAGATTTCTGGTGGTTCTGTGTTTATAGATTCAGATGGATATTCTTGGTGGCTAAATGAACTGCCTGTTTGAATTCTGGAGGAGGAGGTTTAAATAAGCTTTTTAAGCCTATCAAGTTAGGAATGACAGTGAGATTTCTCATCTGGAGAAATTGGTCCACTTTGGACATGGCTGAATATAAAATACAATTACAGATGCCATTCAAATCATGCTGCAGAGAGTACTTTGTTTAGGAATCTTCCTAAGACCAGACTATAAAAATCTGAATTGGAATAGTAAATGTCAGTTTGGATGTTTAATCAGTCTTGTTAAATGAGAAGAATATATAATTAATTATTATACTGAGCATAAGCTTTGATTAGGAAATAGGCTCTGCAGAGGCCCTTGGATTAAATTGCAAACTTCCAGGCATCTTTAGCATGATGAAAGACCTTGTAGGTCTGTTGCATTCCATGACTTTGAAGCCTACCTTATTAAAATTTTTCAAGTATACTTAGAAGCAGCTGTCTTTAGGCTTTATGACATAGTGACCATCTCATTTGTTTCTCTGGTAACTTGCAGGGAAACAAAATAGGCATAGTGGCAGTCATGTTAATAAAGGTGTTCAGAAGACTTTATAGTACATAATTTAAAAAACAAAGACGATAACTTCTGAGGAGTGCAAAAAGCTGTTAAAATCTAATACAAAGTGAAGGATAAATCACTTTTCCAAGAGAAATATGTAAGTAAGAAGTATATGTACTTCCTATGTAATTTTAAAAGTATTTTTCAAAGTATTCTTTAACTGTAAGTGCATATTTTGCTGCTAGTTTCAAATACTGCTTTTGAGAACCAACTTGGAAATGGTGAAAAGAAAAAGCTGTAGTTGGTACAGTGTTGTTCATCTGACATGGTCACTGATTTCAGGGCAGTTCCATTTTGTGTGAGGGATAGATAGGTTCTTTTGCACACTGTAGTGTTTGTAACCTCATTTGAATTACAGTTTATTCTTTTTAGTGTGTCAGCAACAGCAGCTAAGTGTCTATGCAATCCTTTTGTCAGAACATGCCAGGATATTTTGTAAATAATTTCGATAAATTGCTACTCTTATCTTGATAAGAAAAAATACAATTTAATTTCAGGGTATTGGATTGTGTTTCAGATAAAATATAATGCATCATGGATATTTTCTGTTCTGAGACTAAGGGTACATAAAAAATAAACTAAAAGCTGCTACCTGACCAGCTTTTTCTATCATTAGATAAAATTTCAGCCAACAAAAGAAAAATTGTTACTTTCCCTATCTTCGCATTCCTCTTCAGTGAGGCTGTTGAAATATTTAAATCACAGATGCTACTGGAAACTACTGTTTGAACACTGTTTAAAGACTAAAAAGCCCTAACCTTTTTTTTAATTCAGAAATCACTTCTCATTCAAAAATCACTGTCAGTAATATGCCACCAAAGTGGACTAGGGAAGTATGTCTAAAATTAAGCTTTTCTCCCTTGCTTCCTCACCAACCTGCGAAAAATTAGCAGGAGTCAATTTCTAAATTTACCCTCTAAGGCTCATGCAGATCAGGAATCCCCTAGTAAAGGCAGAAAACACTGTGTCTTTAAAGGTTTTGTCAAATGATCATTATGTTGTGTCAGTGTTTTAAGCTTTTTTACAAGTCTGTGCTCTGTTAGCTTCAGTTCTCTCTATTGCTCGGAAGCAGAAGGTTAATTACTCCTCGCGAGTGAAGAAGCTTCTCTTGGAAAAAATAGTGGGTTTTAGTTCAGCATGTGTGTTTTATCACTGGTGGTAGTGGGCCATGTTGTAATTGATAAAAGTATTAAAAGACAAAAGCACACTGCAGCTTATAAACATTTCCAAATTCTCAGCAGGCATGGTGACAGTGTTAACTTTAGGGAGCTGTAAACAGAACAACTGGCTACATGGCAGGAAAGGTAACACTTAACTGTAAGAAATCAGGATGTGGTTGTACTAATTTAACAAACCATTCACCTTGATCACAAGTTTTATTTAATTAATAGCACATAATTACATGAAAGATTAGTACCAGTGTGTATACCAGTTTATTACAGGACTTCTGAGTAGGATGCTGAGATAGTCATGGGCTAGTGGGATTTTGTAGTAGGCAAGAGTTTGGAGTGGGATATGCACAGAACTTAGAGGCTTTACTTAATACTTGCTCTAAAGACAATGTTGTACAAGAAGTGTGCATTAATATAAGTAATCCTTTGATTGTTCTGATAGTTGTAGTTAGCTATTGATGTATTTCCATACTGTTGGGACAGATTGAATATAATCCAAATGTGTATGCATTATCTAAATAAAAACAATCAACTCATGATTTAACTTTCTGGTTTGTCTTTTGGTTTGTGAGAGTGTAATAACTTGCATTTCCTTTTTCCAGTTATGCTGGCTGGAAGAAAGCAGTGCAGCAGTGGATATGCGTTGGAAAATTGAAGGATAACAAAGTGCAACTGATGAAGCTTTGCTTTTGAAAGTGGTGTTACCCAGTATTTCTTTTAGGAGGACTGTGTTACCATTCAGGAATTGCCTTTGAAAGCAGAACTACTAATCTCTTTGATAAAAAAAAATTCTCAAGTGAAAGTCAGTTGCTGTCTACCATAGCTAACCTCTTCCAAGAGTCAGGAATGAGGGCTTTTATTATCCAATGTGCCTGAATTGGTAGATTCTGCACCAGAAAAATATGTCGGGGTTGTCCTTTACATAGGGTGCTTACTGTTTATGCTGAAAACAACCAACAGTTTATATAAATGTGAGTTTTAATGCTCTAAAATACAGAGGACTAAATAGTCACAAACTCTTCTTCACCAAGAAACCTGAAAACTTTCACAGTGTTACTGCACTAACAGTGTATAATTGTCCAGGCCTTCTGGATGAGAGGAAGGAAGTGTTGATGTACTGAGATGATATTAGTGATAAATCCCCAGAATAATTAGTGTTCCTGTAGGTACTAGCTTCTTGCAGAACTCAAGACAGCACTGCATTTCTTGCAACAAGATGCTTTCTTCATAGCTTTGCCTTGGTTTTGATATATTTCTATCTTACATATGTGTTGATGTACCAGTGAGAGAGGAATCCTCAGGCACCAGTTATTGATGTAGAAAACTGACTTAAAATTGACAGAAGTATTAAAAGGCATTGACAATAAAGTTTATATTCACTTCATCTGTGGTAGCCATAAACTGATCTTACATAAACAATTAACACTCGGTTTATAATGAGCAGGTAAAGAGGAAAAAGAAGGGATACCTTGTCTAGGGATTTAAAACTACCTTTTGAGTTTTGGGATTAAAGTGTAACTTTAAACTTCAGTTATGGACCGCATTTTCTAGGAGTAAGTCAGCCTGTATGTAGCAGATGGGTAGAATTGCAGTATTTCCCAGGGCTAATAAATTTCTGTTAAATGCATTATGGGTTTTGGTTTGGTGTTTGTTTTGTGGTGTTTTTTTTTAAATTAAAATACCTATTGCTCAGAGACACTTGGATGGTAGATTACTAATGTTACATATTAATGGAGTTTTATTGTTACAAAGTGGTCTCTTGAGAGACTTCCTGCTAGAAAGAGTAATATGCCATAATATTAAGATACTCCGTTTTCAGCAGTAGTTTATAGTCTGGGTACTGCTGTTTAGGCTAGAACTGTTACTTTAACTAAAATCTAATGCCAACATATGAGCTATCATGCAAAAAAAACACATATGTGCCTGAAATGCTCAATAATGAGAATCTATCACCAGTGTAAATTAGCTTGTACTGACTCAGCCTTCATAATTGTAAGTCACTACTTCAAGGCATCAGCAGATTCTGCAGCAGAAAAATGGTGCAGCAGTGTTAATTGTGTTGGGTGTTTTCCCTCTATGCTGAAAAAATGAGCAAGTTACATAAAAGTGAGTGACTGAGGAGAATGACTCTTGAATGTTTGCTGAACATCTGAATGCTATTCTTATTCCTGTTGCCATGTTACTGATGTATCATCAGAGTCCTTTGATAATTGGGTATAGATCACTCCCCCTCCCTTTTTAATTTTTTAAAATAATACTGTTCTATATGGTCATCACTGGTGGAAGTCTGGCTGCAAATAAAATTGTTTGTAACTTGGGGGTGGAGGTTGACTCTGCAAGAGGTGATTGACAGCTCATTTGATTTGTCAACAAATAACCTGAGAAAATCTTTTCCAAAGACCGGACCAGAAAGTGTTCCTTGCTTGATGGTTATACCTTCATAGCCTGGGTTTGCTGCAGGATTAATTTGTCAGGGGAGGTTGATGAATAAGCTGGAATGCTTTTAGGTGGGTCTTTTCTGAAAGATGTACGGTTGTCCTTGAGGTGATCGGTGAAAAATGCTTTAAATTTTTGGGCTTTCTGAATATGCATGTCTCCAGGTCACTCTTTCAAGCTGTTGCTAATTGTTGAAAATGGGGGTAGTATTTTCATTTAATAGTAGTTGCAGCCATTAACATCTATGCGAGTGCAACAGCTGCATGTGAAATAGTCACAAAACTAAACCTGCCTGTCTACAGGAAAAAACGTTTGCTTTAGAGGAGGGAGTGGGTGAAGTATTCTCGTGTTCAGGTTTTTAGCACTGAGTTCAGTGAAGTAGGTGTGTAATTTTCCTATGTTGAAATACTTCTCTTGCTCTTTACATCAGAAACTGGTGTGTTCTGATGGCTGAAGCGGATGTCTTCCATACACAAATACTTGTCCGCAGTAGATGAGTGAGGATTGCCAGCTGTCTTGCCTAGCACAGATTTGGAAAAAGCAAGCTACAAAACTTAAGACTGCAAGTGCTCACTTCTACAAAATAGTAGTCCTCGTGAGAACTACAGAAAGGAAAAAAAGTTTCTTGTAATTGTCATAAATTGGAAGAGTTTTGCACACTAGTGGATAGTTGTAGATTTAATTCGCCAGATGGTGGTGAGTTTTGTGATTTAACTTCAGCCAGCTTCATCATTCACACTGCCTGCAGCAATGCATTACTAGTATTTCCACACGACTGAGAACTGGCATTTATCCCTACATCCTCATAAGTGTCAGAAGTCTGTCTAACTTAAAAGGGCAGTTCTCATTTCTTACTGGTAGCTATTAAAAAATAATCCTTACACAGGTCCTGGTTCCAGTCACAAGACCTGGGAAGTGGAGACACACAAACCATGCATGTTTATTTTATGCAATTTATGTCTTTCCTGTTTTGTTACTCCCTACCCTTTCAGTTACTAGCCTAAGGAGTTCAGTGCTGATGACTTGAAGACAGTTGCTTCAAGTGCCAGTGTTGCGAATTGTCTCAGAATATTGTTACTGATAAATTCCGGTCTCTAGGGTAATTTGTTCCTATTTTATTACTTCAGTCTGATGCTCGAGTTACCTTCTTTGACATCCAGAAAATTGCGTTGATTTCCATCTGTTCTGGCAAAAGGACAATTGGATAAGAAAATTGTAAGATTACTGGACTTTTTAAAATTCATATGACTAATAGTGATGGTTAATACTGTCCAGAGGAGGGTAAAAAAACTCTTGATACTTGTGTCTTCATGCTTGGATCCTGAAGAGCTGGTGGAAAGGGACATTTTAATAGAATAAGTATAGTAGCTGCAAGGTTTCATTCTCGGCTTTGGATAGCAAATTTAGGAACTTACCAGTTAGACAGGATGTTTTATTTTCAGAAGTTATAATCTTCCAAATATCCATTTTGGATTACATGTGCACTTCTTGTTTAAAATAGTTGAAAAACAATTTTTTTCTACATTAAGTGCATGATCAATTTATTTTCAAAAATGAGATCTTGAAAGTAGAAAGCTATTGTAAAGGCAGTTTTGTTAAGTAGGTTTGCCATACAAAGTTGAAAAAGATTTAAAGTTAGTGTGATGTTCCTCCCAATCATCTTCAGTGTGAAGCTCAATTGTGATATGTAAATGCCTCATTATTTACAGTACTAAAGGCAAATTTACATTTACTTCTTCAGGCAGTAGCCACATAAGAGCAAGTTTGCCAGGTGATAGGATGCCAGCTACCACAGGGAGGAAGTCACTAGGTAAGATCTGTTTGGTGGAATAAGTATCCACATAAAATACTTCTATTTTCCATAATGTTAATAATGTGTAGTTAGGAGATCTGCTTTCACTGTCTGTGTTGAAAGCAGCAGTGCTAAAAACTTTGATAAAAAAACAGTTCCTGATCGTAGAGTAACAGTACTTCTGGTTCTTAAGATTTGGTGAGTTTCTGTGCTGAGCAAAGAAAAAAAGTAGTTTCACACTTGAGCTGTGCAAGCAGCAGCAGAGGCAGGAAGATGTAATCACGGATGTGGGTTCCAGCAAGCTGCTGCACCGGAGGACTGCGCTGCTGGCAGGGCTCTCCGCGATGAATCCAGAAGAACAAATTGTAACATGGCTTATTTCGTTAGGAGTTTTAAATTCCCCTAAGAAAACAGTTGATGATCCGGAGGAGTTCCTGAAAACTTCTCTGAAAGATGGAACTGTACTTTGTAAGCTCATTAATCGACTTCTTCCGGGATCTGCAGAAAAGGTAACTTTTCAGAACGTATTTTGGCAGCCTGAAACGCAGCGCTGCTCAGTAAAATGCTGCCCTGCTCATTTTGAGGTATGGTTGTCTTTGACAAGATGAGTGAGAAGCATCAGAGAGATGCATGGTTTACATTTCAGTTACTAGTTGTATCTAACTGAGGACGAAGTATGATTGTAGCTTTGGCTCTTTTGTCTCTGCATCTAGAAACAAAACGCTGGAAGGTTGCAGTTGGCCGAGTTACATGTTCATTTGGTGGCAGGAAATACTGGGCCTGCCAGAGATATAAAACATCATGGGTTTGAATAGAAGGATATGCAGTTAATCTGTTTACATAAATATAATTAATTACAACTGTAAATATATTCACTCTTACAGAACTCGTACTGTAAAGTACTTAATTAGTTGGGAAATACACTGGAGAAGCAGATAAGGTTAGGAATAAGTAAATCTTGCTTCCATGCCATTTTGAACTGTCCCAGGGCCAGCAAATGCATTGGTACTGTAGCTATTTAAGCTATGTGAGTATCTCTTGTTACAGTTTTACAAGGTATATATTCAGTCCAAAAAGCGTTCTAAGTAACTGCACGAGAAAAAAAGGGAAGGACTCCAATGAGAGATAGGAAATGGCAACAGAGAAGAAAAGCTGTTTAATTTAAAAACATGAAAAACAGGTTCTTCACCCTGTAAAACAGGAGTGATAATTTACTATGCAAAAAATCAGTTTTGCTAGCTCCTTATCTTTTGCTTACATGTGATGGTTTGGGACAGTGTGTTCTTAAAGGTCATCAATTTCCCACTGTCATTTAGGGCACTGTCATATGTTGATATTCAAGATGCCGACCATCTCAATGTGTGCATCACTTCCTCCAGTGGCTCTTTCTTCCTGCTTCGACAGCTTGCCTGCCACCCCCGCCCGCCCCCTTAAGAAGCTTCCCTAATTCAGTATAAAATGCACATGTCAATATTCATGCAGGCCTCCTGAACGGAGGCTAGGCAGGAGGTAATGCAATGATCTCAGTGGATTTTCTTTCTTTAGTATTGCCTGGAACCTAAAAATGAAGCTGATTGCATCAGTAATATTCAAGAGTTCTTGAAAGGTTGTGCAGTCCTTAAAGTGGAGGTAAGTCAACTTGGATCCTTTATTTTATTATCATAACATGCTTGTTTAATCAGCCTTCTGAAAGGAAGACAGATACCAGAGGGAGAAAATCATTACATGAGTCATGCCTCATGTTTTGTATTGATAACATAAGCTAGAGCATGGGTCATTTAATACGCTGTCTGGAGAATTTGCAAACGGACTGTGTCAAGTGTGAGCTTACTGGATTCCTTTTTGACTTATGAGACAAACCTAAATGGTCAGATAGAAAATACAGCAATAACAGGAGGTCTGCCTAAACAGAGCTAAGCAGTGTGGACCTGTTTACATGAGGGTTTTTTTCATTACTAGAGTGAAGAGATTGCAGGGTTTAGCTTTGCTTTAACGTGAAGGTGAAATATTCTTAATACTGCAGTATTTTTCATCTTGCAAATGTTGCATGAGATTCTGCCAAACACATAATATTGCATTGATCCTTACACACAAAAATAATCCTAATGAAGACAAAAGACACCTTTTCAGTGGCTATTCCTTATCCTATATATATGCTGATTCTTACGCTTAAGTTTAGCTCACATTTGCAAGATCAGAGTCTAAATCACTTAAGAGTTCAGCTAATTTTTGCCATCAGATTTTTTACTAAGTGCATAGGTATTTAAAATGTGAAGACTTTTGTATCACACTTAAATTCCTACAGTAAGAAAGAAACCTATGAGAGCCACTGTTGCCTCATTTGAATATTCTCAACATTGTGAAAAAAAAAAAATATTCTAAAGACAAATTGTTCCAGAAGCCAGGACACCATCCTTGGCATGACACAATATTCATGCACCACAGTGAGAAAGACCAGCCCATGGTAGTTCTGTTCCTGCGCTTTTCCTAAGGTCTAAATAAGCAAAGAGCCTTTTTTCTCTTCAGAGCTTTTTCAGCTCATGAAAATTTACTCATTACAGGACTGTTTCACTAGCCTGTTCTTTCCCAGTAATTAATTTCTCAGAGCCTGACAGCCCAGTTTTAGGAGCAAATATATGTAGAGTGACTGAAGGCCTATCATATCAGAAATAAGTTGTTGGTCTTATGGAATTTGACCATGTGATTTCCTCAGTTTTTCAGAGAGTTTATTTTTCTATTTTAAAACTAATCATCATGGTTGTGGTGGAAAATATTAAAAAGTAGGAGTCTTAAAAACCTAAAAGATAGGACAAAGGAACATTCCTCAACTGTTGTGCTTTAACATCTGAGTTTTGAAAGCCAGTTTTGCAATATTGCAGTCACACTCTACTATTTTCAGATACAAGGAACTAGCAACACGGTGTGTCCAGCTCTGGGTGTTGCTCTGGTCCTCCCTGTGTATTTTCTTTCTTGGCTTTCATTTTAAAAAAAAAAGAAAGTTTCTGACTACTTATTCTTCTGATTTATAACCCTCTTAATCTCTGAGATACTCTGACCCTTCATGAACTTCCCCAGTGCTCATGTGGTTGCCTCTGGCTTGGTTGCTGTGAAAGAAGACCTCAAAAGCTGAGTAAAAGTTCAAATCAATCAAACTCAGGTTTAAATTTTGCAGTAAAATTGTGTTGGTTTTTTTAACCCCAAAATATTAAGTCATATTGGAATGCCAAGTGAGAGGAATTTTGCTTCTTCCTGGCTCCTCTCTGTAGCCTCAGGCAGAGGAACACTCAAGGTAGAACAGCTGAGATGGTGAGCAAAATATGGCACAAGTCAGAGTGCTTATGCCTCCTCTGGCTCTTCTCCTCCCATATTGCCAGCTTTTCTGAGTGCTTTGGAGGCAAAAGCAGAGGAGGCATTAAAACTCTCTTCCATCTGTTCCTTCTAAATGCTGTCCTGTTTGGACCCTCTTGGCAAGGAGATACTAAGAAGCATACATTTAGGTGCCCTCCCTCATGTCTGATGCTTAGCTTGCCTTGGGAAAGGCTGATGCCCTTCAGAGGAGGTTTCTCTGCAGCACGTTCACTCTGAAAGCATGTTTGGAGCATCAGAACAGGCAGGGAACCTTCTGGTTCCAAGATCTGTCAGCAAGGAAGTTGCAGTGCTGGTGTTACATCTAAGGAAGAAGAGCACAGGATAGAAAATCTCATCTTCAGTAACCTAGCTTGAGAAGAGTAATGTGGAAACTCTTGGTTTAATAGGATTGAATTCCTTGACTGCCATCCTGCTGCTTACCCAGACTTCAGATTTGACAATAAAACCCTAATGGTTCTGTCAAATTTGGCCCTTCTCCAAATGCCACAGAGAACTCTTGTTTCTTAGATACAAAGAAGTAGCCTGGGGCTGGATCTGAGCCACTTCTTTTGTCTTGGGGCTCAGAAGTGTGTTAAGGTCAGAGATTTGTTCCTGTTGCAGATTTGAGTGAAAGAGGATGTTCCGAGGAATTTCAGAGCTCACGACTTCTACTCTGGACACTGATTTATTATACAAAAGGGACTCATCCTGGGAAATCTTGGGCATGAAAAATTTCATTGTATTCTGCCAAAGCAGCAGATACCTTCATACTATGCCTTAAATTTGCTTTTGCCGTAGATATTTGTGCAGCTGCCATTAGGAGCTGAACATCCCTTCACTGAGCATTGCTGGCATGTGGGGAATCAGTGTGGAAGGCAGGGTTTTCCAACAGCATTTGCTGGAAACCTGAGTCCCACCTTCCACAGAGTGGATACTGCTTGCCAATCTTCCAGTGGGAGGGCATGCAAAGAGGTTATTCCTGAAGAGTTGCACATACGCACTTCCCTCCTACCCTTCTTCTTTGTTGTCCTGGTAACTCAATCTTGGAAGTGGAAGAAAGACACGGCAAGACAAACATTACCTTCTCCCATGTTACAGGAACAGTGAAAGATCTGGATGTAGTGGAAGGGAGAGAGGACTCTCTGTCACCTTCCTTCTTTGAGGTAACTCTGTTACCAGCTCTACAAGCAATGGTGTGAGCTGGAAGAGTCTTATCTCGTTGCAGGTATAAATAACCAAACTCTTCCTTAGATCCAGCCCAGGACTGAAGCCTGCAAAGATTGGTGGCTTAAAATGTGTTAGTCCTAAAAAAGAAGGCAAGCAGGAGAATCAACATAATCTGACTAGACAAGTGCCATAATTAGGTGAAACAGTGAGATTGTGTCTAAAGTTTCCCAGCTGCTTTTCAGTGCTAGATTTTGATCCAAGTCAGAATGTGTATCAGCCAAGGTCTGCTGAGACAGGCCTGGGCAGAGCACGTGGGCAGTTCTTTGAAGCTTAACTCTTCTTAAGGGCTTCTCAGGTGGTTTGGACTGAGGAACAGTGCAGATAGCCTGGTTGTGCTTCATTTATACTGTGGCTTCAACCTGTGACCTGGGTATATGACCTATGATCTGGTACAGCTGAGGCAGTAATGGCTTCATATAGGTGGGTTGAGGTGGAAAGTGGAATGCAAGAGGCTCAGGCCTGGTGGCCAGGTGGAGTAGTTTAGAAGATAGAGGAAGGAGATCATGAGGAAAGAAAAATCTGGTAGAAAGCTCCTGGCCTGGCTTGCTCTTAAGGGCACAAGTGGGAACTGTTAGTCTTTCCTTTTGCTGGTGGCACTGCTGTGCCTATAACAGCAGCTCAATAGCTGAGCACCATTTACTGCTGAGGAAACCAAGATTTCATTCAGCAGCAGCATTTTATTGCTAATACAACCACAAAACTTTTGGCAAGGGGCTGAATTTTGTGAACTAAGTTAAATCAATAGCTGGATTAAACATCACTGTCCAGAACAATCATAGAACATGCAGTGTGTCATTGCCATCGTGGGCAGAACAGGATCTATTTCTGCCCCTGGAGACGCCTGCAGCCTTCACCAATCTGCTTGTACTTGGACAGAGGTCTTGGGAAGGCAGAGGAAAGGTCATCGCCCTGTTGGCTCCCCATCCATGTGCTCCCCCAGCTTGCTCTGCTTTGGCTTCCCTTCTGGTTTCGTAACTGGGTAATGTCAAAGGCAGAAGCTCCATCCCAGCAGCCCCCAATGCAAGCACTGGGGAATGGGTGAGTCTGAATTCAGTGACCCAGTGCCCCAGAGACCTCTGCCTTGCAGGTGTGGGAGGCGTCTGACCCCCGTGTCCCTGCATGGCATTGGGATGTAGAGCCAGGCTTCACCCTGCATGTCAGCACGGCGCTTTGTTCCCTTCCCACGCTGCAGCCCACGGCTGCACTGACGCGTCCGGGGAATTTCAGGCTCCCCGCAGGAGCGCGTTCCCGAGCAGATGGGCACAGGCAGCAGAGCTCGCCGAGGCAGGGACTGTCTCTGAGAACTCGCTGCCTCGGCAGAGCTGTGCCTCATCTGCAGCCCCTTCGGCAGCGCTTCCCTATTCAGTGGTGCAAGCCCCCTGTAATTACAATGTCAATAGCCTGTTTCTTCCTTTGTTTTCCTACCCTTCCTCTATATTCTTTCTTGTCCTTTTCCCTTTCCCTTTTTCCTTCCCTTCCGTTTCCCCTCCCTTTTCCTCTTATCCTTCATTCCTGATTTACTTTTCCCCTTTTCCCTCTCTCTGGCCTTTCCCTTCTTCCCTTTCCCATCTCCCTGGTCCCCTCCCTCCCTCCCGCGGCCGGCGGAGGGAGCTGCGCCCGCACCTCGGGCCCGCGCCCCGCAGCCACCGGCGGGGCGGAGCGGGGCGGCGGCACCGCCTGTCACTTCCCCTTCCCCTTCCTTCCCTTCCCTTCCCCGCAACGCGATCCGGCTCCGGGTCAGAGCCGCAGCGGCCGCCCCGCGGCCCGCAGCACCTCCCGCAGCAGCGCCATGCCCCGCGGCTGCGCCACGCTCTGCCCGCCGCCGTGAGTACCCACCGGCACCGGGCGCGTCCCGCCGGCCTCCCCGCGCCGGGCCGGGCCTCGCCGGCGTCCCGCGCGGCTGTCACTGCGTGGTCCCTGCGGGTGTTCCCGGTCGGTCGCGGGCGCTGTTGCCAGGCAGCTCCCAGGGGTGCCACATCCCCCCTCCCGGGGGTGCCACATCCCCCTCCACGGGCAGCTGGTGTCCCCAGGCGGTCCCCGCTGAGCTTGCCAGGGGCGGAGCGCGTCTCGCCGCTGCCCGGAGGGCAGACCTGACGTGGGGCTGGCGGGGGCTGTGGAAGCGCCGGGGCGCGGGGCTTGGGGTCCCGGCGCTGCCCCAACGCCGGGCTCGGTCTCGCCGGTGTCGGCAGGGCCGGAGGAGCCGGCTCCGCTGGGCAGAGGCACGTCCGGAGGGAGAGCCCGGAGCGCCGGGCTTGGGGCGGCCTGGCGTCCAGCCCTTCTTCTCGGGTCTGGAGGCAGGGTCGCGGTTGTGCTGAGCTTTGGGCTTTGCACCCAGCTTGAGGTTTGCCGGGGAAATAGTTTGTGCAGATAAAACAGCTCCGGCTTTTCCCTTAACTTTTCTGCAGCCCCCAACTCAGGATTTTGGGTGCCGGCGATTTTCTAGATGCAGCTTGGTTTGAGTTTTCGTTCTTCCTGAAAAGCTGGGTGCTCCTCTGGTCACTGCCCTGCCAGCACCGGCCCCTCCTCACCCCGCTGCCTTTCGGAGGCCTGCGATGCAGCAGTGCAGGTTTTCTCTCTCCTGCTGTGATGCCTGACAGGGGGAGCAGCCGGGGTGTTGTTTCTCAAGGGGAGCTGCAGTTTGTGGTTCTGAAAGTTGGAAAAGCATTTTAATGGAGAGCCTCAGATGACAGCTGGAGATTTAAGTGGGGTTTTGATTATGTCCACCAGCTCTTCCATGAGCTAAGACAAAAAAGCCTTTCCTCTCCTGCCCTCTATTTTTCATCTAGGCTAGCAGCTTGTCTCTTAGTTAAGAATGTAGTTATGGATAGATTGTTCTGGCCAAAAAGTAATTTTTAGTTCGTGAGGACTTTTTGGTATGATTAATTTGTTCTGGAACAAGCTGCAGAGTATATTTACATTACAGTAGCTGATCCAGAGAGTTTGTCACATAGCCATTGTTTCACAGTAGCTATTCCAGGCAATTTTTCAATGAAAAAAAGTCCTGAAAGGTAGGTTTTGCTTCTGTGCTAGAAATTTTTGCATATCCTTCCCGCCGCTGTTTTCTTCTGGACCTTGTCGGTCTGAGGACTCTGATCTGACAGCGTTGTTCTGTGCTTTGAAGGATCAGGGATGTATTTTACTACTATGGTCCTTTAAAAAAAAAAAAAAAAAAGGGAAAAGAAAGATAAGAAAAAAAAAGATGCTGTTCATTCAAGGCAGGACTTGTTTTTCTGGACTTACTGTAGTGGAAGATAAAGGGTATGACTGAGAAAATGACACACCAGAGAGATGCACGCAAACATCCCAGCCTTGCTGTTTGCTTTCCTCTCCAGCTTGGCAGGAGGGTGCAGGCACGTTACTGAAACATTGCATCCCCCAGCAGCTGCCAACAGGGTCAGTGCACGCCCGGGCTCTCTGTTACCATCTCCCTTTCCATGGAGACACTGACTTAGGGCTGGAGGCGATGTTCAGATAGCGCTGGCTGCAACTGCGAGGCAGGAAAACTAGTTCATGCACCAGTTGGCAGAGGGGACAGGATCCACATGATCCAGAGGAGCAAAACCAAGTGAGCTTGGGAGATGGATCGACTCGGAAACAGCCCGAGGTAGGTGGGGTTGTCCCCACGTTGTGCAGAGCAGTAGGTGCGATCAGAGCTGCGGAGCTACTGGTTTTAATATTTGTAATGATGGCAGACTGTTCCCCTCTGAGCATGGATTACATTTCTTTAGAGTAAAGCCTTTCTCCCAGTATTGAGTGGCTGAGTAATCTTTAAAATACATTCTCAACAAAGAGCAGCCTTTGTACTGCCCGTGCTGGACTTTGTTGCTGCACTCATGTCTGTTGAGAGGAAGAGATGCCGTGAGCATCCAGGGCCGCGGAAGCAGCCAGCCCCTTTCCTATTTGAAATATGCCAAGCATATTCAAGGAGCTATATGTGGAAAGCAAGGGCCATTTTAAAGGGCAGTACTACCCTAAGGGTAAATGAGGCTTGTGTACTTACTTAACAGGATGCACTCCTCAGTGCATTGGAAGTATTTGTCCTGGTGTCTGCCAGAAGAGCTTTAAAATCACCTTTCCTGTTTGTGGGCTTTGTGGATGTGTGGTCTCCATCTGCAAGACAACGTGTATTTGGGGATTAGCAGATGGTGCCTTGAGGGTACCAGTAACAGGAGATTTTTGTATCACTTATCTTTCCTTCATTAATGATAGGATTTGTACAGTCTGTATGAATTCAGGGGTATTTCTGACATGTCAGGTGGGATTGCAGTGTTTTGGCAATTCACATTGCCCCTCGCTGTGCTGGGGGTGATTTCTGAAGGGCTGGGTGTTCAAGGTCCAAGTTGCCAGTCATAGGAAATAAACCCTTGCTAACTGCGTGCATCTGTTTTTCTGTTGAGACTTAGGAACACAAAATCCTTGAGAGTGGGATTTTTTGCACATAAAATAACTGGTTTTGGCTTCCTGTAAAAAAATGTAAATGTGTTATATATGCCATATTGCAATAGCAGAAAATTCTCTGTGTTTGTTTCTTCTGCTGTGGAAAATATGTATGTATATACATATACATGTACTTGTACAGCCTCAATCTCTTCAGCTTTCAATAGCAAAAATAGCAGCAAAATCTTTTCTTCCCTCAAGACAAGCAATAACCTTCTCTGTGGTTTTTGGAGGAGTCCCTTCTCTGCAGACAGCACTGATTTCTGCCTTCCCTGTCCCCAGCATTACACTCCAAGTGCTGCTGCGTCCCCCTGCCCTCCCCACACTGCCTGCCACCAGTGACCCAAGAATTCACTCTGTAAAGGAAATGGGACTCAGCCCTGAATAAACACCTTCCCCTGCCGAGACATATGGGCTACTTAGTCCTCACTGTCATCCCCTTGGTGGGCTGCTCAGACGGTTGGAGTGAGATGTTTTGGGCTCAACTGACCGAGTTCCTTTTTTGCAGGTGTTTGATCCACATGATTTGTACACTGGAGAACGGTTCTCCAAGGTCCTGGGTACATTAACAGCTGTAAATAAGGCTACCGAAGGTAAGAAGGAAGGTTTTTTCTGTTGTCTTTCCAAAAATCTGTCTCTTGTATGTGCTGGAGTGGGTCAGGGTTTTTTTGTACTTCCTAGCTTATGATGATTTCTGGAGGCTTGGCAGATTGTGCTGCCAGCACCAATGCCTGATGCTGGACAGTGGAATCAACATTTCATGCTTCTGCCAGCTCTGGGTTGAGATGTGACATTTCAGAGTTGTTATATACACTCTGCAGAGCGTGATTATCGCTTTACACTCAGGGACCTCAGCTCAGTGTTGATAGCATTAGGAGACCTTGAAGTAGGTCATCGTAAGGGAGCCTCAATGTAAATGAGCATGCATCTCCCAAAATGCAAATATTGGATTTGAAATAGTGCATTTTAAAGCCAAAGAGAAAAACTGATCCATCTGCATAATATCTTTACTGAATGTCAAAACAAACGTCATTGCCAGATGCTCAGTCAATTGTATTGATATTTTCTCTCTCTCCTCTCCCTGGATCTATGGAGTAGGCTCCCGGATTTGGGAATCAAGCTGATGGCTTGTCCTGCCTCCCTGGGTGTGGGAACGGGCTGCTGAAGCAAAGCAAGTCAGCTTCTCTTGTTTCCATCCCAAATATGTAGCTGTTCCCTGTAGGCTGCTTGGAGCTGATATTCAGTCACATAGGCTGTGCAAGAAGAAGTTCAAGGAGGAGAGGAGGGCAATGTGGTGCTCTGGGAAGGGGTGAGGAGGCCAGGGTCTCTTTGCTTAGGGGCTGAGGAGCAGGTCTGCACTGAGCTGGAACGAGTTTACAGGATGGAAAGTGTTTTTGGCCCCCAGTCATGTGAGCCGATTTGCACAGTCCTGCATGCCCACCAAAGGCCAGCACTGGCAGGAGAGTTTGATTTCCCTGTTGCAGATTGCATTTTAGGTGATTAAAAGGAGAAAAATTCAAAACCCAAACCTACAATTTTACTTTCATGGGAAGGTTCTTCTGTTGGCTTACTGCATTTTGCCTGGAATTGTTTTGCAGTGGTCTTCTCAGTTGTTTCACTTCTCTTTCAGCTGATTTTTTGCTTTTGAGTTATCTTCTGCTAGTACAGAAGCTACTCAGGTGTTCAATGGAACAACCTCATTGATGGGTCTGGACCATCTCAATTTTTTCTGTTTTCTATTCTGATGCAAGGTGTTATAAAATAATTTATAAAAAGAATATATACTATACTTATACACTATATAAACTATAGTATAAATTATAATGTATATGTTATTCAAACAGCAACACACATATAGTACATAATGTATAATCATAGTGTATATATGTAGACACACATATTCGTATGTGTATAATGCTGCTCTGAAGAAATTCAGGTTCTTAAACTGCCTTTCTGCAGCCAGCACTCAGTTCTGCCACCAGCTCATTCCCTAGAAGTCAGTGATGGTGACTCAGGCTCAGCACATCTCCTTGCAGCCTCTTACCTCTCCATTAAATCACAGCACCCAGCGACCCCATGTAGAAAGTTCTTGCACTTCAGTATCGTGGGAGATACAGAGTGCAGGTTACCTGGATGATGGGGAATAGCCTGTGCAAACACTGTCATTATGATTGGCATTAGCATTGTTATTCAGAAAGCAAAGAGAGTAAGAAACTGCTTCTGTGCTGGCCTGTTGCTGGATTGGTGGGGTGTGTGCGTGCTGGTGGGCTTGTTCTAGCAGTCCTGATATTTACAGCCCCAGCTTGGTTCTTGCAGCCACCCATGTCCCAGGTCACCCATGCAGCCACCAGGCAAAGCTCAGGACATAGCTCTGCTGGGGGATAATTTCTATCACTATAGGCTATAGGGAAGCTGGGATTCTCTTCTTTCACAGCAAACATCTGTTTGAACATATGCTTTCTCTGTTTAAATGTTAAAAAGCGCAATGCCTGTGATATAATTAGCTGCTCAGGCAGAGAGCACCCTTGGGAAAAGTACAGGGTAAAATAAATACATTTCTAAAATGTTTGCTTTTTGGTGGCTTGGCCAAGTTCCTGAGAAGCAAGAGCCTGTGTCCTACAAACCCCCACTGCAGATGGTCCAGTTTGTCCATCTTGCCAGAGGCCAAAGGCGCAGTGGAGCATCAGGACAAGTCTGGTACCAGCTACTGCAGCTCCTGCTGTGGCCGGGGCTCTGGCATGTCTGCATCCTGACACCCATGTCAGAGGCCAAGGGAAGTAGGTGACAGCTCAGGAAGCACCGTGAGAATGTGTTTCTGAGCATCCATTTGAAGTCCAAATCCTCAAGTCTTTATGGATCTTGTTATGCAAACAACTTGAGGCGTCATTTGTAGTGGATAAACTCAGAGTTCAGCAAATTTGTCCACCAAGTGACAGCAATACCAAGCTTGAAGCTTTTATATGAAAGAGAGGGCAGGGGAGGAAAACCAGCTGTGCTGGAACAGATGAGGTCTCATCTGCCAAAAATAGTGTAGGAATGTGAGCAGAAAACCCATCTATTTTAACCATAGTTTAAGCAACATATGGCAGCAGTGTTCCATGCTGGACCAGGCATAAAATAGGATGCTGTCATGATGCAATATAAATTATATACTTCCTTGCCAAACTGTCAAAGTCAGTTTTACATTTGTTTCTAGGTTGCTGCAGATATTTATAAAAGCTTTGGAAGATTGGGAGGGGCAGGGAGAAGCATAAAATCTACAGTAACCGAGTCATTTCCGTGGGACTGTTGCTGCTGGCTTGAATAAACAGAGAAATCTGGACTCGTGGTTTATGCCCTCCCTTTTTAGAAGGAATTAGGGAAAGAAAACCTTACGATGGCAGCCCCCTCCTGGCCTGTGAGTTGCCAGGAGCAGCCGAAACTGCTCCTGCTTAAGTATCAGGGATGCTTCAGAGAGAAAAGCCCACTCTGTGTTTGCAAAGTGGGTTCTTCATGTAGAGAGGTTTCGCTGTTGCTGCAGCCCAGGGAGCTGGGAATTCACAGTATGGTCATCAGGCACTTGTGTAATGAGCAGGGCAAGAAAGAAAATTGATTCACTGACAGCACACAAGATTTAACATGAGTATTGTCCATCACTGGAGCATGGATCAGGCAGACCAGTGTGTGTGTTTGGCATGACTGGGGGTTTATCAGGCGGCAGCGCCTGAAGTTGTAGTCACAGTTCTGGTCCCCATTGTGCAAGGCACTGGAGAAAGACAAAGCAAGTCCATTCTCCAGGAGCTCATAGTTTGTGTTGCTCCAGGTCCAATGTAAGGATGAAGTGTTTTCCTATTGAAACACAAATCCTCTGGGGAGAATAAAAGCCCAGCTAAGTTCCTGTAACTCCCACCAAACTTCCCCTTTGGAATGATTTTTCCATGTTGACATTCAGACTAGAGGAGAATGGGGGCAGAGCAGTCTTGTTTTCTTGTTGTGTTTTCTGATTCCTGCGCATGCTTGGTGGCTTGATCACCCTCTCCTCTTGCAGTGTTTTCAAAGGAGAACTCCAAATGTTACCCAGGGGATGAGCAGAGCCAGCAGGGCGATGCCTGCAGACCCCTCTTTCTCTGCTCTTCTTTTGAAGTCCAGGGGCATGCTAGATTCACATTACAGGTGTAAAACAAACAGCTCTGGGAAAAAGAAATGTTCTTAAATACAAAAAGAAGCTTCAGGGCAAATCTCAAAAGTACTTCAGCTTACTGAAATGATAATGTCTGCTGTTGCTTCATTTGAGCACCATGGCACATGGAAAGGAGGTGGTCTGAGTGTTGTATGAGGTACAGTAGTAGAGAAGTGGTGGCTTGAATCCCATGTTTTCACTGCTCTGCAGCAGTGAAGTAGGACTCTGGGGATGAGCACTGTCAGGTCCTGCAGGAGCCAGGACTTCTTTTGGTGATGAGTGGCCACTGACTCAGCCTCAGCACAGAGCAATTGTGACCAGAAAACTTTTTACAAATCACTAATTGTGAAAAATAGATGTGTGAGACCAGCAGCATTATTTCCAGCATCAGGCAGATGGAGGCAGGAACAAGCCCAGAGACCAGTTTGCAAAACGATGAGCTTAGAGCATGCAAAGGAGGCAACTCCAAGAGCTGCTGGGATGGTCTGAGCCTTTCCATGGGCTGTCAGTCTCCTGGGAGTGACACTCCTGCCCTTCCACATCATGGTCTGAATCGCTCTCTCACGTGGTAATGGCAACAGTTCACAAACAGTAATCAGAATTGTGCCTAGCCTCCTTCAGCTGCATAATGAACCCAGAAGGACTTATCTAAATAGAGAAGCAATTGTGTGGACCAGCTGTTCAGCATTCTTCCCCACTCATAGGGCAGCCCACGCTGCAGCTGCAGAGGTGACCTAAGTGCTAAACTTTGAAACACCTTCAACAAGACTTACTCAGATCCCAGAAGCATTCCCAGTTGGGCAGCACTGGGCTGTTACTCTGTTTTTCTGAAGTTTTAAGGGGTATTTCAAAAGCATACTGTGATCAGATGTGTGGTAGCAGAGCTGCCACAACCTAGGAGAGCCTTGGGATGCGATTCAACTTCTTCCATCATGGAAGGATTAAGCCAGCCCAGCGAAACCATCCTCACTGTTCACTAGGAGTTCTCACACTGGAGACGCAGTGTACTTGCTATTCTGCTCTGATAGGTGATCCTTCAGCTGTTGTTCCTTGTTCTTGCTTTCTTTATGGGCTTTACTCTTTGCTGTGATGCAGAGGGATGATGGACAGTTGGGTAAAACTCAGATGTTGCTTTTGCTTCACCAGATCAACCATCAAAAGGGCCATGTTCACATCTATCGTCTCTTAGCTCTGCGGCTGGAGGTCCCCACTCTGACTCCAACAGCACAGCTTCACCGTCAGCAAGGGTGTTAAGGAGGCAGTCCAAGCTTGTGGTATTCTTAATTTATCATTTCATCAAGGGTTTGTTGGCTGCAGGGGTGGAGGGATGTGACTGGTACCTCTAGGTTGAGCATGCCAGAGGGGCTTGTTCTCCTCTCATCTCCATCATGGCTTTGCTGCTGTGGCTGGAGAGAGTCTTGTGGCTTCTCCACACAGGCTCCTCTCTGTGACATGAGAAGAGGGATTCTTATCTGCCCTCCCTAGCACTGTGAAACAAAATTAACGCTTGGAAGGGACCTTGTGGTCCTCTGGCAGGAATGCTTACACAAAAGCAAGACATTATTGCTGTTATAAAGAGCAATACTGAAAAAACAGCTGTCACAACAAAGAAGAACAATAGCTTGTCCTAGTGGCTTCAGCTTTTTTGGACTATTTACTAATGTTTTTCCATGTTTCTTTCCTTAGGAGATGACCGAGAATGGAAGTCATCAGCTGGTGGTAAAGGCCAGGTTCAATTTTAAGCAGACCAATGAGGATGAACTCTCTGTTAACAAAGGAGATATTATTTATGTCACTCGGGTTGAAGAAGGGGGCTGGTGGGAAGGGACCTTGAATGGAAAAACAGGCTGGTTCCCAAGCAACTACGTCAGAGAAATCAAATCCACCGGTAAGCAAATTGCCTGCAAGGGCTGATTGAATGACAGCAGGATAATGCAGTGTAGATCCTTGTGCCTTTGGGAAATTGCTGCTATTTATTAAGGACCATTTTGTGTCCTTAAAGCAGCAGGAGGGCTAATGGAAAGATGAACGAGGCCAGAAGGATAAAGCCTAGTCTTTCGCATGAGTTGTTTGAGAGCTGCTTCTCCCTCTTCCTTGTTCATTGGGCCTTTCTGCTGCCCCCCAAGCCCCAGCAGCACAGGAGTGGGGATGTCGCCGGGGGCTGGAGATGGCTGCACGGGTCCCCTTTCTCCTGGGGAGCTGCCACGTTGTTCCAGTGTCTGAGCACAGAATTAGCTTTTTGTTAGGGACCTCGGTCAGGCAATGTATGTACGTTTGATCGTGGTGGATGCTGACAGCCTCAGTGAGGAAACCAACAAAAACCACATGGCCAGAGGGAACGGTCCCTTGGTTTTGTCCGTAGCGATGGCTGATTTCACACAGAGCAGTTTCTCCCAGATGCATCTTCTGCTGCAAGGCTGCAGGCGATATTGAGAAAGGAAGAGGGAGGGAATGATCCATCTGGTGACATCTGCCTTTACTGAGTTTTGTCTTGAGTGTCCTTAACGTTTTCTGCGATGTGATTCTAACCAGATGTGGGTGGTGATGACATGAAGCATGCCCCTGGCTCACCGCCCCATAGCGTTACGTAGCCATTCAAGCAGCTCACCCCATTGTGCTTCTAAGGCCATTGTGTGACACTAAACTGTTCTTTTTACAAAATCCAACTTTAATTTCTTAATGTAAACCTTGAGGGCTTACTTTAGACAGAGACCTGTTGTGTGCTAGGGGCTGGTTTTATGGCTCAGGATCAGCCCTGGCTTTTAAAGGCCATGAGACATCAAGGGTGGGCTGCAAAGTGTACAGCCCCTTAGACATCTTTGCTCCTACACTTGGCAAGGAAGAAAGCAAAGGAGGGAAGAATAAAATTAATGAGTGAGTATTCAGAATTAGGCCAGGTCTTATTTAATTCTAAATTAAAAAATAATTGTTAGGATGTCTCATCTCCTCCCACCATCTTCCCCTGGGAAGTGATGTCTGAGCTGGAGCAGGATGTTGCGGCAGAGATTGAAGGTTTGTCTGGCACAATCTGGGAATCACTAAGTAAGTCAGTGAGTGGAGAAGAGAAATGTTTTTTAAAAAAAGGAGAGCAAACTTCAGTCCCATGGGGAAAATCAGTGGCATGGAACGATGGCACCTCTTTGAAATGAAGGGCAAGCCTCCCATTCATCCTGATGTAGGAGCCCATCCAATTTTTTTTTATCTGTGGCACTTTTCCCTCCAGATTCTCTCTCCTGCACCCATTTCCTGTGGGAGGACGGTTTGTTTTCCCAGTCTCTGCTTGCTCAGGACATGTGGCCATGTTGCAAATGATGGATGCAGGGACCATCAGCTAACCCTCTCCTGCCCCAGAACCTCTGCCTGGGGGCAGTAGCCCAGGGGAACGATTGCTGCAAGCCAGTGGGAGCTGCTTTCCCCACCTCCAAAGTGCAAAACTTGTCACTCTAAATTGAGTTACTCATTTTTCACACTGTCTGTACTTCCACTGTGTCCTAAGCGTGCCCTTTGGCTGGAAATAACTAGCTGTGTGGAGCAAAGCTCCTCCAAGTCTTTAAATGAGGCACAGGGCTCCCAGCTGGAAGTGACAGGAAATTCTACAGGGCAATAATTAGACAATACATCAAGCTGTGGTTTCCAGGGGCTAAATTTATCAATTTCAAGCTGCTCCTCTGCTATCGGTGTGAAAATAATTGCCTTCTGTGAGAGACTGCAGGAAGAAAGGAGAGCCTGGCTACTCAGTGCAGCACAGAGGCATTTCAGGACAAGGTGTGCAGCATGGCAGGGCCAGTGGTGCCAGCCTGTCCCAGCTCACAGGGGTGATAGTGCCCAGAGAGCTGGCAGAGCTGAGCTGCTGGCAGGGAAGGGGCTTCTCCAGGGAAGGAAAGTGGAGCAGACACTTTTGTGCCTGTGTGTGTGTACGCACGTACATACCACGCTGGAGGCATCTGCAGGGATTTAGCAAACGCATAAGAAGATGAGAGTTGACTTCCAGGTTTGTGTGAGCTTTTTATTCAAATCTGCCTTAGCTCAGAGAGGGATTTTGCTTCACAAATGACTGTGGGAGTTGGGGTTCAGCACGTTGATTGGTGTCGGCTTCTAGTGCCTTGTGAATCACCTGGAACAAATTGCTGCATCCAGCATTTCTGATAGACACCCAGTTTTAAAACCCAAATTTTGTGGGCCGGGTGAAGCTACACTGTAGCTCCAAACAGTGCCAGACACTGGGCTGCTGCCAGGGATTTCAGAGCAAACCTGTAAGTTAGTTGGCAGAGACTTCTGGTGTGACTCGCTCGGCTGCCTTCAGTGTCCCGCACGCCTTTGATTTGCTCCTGGTTTTCCTGAAGCGGGCAAACAAACCCTGCAATTGAAGTTTTGTGTTCAGAGGGTTGTAGTTACATTTACTGAACATGATCCAGCAGTGACTTTTCCTGCTGTAATAATTAGAGCTGTGCACTGTAATTCATTGATGTATTTTTTTGTACAGATAAACCACTCTCTCCCAAAGCATTAAAAGGACTTGAAAGCACTCAGCTGACAAAGAATTATTACCCTGTGGTAAGTTTTAAAGTGCTGATCATATATTTTAATAAGTAGCGTATTACTCATCTTTTGAACTGTCTCCTTCCCTTAGAAATCACTGAAGCAATTTGTAACAATTGGGGGTGTGACTGTATTTAAATGCAGCTGTTGCCATTTCCTTGATTCAGGGCTATCAAGAAAATAAACCACAAATGTGAGTTGCTGCAAGATGTCAGAAAGAGAAACTCAAAGTAGGTGACTGAGATAATATAGCAAAGGTGGCAGCTTTGAGATCGGTATTGGGGAATAAGGCATGATGTCTCTGGTCCAATCCTTGCCATCAGCTGGTGGCTACCTCCTGTTGATAAACATGGAGAGAAAATGTCACGGCATGAAGCAAGTCAAATTAGGGCTCTGATTCTTGATCTCTGTCTTGGGTTTGGCTGAAGATGTTACACCCCAAGCTGCCTGTTCTGTGCCTCTGCCAGCAGCTGCAGCCCTCAGAGAAGGGGCAATGTCTGCAGCTCACAGCCTGGCTTGTTAACTGGGCTTGGCTTTGGAGCAGGTCAGCCTGCTGGGCTGTGAGCTGCAGCTGCAGAAGGGCTGGAGAGACATCACCTCCTCTGCCATCTTGCTACTGGAGTGGTGATGTCTGGCAAAGGGGAGCAGGTACCTTCCTGCTGTGTCCGGGCTAGAGCAGCCCTGTGATGTCAGATAATTAAAATGCCTGTATATGAACGTCCCTGGCTCTCTGTGCCAGAGATGGAACGTGCTCATCAGCATGTCTAAATATATTTCAAGCAAGGCAAAGCAGAAACAGTATGTCCAGAGAGCTGGGAACCACCTCCACTGTCTTCAAAGCTCTTCTACATGGAGAAACTTCAGTGCTGACTGGGAGCATACAAGCAGTAGGTTTGCCTACCCTGCTGCCAGAGACAGGCTGCTGAGACAGATTAGCAGGACCAAAACCAACTGTGCACATCCTTGAAATGGCAAGTGAGCTGTGCCCTGCCCTCCTGAGCTGCCTCAGGAACGTCCTTGGTCCAGCCCCTGTTGCATTAAAATCGTTGCCTGCCTTTGTGCAAACAATGTTCCCAGGACACATGCACAAATGGTTTGTCTGCATACCTTGGCAGCCAGTTATGCGTGCAGGGTTGGGCATGAGCCTCTCAGGGATCAAATACTTAACTCAGGTCTGAACTGACATTGTCTTCATGCTTTGCCAGAGAAGAAGAAGCAGCCCTTAACACCTGCATTCCAGGCCTCCCCGAGTTTGCAAAGTAAAATCCCAAAATTGGACTCTCCAGATCTTTCCTGAGTATTCTGGGTTCTGCATTAACAAATGTAATTTATAGACTTGAAATACACTTCCATGCTTTTCCACACTTGGAAGCTGATGTCATGTTCCTTTGACTAGTGGCTAGTACTAAGATGTACTCGGTGCTCTGTCTCTCACCCTAGGTGTTGCAAAATATTCTGGAAACAGAACGAGATTATGCGAAGGAACTACAGTCACTTCTGGGAACTTACTTAAGACCCCTGCAGTCTTATGATAAGTAAGATATGAGAGCATCTGAGGTGGAGAGAACCCTGTAAAATCGACCATAGTTCATTACTTTCCTGCTTTTGTATGTTTAGGGTCTGTTACTGCTCTTCTTGTAAAGCCTCACAGCTTCTGTGAACCAGAAAAACCTCTGTTGTACAGGTTTCTGCTCTTTCCTATTCCTCAGTGATCGTGCAGGCATTGGGCCATGTTAGAGATGGGCATTTCCACCTGGCTGTTACAACCCATCTGCAGGCTCCCGTGTGGCTGTCCCAGCATGCATGTTTCCCAGCAGAATGCCTTGCATGGCTTCTTCTCTTGTAATTTGCCTCGTTGTGACTTCTCAGCCGCAAGCACTGTCTCAGCGGCATCTCTTCCTTTCGCATGTGACAGCACCTGTTCTCTGCAGTTAAGTTGCCTCTTGCTAAGTCCAAACTGCTGCCCAGCAAGAAGTGACTCCCCTGTCTCCCCGTCTGCACAGCCATTGGATTAAAGTACCTTCATGCTTGGGAAGAACGTGCTGCCATTCCTTACTGCCCAAGCAGCTACTGGGGGGCTTTGTCAGGGCTCACCTGCGGAAAGAAGCCGGTGTTTTCCGCCCGTGCTGGCCAGAGCTGCGGAGGCAGCACGTGCCGTCCTGTCCTTGCCCAGGCAGCGACAGGCAGCACACTGGTGCCTCTCAGCAGATTTCTATCCATGGTTTCACCTTGCATAAAAGACCTGGTGCAGTCAGCTTCAGCTCCTGCTTACTGCTTCAGCTTTACAGTCATCTCTTCTGAACGGTGCTGTCTCGGTCACCCCATCTGTGTGGCTGTGACTGGGGCCAGGGTCCCTCTGGCTGCGAGCACTGTGGGACCAGGCAGCCCCAGGGCATCCCAGGCAGAGGGCAGATATTTAAACTTTGTCCAGAGAGATGGGAAAGTGGTGTCTTAAGGCCTTTGTATTTAAACCTCTCCTTTCTTCCCTGTATCTTCATGTGGGATGTATTCAGCTGTGAAAATTTGTCATGCTCGCAGCCTTCTAGGCAAAAAATGGCTTAAATGAGGGTGGTATGAGGATGAGAGAAGCAGACACGTTAGTTCTGGCTAGGAAAAATCCAACCTTGTTCAAGGAACAAGGCAAGTCCTACCTGAGGGACAGCTCTGTAGGACCCTCCTCCCAAGGGGAAACACACAGCATGAGTCCATGAAGACAAAGCTATCTCTGTGCCTGTGCACACACCTCCCTCCCCATCCCTGGCTGAAGTCCCATCTGTCGTTGTCTGTTAGCTAAGCATCTGAGAAGATTAGTGTGATTAAGTGATTAAAATCCAATTAAGGTAATCCCTGACAGCAGACTTCTTCTCTGGGAGGCTGTGATCTGTAGCTTACAGATCATGGATTTTTTATTGTCTTATATCCAATTGTGTATCTGGGAAAGAGAAATTCTTGGGCCTTTTTGGAAGGACTGCTTACAGATACCATAGGGGTGCTCCTGAGAGAAACATCTCTTTGATGCTAATTGGTGATTTGACTCTTCTAGACTCAGCGCCGTGGACATCGCATCATTGCTGGGAAATGTGGAAGAAATCTCTGCATTTCAGCAAACACTGAACCAAGCCTTGGAAGAAGTTGCGAAGTAAGCTTGTGCCATAGTGCTGAGGGTGTTAAGCTATTCAACTGCAGCTAAAAATAATAGGAAGACACATTCATTAAAGTTCCTCCTGGCTGCTGTCTTAGACACATTAAATATAGAAGAAAATAACAGGATTGAAGAAAGGCAACAGGTAGTGCTTTGGCAGGAGGGAAGGTAGAAGAAACTCTTGACATTTCTGCTGTTAAGGCATCTGCTGAATGAAAGTGTCACTAGATTAAAGGTGCATACACATGTAGGGTGGGAGATCTGGCAGGTGTGAGGATGGGGATTGCCAGGGAGCAAACAGCAGATTATTAGAGGTAATTTCCCTCAGGGGAAGGTGGCAGAGCTTAGTCCAGCCTCTCCTTTGGAAGGGCTGAAAAGAGCTGGAGAAAAGACTGAATGTTGGAAATGTATTCAGGCTGTGGCTTCCTTTTCTCTCCACATCTCCTCTCTCATATTCCTGGGGAGCCCAGTGAGTAGCACCACCTCTCCATTGCCCCCAGTGCTTCCCAGCACATCCTCACCAGCCACAGTGGCCTGTGGCATCTCAGCTGCAGCTCTGCTGATGGGACAGGACATGCTGGGTCACACCTTGTCCTGGGGCTGATACCGGGTTGTGGTATGACTGACTGCACCACAAAAACCCAATCCCATGTGAGGGCTTCCTTCCCCCTTCCCAAGTGGCAGGCGTGGGTATTTTGCTTGTTGCTGTAGTGGTGCCCTGGAAATGTCCCCGTGCGGCGGGTGGGCAGATACCTAAGAGTGCTGTAGCTGCAGGGTGCAGATCAAGAGGCTCAATGTGTGCTGGTGTGTTGGTGTCCACAGGCTGCCCGAGAACCAGCAGCGTGTGGGAGGCTGTTTCATGAGCCTGATGCCCCAGTTCCGCTCCCTGTACCTGACGTACTGCGCCAACCACCCCTGCGCCGTCAGCGTCCTCACGCAGCACAGGTGAGTGGTGGAGGGGAAGGTCCAGGCTGAAATCCCTCCTTTAACAAGTTACTTTTATTATTAATGACCTGGCATGGCCTTTGACCTGTATTTTGACAATGGGGCAAGGGGCATAGCATGGGATCCTACTGCTGGGAAAACTGCTGGGACCTTGGGCCTCTTCAGCCTCTCGGATCCAGCATGGAGACAACTTACGCTGCTTGTCTCCAGAGCAGGTCTCACAGCTCCTGTCTGAGCTTACAGGACTCTTGGGTAAAACAGAGGCAACCTCAGCCCTTGCAGTAGCATCTCCTGTGATTGTTACTTGCTAAAGGGCCCAGATGCTGTTTTACACCCACTGCTGAAGTGCTCACACATGGGAGTGTGTTCCCCTGTGGCACTGCAGTGTGGGGCACATAACTGCAGAAGGAGAGTGGTCATTGCATCTCCTGGAATTACCCAATTTAATAGTTGAGCTGCTGTTCAACCGAATGGTTGATTTGCAGGGTCACTGGTAGATTGTCCTTCAACAAGTCCCACTTGAGTAAACACTTGAATTTGTATAACGTCATGCTGAAGAGCATGCCAAGCCAAAAGGCTACAACTGTGTCATCCCTAATGCAGCTTAGTTGTCCTCCCTGCAGTGATGGGAAAGCCAGGACCCAGGCATACTGTTTAAGTCTTCCTGTTCTGTAGTGGGAACTCATAATATATGTACTTAACCTGCTGAGATCCCTCTTTAATTCAGCCTAGCAAAAAGCTTGGCTCCTTTAAAGGACTCATTCATGTTGTTCTCCAGTCTGATCCCTTCTCTTAAATCAGTCAAAGGATCAGCTTTGGCTTCTGTACTGACACACATAAGCTGTGTTTTCCAGAACTATGTACAAGCTCACTACAGCATCACAGCTCTCAGCAGGGTCCTGTCATGTTGCTGCAATGTCCTCCAGCACAGCAGCAGCCTCTGCAGCCCCTGTTGTCCACCAGGCACCTGGCCCTGTGCCACCTTGCTCTGCTGGGGGACCAGCTGCAAGCACCCATGTACCCCAGAGCCTGTGCAAACCAACAACCCCCAGCACCCTCCTCTGCATCACTGGGGAGTGGGGTCTTGCTTGGCTGGAAACACTGGGTCTGCAGTGGGGTGATGCTCAGAGGGGAGGCTGTGCTGCCTTTAGAAAGGCAGAGCTCAGAGCAGAGCCCCAGCCAGCAGGAGAGTGTGGGAGGCAGCAAAACAGCCCTCAGCAGCGGCGAGCCTGCCTGCTTGTTGTTGTCTCTATTTATAGTGATGAGCTGGAGAAGTTCATGGAGAGCCAGGGTGCGGCCACCCCAGGCATTCTCATCTTAACCACGAGCCTCAGCAAACCCTTCCTTAGGCTGGATAAATATGTGACCCTGCTGCAGGAGCTGGAGCGGCACATGGAGGTAGGTGGGATGTGGGGCTGCCGGGCAGGCTCTGCCCCCAGGTGCTGCAGGAGCTGCCCATGAGCTGCAAGAGGTACCTCTGCCCATTGGAATTGGAGCACCACATTGCTAAAAGTACTGAGCGCCCCTCCAGGGAGTTGTTCCACCTCCGTGGGACATAATCTACCTTTCAGATTAAAAGAGGGGAAGCAGTGGAGCCTGGGGATGTTGTGGGTAGGCAGTACCTGCTCTTCACCCCAGCTCTTTCTCAGTGGTGGGCCATTTCCAGCACAAGTCAAAGCAGGGTTCAGGGTCAGGCTACAACTGGTATTTATTTGCACGGCAGGTAGTAAATCAGTGTTTTGATTATAATTTCATGAGAATCCTGTCCCCAGCTGCTTGCTCCTGCAGCTCACAGGCACATTCCCACCCCTTGCCCGAGGCTGGTGGTCCTGTGGGGTGGCAGACATCGATCTGGCAGCCAGTGCAGACATGGGGGTGGAGGAAGTGCCTGGGAGCAGGGAGAGCAGTGAGGGAGGACAGACTTCCTCGGCAGGTGGCAGACCTGCTTTATGACATTTTTTCCTCTGTGGGGACTCTAAAGGTCTCTGCTGTTGGAGCTCTGCTACTCACCTGCAGGGGTCCTCCAGCCACAGGGCTGCAAACCTCAGGGGTGGTGCAAGGAGGTGAAGAAAACAGAAGTAGCAGTCTATTTTAACTTAGTTTGCTTTTTCCCTCTTCCAGGATTAATTAGCCGTTAATTACTCAGCATGTTTAGCCATGATCATTCAAATCCACATCCCAGCCAGAGGATTAAAACCTCTGCTTGAGCCAGGGGATTTTCTGCATAGGAGGGGGCATAAAAGTCTGCCCTGTAGGCACAAACCAGACTGACCTATCCCACTCTCACCTGTCTTAGCTGAGCTGCTGGGACTGTGCTGGGCTTGGCTGCAGCCACCTGCAGCTCATTGCAGGATGCTGTATGGGGTCAGCAGTGGATCTGGGGACACACACATCAGCTGTTTCTCTGAGCTTCGAGGCCAAGTGTGGGGGTTTTGTTGCATGAATCAGTAGGGTTGAGGTTTAAACTGTGATGCCGTGGGAGGAGTATGGATGGATGCAGTGTAGATGTATGCAGTGTGGATATATGCCATAGCATTCCCTGTACTGCTGTGCAGGTGGAGATGGGACAGGTCTGTCCAGGGCAGCCCTCATCCCCCATTCAGAGGTGAGCCATCCCAGGCATCCTCTGACAGCTGCAGGGCCAGCTCCATCACAACAACCTAGACAACTCAGGGTTTGCTTGGCATGGTCTGGAAGGTGAAGAGCTGGTGATGTAGCCTTAGATGCCCAAGAGAAGGTGCCAAGAGTGTACTAGCATGCAGCTGCAGTTAGAGATAAGGGCCAGTATCCTGCTTTCTCCTCCCTGACCCAAGAGGTCACATTGAGCAGGGCGGTGAGGAAGCCAACTCTGGTACCTGGGGGAACCTGGTTCTGCTGGGCAGTGGGTGCTGTGCAAGGCAGCTGCAGCTGCTGCTGAAGGATTTTCCTCTCTCTTCACCAGGAGGCGCATGCAGATCACGAAGAGGTTCTGAAAGCCATCACATCCTTCAAGTCCCTTGTGGTAGGTGGCAATTCTTAAAATAGAGTGCTCCATTTCAGGGCTGCATTTCACAAAGAATGAGTCAAGCCTGACATTTGTCTCCTCATTAGAAAAAAAGGTCTCTTGGCTTGGAAAAGATGGGTTATAAAGGATCTTAATTTGAAGTTTTAAGCCTCGAGCTGCCACTCTGGCTGTGTGTTTCAGGAGTTCCACACCGGCTCCACGGTCCCAGCAGCAGAAACAGAGGATCTCTGACTTTCTGTACTGCAGAAAGCCACATGTGGGCAGTGGTGACTGCGGGGTCCCTTTCTTCTCCTTTTCCCTCCAAACCCTAATCATTTGCCACCTGAAACTAGACCATCCCTTGCTCCTTTAGATGAGCTGTGAAAGATTAACACAAGTGTCTGACTCAACCCATCTGAGCCTGTTGAGTGACTCTTGGTTTTGTTGCAGTTTGCTCCCCAAGCATCAGGAGGCTTTGACCGTATTGCAGGTAATTTGTGGCACCAGGTGCTGTGGCCATTGGCTGGTGAACAGAGCAAGCAGCAATGAAAGGATGAGTCAGAGATAACAGTCCTGTTTCTGTGAGTTGTGTTACCTACACCCCTCAAAGTCCTGAGATGAAAAAGAGGGGGTAAAGCCACCCATGTGTGCAAAGGCTTTACCTGGCAAAGCTTTTTTCAGTTATTAAAAAACCTATAGACTCTCTCACTTTGTAGCCACTGAATACCTTTCACTATAACCACTCCAGATGTGGTCCAACTTCCTTCCTTCGCAAAGCAGATGCAAGTTTTCAGTGCTTAGCAGTGCAGATAAAAGATGGGGAGGAGAAAGTTCATAGAAAACAGGAAAGGGCAATCTTGTAACATCTACTTAGAAACTCAGCTCCCTTTCTATATATTCTAGTAGACAACAGGGGAATAATTCATTTAAATTACAAGGTGTCATTAATCTTCAGGAGTGCTCAGAAATGATGGTTTTACTTGAAATGTGTAGTTGGGCACAGAGCAATTTAATGTGATTACAATACAGCTGAAAAAGGTTCAGTGCGGATTTGAGGTTAGATAGGCAGAGATGCCCCTCGTGATGGACACATGGTCCTGTGGTGGGACCAGGGATGCTCCTGAGTGATGGCAGGACAGGGACATCTGTCACATCTGCACAGACTGTGATGGATTGCTGTGTTTTTCATATGGATTTGCATCCTGGAAACATTGGATTCAGACACCCCGGAGAACCATCAAAACCCACAGCAATTGCAAAACCAGAGGAAGCCCCCGCAGTTTGGTTCAAAAGTGTGTGTTTTCAGACTAGACACAATACAGCCTCTCCTTCTGAAGATCTGGATAGTCTAAAGAGTTTGTATGAAAATGAGCTGGAAAGGAGGAAAATCTCTGTCAGAAACAGGGGTTTGGAAAAAAAAACAAGCAGCTGGTAAAAACTGAGCTTGGGTTTGGCTTTGCAGCAATTTTCCCTGTTAGGAGAGGGGTCAGTCAAGGCAAGTTTTGCTTGGATTTGCAGGGCTGTCATTGCTCAGTCAGCGTTGTCCTCTGCTTCCTGAAAACTGCTGAAGGCCTGGCTGCTCCATGGATCTCTACGAGTCCCCAGATGCTGAGCATTGGTGCAGTCATTTCAGTTATGGCACCTATGAAAACTTCTTTTTTGTGCTACTTCACAGCTGAAATACCGCACCAAGTCCTGCTTTTGGGTTTGCAAATTTTGGTTAGAAAATATCCACCCATCTGACCTGTGGGGACTTTGCATCGCTGCGAGTATAATTCTCTTTGCTGTTTGGGCAAAATGGGCAAAAATGTCTCTGAGCAGCAGCAAAATTAGAGGCATTTAGCTCTGCTCAGTCTTGATTTGGAAAATGTGACCCTGTACTCTCAGAGGTAGGACTGGTTTGGAAGGAAAAGTTTGCTCAGCACAGTTTGCAATTTCTTTGACATTTTAACATATTCATTACTTCATAAATTGCTAGGGTGTGATTATTTTTAAACTAACTTTGTCTGACAGAGCCAAAGCAGGCTTTCCTGATTTCTAGATGTGACCAGCCCTGAGCCCACGTGGCTGTTGGAGGGTTGCTAGTGAAACCATCTTGGTTGGGGTGGTTTGGGTTTGCCCTTTGGCTAACAAAGTGCCCTGCTGTGATTCCCAGTCGCAGTGCCAGGAGCTAAGGAAGAGGAAACAGCTTGAACTGCAGATCCTTTCTGAATCCATCCAGCGCTGGGAAGGAGAGGACATAAAAACAATGGGAAACATCATCTATATGTCCCAGGTTA
This sequence comes from Apus apus, assembly GCF_020740795.1. Lineage (NCBI taxonomy): Eukaryota > Metazoa > Chordata > Aves > Apodiformes > Apodidae > Apus > Apus apus. The sequence goes on along the minus strand of NC_067293.1, from coordinate 12,961,695 downwards.
TGGTACAGTGTGGGGGAAGTGAGGTGAGTTCAGTGGCCTGTCTCCTGGGTAAAGACATTGTGTTCAGATGCCCCCCCTTGCTCGTGGGATCAGTGGTGCAAGGTGGCAGCAACTCTCACCCCAGGCCAGCCAAGTGCTGACAAATAATGCTGATAAATAATTTTACTTGGAGAAGTGCTGTGCAAGGGGGCTGTGCACGTCCTTGGAGCCAGGCACTGCGTCACACCCTGGGGGCTCAGCTTCAGCCTTCAGTGACACACTTTTCAAGCAGAAGTGTCTCAGTGTTGTATAGCACATTAATTTCGCGCTTTCCCCCTGTGACTTACTCTGAGAAATGAGATTGACTTAAAAGTGTGCATTAGCATAACCATTTTGCCACGTCCTGCTCACAGTGTGGTGGCTGCCCTGATGTCCTGCTCCAGAGCTGACTGTGCTTTGGAAATAACTGGAGGGATTCCTGTGCTGCTGTTCCCAAAGCATCACACCAGTGCTCGACACACACCTTCACCAGGGTTGTTAAAACCATGTTTGGTGTTTGCTGTGTGGGAAAGTGCCTCTTGGCACTGAATTGCTTGCTGTAGCAACTTTCCCACGGGAAGGGAAGACCTGTAAAACAAAGCCCTGTAGAGTCTAGTCCTCAAGTCTTGTTTGGGGTGTGAACTGCTGAGGGACATAAGGTCTTAGTCTTCTGAGGCACTCTGAAGTTATTGGGAGTCAATAGTATTGTCAGGATTAGCAGGATGCAGGCAAAATGTATGCAGGAAAAGCTAGTACAGAAATGAGATGCTGTCAAGAAAAAGAGCCAAAATAATCAGTTTGGGGGTGGTCTCTGGAAGGCTGCGATTCCAGCTGCAGCAGATTCAGTTTGCTGAAGGATGCTGGAGGAAGCTGCTTGTGATGCATTGCAAACTGGACCAACATCAACGTTTTTCCCCGCAGGAGAAGGAAGAGCGGTATTTCTTGTTGTTTTCAAACGTTTTGCTGATGCTGTCTGCAAGCCCACGGATGAGTGGGTTCATCTATCAGGTAGGCATGCTTAATTTGAAGCTGCAAGGCGTTAGGTGTGAAAAAGGAAGTCAGATAGCTCTTATCAAATTCAAATCCTTTCTTTCCTGAAACCTCTCTGTTGTGATGCAAATGCCCCAGGCTGGGAAACAGGGCTTAGTTTAACATGCCTGCCAGGACACTTAGTGCCTTTGTCCTGCCACCTGGTTAAACAGCATTTGGTAAGTGTGAATGCTGTGAAATTAGGGAAAAAAACAAACCCCAGAAGCATGTCCTACATGCTGTTCTCAAGATTTTTGTGTGTCTGTGTGTGTGTGTAAGGTGTCCTGACCCAGCTGTAGGGTTCCGCCCCACATGACCAGACAGCTAATTTTCAGGGTTGGGCTATCTCTGGAAAATACTTCACTGCTATAAAGCCCACTGTACAGAGACAAACATTTTCACTCCATGAGGCACCCCAAAGCACTGTATGTCTTGCGTTTTACGATTGGCATGGCTGCAATCAGGCTGTTGGGAGCTTGGCTTTTCTTCAGTTGACTGAAACAGTCAATACCCCCAGGGAAGGGATGTTGTGTCCTTTGTCATATACAAGGGTGATGGTAAAGATTTGGGAAGGATTTGGCTGGGTTTTTAGATTTTACCCACCAGTGGTGAGTAAGGTGAGCATGTAGTTCAGCATGCAAAATAGAGGGACAGGTGAGGCTTTCAGAAAAACCAGGGGAAGTTCATCCTGACTTGGCTGTAAAAAGGGTTTGCACCTAGTGAAGGGAAGGGGCAGCAGATGAGCCAGGAATGACTCAGATGTAATGGGAGCCTCTTCTCTGGGGTTTGACCTAGTTGTGCAGGGAAATCTAGATCCATACATTAAGGGAGGCTCTTCCTGCAGTCTGAAGCTTTCACAAATTAGTTTTTAATGGCATTTCCTAAAGAGAAAGAAATCAGAAGAAACATGCAGAACAGCACCCGCTGGGAAGCAGATGCAGACACTGACTCCTCCTCACTTCTCCTAGGGAAAGCTGCCTTTGACAGGAATGACGCTGACAAAGCTGGAAGATGCTGAAGGGAACGAGCACGTGTTTGAAATTGCAGGTCAGTGTGGCCCCTACCTGGGGACATCCTTGTGCTTCAAACAGCAGCTTATAGCCTTAGATATATATATCTATCTATATATATATATAGCCTTAGGTACTGGTCCTCCTTGTGTCCCCACCCACTGCACAAAGCTCTTCTTTTTAGCTCTTTTACCTTGTGTTGTCTGAGTTCCTGAGCATCTCCCTCCTGCTCGAGGCAACCTCCTCTCAGTGCTCTCGAGCTCTGTCTCTGGCACTGGGCTGCTTTTGGAGACTGCAGTGTTCATATGGGACAAATATCCTGCCAGGGCTGATTGTGGCCCCATTAGCACTGCTCTGTGGCATGCATGCTCTGTCTGCATCCTGGGTCTATCCCATGCAGTTATGAGCACTTAATTTATTGTCAGACTAACAGCTCTGGTCATCAGGTAGCTTTCCTAGTGTTCCAGCCAGTTTTCCCCTTCAGTTTATCTCATTGCTTGTACCTATACACAGTTGTCATGCTCAGTGACCTGGCTGCAGTTCAGCTATTTGTGCTGGTGGCATTTGGTGTCAGGGCCCAATTAATCGTGCAAATGTGTTTGCTTACTTTTAACCTTAAATAATTCCTCACACATTCATCTTGCCAGCTCCCTTTTCCTGTGCTGCTTCTGTGGATGCTCCCATGGTCCCTTGATGGGCAGTCACATCTTTGTCCTTTTGCAGCCGCTGGACTTTTCAAACTGAGGGCCGGCTTGCTGCTGTGTCGAGTAGAGCTCACATTGTGTTTCCTCCTGGGTCTCTACCACGTGTTAAAGACGGTTATTTAACCCTCTGCCACAGGGAACATGATGGAGCGGATCACCGTGTCCTGCAGCTCCAGCCAGGACTTGCATGAATGGCTGGACCACTTGCAGAGGCTGACCAAAGGGACATGCAACACCATATCCAAAACACAGTCCTGGAGTGCTCACTCGGTAAGCATCACCCCTCCCCAAGCCTCTCTGCTGCCCAGGGTCTCAGCACAGCCTGGTGTCTCAGTTTCAGCAGTAGACCTTGGTACAGAGCTGATGTGTACAACTGTCAGATACATCCTGCAGTTCTGCTTGTAACCATGTTGTGTTTCTACCATTCTGCACATATCCTGCCCTGTTTTGGTTGCAACCTAGATGTGGCAACTTATAGATGCACTCTTCTTGTCCACCTCCCTCTGCTCCTCTATGTTGTTTGGTGTTTTAACAGTTTTCGTTTGTTCTCATCTATTTTCTCAGACATTTAGTTCAGCCGGACAGGTCCGTGGGCCTCTGGAACCCCCCAAAATCCTTAAGCCCTGGAGCCTCAGCTGCCTCCGTCCTGCTCCTCCACTCAGACCATCGGCAGCGCTGAGTTACAAAGAGGTAACCATCCCACCTGCCTGCAGAGAGCCCTGGTTTCATGGCATTCCCTAGTGCTCGTGCCCAGGGTTCTTGTCCCAGTAGTGAGGACCCAGAAGCTTAGGTTACTGGGGATGTTGCTTGTTGCTGTGGCTGGCTTTGTGCTGCAAGGGAAGCAGGAGCACGTGTGTTTGCAGGCTCAGCCCCATTCCCCATGTTTGCTGACGGCTGCTGTAGCCAGCACCCTTGGCTGCTGGATGTCATCAGTCCCACAGTGGGGTGTCCCTCAGCCTTGTGTGTCCCATCGGTGCCATGGTGGAGCTGTCTCTCCTCCTTCTGCCTTGGTCACAGCTGTGGGTGTGAGCCAGGCTCCCTGCTGCCACGTTCTGCACCAAGAGGAGCCGTAGCAGCGGCTCAGCGTTGCTCAAACCGGTGCTGCAGGATTAAGCAGAGCAATGAGAAAGAGGGAAGAGGCCTGTTGATATTTCTCGTGTCTCCCCATCCCGTGTTTTGGTGGCTGGAGCAGGGCTCCCTGCATCAGCCATGGGGTTCAACCCTCCTTCGCCGCCCACGCCAGCACTTTACACACCCAGACCCTGCTGGGAGGCAGCAACCTGAGGAATCGCTTCCCCCACAGAAACCCCAAGGTGGGAGGCAGCGTGGGGAAACCCAAAATACAACCCTGCTCCCTTTCTCACCCCCTGCTGCAACTGCAGTACTCTCCTTCCCTACCTCACATTAAACTTTTGGGATTACTCACTAGTAACTGTGGTAACGTTCCCTCTGCGGAGCAAGCACTCCAGTTCTGAGTCAGCCACCCTTCCTGGTACAGCAGCCCTGGGAGTGTCACTGCCCGGGCTGCCAGTGGGGACAGGGACAAAGAGGGGTCAAACCCCCTAGTCCATAGGGATGAGGGGCCCAGCAGCCAGGGAGGCTGTGGGTCCGCTGCTCCAGGTAGAGATTTTAGGCAGCCTCACGGCATTTTGTTACATTTATTTCTTAAAATTTGTAAAACATCACATTCTCTTTGGGAATTAAGTTGTTCAAAAAGCAGCCGAGCAGACTGGAAACAATCCTTAAAGTCTGCATGGTCCAAATCTAATGTAGACAAAACCATTTCTTGCTTGTGTGGTGAATTAAAATATAGGAAGAGGTTTGATTAGAGGAGAAATTATTCTGCATGGAAGTGCGAGGCTGATATTTGTTTATAAGGTAGGCCAAAGCCACAGATTGAGTGGTATCATTAACACCTTGGTCTTTTGCAGTCTCTCAGTTGTCCCCTGCTGTGCATAGCAGGAGTTTAACTCTCTGTGTTGAGAGCAGGTCAGAAGTTTTTTGCCACAGAGGCCGGGCAGGCAGGGAGCCCTGAGGGGTGGGATGCTGCTGCCGGCAGGATGGCAGCGTGCAAGGTGTCAAAGGACAAAAACTAGTTTGCATGGGAACAGGCTGAGCTCATCACCTTGGTGGAAACCCAACAGCCAGTGGGTCCACCAGAGCCAGGGCAGAGCTGGGCAGGCAGCCTGGTACCCAGTAAGCCCAGCCTGCACCGAGAGGGCAGCTTCCCCTGAGGGGAGTGACTTGTGGACATGTGCCTGTGATGACAGTTGTTGGCCCAAGCAGATCTGCGTCTGTCTCCTCCCTCCCTCTGGGGTGCTTGGTCACTAAGCAGGATTCCTATTTCACTGTTGTGTTTTTCTTTTTACATTAAAGTAGGGCACAAAATCAACTGTACTAACAGCTTCCTATAATGAAGGCACCTTCCTGTATTGGTGGAATAATGAAGAAATTCAAATTTCAAAGGTTATTTGCAGAGAAGGGAGTGGGGAGGTTTGATTAGAAGATTAGAGAATTTCAGACATCCAGTGTTACTCTAATTGGCTTCAAGCAGCATAGGACGGGATGGCACAGTCTTGTGCATTTCCTTGCACCTCGCCGTGCTCAGGAAACCCCAGAACCTGCTTGCGTACTGCACAGCACTCATGTTATTTCCATTGAAATTGGGTCATTTTTCCTGTTCCATTTCCAGTAATCATTTGAAATGACAGAGCAGGTGCTGTGGGTAAAGCGGTGTGTCGGATTCAGGTTAGCAAAGTGAAAAAGGTTCACAGATGATGTATTCAGCTCTTATTTATTTATTTATTTATTTAGTGGCCTGCTTTGCATTACATGGAGGGTTTATAACATCAGGATTCATTACTTTGCTGGCCAGACCTGCAGGAGAGCCTTGTTGCTCCCTGTGCCAAGCATCCCAGGGGTGTGCAGGCAGCTCCCTGTCCTGCCACTGGAGCAGGGGGGTTCTGCTGTCCTGCTGCCTGGCACTGGCAAGTTACCAGGGGGAACGGCAGGTCCCTCAAGGGGGTCCCCTTTGAGAAGATGCAGTCCTGGAGGACTGTCACCAGGCTGGGCAGAGCATCTCATCATCCCGGCTGGGTTGGGTTGGAGAACACAAGACCAGTGTTGAGTGTGGGGCCAGACCCCAAGGTGCTCCCTGGGGCTCGGATGGAGCCAGCCGTGCAGCAATGGGTCCTGTGTTTATAAGCACCATTTTAGACAACCAACATCTACAGAAACCTACTGCTAACCATGTAACATAGGCATGTTCTCTATTTTGATGTTTTGAATGTATTAATGCCCACTTACCATGTGTTTCACATGTAATTTTTTCAGTTTTGCATGGCAACTTGCTCCTTTGCATGTTGGTAGTGCTCAAAAACCAGTACAGGGTGTGCCGCATTAATCACAGGACTAACATTGAAATGTGTTTTAGAATTGTGGATTTAATGGACTTGGTCAATAAAACCATCAGTCTCTCACACTCATCTTCTCTTTCTTTGCATATTCATTGTAGAGGATGTCTTATATCTTAAAGGTAAGGGTAGATACATCTCTTTGGCTTGTCCTGGCAAAGAATGCTTGTTCCTGTTCATGCTTCTCATGCTTGCACGACCCTAATCTTGCCTGGCTGTATCTGTAAGTTATCACAAGACTCAGTGTCGACTGGCAAATGTATTTTGAGGTAACTCTTAAGAAGGATTTAGTATTGTGGTATTTAAACTGCCTGGCATGTCTCCTCTCCTGCATAGACTCCTGATTGCCTGCAACCTACTAATACACTAATTCTCTCCCAATCAGCAAGACTTGTAACTCAGTGAAGGAGATAAAAGCTTGTGTTTCTTACTTGTGGAGTCGTAGCAAAAACTAACTTCGTGTTTGTTTGTTCTCTGTGTATGTGTGGGGGATCTATACTCTCCTACAAATTGTGTGTATTTAGAGGCAATGTCATTTGTCGACTGTTTCATATTAGAAATCAAACTGAGTCAAGGAAAGATTGTAGGCTTTTCCAGCAAAGACCCCAGAGTTGGTAAGCAGACTAAAAGTGCTGTGAATGTGTTTGAATTCTTTGGCTAAGGATCTTAGCTGAGCATCGAATTCGCTAAAGGAGCTTGTCCTGTCCCAGACCTGCAGGTGCTCCAGGGAGCAGTGGGCCACAACTAGCACATGGGAAAGGCAAAAAGCATCATTTTCCCCAGCTTTGTCATTGTCTGCTTTGTAGTTCTCTAATGTGTTGTTGTGTGTAACACGGGTAGCTGCATTCAGCTGCTCTGCTCTGCTCTTGGGGCTGCCTGTGGTTCTGCTTCAACACGAGTCTGTTTCTCTGTAGGATTCCAGCAAAAGTCCAAAAACAATGAAGAAGTTTCTTCCAAAAAGGAAAACTGAGAGAAAACCATCTGATGAAGAGTTTGTTATTCGAAAAAGTAAGTGTTGTATTTTTCTCTTCTTATTGGAGGTTTCTGTGTGCTCAGTGACGTCCATGGGACTTTGAGAATGGCCTTTCTTGCAGTGCAGGATGTGACAGGATGCTCACGTTGTGAGCAAGCTTATGTGCTCCTGGGCACAGGAAGCTTCTGGAAGCACACAGGTCCTCAGCCTCTGACAGATCCCCTTCCAGTTACGAGTGACAGACAAGCTACCCCCTTCCTAAGGTGATTGCTAACACAAGGCCTCAGGTTGTGGGTGGTCTTGTTCTGGGTACAAAGCCAAGGAACTACTTCCAAGTAGTTAAAAGTTGCAGTAAAACTGCACATCAATAGTCATAAAAATACATCTGAGAGCTGGGACAAACTCTTACCTGGCCGTGACGGCAGGTCCTGGAACACTTTCCACTGGGCATCAAGGAACAAAAAAAGGCCTTATCCCTACAGGGGTGTTCACCTGCAGAGGGATGTGCTGAAAGCTCCCTGAAGTCCACTTGGGACACTCCTCGGGGTTTCTACATGAAAGGCCATGGTCACACAGTGGTGACCTGCTGTGGTATAAAACCTGAAGGTTAGTTGTCTCCCTCAAGAAGACAGCACTGAGCTAATGCTGGAAATGAAGACTTCATTTTTCCATGTCCTGCTCTGAGAAGGCTGTACCGGACACCTCCTAGCAGGGCTACTTTGCCTACCCATCTCCTGATGCTCCCTGCACCCAAAGTCAGGCATTACCCCTTGACTTTTGCTGAGATGAGCAGCTAGAAGTGCATTTTCCTACCATTTAGCCATGATACTCAATGCAACAGGACATTGCAAAGGGCAGAAGATGCAAAGGACCTCAAAAAGGAATTAGGCAAGGTCCTGGAGACAGTGTCAGTCAAGGAGACAGCATGCTCTTCTGTTAAGGGACTTGGGAGCAAAGGCTGGGAGAGATGCAGCCCAAGTGCTTGGCTGTTGGCAGCAGCTGGTGTCTGCAATGTTTTACAGGTACGGCTGCGCTGGAAGAAGATGCTCAGATCCTGAAGGTGATTGAGGCATACTGTACTGGGGCAGGCTTCCAGCAAGCCCTCAGCTCAGGTGGGCACACAACCAGAGTGTTTAGTTCTTACTCTGCCTGTAATGCTGATAACCCCTCTGGGAAAAAAAACCCAGATGGTTGCATCATGCAGCAACGAGACTCATGCTAGGAAACTGTGTGGTGTTCAATCTTCAAGATAAGGGAGCTTCATCTACCCAGTGGTTTAGTTGCCATTGTTTTTTCTTCTAAACACAGAGAATGAAGTAGGTAGGAGGGCAGATGAGACACAGCTATTTCACCAGCTCTTGTTAGGAATTAAGCAAACATAGTAAGTGCCTGTGGCTGTCGGCGCTGAAAACCTGATGGTAATCTCAGGTTGCATACAGCTTTAGAAAGGAAGCATGAATATTATCTCCCAATCAGCTGCGTGCTTAAGAGCAAGCTGCTTCATAAGAACCTATCTAACATCTTCAAGTCTGGAAAGATAACTATTTATCATTGGTGGTGAAATGTCGAATTAAATCACTGAACTATCAAATAATGGTATATTTTTAAAAGGGAGGGCATGTTTCTCCTGAGAGCTTTTGACCCTGATAAAATTATTTCATTTATAAGTCATGATGTAGCTTTGGATGCAATAAGCACTCTTGAAAACTTTCCACTTGCTGCTTTAACTCCAAGTCTGTAGGTATAAGGCTGTATGTAACCATGGGAGGCAGCTGGGGGCTGCTCCAGCCCCGGTGTCCCTGCCCCAGCAGATCAGAGGAGCAGGAGAACAAGGCTGTATTTGCTGTGCTGTCTCTCTAGAGTGGCCTGGGCATCAGGAAAAAAGTCTCCTTTTTTCTTCCTTGTGACTAATTCTTGTACACAGGCTCCCGTAAAGACTCCATCCCCCAAGTCCTTCTTCCTGAGGAAGAGAAAATCATCATAGAGGAAACACGAAGCAACGGCCAGACTGTCACAGAGGAAAAGTAAGTGTGGCTGCTCTCCAGTGCAGATCCCTGGGCCACTTTTTGGAAAGACTTTTAAACCAATCCTTTCACCTTCTGCATCTCTGGAGAGGAGAGGGGCTGGTGTCACTGACTTCTGCCTTAGTCCTGGCAAGAGCTGCCAGGCTATTTCAGTTGCTATTTTGTCCCTTTTGAAGAGCAGAGCTGCCTTCCCAGCTGCTCTGACGTGGCTGTAGCCCTCTGGGAGTCTGTGTGCTGCCCTGAGAGCCAGTTTATGCAGTCCCAGAGCTGATCCAGATGTAGCTAATGGGGTCAGTGAGGACAAAACCAAACAAATGGCTCTTTTTCTTTTTTAACTACTGACATGCCGGGCTGCTGCTACCCCTCAGCAGCCTCTGTGGCACCCTGACTGTGAGTGCGTCCAGCCTCAGCATCTGGGTGACTGTTGATCCACTCCTTTTCTAAGCCAGACAGTGAATTCCTTTCATCCTTGTTTGTTTGCAGCATAACCTCGAGGATTCAAGGCCATTTTACAAGATGCTCAGGCATTTCTAGTTCTAAAATAGTTGGTATTTATTGCAGTAGCGTAAACAAGGAAGCCAAAGCCACAGACCTTTGTTGATAATTTAAAGATAGCAGAACAAGGTATTTTTTTTTGAGTTTTGAGAAAAGAGCCCTGAACTTTGAACTGGTGGCCTGTAAATGCTCCCGAGCTATGTTTCCAGAGTCCCCTCATGGGCAGTAGCAGCTGCAGCCTGATGCTTGCAAGGGGCAGCAGAACAAAGCAGAAGCTGGAAGCACCTTCCCCATTAGCACCCATGCTGTTGCTACTGCACTCCAGATCTTTTTATATCTTTTATTTTTAATTTCTTCTTGCAGGAGCCTCGTTGACACAGTTTATGCACTGAAAGATGAAGTCAAAGAACTGAAGCAGGTAATTTTAGTGGGATCGTTTGTGCTGGGAGTTGAACAAAACCCAGCCAGGCTGCACTGGGTCATTGTCTTCTACTGGCTGGTGTCCAGGAAGAGTCTTGCTGATGCTGGTTTTATCCCTCAGCTCCTTCTGGTGTTAGGTCCCTGAATCAAGCAATTGCTTGAGCACCAGAACCAGCAGGAGGGAAGGAGTAGTTGGTCTTCATGGTAACATGAAACTTTCCCCCTACTCTAAAAGCTCTTTCAGCTTGACTATTCATTTTATAGGGGTCTGATGGATACCAATTCTTGTAGACTCAGAGGATGTAGGTCCTCCAGCTGCAAGCCTGGAGGTAGGAGAGACCCCAGCAGGAGAACAGGGTCCTTGAACCCAGCCTAAAATTAGGTTTCCAGGAGAATGCTTCTGCCTTCTTGAAGTCATTGGGACTTCTGTACAGGTCTGTGAGGTAGTAAGGGTCTGCTTGAGTGGATTGGACCACGGGTAACCCATGTTGTTCATCCTCACAAGCTGGCAGTGACCTGTCAAATGTCCTTGATACTTCTCCTCTGAGGCACCAGGCAGCAAAGTGTGAAAGTACCTCATTCCATAAAGCGCAGGGCTATTAACTGCATCTTTATGCCTTTATTTGTCACCTCACAGGAAAACAAAAGGATGAAACAGTGTTTGGAGGAAGAGCTTAAATCCAGGAAGGACTTGGAGAAGCTGGTTAGAAGGCTGCTGAAGCAGACAGACGAGTGTGGCAGGGAGGACACGGGGCGCAAGTCGTCCCTGATCGCCTGAATTCGGGGAGAAGCTGCTGGCAGTGGTGTGTGTGACCTCAGGTGTTTTTTTGGGAAGTGGAACTGGATCCTTTGCCTCTTCTTGCTCCGTATTTTGTTGGTTTGGGGAATTTTGTTACAAAAAAAAAAAAATCATAGAGGAAAAAAGAATAGGTTTTCTTCCATCCAGTAAGGAAATAAACAGAAACAATCACAACTAAACCAGTAAGCAAGCGGTCCATGATTCACAATTCATCTGCAGCAACTAATACCTCATCGTACCTGCTACGGGGAGCAAATGCAAACTCTGCTGGTGACTGCCACTCACAAAGGGTTTGGCAGCAGTTTCCTAGAGGAAGCTTAGGCACTTTTTAATGCTTTCATTCTTTTCAAAAGCACCGGTACCTATTTATTGAATGAAAACATTGAGGTGGCATTGAGCAGAAACCAAAAAGCACCATGCTCCTCTTTTCAGATAATCACAACTGGGGAAGCTTTCCCATCCACCTTTGTTTTCCCCATTAGTTGACTGTAGCGAACTAGAGCCCAGCAATACTGTGGTTCCTGTGTGGCCTTGATACTGATTAAAATGTGCAATTAACGTGAAGACATTTGAACTCCTTGGGGAAGTCAGATCTGGAGCACCTGTCAGAGCGCATGGGAAGGTCTGTTGCACAGTGCTGCCTCCTCACAACTCTTGATTAGCACAACAGGTAACTGCTCTTCTGCCCTCCCATCCCTTTTCTTATGCATGATCTGTAACTCCTACCCCCTCCTTTGTTTTCACATTGAGTGTCCAGGTATCCTATGAGTTTATAGTTTTGCTGTGCTTCCCCTTGCAGGACATGCTTTTCTCTGTATGAAATGTAAACACTGCTTGACAACAAACAACAACCCCCAAATGTGCTGGTTCCCTGCTCCCTTCTGCCCATGTTAGGCTCTCGGATGCTCCTTCCCAAAGGCTGGGAATGTAGCCAATGGCCACTTCTCCCCACCTCCCCCCAAAGGGGCTTTTTGCTAGGAAAAAGGAACTTTCTCTTGGGATAGGAAATCTGTTTGTGCTTTGACAAGAGCTGGAATGCTCCTAGGGCAAGAACATGGAACACCCTTCCAGATCCCTGTAGAGCTCCTCAAACACAGCACGTGGGCAACATGCATCTGTATCAGCTATCTTCATCTTATTTGGTGTTATACCGTAGTTTAGAACTGATGTTTTCCTTCCTTCCTTAGCAACATTATAAAAGTAACCTGTTAAAGTTGTTAAGTCTTATGTATCTTCAGGGCAGCGTGGTCCCAGGCTGTGCAGACACACCACAGCTCATTACAGTCATACTGTCACGTTGATCATGAAGGACATAATGGAGGCAATAATTACAACTCCCTCCTTACAATTAAAATTTAGCCAGAACATAGCAAACGGTGTCTGGGGAGAGCTAGACTCCAAAACATCACAAGGAGTGTAAGAAGAAACAGTCTTTAAATCTAAGCTGTTCCTAGGACAAAACAGGTCTTTTTTGTTCTGGCTACATTTGCCATCTCCAGAGCATCCTAGCTGGATGGCAGCTCCCTGCCTCCCCACCCAGACATGCAGCTGAGCAATTTGGTCAGCAGTCAAGCCCTACTGAGCTGGTTAATGGTTTTCCAGGGTAAGGACCTTGGCTTCACACGGAGCAGCTCCTGCTGCTGCTCTGGGATGCTGTGCCCAAACACCCTGGCACTGCCCAATCCTGCTACCTGCCCAAAGGGGGCCTGGGGACCAGGCTTGTGACGTGCAGCCGGGGCAAGGGAGCAAACCAAGGGCCCTTTGCTCTCCAGGGAGAGGGTGGAAATGTTTTCCTGCTGTCCCCTGGTTTAGTTGAAAGCTGTGCTGTGTACATATGCATGTTTATAAGATGTAATGTGATGGAGGGCACACTGGGACCTTTTGGATCAAGTGTTTATCAAGAGCTAGAAGCCAAAAAAAGACATGAAAATAAAAAGGAAGAGAAGCCATGCTGGATGGACAGCAATGTTTCCATATTTTTACTTTGTTTACAGTGCTTTGTAAATAGGTTCCAGTGAGTCTGTCTTTAGATGGATGTTGTGTCAGCTGCCTTCCAGTTTATCTTTGTCATGTAGGTTTATTTACTGTAACTACTTATGCAAGTTCAACTTTTCTAACATGTTTTTATTTTGAACAGTTTTTTAATTGACATTTTCAACAAATAAAGAAGGATAAAAATTGCTTCTTAGCTCTTGATGCTGCTTCCCTTCTTTCCACTGCAAAAGCAAAGCCAGTGCTTGCTCCAGGCATCCCTGGTTTGCTCAAAATGTTCATGGCAACATCATCCACCCTCCAATTTACTGGATGCTGCTGGGGATACTGGTGCAAATGCTGATACTTGGGCTGTTGCTCCCACCACCACCCAGCCCTGCAGAGGGAAGGATGCCTGGTCCTGGGGTGGAGATGCATTTCCATCCCTCAAGCCCCTCTTGCAGTCTGTTGATAGGGATGCTTTATGGAGACCTGCTGCTTTCCTCTGCACTGCCAGGATGCTGTAGATAAGTGACTTCCTGCCTGTTTTGAGAATTTTTGTATATATATGGTGGGTTTTTTTAGCTAGTGGGTGTTTTTTTTCTGGAGATTAGGTGTGGTGACAGGATTTCCTTTGGTCTACCACTTGGACGAGACCTCTCCTGCACGCTGGTATTTTTCATTCTTTGTTAGAGACAGGCCATGCTCTGAGCCTGCAGCTGGAGGATCAAGGGCAGGAGAGCCAGACTCTGCTCTCCCTCCCCAGACACAGCAGCCAGAGTGGGAAAAAGAACAAGTGAAAAACAAAACACTGGCTCTGGATGCCTTGTGGAAAAGACACCGAAGTCTGCACAGGAGCCCGCTTGAACCCAAGTGGCATTCTGGGGACTAATTGCAGAGGCAGAGAGGGCCACATCCAGACCTGAGGCAGCCCACAGGCTCATTTTGGAGGGGGCAGCTCCACTCCCAGGTCCCCATGAGGCCAGACCCAGGCCTTGACCAGAGACCCTCCATCCTGCTCTCCTACTGTATACAGGCTCCCTTTGGCCCCTTCACTTACTCCAGCTCCCAAACAGACCCTTTCCATGACCCAGCTCCAACACAAGCAGCACCAACCTACTCCAAGCAACAGACATTGGCTTCAAATTACCATCAATGCAAAAAAAAAACAACCCACAAAAAACCAAAAAAACAAAACAAAAAAAAACAGACAAAAAAAAAAAAAACCCACCAAAAAAACCCCAAAAAAACAACACAAAACACAGACAAAAAAAATCCCAGCTGAATCTGCCCAGCCCAAATAATCACCACAGCTGGTGGGCTGCTCCTGCTGACCACATCACTCCATGACACAACTGCCCCTGAGCCCAAACTGAATGAAGCAGAAGGGAGAAGTCCCCATGTCCCCAGGCAGGGGTCCACGCAATGGATTCAGCCTCCAAGAAGATACCGAGGCAGATCCTAGAGACCTTGCAGATTTGGACACTGCCCTGACCAGGGAAAAAGGTCAGGAAATGCTGGTGCTGAGCCCGGGCATCCCAAGGCAGGGCTGGCACCCAGGCCCTCAGCAGCTGACAAGAGGGGGAAAAAAACAACGAAAACAAACCACCACAAAGTAGTGCACAGAGATGGGAGGACAGGCTTGTCACCTGAGAGGCCACCACACACAGTCACACAGCATGTGGATGGCCATCCTCTGGCTCCTGCTGCCCAGCAGCCCCGAGCTCAGTGACACAAGCTGGTGAGACTGCCTGGAAACCGGTACCACAGCCTTTTTTTGCAGCAAGCAACACAACAAAGTCTCATTTCTTGTACAGAATTTTAAAAAAGTATATCTATTTCCCAGTGAGCCCAGTGTGCCTTGAGCTGTGCAAACACCTTGCCCAGCAGATGGCCATGCTGCCACTTGCTCCTGCCACTGCTCATCCGTGACCATCCTGTGCCAGTCCTGCTCATGTGCCCCAGGTACTCATCACATTCTCATCCCCTTCTTTTCTTTACTCAGAAAGAAGAACCAAAATCAGTTCAGAAACCATAAAAATCCACAGACCAAGGAGTGGCAGAGAGGCCCCACGTCAAGGGAAGAGTCAATGTATTGAAAACCTTCAGACTTTCCATGAGGAGAGGAAACCTGCACCCGCCACAGCTCCAGGCAGGGGCCGGGGAGGAGAACAAAGCTGCTCAGGAGAAGGCCACAGCTGGATGGTAGCAATCACATCTCCTCCCCTCCTACACACCACCTCACATCTGAATCCCACGGGCTATTTTTGGCAAGCAAAGAAACAGAGGCAAGAAGCAAAAGCCCCAGGAAAGGCAGCAGTGCTGGCAGGGGGCTGGGGCTGGGCAGGCAGCCCGTGGGCAGGGGAGGTGGCAGCTGGCATCTGCTGCTCCTGCTGCAGAACTTACCGAGCTCTTTTGTGCCTTTTTTTGTTTTGTTTTCTCTTCCCCTCCTCAATTGTTCCCCTCAACCACATCTGAAAAAGCTATTCCTCCATGCAATTTGCAGCTCCCAGATCCTCTGTCAGTGATTTTGGCCAGGAATTGCCACCCAGCCCAAACACCCCCACTGAATGCTCACAGCCACCAAAGCTGGGGGGGCGGGGAGGGGGAGCTGCAACAAGGTTCTGGGTCATGAGCTGAACACCCTTCCCCTTCATCCATGACTAACAGCATTTCTGCTCCCCAAGGTTTTGGGCACACTCCCCTGAACTCTCCCCTCCCACAACCCCCCCATGGTCTTTCTCAGACCATGGCACAGTCTTTGGTTTCCCCTGTAGCTCCCACCTCAGCTGGGCCTCTCCAGCCCCCCAGCATGGTCTCTGTGAGCCCAGTCCCCAGGGGCTGGCTGGGATTCAGCAGCAGCCAAGGTGTAGTGTGACCCCCACCACCACCAGATCCCACCTTGTGATGCATCCATCCCTCTGCTTCAAAGCTGAGACATCCCTGCAGGCTCCACACCCTTAGGACAGGCAGGAAGAACCCTCTCCCAGCCAGGTGTCCTCAATCTCCTTAAATTAACCTCCATCTTTATGCTCCTCAGCTGTGCCAGAGTCTTCAGCCCTGCTGCCTCTCTCAGGGGGTCCCTGCTCTCTCCTCCAGCCAAAATGCCCCCTGTGCTGCCCAGCCCTGGCACCCCCAGCACACCCCAAGGAGCAGGGTGGGACAGCTGCTCTGTGAAGCGTTTGGGACTGGCCACACTGCCCTCCTGGTCCCCAGGCTTGAAGCAGGACTCTGGGAAATACCCGTGTGTCCCAGTCTGGGGCTGGGAAGGGTGGGCAGCATTCAAAGCACACAAAGCACCCAGTCTCTTCATTCAGAAACTGCCTTAGTTGCCACAGTGGAGGAAACCTCACTCTCAGGAAGGAGGAACAGGGAACACCAAAACTGGCTGCCAAACACGGCCACATGCAGCCCCTTGGCACAGAGCCCCTCTCTGTCCACCAGTGGAAGACAGTTTAGTTAAAGAAATAGCGAGAATGGTCCATTTTCAGATGAAGTTACAGTTTTGCCAGAAATTAATTGATTTAATATTAACATAGCAAAACCAGACTGGCCGACTCTACTGATTCTGGGAGGGGCTGTGCCAGGCACCCAGCACTGGCAGCGAGCTGAGCCAAGACTGGCCCACCAGACCTGCAGCCTCCAGCCAAGCAAACCCCAGGGACTGCCTGCATCTGAAAGCTCTTCCACTTGCAGACCAAATTACTTCCAGCAGTATTTCCAAACTTTTGCACTCCAACAAGTGTCACCTGTATAAACCAAACACTCCAGGCTTGCCAGTTTTGGCATCTTTAGGTGCCTTTAGAATGTGCTGCACTGATACCCTTCTGCCCTGGTGTGGCTCATCTCGCCTGCCCTGAGTGCCAAGCTGGAGCAGAGGTCAGGTACACCCCGGTGTGCAGTGTCATCTGGATCTCCCCTGGCTGAGATGGGGTCCTGCCTGTCTGCACATCCTCAGTGAGGGCAGCCAGAAGATGCTCTGCACATGCACTTTGGAAAGCTTGGGAAAAAGCAATTGATCCTGCCACTCCTGTGCTTTCCTGAGGAATTATAGGTCTCAGGAGAGAGGACAGATCCAAATTTGATGGTGGTGGCCAATGTACCTTCCACAGAGGAGAGAAATGATCCACAGGCAGAGGGTCCTCTACCTGTGGAGCTGAAAGGAAGACAGTCTAGCAAGCAGATTCAGGTCGCCAAGAGCAGCTCACCACCAGCACCTTACCCGCCGTGTGCCTTGCAATCAACAGTCCCCCTTGGCCAAAGATTGCCCCTCCAGTGCAGGGCAAATGTCACCCAGGATGGACCTGGCCAAGGCAGTGTCACCCTACATGAGAAGGCTGCTTGAGTTTTGTAGGTAGGCATGGGTGGAAAAAAGGGGCTTCTCAAGACAAAGCAGAGGGTGGCAATGATGTATCACCAGCAGCTACCACACAAGGACAGCACTTGGCTGACTGATTCCTTTAGAGGAGACGTTCCTAAGCCTTTTCATGTTTTTTTTCCATTGCTGTTTTGTGAGCAGATTGGCACGGGAGATATGTATGAATCTAGCTTGGCTGGAGTGCCCTGAGCCATCCTACGTTGTTAGGAAAGAAACGTTGATGGTAGAATTTGCTAAGTAAAGCTCTAGTGACATAACGGGACATCTACCCTGCCAGGCACGTGGGGCATGGTGGACCCAGACACACATCACCAGCATGTACCCAACTGTTGGCAATGAAAGAAGAAAGCAAAGCACAAACAACAGCTTCACACTTTGTTCCATTTCTGTTCTTGAGGGCCCATGGCCCTCATTAATAAATAACAAAATATACAAACTGAGAAACAAGAAGACCAAAGAGGCAGAGGAACATAAATATGGGAAACAGGGAAAGCCACTTTGTTCAACAAAGTTGGGCTGGACCCCCGGCTCAGGGAAGTCCCCTCCTCACTTCAGCTTGAAGATGCCAAAGTAGGTGCTGCCATGTTTGTAGTTCAATTGCTTTGAGTCTGTCACATTGACAAAGACCATGTCACCCTTCCGGAGCTCGAAGACGCCTCCCACCCGGATGGACTGGAGCATGCAGGAAGAACTGGAGGTGTTGTGGGTGCTTAGTCCCTTCAGCAAGAGCCGATCCTCTTCCATGGGGAGATGCAAATAAATATAGAGGGTGAAGGGTGCTAAACTTGCCAACTTGGTGCAGAAGCTGACTTGGGAGTAGGTGTAGTAGAGCCCTGCTTCCTCCACCTTCAGCTTCCCCTCCTGGTAGGATATCAAGTTGTCGTTCATGGGGCCGTACATCGTAGGCCTCCACTCCAGCACTGTGGGGGGAAAACATGGCAGATGAGCTGGGAGAAGGAGACATCCAGTTTGGCAAGCTGATTTTGGGGGAACACCCTACAGACATCTGACGTGGCAGTGTCTGTCTGCTGGGGGTGTGTGGGTGGGTCCTGCCCACCCTAGGGTACCATCAGCATTTGGCCAATTCCTTTAGAGATGTTGCTAAGCCTTTTAATGACCCCTAAGCCAAGGGGCCCCATTCCCTGAGGTCAGGAAGTGTTTAACCTACATTCTTGGTCACTGACTCCTGGACACCCTTGAATTGATTACGCAAGTGGAGGAGCACTTTGCTTCCTTCCTTCAACCAAGTGGAAATGCTTAGGGTGGAGGATTGCACACAGTTGCCACCACAGGCCAAATACCCCTGCATCCCCCTTGTAGGGCTGTTATCTCCGCAGCTTTTGGTGGCACAGCCTCTGAGCTCTCAGAGCACTTCCAAAACACACTGAAGTTCCTGTCTTCAGAGGCAACTATGCCAGAACACACAGGTTTTCCAAACTGGGTGCTGCCTCCTCTAAAGTCCCTCCTCCACTTGTCCTCTGGAGAAGGCAAGACTTTGCCAAGGAAGCACAAAAATAACTGTCCCAGAGTTTTGGTCCTCCTGGCAGGGAGGAGAGCTGGAAGGCTTTTGCATGGCAAGTGCTGCCTCCTTCTGCTGGGACCAGTGCCCATGCTGACTTGCTCCTGGCGTGGCTGTTGGGGCACTGTTGGTGTCATCAGAGTAGCTCATGAACATGTGCTCCCACTGGGGTCAGTGCAGATAAGTTAATAAAGGGACCAGGAAGCCACGGCTATAGGGGCTGAGCTACCACTGCTGGGAGGGGTTTTAGACTTCTTCCTCCAGACCCTCCCCAGCCTACAGAGACACTTGTAAGATCAGGGGTGAGCAGCCCAACTCCATGGGGAATAACAGGTTTGACTGTCCTGGCCCAGAGTCCCAGTCCCCATAGTGGGGTGACACAGGTGGTCCTAAGGGAGCCACTCAGCCTGGGCATCCCATGGGGATGTTTTCTTTGTGCCCCAGTCCTGAGGAGCAGAGCTGAGCTCCAGGCAGCTGCTGCTCTCTGGCCAATTTCAGCTTGCTTTATAGGTTTAACAAAAGCTTAAGCAGGGAGTTTTAAAATGCAGCAAGCTTCTCACTTCTTTGATCTTATCTAACGTGAAGCTTTCCACAGGTAGACTGAGCTCTGGGTGAAATGCTGCGTCAGAGATGGAAAGAGCAGCTGCTGATTACTGGCAGTTACTCCAGAATTAATTGAAACGTGCTCAGATTGAGAAATCCTTGCCAGATCAAGAGATTGACCTTGCAAGCTCTTTCTTACATGGGTAATCCTTGCTCTGGCAGGATGTCCCTTAGCTAGGGCTGTGCTGGGGATGGAGCTGCGAGAGCAGCCATGGTCTGTGCAAAGGGATGCACAAATGCAAATGGAGGTGGGACTCAGACCTAACATGGCCACAGCCATGAATCTGTTTGGAGCTATCTATGCTTCAACCGTAAAGTCATCAGCCAGCCCCCATTGCTGCCAGGACCACCATAGGTGAGAAGATAATTAGATCAGCCACCAACAGCCACTCCTGCAAGGTATGGCCAAGAGAGAAAAAGCATTGAGTTTTGAGTCCAAAAGAAAAGCAAGGGGTTGGTTTCCCTAAATTCAAAGAGAAACAGTTTTCCCCTCATAAAAAATACTATAAGGATGAAGCCATTTTGGTGCATTTCTAGGAGGGCATATGTAAGTCCACCGAGGGCAGCTGGCATGGGATGCACGAACCCCGTGTGGCAAAGGTGCAGGTGGTGACACAACCACTGGGAGGTTTGCTGTGCCTGGGGACACGGTCTGGTGCTGGAGTGGCATTGGCCCTGTCCCTGCCCTTACAGCAGGGTTTGGCCAGGACAATCAGACTGCCATGCTCTGCTGGCTCCCTGGCCAAGGAGTGTCAAAGTAGGTCTGTCTTACCTGAGACTCTCTCGTTGCTACTGTGACCTGCCAGGTGGGCTGCAATCGGCTGTTTCTTCTCTGCTGCAATTTGGAAAGGCTGGTGTTATCAAGGCCATGGCACTCCCTGTCCCCTTCCAGGCAGCAGAGTTCCTCTGCAGGAATCACCTCCCACCCTTGTTATTTCTCCATGGGCCAAACCCAGCTCAGAGACATGGTCTCCAAAGTCTCCTCGGTCAGCCTTGGGTGAGGCAGGATCTGGCCTCTGCTCAGCCAAGATGCTCAGTTGCCTCCAAGGTGAAGCCCCTGAGGGACAAAGCCCACTGAGGCACCCATGCCACCCTGCTCACTGTGGGAACAGGACCTGGATGTGCCACTCCTTACCTTCCACCAGTGTCTCATTCTTGTGCATCAGACGGGGATGGTCACGGTGCTCATGGCCTACAATGTGAAAAGGCCACAGATTAATTTTGGATTCATTTTCCTCATCTTCAGGCAACGTGGCACTCAGAGACAGCTGCCCTGGTGTGACAACCGTGCCCAGTGCCCCCCTCTGCCAGCCCCGTGCCGTGCCCTGTCCCACCCCCATGGGATGCTCCAAACCCTGACCCTGTTGCCCACCTCCATGCCGTGCCTGGGGCACTGGTGGGCTGTTGCAGGGTGAAGGGAACCCCTGCCCAGACCAAGCTACTCCACCTGCCTCCAGCAAGCTATGGTTGTATTGGTGGCACCAGAAAACTCACCTCTCTGCATTTCAAATTTGGCCTCCCCCTTGCTGGCTTCTCCATCCTGTAACAACAGGAAAAAAAAAAAAAATTGGGTTTTTTAAGATGTAAAAATCAATACTTTTGAAAGCTTTTGTGTAGAGGATGCTCTGGCCACCACTTGGGTTGGTGCTGTTTGGCTCTGACAGCCCTGCCAGCTCTCAGAGGAGAGTACCCAAAAATTGCTGAGCCCTTCCAGCACCACACACAGCCACGGGCTGACTGGCTCTTCACAGCAGGGGGTTTGTAGGCTTTATTTTATGCAATGAATATTAGGTGATGAGGAAAGTTTATTTGAAAATAAAATAATTAAATAAACAAACAAAACAACCTCCTTTTCAGGTCATTTAAACCTATGCTGGATAGTCCAGCTGCCAGTGCAGCCCAGCAAGCTGGGCACTGCCTCTGCTGCCTACAGAGGGGGGTTTTCAGGCCTGTTGAATGAGGCCGATCTCAGATACAATTTGCTGTTGTCAGTTGGGTGCTGATGCAAACCTGAAGGCATTTGATGTCATCAGGCACTGATAATGAGGAATGAATGTCCCTCTCCTGCCTGCTCTGGTCAACATAGCTCTTCCTAGATGTAGAAGTCAAGGACTGAGAGCAGCTTGTCCCTGGCTGCAGCTCCATCCCTCCCACCACAAGCCCTGAACATCCCTTGGCATGCTGCAGCTGGACCTGCTCTGATCAAGACCATTTTGAGAAAAAAGAGGATGAGGTTTTTCACTGATATTAATATAATGTAAAAATACAGTGTAAAAATAATATAGTGTAAGTAAGGAAGGACGTGTGACATGCAGCCCCAAGGTAAAGGGCAGGCATGGGTTTAAAATAACACTTTGAGTGAAGCCGTGTGTGCCTGGAAGCCCCCCCTCCACCTTCAGCAGGGTCTTTATCCACCAAACAGCAGCATACCTTGCACTGGAGGTCCTTGAAGCTCTTTAAAATCTTTTCACAGTCCAATAATGTAGACTTCTGACCTTCTGCTGTCTGACATTTCTGTACTTTCCTCAGGAAGATGTAATCTTCATTTAAGCTCAACACCTCTTCCATCTGCCAGCGGGGGAGAGAAGAGATGGTGAATGGGATGCTCTTGGGAAACCTGCAATGCCAGCAGCAGAGCCAAGCTGTATTCTTGACAGGGATGAATTACAGCCTGGAAAGCTTGAGGCTGGTTCAGCATTGGGATGAGCAGGGCAGACACACAGCAGGTACCAAGTGCTCCCACCAGCTCCAGCACAACATCTGCACCTGCAGACACCCAGAATTGTACCTGCAGGGCTGACTGGTTGGTAACACTGTATGTGAGGAGGACTGCTCAAGATCCCTTCCTATTTTCTATCACTTTGATAATTAATTTAAATTATCCATTCTGCCTTTTCCAAAAAGCAGGTGGCAGACACCTGCCTGCCTGCATTTGCAGACAGCAGCACAGAAACCTCAGCGCGTGGCTCGGGGCTCGCTGCTCTGCCCCAGTGACCCTGGCAGGCGGCAGAGATGCTTGCAGGGTGGCTTTGCTCTGCAGGGTGGCTTTTCATGGTCTTTTGGCTAGCTTATTGACTAAAAGAACTGCCAAAGAGACCAAAATGACTTGTTGGTTGGGGCTGAACTCTGCCAAGAGCTTCAGATTAAAAAAATCAGATTAAAAAAAAAAATAATCAGAAAGCTGAAACAAAGAATGAGTAAGTAGATGTGTAGATAGAAAACACTGATTTTGGAAACTACACCTGTTTTTAATAAAAACCTGACATTCAGCTAAATGGTAAAGACAAGAGCAGTCAGTTACACATGAGAACAAAGCCTGGCAGAGTGCTCCATGCAGGCAGTGCTGAGATGCAGAGGGTCATTTTTGAAGCCCTGCCATGAGCTCTGAAGGCAGCTGAAATCTTCCTGCCACCATTTAGCTGTCTCTGATCCTCTGCCACAGCCCTGTGCAGTCACGTTTCACTCTGCTGGGTCAGTCCTTCCACTCACCCCTTCTCCCCAGGCTGCAATCCTAGTGCAGCAAAGTCCCCTTCCAGCCCCTCAAGTTAATAAGTCCCTCTAGCTCAGGATCGCTCTCCACCCTCGAAGATCAGTAGATGCCCACTTAAACGTCAATTTAAGATGAGACAACATGTTTAAAAATCAGTAATGATGATCTTATCGTTGTATCTGATAAGGAGAACTCGTTTGGGGTTTTAGACATATTTCATTTCCTTAGCCTATAGTCTTTTCTGTTTTGAAGAAAAGTAGCTTTACATCAGTGATTTTAAGCATCATGTAGGATGGCTGCAGTCATGGCAATCTCAAAACCAGCTTTTCAGTTTTTAATTTTTTGGTAAATATTGTCCCAAGTGTGGGGCAGGGTCACCAATACTGTGCCTCTTCAAAAAAATGACAAAATACTAAGATTTATTAATTTCTTCCCAAAGCAGAAAGAACCTGAAGAGATGTTGGTAGAATTCACAATTATAAACAGTAATAAAATATTAATAAAAATATTCATTTCTGGACCCTCCATCCTTGCAATTACTGTCACAGTGCTGCCAGCATCAGAAAAAACAACAAAGAGCCTAAAATAGACACCTCTTCAAGACTTACTGTCTTCTCCCCAGACTGGCCATCATCTGCCAGGTTTGTTATTAACTGCTCCTCTTGATTGATCTGTTCTAGTTTTGTTACTGAAGGGAACAGGTCTCTTCCTCACTGTACATCTTAGGGGCAAATTAAAGCAGAAATGGGAACATGGGTGTTATAAATGCCACCCCCCTGTCCATCCAGTGGCCAGCATAATCTCCCATGTTCCTCCTTTTGGTGACCACCTCTCACCAGGGCTGAAGGCAAATTGTGTTAGCGATCCAGCAGAGACAATTTTACTTCTCCACTTACCTTATCCATCTTCATGTGAAGATACAAACAGAAGAGCACGGTCCCGATCGTCTGTGCTACAATAAATACAGCAAGGAAAGCCATGAACACCTTCATGGTGCTGGGCGAGGTGCTGCTGATGGGTCGGGCTGTCGCGGGGCCGTAGGGTTCGTTCATTCTCCGCGCACGTTGCTGAGGCTCCTTCAAATGTGCTGCTTGCAAGTAGCATGAGAACTGTTGTGTGAGCACCCTCTGCTCAAGGGATAGAGGCTGCAGCAACCTACACTTCCTGGAAAAGTCTCTTCGTAGTGGGTAGGTTTGTTCACCACCATCTCCCACAACAAAAAAGTTGCTTAGACTTTCTTCTCTGGTGCACTTCCATGCTTTTTCCTACCGTTGTACCAGAAGCAAAGAGAAGTTCTTATTCCATATATTCATATTTGCCCTTGAAACACTCCAGACTATACCCCATTGTTTTTTTTTTTTCTGCTGTGGATGAAAGTTTCTTGGCAAGTCATCTTCAAAGAAATTATGACTGTGAATCCATAGGCAGAGCTGCTGAACTGCAGTGTGGGCTTCCAGGGGCTAGGAAGCACTCAGAAAGTCAGTTGTTTCTCAAAAGGGGAAGAAAGGCTTTTTGCCCTCTGTTTCCTTCATAAGAAGGATGATTTTGTAATTAAGATGTTTGACAGAGGCAGGTGGGTTGTGCTGGTTTCTGGCCTTCCCTCATGCTCCCCATGGATGAAGTCTCTGTCTGGGTAGGTTGGATGATCCTTATGATCATCTACATGGACACTGAGACCCCAGAATGGGCACAGCTTTCAGGCTTCTCAACAGACAGCAGGATTTTGGGTCTTATTGCTTGGCCTTAAGTTTGGAGAGACTCAGAACTCTTCAGGCATCCAGCACTTCATGGAATCATATAACTGTTTGGTCTGGAAGGGGTCTTTAAAAGTCATCACTTCCTGCAGTGAACAGGGACATCTTCAACCAGATCAGCTTTCTCACAACCCCATCCAACCTGACCTTGAACGTTTACAGGGATGCGGCTTCTACCACCTCTCTGGGCAACACGTGCCAGTGTTTCACCACCCTCTTTGTAATACATTTAATCCTAATATCTAGTCTGAATCTACCCTCTTTCAGTCTACAACCATTACCCCTTGTTCTGTCACTACAGGCCTTGCTAGTAAGTCTGTCCCCATCTTTATTACAGGCCCCCTTTAAGGATTGAAGGGCTGCAAGAGGGTCTTCCTAGAGCCTTCTGCAGGATGAACAACCCCAGCTCTCTCAGACTGCCTTTACAGCAGAGGTTCTTCAGCCCTCTGATCATTTTTATGGCCCTCAACACTAGTGGGGCCATCCACCACCAATACAATAATTTCAGGCAAATGCAGAGAGGTCCTCACTGCTTACAACAAGAGGCAGAGCTACTCTTCTCCAGGTAAAGAGGGTAAATCTGGGTTCCTTCTGGGGCACAATGGAGAAGGGCTGCAAGGCTGCACTATAACCAGGGCTGGGGTGCTGGTTTGGAGACAGTCATCAAGTCACCATGTCAAGTTGTTTTGAAAGTAGCATGCTAAGGGCAATGCTCTTATCAGATGTGCATGCAGCAAATAAAGGGTCAGATCCTGCTAGAAGCAGCAAGGTGCTGAGCAGGGCCCTGCTTGCCAGCAGCCCCAGGAGAGGAGGGTACACAGCACCTTGCCAGGGCTGCTCGGAGCGGTGCAGGATGGAGTCCAGCCTGTGCTTTGCTGCCTACCCACTCGCTCACATCCTGTCCTGTGTGGTTAGAGCACTCTGAGCTGCAAGTGCAAGAGCTGGTAACAAAGCACAAACATCTCTGCAACCAAGCCAGAGTTTGACCTTGGCAGGTCAACCTGTTCCTAAATATAGCATCCAAATCACAAGTGTGGGATAGCACCAAGGTCTTTGTGGGCAGCAGTTCAGTGACTGGGCAGAGGACAACCCATGGCTAAGGCCCTGGCTGGTGCTCTGGAGTCAGGTAACCTGCCACCCCTCAAGCTGGAAGCTTTGGGATGAGGCTTCCCATTCCAGCCCCGCAGTGTCACTTTTGCTTTCTAAAGGCTCGAGGGGTTCCTGGGATCCTTGGGTGCCTATGTCCTGAGGACTGCCCATGTGTCCCAGCCATCCAAGGTCTGCCTTGTTCACCACAGCAGCACTGCTATCACAGCCCCACAGCAGTGTCCTCCTGGCAGGACTAGGGTGACTCAAATAGTGCTGGACATGTACCCTCTGGGTGGCAAAAGCCTTGGCTTTGGACTCAGTTCCTTGGGCTTGTAGGCACACTGTCCATGGGATCAAGCCCACAGGCAGCCTGGAGGCACTGTCAAGCCCCTTTAAGCCCAACTTTAGTTAGTCCTTTTTAACTTAAAATTGGTGTTATCTTTGGAAAGTCTAGCCCTGGACCCCAAGCAGGGGTCTGGGCTGACACTGAGCTCCTGGAGACTATCCCTGCCACAGCAAGCTTGCTACAGGCAAAAAGCTGTTGCCTGGTGGGCATCCCCAAGGACACTGCAAGCAGCTGAGGGCCATGAGGCCACAGCAGGGAGCAGCACCTGCTCCCCAAAGTCCTCACCCAGTGCCTCAGCCCCACAGCAATCACCGACATTTTCCAGAGCTCTTCAAAGTTTCCTCTGAATTTAACACTCGCATTTGGGGGAAGTCTCCACATGAGAATCAAAATGACATGAGAAATCATCACTTAATCCTTTCCCCGAATCCTGAGTGTCAGGACTGAGAGGCAGCCCATAAGGTGTGAAACCACAGCAACGAGTGTTGCAGAGAGCAGCAAGAGAGGTTTTGCACAGCTATTCCTGAGCCCTGGCTGTCCCTGGCAGACAAAACCTCTTCAAACCTGTTTCTGGACAGCCACCATCACAGTTTCACTGAAACGAGAAGAACCTGTAGGTAAGGCCGGAAACCCAACCGCATGGCCAGGCCCATCACACTCACCTTGCTGGGGAGGCTGGAGCTGACAACAGCCTTGGAGGGGCTGCTGGATACGGTGAGGAGGATGGCAAAGGACTCTGGGCTTGGGTACCCAGCACCAGACGTTGCCGGAGGGCTGGCCAGCTCATGCTGCAAACCAGGAAACGGAGAGTCACTAGTCACTGGCACCTGGATGGGTAAAACTGCGTGGAAAATATGACAGTGGGGATCCTGGCAGAGTTCTGTCAGTAGGAAGGACAAGCTGGCGGCTCCTCTTCAGAAAACCATTGGTCCACATCAGCAATCCAGCCTGTAGGAGCCACTTCCTCCACCCCACACAGTCCTGTGGCTTCTCTGGCTTGAGCCAGGAGTCAATGCCAGTAGTGCCAGATGGACCAGGAGGAGCCAGCTGTGCTCTGGGGAAAGCAGAGCCCTCTCAGGCCGTCCTGTCATCAGCACTGTTCAGAGTCCAGGGGAACAGAGATGCTGCAGGGCGTGCGGTGGCATTGACCTCTGGGGACATGCTCTGTTGACACCTTACTGCTTCACATGGATGACAGGAATCGGGCGAAAGACCCAAAGGCCTCAAAACCCATGTTATTCCACGTCAGGGCCACGTAGCATCATGGTTGCACATCCTTGACCAACTGGCTGCTGTAGGAGCACATGGGAGCATAGCCTTGCAGAAAGAGGGGCATGGTCGAGAGAAACAAAGAGCCACGGAGAGAGGACCCAACACCAGAGGGAAGAGTCTGCCTGCGTGGGATAACCCCAGGGAAGGTGAAGTCACCCCTTCACCTGCTGATGAGCCCACCACTCACAAACCAACAGTTTTCTTTCGTGCCCCAAACCCTCTGAATAGAACCACAGCCGTCCACCCATGAACCCAAACGGGTACAGTTCCTCCAGCCAGATAACCCCTGGGTGAGGCAATGGGAAAATGTGATCCATCGCTTGCATTCCTATTGACCCAGCTGCGGTATTTCCGCTGATCACCACATTGTCTCCACTTGCACTCGGCACTTAAAATTTTGTTTACCGAGAAAATATCCGGCTGCCTGCCCCAGTCATCTGTCAAAGGCATTTCTGAAGGCAGCAAGGTGAAAGCTGACAAGAAGAAAATGAGATGACTTTTTTCTTTTTTGGGTGCCCACTGCGGTTTCATGACTAGCTCTTAAAAATGTGCTGCTCACACCATACACTCTTAACAATTCATAAGAGGCAGGAGCAGTGTGGTACTAAGAACAATACATTCAAAAAGAAGATTTTATTCTGAGTCACAAAAGGAGTTTGCCTGAGATGCTGTGGGAGAGAGGCAGAGAGGAACCTATAAAAGAAACTTGAATTAGTCCTTTCAGCACAGGGCCATGGCCAAAAGGAAAATTTGAGCTTTTCTACCATTTACTTTGTCTCTTTTTTTGATTTTTCCCTCTTCTGCATCATCTGAGCTCTTGTGTCTCCAGGACAACGCCAACACCTGAGAGGAAGAGAGAACAGACACAGCCAGAACACCGCAGAACATCACCAGCATCCGGAGAAGGAAAAGTTGTGTTGCAGTTTCCGTTCATTTTCTACCTT
This sequence comes from Apus apus, assembly GCF_020740795.1. Taxonomy (NCBI): domain Eukaryota; kingdom Metazoa; phylum Chordata; class Aves; order Apodiformes; family Apodidae; genus Apus; species Apus apus. The sequence continues at coordinate 12,933,444 of NC_067293.1, read as the reverse complement.
CTCTTGGGAGTCCAGAGCAGCAAGAAGCAGCCCCAGGGGTAGAAGAGGGCAACAATACTTGTGATGGTCACATGTCTCCATGGAAGAAAAGAGCAGAAGATGGTGGCTGTAGCCACTACGGGGGTAATGGCAGGCTGCAGCAGCACTGCTCATCATGGTCCTCAGCCACGGAGACACCTGTGGATGTCAGCAAAAATCCCAGGCTCAAGCAAATTAACATGAGCTGTCCCAGGCTCCTGCTGCCCAGGAGGGAGATCAGAGCAGCCTGTGGAGCACCATCTCCACTGTATTTTGCCCAGAGGTGTGAGGGGATGTCTGCACTTTCTCTGCCACCCTGTGGAATGGCAACAAACAATGGGAAATAGCTGCAGGGCACAGCACTGGAGTGCTGCTGTCCCTCTGAGCTGTCCTCCAAGGCCATAAACTCTTGTGTCCCCTTCTCTCCATCTCTCCTGGCCTCCCCACCCTGCTGAACCATCCACAGATGCATCCTGAGCCAACCTTTCCCAAGGGGAACGAGGTGAGAGCCGGGAAAGGCAGAGAAACAAGCCCAAGTGACCCTGTGGAGGATGGAGGGCCCCAAATGACACCTGGCTCATGTGCCACATCCAAGCGGTGACACCAGCCTTGCTGTGCTGAGCCACGGAGAGCAACCGCCTCTAAAGTGCTGATGCTGAGCCTTGCCTAAGCCGTGAAACCACAAATGGCACTAGAAACTTCTCGCAGTGACAGCTGCACCTACTTCTCCCAGCTTCCTAAAAATAGAGCCAGTCTGGGGAGCCCCAGCCCTGCCGAAGGAGCCCAGAGGGGCAGCGACAGGGAGCGCTGGGCTGGGCCGCGGGAGCTGCTTTGCCGGGACCGGCGACCACCAAAGCTGTAGAGAAAAGCCCCAGCGAGGCTCTGCCCTTTGGTGTTGCAAAAGGAGCGGGTGGGAGTGGGGAAAGGCAGAGCCGGCGGGCGGCTGCGGGGCCGCCAGCACCAGGGGCTGCCTCCCACGGCGTGGTGCGAGGGGCGGGTGGGTGGGGAGGGTCCCCACCTCGCCTGTGCATCGCCCCCTCCCTCCGTCCCCTACCCACCCTGTCAGGTCGGGACCAAAAGGCAGCCAGGATGGTGTCTTCTGCATCCGTGTGGGATTCAGAAACCAACCAGAAGGAGGAGAGGGGGATGCTGCCATGCCTCCCTACCCTGTGCCCAAACCCAGCCCTGCTGCAGCAGGGCCACCCACCCCTGGCTGCCCCTGCCCCACAAGGGTCCCCGGCCACCTGGGTGGGAAATGGCCTTGGATCAGTGTTTGTATTATGCCCTAAGGAGGATTTCACCATTCTTAGTCAAAGTTCAGGAGGCGATGTCACGTGCAGTTCTGGGCTGGGTAGGGTTTCAGGGATTTGGGGTGGATTTTGTCATGGGAGGTGGGTGAGGTGCAGCTCGGATCAGCTGCCATCCTGCAGCACCTTCCCCTCCATAGCCCCCATTTGCAGTGACCCCTCCTGCTGGCTGAGCCCTGGGCCTGGGCAGCACCAACATCACTTGGAGTAAATCATGGCTTGAAATTACCAGGAGATGGGCAATCTCCCAGGGTTAATTTGGAAGCCACCAATTTAATCTTCTGCCTTTCTCTCCTGCGTTAAATCACATTCCCCCTGGCAAGTCACTATTAATATACATTACTCATCTTTTTCAAAACCCTCTCACCATAGGGCTTTCTTCATCTCTGTGGCTCTTCGCTGCACTCCCTTTCAGCCTTCACTGTCATTTCTCCCCTCTCCCTCTGTTGACCTTTGAATCCCCCGGGAAGCTGTGCTCATCCCTCAGGATCACTAGGATCCACACGGGGCCACACACAGCTCCAGGATGAGCACACAAGAGTGACATTGCTGGCAGTGGCAGATCAGCTAACAAGGGTGAGCCACTAAAAGGGTGAGGGACAGACAAGGAGATACTGCTCTGACCTGAGGGCTTTAGGAAAAAAGCCTTTATCCCCATGCTCTGAGCCAGCCACACAAGTGCTGCGAGGAGCTCTGTCCCCACATGGTGCCAGCCCTGCCACTGCTGCCCCACCACAGCGTGAGTCCTTGCCCCCCACCCCCAGCTGGTTTGCAGCAGCCCCAGGCACAGCTTGGTCCTAGGCCAGGCTGCAATGGCCCGAGCTTTGGGGCATCATCTTGCAAACAAATCCATCATAACATCCCTGTGAGCCTGCCAGAGCCTCAGGAGAGCAGATGCTAAAACAATTCTGCCATCTACTGACTTCTCCAGCTGTCTTCCCTGCCCTGGTAAGAAGCAGAGCTGGCAACTTACACAGAATCATACCATCGTTTTGGCTGGAAAAGACCTTTAAGATCATCCGTTAACCCAGCACTGCCAAGGCCACCACTAAACCATGTCCCTCAGCACCACATCTACACAGTTTTTAAATCCATCCAGAGATGGTGACTCCACCACTGCCATGGGCAGCCTGTTCCAGGGCCTGACAATCGTTTCAGGGAAGAAATGGTTCCTAAAATCCAATCTAAACATCATTACATGAAACCAGCTTCACTGTGCAAATAATGTATCCGAGTGGTGGGAGCACTGCTAACAGGCAATAGGTAAGTCCCTGGTAGGTTTGTGAATGCTGAAGGTTAAAGTATCAGAAGAACTATTAAGAAATCCAATTTATTGTATGGACAGAAAATGGTTCCAACTCACTCCATCCAAGGAAGAAAGCCTTTATAAAGGTAGGATTGGGGTACACTAAACCCTTCAAGGGGAATGTTCAAATGACATGAATCCCAAGTTACAAATCCCTGGAAATTCTTGGAAGAGGAAGGTCTGAAAAAAAATCTGGGACAGCTTGGACATATATGTCTAACCTCAGGATGCCCTTTGAAGAAAGGTAAATCCTGGACAAGAGTTTCACTTCTGGATTGCAGTCACAAAACTGTAACACCATCTGTCAGCTGGATAGCTGGAGGAAGGGGAGAAAAATCTCAGAGCTGACCTAAAGCACAGCCAGGTCTAAGTCTTTAATATAAGCCTTCATGCCTGCCTCTAAATAGCTGCTTTGTTAATTTGTAAACTTCCATATGGAGTTTCTTCCTTCATTTTTACCTCCTCTCCCCCTTGTGTTAAAAATAGCTTTAACATATTTGGTAAATACTAAAGCAATTCCCTGGTATGAAGGAAGAAAAAAAAATAACTCGTTCAAAATTAGTCATGAAAAAAGAATCCTGTGTATCAGTGAAATTTGATGACATCACACTGGTAGCATATACAATAACATACATGATGAGCCACATGATGTTTCTTTAATACGATGTGGCTGAAGTTTGTTTCAGTCAGCTAAGAGGCAATGAATAATTTGATGACTCACTCATATTCCTGAAGATTCCTTGAGGTTTAAATGCCTCAAGCATAAACAGCTTCACTAGGCAGCTAGTAAAGAGGCTTAAAAAGTAATACCAATCATTTTCCTCAAATAAGGATAGTTTGTTTATGCTTTCCTTCTGTTCCTCTTGACTAGTTTTTCCTAAGTAGCATAGAACAGCTAATAACTTAGACATACACTGAGGATCAGCATCAATTTATGAACATTACACACTCTGTGAATCTAAAAACCAAATTCTCCTGTTTTTTTGTGCTGAAGGTAATGATTAAAGCAGATGGCCAGTCTGCAGTATTAAATGAGAAAATGACAGCAGCCCACTTACTCTTAAGTGACAGCAGAACATGAATATAGTTTATGCATGCCAGCCACCATAACAGGGTGGGCATATACTTATTTTGGTCAGAAACATGACAACCCCTTCTCTCAAAGTGACCTAAGAGCAGCAGCATCTTAAAAAAAAACAATAAAAAAAAACACCACAAAAAACACCTTCCGAATCAGAAAGACTCCTGGGCCATAAAATGAACCACTTTTGAGGTAAGATTATGTTTAAAGACAGAGCTGGGGCAGGAAGGTGAGAGTCAGAGAGTCTGGGGACTCTGGACACTTACCCCAGCTTTGCACCAACATGTCCTGGTGGTCAGGAGGACCTCAGGAGCACTGACACAGCAGTACAGGCAGGACCAGCCTCCCTCCTGCCCTCACCAGGCTGTTGATGAGAGGAGGCACTTGGAAATCTCTCTGGGAAAGGGGGCTTAGAGGCAGCTGAGCCCACAATGCAGGGGGGACCAGCAGGCTTGAAGCCTGGTCATGTCTCCCTCCTTCCCACTCTTCCCTGTATGGGAAGAGGTGAAAGCAGCCTTTGCTCCTCTACCCTGCTCGCCTTTTCCCAGCCCCCTTCTCCAACCAGAATCAATTACAGGTGTGAAATCCTCAGGTGAAAAGGGTTTAAAGTCAAACGCAGCTAAATCAGATCCTGCTGTACCATCACCCTGACGAGGAGCAGGAGCTGAGAGGGACACCTTGTAGTGACCTTCAAATACCTGAAATGGGGCTATAAGAAGGCTAGGGAAGAGCTGTTCACAAGGGTATGTAATGTTAGTACAAGAGGTAATTGTTTTAAGCTAGAAAAGGATGGATTTAGGTTGGACATTAGGAAGTTCTTAAATATGAGGGTGGTGGATCACTGGAACTGGTTGTTGAAAGAGGTGGTGGAGGCCCCATCCCTGGAGACATTCAAGGTCGGGCTTGATGGGGCTCTGAGCAATCTGTTCTAGTGTGAGATGTCCCTGCTTATTGTAGGGGGGGTGGACTAGATGACCTTTAGAGGTCCCTTCCAACCCAAGACATTCTATGATTCTATGACTTGGGATGAGCTGCATAAGGAGACGGAGGAAAAATGAGATGGTCACTCAAGACACACAACTGCATCTCTCAGTGCCTGTACTGAGTCACACCCCAGACCCAAACCAAGGCCAAGTGCCTCCAGCCACAGGCAGCAGCAGAAACTGGGGATATCTGGTAGATATTTATTACAAACAAGCCCTCCCATTGTTAGTGTTTTAAGATAGCTCCCAAAATGCAGACAAAGAGACTATGTTTAGGAAGGAGACACTTATTTATTGCAGGTTTGTACAAAGCTGGGTGCCTTTCCACAAAGCAAGCACAAACCAAATTAGGTTTTTCACAATATATTTATACACAAAGCTATAAAGGCAGTAACCTTCCAAGTCCACCCTCCTTACAGTAATGGATTAGCAATTTACATATGGTTATAATATGGTTACATCACTATTTCTACTATCAGGCATGCTCAGGGGAAAGGTCTTCACATGGGCAGGGGTCTTTTTGGCCTGGAGGTATGATTTTTAGTATGATAATGACATTATAATGAGCTAAGTTTACCTAAAGGACACAATACCGCAAGTTCTACAACTCCGACCACCCAAGACTGGTTCAGCAGTCGATGTTCTTGATTTTGATTCTTCTTTATCACCTTCTGGATTCCTTAGATCCAATTATCTGTATAGACCTCAAGTCTTCTCTGCCAGGTTGGTGATTTACATGGGACACCCTTAAAGCCTCTTGATTAATTACCTTCTGCAAGGCCTGGTCATTCCAGAATGTCCTTGCTCAGTGCTGGCTGTGGTACTAATTGTGTGCCTCTCGGGCTACAGTTTTAACTTGTATATATGTAGAGAGTCCATCTTGCTCAAAGTAATCACATCATTCTAACTTTCTGAGTTATTTTTCAACACCATGACACTCTTCCCCCCAAATCCCAGCAACTGGTTTCAGGAGTTGCCTGTGGTAGCCTGGGTATCCAGCTATCAGAATCAACTGGTGGTGGTCCTGTTCTCCTTAAACCTGTGATGTCCTCCTCTTGCTGTGTTCAGTATTGGAGGCTGGGTTTTCACGAGTTATAATTTGCACAGTTATTTACTGTTTGAACACAAATAATAATGCAAATTCTTTTAATGCCTTTTCTCTCAGGTTTTACTTCTGGGAACACAGAAAAAAAAGCCTTGAACGATCCCGTTCACCTCCAGCAGAGCATCAGGTGCTGCCTTGGAGAAGTGACCTCTTACCTTTTGTGTTTATCCTGAGCTGCCTTAGAGGCAATAACCGTCATGGCATGGATGTAAAGTCTGAGCAAGCGTGGGAGCTGGAGGGAAGTGTATGATTTTGCTTTATCCCTTTTAATCTGGTCGGACGCTTTGCAGTGAGGTCTGTTCCTTGCATCTGCTGTTTTTGGCCCTGAAGTGTCTGCAGTTCCCACACCTACCAGAGTGTGAGCGTTCAGCTGCTAGAAAGCTTGCCACCTAGTGACAACTGACTGGCCAGCTTTGCAGGGAAAATGCTCTTGTCAAATACATGAAGTACCTTCTTAGCCTTAAAAGTGTAGAAAAAAAATAAAATAACAAGCATTAGCATAAAAAAAAAAAAAAGGAAATTCTAAAGCTGGGGTTCTTTTCTCAGCTCCCCATAATGGAATATTAACATTATTAACTATCAAGTTTTCCATCAAATACCACTTTACCATTTGATATGGTCAGCATACACATTCATGATGCCAGATTTTTCGGTGAAAATAATTATATCATGTCTTCGCCATTTTAATTCTAAGTACCCTAAAAGAGGCCATACCAACTATCCTATCCCATCTCTATTATGACAATTATTTGCCAGATTCTTACCTTTAGCTTTCCAGTCTTTCATTTGATCCCATTACTTTCAGTAAAACTTCCCTCTACCATCGTTAAGGGCGAGAAATTGTTAACTGTTCACAGCATGGGGTAGAGTCACCCCTTAGTTATCTATAAACTGCTGGAGTTTAGCACTTTTAATCCCTTTTTCAAAATGAATTGCCTCCTCTCCACCAGCCTGCTGCTGTTTCGCTGTTCGCTCCGCGTCCCATGAATGACAGGAGGTAATTTTCAATACTCCATCATGACACCAACACGTTCCTTTTTGTAGTTAAGGAGGGGAATATGTTTCTTTCGTATGCAGTTGATACTTTCTGCAGGACTTTAAAACTTATTAGACAAATAGTGCTAGTCTGTACTAAAACACACTGACTGGATTATTAAACGCGTGTTTTCCGTCTTCACTGTTGGGTCTTTTTGGAAGCACGCAGCTGGCACAACGGGATACAGAGCCTGCTCTTCCTGCTGGATCGCGCCGGGGCGGCAACACGGGGGGCTCCGGGGAACACCTGCCGGGAGGTGGGGTAACCGGGAGGGGACACAGCCGAGGTGGGGACGCAGCACTGAGGGGACACGCAGCGCTGAGGGGACACGCAGCCCCGAGGGACACGCAGCGCTCGGGGCCACCCGGCGCGAGCGGCCGCAGAGGCGCGGGGCGGGAAAGGGGCGGGCGCGAGCCGCCCGCGCGCCCGGAGCGGCGGCCCCGGCAGCCAATGGGGTGCGGGCGGCCCCGCGCGCTGCCCCCCCTGGCCCCGCCCGGCGGCGGCGCGTGGCGGGCAGGGCGCGCGCCCCGCGCATGGAGGCGATGCCCTGTCAGAGCCCGCGGCTCGGGCCGCGCGCGCAGGACGAGCAGGCGGGGGGCGCGGGGGGCGCGGGGGGCGGCGGGGCCCGGCTGATCCGCTTCGCCGAGCCCGGCCAGGACAGCGGCTGCCCCAGCCCGGACAGCAGCAGCGGCGGCGGCAACGGGATCGAGGCGGCGCCGGCGCCGCCGATCGGCGCGGGGGAGGGCGGCGCGGCGGCCATCGGGCCGCAGCTGAAGCTGCTGCCCATGAACGACCAGCTGCGCGAGCTCCAGACCATCATCAGGGACAAGTGAGTGCCCGGCGGCGTGGGGGGCGCCGAGGGAGGCCGCGGCGGCGGGAAGCGCGGCCTGAGGAGGAGCCGGGACGGCGGCTGAGGGGGATTCGCCGCTCGCCGGGCCGCCCTTCCCTCAGGCCCGCGGGCCCGCCCAGCCCTTCCCGTTCCCGGCGCCGCTGCCCGCGGCTGCCCCTGGGCCGGGCGGGCCGGGGCGGCCTCTCGGCGGGGCGAGCCCCGGGCCGGGCGGGCAGCCGCGGCCCTGCAGCCATTTCTGGTGCCGCGTGGCCGCGGGGAGGGGAGGGGAGGGGAGGGGAGCGCGGCCGCCGTGCGGGCCCGGCTGCCCCCGCCTCAGGGCCGGCGGTGACAAAGACCTTGTGAATGCGGCGGCTTTGGAAACACGTTTTTTGCGCTCCCCCGTGGGAGGTTGTTCGGTACCTCCGCGCGGCGGAAGGCTCGGAGCTTGCTGGGCGCAGCCCCGTGCCAGGGAGCAGCGAGCCCCTCCGAAGGGAAGCCGCAGCCTGGTGTCCCACCGCCGTGCCCGGCAGGGTCTCACTGGGTGTTCTGTCCTGCCCACAGGATGGGGCAGGAACCTTTCCGAGTGTCGGGAGGTAGTTGTGAGCACGGTGTTCCCTATCATGTTATCCCATTGGCATACCCCACCACGGCTTGTGTGCAGTGGCAGGCTGGCCTGTGCCCCTTTACTGAATCCTACCTCAAATAAGCACGTGCAGCCTTCCCACAAGGCTGGATCGCTGTTGCACTGCCTCACCAGTCTGCAAGAGTATGTTAACAACCCCGTGTCCCCTTCCTCCTGCCCGTGGTCAGTGAGACACCAAAGGACAGCAGCTGGGTCTCGTGGAAGTGGATTAAGATAACGTGGGTACAGGAGCATAGACTGGATTTAAAGGTTGGTGAAGCACAGGTGCCAGGTTTGGGAATAAATGGCAGGGAAAAATCACAGGAGTTTGCTGAAGTTTAGGACTACCATGTTAAGGCAAGTGTAAGGGCAGAGTCTTTGCAGTCTGTTTTAGTGCGGGTGAGTGTTAAGAGTTTTGGGTCAAGGATGGCCAGTAGGAAACAGATCACAAAGGCAGCCTGGGAGACCTGGAAGTAAGAAGAATACGGGAGAAAAGTGGGACCAGCTGAAATTAAAGTGAACTGGAATCAGGTGCTTGAGGAGCAGGGACTGGAACAGATTAGGCAAAAATAGTATTTTTGGAAGAGTAAGTTGGGGGTAGCATATAGACTAGACCATGAAGGGCTGGCAGGAATGGGAGTGGAATAGTAAGGAGGGTGGCAGACAAGGCGAGAACAGTTTGTTTAGCTAGGGCACTTTGCTGGAAACAAGAATGGCTTTTTTGAAGGCGTCATTTTCCATTGTTGTCACTGCTTGTCACCACAAGTCCTCGCTGCCACCATACCTTGTGAGACATGAAGGTGTTACTCCAGTTTTATAAATCTTAAGCTGAAGTCCAGAAATCTGTGCCAAATTGCACCCCACTGCTGATCATCCAATGTGAGATAATTAAGACTGAATGTCTTAATTATACATTAGCTTCTCAGATATTGAAAGTGTGCCTCCCTCTGATCACATTTGTAGCTGTGATTGTTCAGCACTTGGAAGGTGATATTATAAGGTATTACATTTAGCATGCAATGTATGACAGACATAAGTAGTGGCCATCTATTAAAAGCACAGTTTGGCTACTGTGATGCAAGAACCACCAGCAGACACACAGGTGTGAAAGCAGGTTTTTTTGATAGAGTGATCAGGTTCTGAGTAAAACCTTCTCTTTCTGCAACACCTGGGCTTTCTAGTCTGCAGTAACTAACGCAGAGCAGATACCTTCTTCCCCATGTGACTTTTCTGTCTGTGTAGTCTACGCTTGGTTTTTCCTGGTTCTTGAGTGCTTAACTTTGTAGCTAAGATCACTAATACATTTTTATGCAAAACTAATAATCATCTCTCAAAGACAATACCTACATTAATTTCATTAGCTGGCAGGAGCCTTGTTACCTTAAACTACTTTTGTGTTTTGTTCGTTTTTTAACCTTCAAAGCATTGTGGAAAAACGTGCAGGCAGGAGCACACAAAGGTGGTGTAGTCTCCATGCAAGGAGGGTAAGACCACACAAAAGATCTCTGCAGGTGAGAATGTCTGCCTGGCAGCTTCCCTGCCGAGCAGAGAGGGAAGCTGTAAGTAGGCTAAGCAGAGAGAGGGGGGAAATCCAAACTGAGTGGTGGCCTATAAAAGGTTTTGAGGTTAGTGAAGAAGAAATAGCACATAGTTCTGATATCTAGGTGAATACAAGCAATTGTACCCAGCTATGGTTTTTATTACTTTGCTGTAAGGAGGTTTTGAACTCTTGAAAATACATTTAATAAGTTTCTGGCTATAGTGAGCTTATCCAGAAAACAGCAGCTGATATTTTAACTTGGAAGAGATCTTTCTTGAAGTTACTTCAGCTTTGTTGTGCAAGACTTTGGTAAGAGGAAGTATAGAATAAGTAAATAATGAATTCATAATAGCTGCAGTGATAAGAAACTGTACTTTATTCTGAGCATGACACTGCCTTGGCAGTGGTGATGTAGCTGTCACTTCCAAGCTCCCGTCCCAGCCGGTGAGGAAAACTGGACAACAGCCTGCTCAGAAAGGCAGGTGTAGCCTTTGCATGCAATGAGAGTAGAGAAACATAATTTTTATGTTCTGTCCCAGAAAGTCAGTGGCATCTCAATAAATAAAAGACCTTGGCTGGCCTATTTCAGTGCCTGTCATTCAGAAATATGTTAAAATGTGCTCAGCTGCAAGGCTGATAGGATTTTGTGTACACTGGTTAGAAACTGTTGCAGTAGCCTTTCCCTGAGCAGGTGTAATCTGCCTTAAAAAACACTCTATGACCACTGTAGCACTCAAACCGATTGCTAAAAGAAACTCCTCAGAAGTATTGCATTGGTGAAAAAGCAGCCAAGTGGCTAAGAGGAGCTACTGGTTAAAAAATCCAATTTAAACTGACAAAAGGGTATATTCACATACACTGCTTGGGGTAGAGGGAAAAGCTGTGTCATCTACAGGTCAATTAGATAGCTATCACTTAATCTTTCTTTCTGGATTAAAAAAAAAAGAACAGGTAGCACCAGAGCTGCCTTAACTCAAGGAGGTTATTTAGATTACTTAATGCTGCAGCAGGTGGATGTTCCAGGTGCAGCAATCACCTGAAAAGGGCAGAAATTAAAAGGCAGGGCATGGGGGAGAGAGAAACAGAACAAAAGTAGGTAAAAAGTAATCGATTTAGGAGTAGTAAGGAAGGGATAGGTTCTCCCAGTGCAATGCAAGTTAGAATCAGGAATGCTTGTGTGGAGTTAAGGATGGTCAGGCTAGATGCAGAAGACCTCAGGGACTCTATTTTCTCTGTCGTGTGAGCTGCTCAGAAAGGTGGAAAGCTCTTTCCTTGTTCCAGAGAAAGAAATTACAGCCTTTCAATTGAAATAACTGTCCATTTTATAAAAGAAAAACCCACCTTCATGTGGCTGGTCATTGTATCCTGTGGTGGGTTCAGAGGCAGCTGGCAGGAGCAGTAATGGCTGTTTGATAGGCTAAAATGACCAGGTATTTGTTTTGCTTCGTTCAAGTTAATGAGAACTAGGTCTGTGTACCAGAGTCGGGCAGATGGACAGGTCACCTCAGCTTGGGGGGGCCTGGGCTTGCTCAGCTCTCCTCAGGCTTGTTCACATTTCTGTCCAGCCAGTGCTTTAAGGGGTGGGCAGATGCCTTTTACACTGTGTGTTGGGTATGTTTTGGGTCCTGCACTGGGGTGTGAACTGATGGGATCAAGTACTGAATGTTTGTGAACAGGTCCTCTTTCTAAGGGGAGTATGATCCCAAAGTCATTTCTGGCCTGCACAGATTAGGACTATGGATCTGGAAGCTGAAATGAGTGTTGCAGCAGTTTGTAATGTAGAGCTCTGGTTTCCATAAGAAGCAAATTCAGTAGCTCAGATTTGTAGTGTCATTCTAACTCCTGATTTAACAATAGACATGATTTGAATGTGTAGGTATTTAAAGGTTATTGTGTCTGTTACATGAGAACATTCTGTTGTGTTCTGCAAAGGCTTCTTATTCCTCGGGGATCTGAGTGAACACTATAGAAATGAAGACAGTGAAGTGGTAGGACAGGCTATCCTGACTGCTGTACAGAGTAGGGTGATGCAGGAGTGTGTAACCCACCCATGACAAGTAAAGATGACTACTGCCAGTGAGGAGGGTGGCATCCCTTTCACATACCACCTGCCCCAGCCCAGGCACTGAAAAAAATGAAGTACTGAAGTACATTAAGTGGTGAAGTGGTGCTGCAGGTAGAACATGGTCCTGTTTCCCAGCTACATCATCTCCCCTCAATGGCAGCAATTTGTCCAGTCCCTTAAGTTTTCTTACAAAGGCCTTTTAGAAATTCCATTTAGGAAAGCAGCTTTTTTTTTTTTTTTTTTTTTTTTCCAGTATTGCCTTCACAGTACCTTGAGTGTCTTTCAAGAAATCCTCCTGTAAGGTAACTACAGAAGCAGGAATTACTGGAGTCAGACCATGACCTCCACAGCCTGAAGCCATAGCAGTAGTTGTAACCAGTCCCAAGTGCTAAAGCAGGAATAAACCCTGCAGTTAGCTTGTTACGGTACAGTCCCACAAAACATGCCTTCTTACCCCTTGACACTCACACCTGACTTGAACTGCACACCAGCCCTGCTTCCGTACTTTCAGAAACAACATGAGACTAATTTATATTGTTTAATGCAATATTCCTGTCAGGTTTTAATGCCTCACTCTTTTAAAACGTTGCCTTGTTATCTGATTAAGAAGGTGAAAAAGCTTCTAGTCTGCCATCAGTTGTTACTTTCTATACTTCTGTCTGATATTTAAGGTGAACAGTTACAGTGTTTTCACATCAGCCTTTTTTTTCTGGCCTGTAGCAATTCTCATGTGATGTGGGGCTTGAAATCTGGTCACAGCTTCCCCAGCAGCTGCTGAACAAGAGGTCTGTCATTTCCCATATTATTATTATAATTTGTCTCTCATTTTATTGCAGCTTTGTTTTCTGTTTTCCTCCTCCCCTCAAAAAACCAGACATAACTGACTAAGGGTGTTCAGTGAACTGTGCACAAAAACATACATGTCTCTCTGCAAGGACAGAATAGTTAATTTAAAACCTAATAATCTGTATTAATACCTCATAGTATTCACTCTAAACATGAATTGCTTTGCAGTCAAAAAATGCAGTCTTGACATTGCTGGGTTTGTCTTACCATCTGTTCATGAAATACAACTAAATTTTCTGAAAGAACCCAGATGTGCCATCTGCACACTTTGCTATTTCCCTTTTTAAAATAAAAATTAAGCACACCACAGATGGAAATATCAATCCCTTAAAAAAATCTTGATAAGTTTGTATGATTGTAGGTTTCTGGGGTTGGTTTTTGTGGCTTTGGGATTAGGTATTTTTGAGCATTGATTTTCTGGTTAATGTTAAAGTAGCAGAAAGTTAGGAATATCCTGTCATTACCAGAAAGAAGGAAAAAAAAAAATCAATATTTTTAATAATGTGTTGTTGGCACAAGGAAAGAATGTACATTAGGCTGACACTCTTTTTAAAACTCCCTTTTTTAGTGTGGCTAAGTTACCAGTTGCCCAGTAAATAAGCAGACAAGCCTCTTTGACTTTCCCTCATGTAAACATACTGCAGGATCTTGAGGATTAAATGTAAAACTCTATTTATGGTATTTAAGGAGACATGCAGAGTATCATGGTTTGAAAATGAGAGAGGGGGTATGCCTGCAGTGATTTCACTAAAAGGTACCTGCCTGTGATGTGAATGGTTCTTCTGAGTGTTTTTAGGGCTGTTTATAGGTCTTGGCTCCTTATTTGGAAATTTGTTCTACTCTTATGTGGTGAGAGTTGGTCTTGAGATGCTTGTTAATCCCAGCTCATTTTAGTCTCAAATTCACTGAACTAGTCACACTGCAAATGAATTCCAGATAAGATAGGATGTATATCTCCTGCTTATCATGTGTGTTAACTCAGCCTCAGGGCCTGGGATCTGTGTTATCATTGTCTCATGGTTTCCAATTTACTTAGCAACAGGAAGAGCAAAGCTCTCTAGCTCAGAGGTGTAGGTAATGTACCTGGGGGTGCACATCTGAGTTTATGAGGTGTTTTGGAACTGAGCTGGAATGGTAGGTAGTACAGTGGAAAACATACAGGGTATCACCCTTATGTCTTCATGCTTTAATTGCTTCTGGTGCAGTGCAGGAACGTTGCCAGTAGTGAGAGGCAAACCCTGACTGAGCTCCCTGCAGCTCAGTCTTTGCCACCAAACAGGAAACCCGTGAAGCCGAATCTCTGTGGGATTAATTTTGTATATGGGTAGGAGACTTCTCTGTGAACTATATTGTCTTAGGATATATTGTCCTTGAATTAATACTACTTTTAAGCAATGTTCTTAAGACTATTCCTCAATCTAAAAGATAAATTATTGCCTTTTTTAGGAAATCCAGTAGAGGAGACTTCGTATTTTCTGCTGATCGTCTGGTAGGCGATTTTTTCTTCTTGGCATTGTACTTTGTAGAACTTCCATGAAATGGGTATTTCAGGCTAGAATAATGGTGGTGTGAGAGCAACATTTCTGCACAAAGGCAATTACTGTTTGACAGCAACTGTCTGTGTAGGGACTTCTGTTTCTACTATGGAGTGCTTTCATTTCAAAGTGTTTCAGAAAGCCTGTTATTATCAAACACAGCTACTTCAGGACAGAGGATACTGTTTAAAAACAGATGCACAGAGGCTAGAGATAATTCAATTTTACTTTGAAACAGTACTTTTGATCTTGTGAACAGAGCTGTAAAATTTCTTACAGTTTAGATGTTAACAATCACTTGCATGCAGTAGTGGCTCCTGGCACTTGTGTATTAGATTAATAACTCTTGGTGCATCCACACTGAGAACTGGGTTTTAGCCATACAGCTGTTACTAGCAGAGACAAAGCAATTTGGAGTTTTCACACATTTTAGTAAGTCAAAACAAAAACAGTTGGGAATGCAACATTTATCTCATTTCAATTACATGCTTAAAGAAAACCACAATGCTCACACCCACACGTATACTTTCTTGTGTTCGTGAGGGTGTTTGCTGCTTGCAAATCTACATTTATTTACAAGGAAAGTCTTTCTTTTCCCAGTTAGCAAAAATGAGTCTGGAGATCATTCAGTAATTAGCACCATTTGCTACAGCAGGCAGGTTTCCTGGGATAAACCAAGTCTTAATCTGTGCCTGATCCAGGCTTGCTGAGGGCTTAGGTGCAACCACAGGGGTTGTAAATTTAAGGGACTATTACCAATTCCTAGTAGAGGCTGCCTGTGTACTAGGAACTAGAGCAGAATAGAAGAAGAGAAAAAGAATCTTCCAAGCTGCTCTGCCCTGTTTCTGGAATAGGAAATGTCTAAAGTGAGCAGTGCACAGTCCCAGGAGCAGTTGCCTAATTTCTGTCATCATACAGAGACTGCTGCTTAACAGGTTTCATCTTTGGTTTTGCAGTACCTTTCCATGAGTAGTTCTAGCCTGTGAATCTTTGGCTTAGTAGCAGAGAGAAATTTTACATCTTTAATATGCAGAGCATCTTTCCTGGGCAGTCATTCTGGGTTCAGATGAATGTGTTTTGGTAATTTTGCCTGGGCCACAGATGCAGAACAGCTCCAGGGGAGAGCTGGAGGTTTTCTGGCCGCACAAAGCTGGAAGGATGGGGGGTTTGTATCTGCACCTCTAGTAGATGTTCCTGCTGAACTGGGCCATCTGCATTGGTTGAAAGCCCAGGTGCTTGGCAGAGAATCCCATAGTAGCCACAGCTGGCAGGTGCCAGAAGAAGGAGGTAATTAAGCAATTAAGGGATTTCTACATCTGACTTTCAGCACTTGGTGGTACATTTCCATTGCTGCAGCTGCTGTGGTTGTTCTGGCAGCCCTGTGGCACTTTAGCCTTAGAAATACGGATGTGAAAATAGATCTCAGAGCCTGGCTGATGGGGAACTGAGGGGGCTAAATTTTCCCTTTTTCTCACTAGTATTTTTTGTCAGCAAAATGAACTTGTACTGGTCCTTCACTCATTTGTCAAGAAGAATTTGTCTGTGATGCCTATGCCTGCCAAATAGAAATAAAGCCAGTTTTATGACAGCTGATTAATCTTCCCCCTTCCCTCAATTTTGCTTTGTAATGTCTTAATTTGGTGTGTGGACAAAACATAAGCATTAACCCCAAAAGGTCTCTAAAGTCAGTCAGTCCCTAACTGCTACTGAAGACCCTTCAGGCTGTTAGGTGTTCACCTAGTACTTGTGAAAGCTACTAACATTTGGTACCTTATCTCCATAGATAACAAATCCCTTTAGCTGACTGATCTGTTTGGTTTTACAGATCAGACTGGTGGTTGAAGAGGGCCTGAACCAATTGCCATACACAGAGTGTACTGTCACCACTCCAACAGGTACGTGGGTAATTACTCCTCCCCCAGGTAGGAACAGAAGAAGCTTAACTAATATAAAAAAATAGGGAATTGTTACCAGAATCATAGAATATTTTGAGTTGGAAGGGACCCAGAAGGATCGAGTCCAACTCCCTTCTCCTCGCAGGACTACCTAAAACTAAATCATATGACTAAGAGCAGCTCTGTACATTCACACCCTCTTTCTTCCCCTCAGCTCTTCAAAATAAACCATTTGTATGTCTTTACTTTTAGTTAGAGAAAGATGGACTGAAAACACTGAAATTAGGCAGAGTTTAGGCGGGCGCTCAGGAGGTACCATCTTTACCTTTGCTTCTTTTTAAATAAAATGACAGCTGCTTTATTTACTTCTTGAGCATTGGTATCACATCTGTTCCAGGTGAGTCAGTGATGGATACAGTGATGACATCTCTCTGCATTACACAATTTGACTGGCAGGTCTACAGTTCTTTTGTGTGGACCTTGCCCACTGAGGACACGTTGCCTTGGTGCACAGGCTTTGTTTTCTGCCCTCACCCCTAGCCACACTCTCCCAACTGTGCCCTTTCACTCCAACACCTGTGCCCAGTGAGGGAGCTAGAATGGCCTTAGCTGAGCTCTTCCAGCAGGAAGTGTGTCTTTAGAACTCAGATGCTTCTGCCTGAACTCCTGCTTCTCTATACTCAGCTCTTTCCCTGCAAGCATCTGTAAGATGGTGTAAGCACAGGTGATTTCTGCTCCTTCGGGCTCAGAAGCAGAACACCCCTCATAAAGACATCAGTGACACACTCTGTTCTTTCCCCTTTAAGGGAGCCTTTGGACTGTTTTCAGGCAGGCAGGGGAATATGCAGCTCCTGTAAGGAACATGTCCACACGTTCTTCCCTGCAGTGGTGCTGGGCAAGCTTGTTAGCATGTTAGACCTGAAGAGCTGGGACTGGGACAGTCTTGCTTTGCTGTCTTTTATCTTTGAATTAACAAGAGACCTGAGCTCATGGTACTGATGATTGTGTCTCATGTACATACCATTGCCCTCTTTTCTCTTTCAGTGATCAAGAACACAATGACAGTAGGTCTGTAGCATCATATTTCAGGTCTAACCCTTCCACCTGTAGCACAGGACTGCACTTACTGCTTCTTAGAGGATGCACTGTTTACCTTTATTTTGCATAGTGTCCTTCATTTAAAATAATCACAGAATGCCCGAGTTATAAAACACATATTTGAAAGGATCACGGTTTTTTAAGGTAAAAAAGCACAGGTTCTTTACCAGTGATGGTTTCAGCACTGTTCCCACTGCTCATTTGAGGGCTGCAGGATATGATGAGCAGATTGGTTCACGCTGCCTGTGGAGAGACAGGGAACTCACTGTTGTCCCCTGCTATTCAGGGGAATCTCTGTTCCAGTCACACTGAGGTCACTTAGACCAGTGTCCTCAAAGGGGCATTAAGCTGGGGCAGAAGGAGCCATTGCTGCCACTTACATCTGTTTTTTTTTTCTTCTCACAGGACACAAGTATGAAGGAGTCCGGTTTGAAAAGGGAAACTGTGGAGTCAGCATCATGAGAAGTGGTAGGCAGCTTCTGGTTGTTGAATGAGCACAAATTAAATGTTTTGGAAACCTGTAAGCACCTTCCTTTCAGAAATGTGCACCAACACTTCTCCACAGCAAAGTTTTACCCAAACCTGCCAGCTGTTCTTCTTTCTTAGGTATCCTTAACCACAGAATGTCAAGTAATAAGTTTCATTAACATTTGAGGAGACAAAGAGCTGCAACAGTTTTCCTCTGGCCTCTTCTCTAGCAGCTGTGAGAAGCCAGGCCAACTGTCCTTCCTTGTTTGCCACCAACTGGTTCTGCCCAGAGACAGGTCTCCAGCCACACTCAGGGGTGGGAAAGTGTCTGTTGTTTTGCCCAGTGTGTGGAAACCTTTGGTCTGATGTCAAACCCAGTGGCTCCACAGCTTCCTGCACAGCATTTTGCACCGTGGTGTCTGGGCAGAGCTCAGAGATGTTTCAGCCCAGGAGCTGAGTAACACCACATAGCCTGGTTTTTCTGTCTAAGCAGAAAAAAAAGGACTCTAGTTTCAAGTCTTTTTAACACTTAAAAACAAGACAAAATAAATAAATCTCCTTTTCAGAACCCTTCACCAATTGGAGCTATATTTAATTGCAGTTGTATTTAATCTTGCAATGGTGCTGTTTCTTAGAGTGTAACAATTCCTTGTTTTCCTTTGTGGCTCACGTGGAGGAGAGGCCATGGAGCAGGGGTTACGGGACTGCTGCAGATCCATCCGCATAGGAAAAATCCTGATCCAGAGCGACGAGGAGACTCAAAGAGCCAAAGTGTACTATGCCAAGTTTCCACCAGACATTTACAGGAGGAAAGTTCTTCTGATGTACCCAATACTAAGTAAGTGTCTTTCATCATTACATACAGCCAGACTCATCTGAACAGTAAGTGTCCTGTGAACATTTCTAAATTCCAGGGGCTTTGACTAGTTTTTTTTCTTTGATTTTGGTGACACGGTAGGGAATTTATCAGCCTGTGTCAGAACACATTTTAATGTGTTAATATCAGCCTGCACCAGCACGAATGCAGAGCCAATCATTTGGGCATGCCTGTGGTTGTGAGAAAGGTTAAAGCACTGAAACAATATAAATTCAAATTTTAAAATTTTGCCACAAGAAAAGACTCAAATAGTATTTTTCTCATGCTATTAAAGACATTTATTTATTTACTTATACAGCCCTAGAAGTAAATTACTTTAAAATTAAATACAGTTAATATTACCAAAAGAGCATAATCTGGTAAGAATGGTACGGAGTTTGTCAGGGTGAAGTAACTTTTCCAGTCTAAGATTTAATTCTAGTTCTACCCATTGAGCTCTTAACTGTCATTTTACTGTTTTGGATGAGCTTTCTTTCCTCTGGACTTTGATAAAATCCACTGACATCAGTGCTCAAAACCTGGCCAAGTTGGCTGTTTCAGAGTAGAGATTGTTTTCTACAATTAAGACATGCAGAGCTGATAGTTTTCCAGTGAAAAAGGACAGTATAATTGTTTAGTCACACCCCCATGTTAACACAGGTATTCTCAGATGGCCTGGGACAAGTTCTTCAACCAGGGAAAAATAAAATAAAACTCACTTTTTCCCCTTTTAGGTACTGGTAATACAGTTATTGAGGCTGTCAAAGTTCTTGTAGAACATGGCGTTCAACCAAGTGTCATTATCCTGCTAAGTCTGTTCTCCACACCTCATGGTAAGTTGAGGGGGCACAAGGGCGACAGGGAGTGAGCACAGGAACCTTTAATGGGGAAGAGTTACGTTAGTCACCCGGTGGGGACAGCTCTGAGGAGCTCTGGGCCCTGCTCTGCCCGTGCAAGTTACACCAGAGAGTGAACAGTAGCACATTTGGTGTGGGCAGACAAGTGGGCTTCCAGAAGAGAAAAGGCTTGTTGCACCTAATGGTGAAACTGCAAATAGTAAAGTATTCCTAAAAGCAGGAATCTGCAGAGCTGCCAGGCACAAAAACCACCTCAGTGGCTCACAGATCAATGCCAATCCTGCTGTTGGTCTGGGCTGTGGCAGCCTATGGGTGGTGTGGAGCTGGTCTGCCACCAAAATAACAGTTTTGTGAGGAGCAGGAGTTAAATGAAGCTCCAGACCTGCCCTGCCTTTATGTTAAAGAGCTTAATTTTTAAAAGGGGATCCAAAAAAGGAACTTCTCATCCTGTGAAGTAAGAAAATGGATCCTTGTGTGTCATTTAAAAAATTGGCTACGGCAGAGATCACTATCCAGAAAGTCAGCTGAACTGCCCAGAGTTATTCCTGGCAGTCTGTAACCACCTGGGTGCTTAGATGGGGAGCATGCATGTATGGTAAAGAAAAGAAAAATCTAAGAAAACCCAGCAATCCACTAAATTCAGGAAGTTTTCCCTCATAGGCAGCTAAGGTAGAAACATGGAGACTGAAGAACAGATTCTGACTTGCCTACAGAATTCTGTTAATCATGATTTAACATGTGGTGCTGCCGTACAACTGTGCCATAGTCATTATTGCCTTTTCCCTCTCTCAACAGGTGCCAAATCCATCATCCAGGAATTCCCAGAGATCACCATTTTAACCACAGAAGTTCACCCTGTTGCACCAACACACTTTGGACAGAAGTACTTTGGAACAGACTGACACACTTGGGGACAAACCGATATGACCATGATGGTACAAAAGTTTTTTGTTTTTTTTCTATGTTTTATTACTGTCGAGTTGGCTGAGGGCATGTTTAAAAATCCTTTTGGCCACAGGGGGAAATACTTGACATGGCTCAGGGCTGGTGCGTTACTGCCCGACTGCTGGGCCAGGGACAGGAACACTCTGCCATTACAAAGTTGAGCATCTCAATGTCGAGGTTGTCTAAGTTGCTACACTCTCTGCTTTAACTTATTTATTCTAAAAGCCTGTCTTGCGGCTCCTTGAGAGAGCAAAATAAAACAACTACATCACAAAGGTGTGGACTTAATTTCCAGTGGGAATGTTTATATGATGCCAGGTCAGCTGGCACAGCCCCTCTGCATCCTGCAAAAATGATGGGTGCACTTGGAACTCCGTGTCACTCTTGGCAGCCACTTTGAATTTCTGGCAGATTCTTCAGTCTTTGGTTGGTGGCTGAGAGCTAGACACAAATGACTGAATTTTGGTCAGCATAGATTATTTTTAAATAGTAAAACTTCCACAGTTGTCTAGCTCAGTGGTACCGAATAATGATGCTTCCTATTGTGGTGCATGTGCCCGGGAAACTGGGTGTAGGAAGGGAGGGTGGGAGCAGCACTGGCTACAGGAATTCTACACATACAGTACTGAAGTTTTGCCTTGTGAAGTGTTTGTGGTTGAACAGGTATCACTGACCTTTTGAAAGAAAGGAAAGCTGTGGCAAAAAGTTGAACTCAATTTCTGGTCTGTTTGCAGAGCTAGAAGGCTTAAAGTCAAAAGACAGATGCAGCCCTCGTGGCTCAGCATGCTCTGAAATCCACAATGCAGTAATTGTATCCAGTGGATTAAACATAAACCTGCAGCCAAATACTTTCTTTGGCTTTAAACCCCCTGGCACCAAGTATACAATACTCAATATTAATGAGCTAGTATCTTGCCTTACTGTAACTTTGGGAAGATTAAGATATAAAGACAACATAGTCTACTGTTATTTTTTCAGTATCTGCATGTTCTAAAGTGTGCAGCATTCCAGAATGCCACCACAGGCAGAGTGCTTCATCCCTCTTGTCTCATCAGTTGAATGCAAAGGCTGGGACTGCTCCAGCCAATACCTTGTAAGACAAGAGACAACATTTAGTGATTTATTTATTTGTTTTGACAGATAAAGCAGCAATTTCAATTAAGTTGTTAAGGCTTCCAGAGAGAGAACGTTTTCCTGAGAGCATAGGCTAGGTCATAGGAAATAACCATTCACAACTATAATAAATTAGCCAAAAAAAGGTTTTTTAATGCAGTCCTTGCCTGCAGTACAGTGTGAGCCATGCAGGCTCTAGTATAAACCATAATAGAAAATGACAACACAGAAGGTACAGGACATTCTGCTGTAGAAACCATACAAACACCTGGGGGGTGCACACTGAGCATTCCCAGTCCAGTCAGAACATTTGTTGTACAGTAAAAACCAGTATCCAAAGCTTCCATAAAAACCCGTTTGGTATCAAAAGTCTCAACACCAGCAGCAGCATTAAACAGAGCTCAACTGAACATCCCAAATGGCAGAAGAACCTTTGTGACATTCCCTGGAAAAACATTTTCTTCCTATTAAATGAAGGGGTGAGAAATCAGCATTATTCAGCAGAGCTGTGAGTGGCAGGTCCTTGGCTGAGCAGAATGGAGATCACGGTAGGAGAGATGATGCTCAGCACCATCCCCAGGCCACACTGGGTCACTGGAAACAGCAGAATGTCCTAAGTACAGGGACATTTCTGTCACTGTTCCCAGTGCTGTCCCAGCTGCCCTTGCTCAGGAGGAACAGGGTGTTGGGCTGTGGCTGTTGGCAGCACTGACCTGAGGCAGAGGTAGTGCCTGTGCTGCCCCACCTGAGCTTTCCTGCACCAGGGAGTGAAACCAGACACTGGACTTTGAAACGAGGTAAAAAAACTCCTCATGCTGAATGCTAATATACAGCTAGGGCTGCAGTTCTCTGATCCTGAGTTAATTTTTATCTCTGAGGGACCCACTTTCACAACAAACATAAATGAGTCTCACTTTCAGATGAAAAACAGCTGGAGAGACAGAATTACTTATAAAGTAACTTGACCTTTTCTATTTTACGTGGTACTAGCAAAAGGGATGCTGTTAGAAATTCCCTGCTCCAACAAAGCAATTTGGAATTATTCTGGAAGACCTCAGACTGTGAGCAAGAATCTACACGTTAAGGTAATTGCTGCAGAAGAAGAATGCCCACACCTGGAGTTTATTCAGAGCAGCACAAAAGGTTCCACCTCCCTCCTCACACAAGCTCTTAGTCATAAAAACCAAACCTCCTCCGCCTCAGGAGGCCACGTCTGCACCAGCCCAGGCAGCTCCTGACATCACCAGGACACCAGATGCTGGTATGAGGGATTTCTCTCTCTTACACATCCTCGAGGGTCCTGCATCCTCCAGAAAAAGGCAGGGGAAAAAAAAAAATACACCAACACTTTCAAGAATCCATTGGATTTTAATTTATCTTACAAAGGGAAGTGCTGGTCTTGGCAGGTGCAGCACACACTTTCCTCAGTTTCTAAAGGAGGTAAGGAGGACAATGTTTTTGTTTCCAGGCTTTCCATGGGATTCAGCCCAAGGTTTAGCTCAAGAGAAGTTCAAGCCTAGTAAGTACTGAAACAGCAGGAAAAACTGCAGCTAAAGTACCTGCATGTTTTACGAGCTGTTTGATACCAGCACTTGATGCAAGCAGGCATTTATTTTAAAGCATGATTGACATTAAAAGCAAAGATGATCCCATTTTTAGTGGATTTATTGTTTGGTTGGTTTTTTATTCCTCAACAGAACTTTATACCTTTTTTTTTTTTTTACCAATGGCAATTTTCCACTGAAGTTTTAGAAATGCTGCTGTAAAACTTCAAACCTCACACCAAAAAAATGTATTTTAAGCAGCATGAAAGCAGAACCAACTTACAGGCTGATACCTGAAATGGAAACTGATGATTGATTTCACAAGGTTTACATTCCAAATGGAAGCTAGAAGATGAAGAAATATGATTTTTAGGAAAGAGAAAAGCAATGCAGGAAGTTGGATGCCTCAGCTGTGCTAAGCAAAGCAAGCTGAGCTGGAATGAGGAGAATCACAAACTGATACCTGACAAATATAAAGATTAGTTACAAATAAAATACATGGCACAACTGCTTAAAATGACACCTACTCACCTTCACAGTATCCAAAAAACCAGCACAAGCAGCTGGAAGCTGATAATATTTAAACTATATATTCAGGAGGAAGAGGAAAGACTCTCAAAGGGAGACAGAAAAAGGACAAGAATAAACAAAACTGCCCAGCAGTGGGTTTGCTCTCAAAGTTAATCACCAGAGAAGGAAACAGAGAAAAAGCTGCTCTGCCACACAAGTGCTTTAACTGATGGTTTCAGAACAAGTTTGGTTTTGCAAGTGTTCTGTAACAAAACAGAAGCTGACAGAAATGGAAAAATACCAATAAAATCAAGGTATTTTCAAGTACCATGGATCAATTTCAAAAATTTGTACCACAGGAGTCACTAGAATGAAAACATGACCCTTTGAGTTAATTAATTCTGGCTTAATAAACAAGGTCAAAAGTACCTCCTTAGCCTGCTAATTCAACACCTTGGTGACCAAGCCAGCTCTGCAAACAGTAAATGGTTCTGCTGCTGTAATGAGCATGTGGGAGGCAGCAGGTCCTTGGATACATCTCACACGTTGCTCTTTGTATCTGACCTCAGGGAAGAACAGGGAAATTTTTTTTTTTTTTTTGCTTTTTTTTTTTCCCCTGAGATTACATTCATATTATCTTACAGACTTTATGCATCAGGTTTGGTAACTAACACTAATTTGTGCTTTCAGTCCGCACCAGCACACGGAACTAAACATCTACAGCTAGGAGAGATTCTGTGAAATCACATTTCTGGTTTGTTCCAGGAAGTAAACACTGGTTGCTGGAATGCTGTGAGAAGGCTGCCTGCTCCGTGCCAGACTGAACCGCACAGGCACAGCCTGCTAACACAAACAGCACTGCTTCCTCTTGAAAGGAATGCAATCCTGCTCTACCCCAGAAACATACTGTACCAATTCAGCACGAGACAAAACAAAATTCCAGTGCAGGGAGGCTTACTGAAGTCTTGATTCCTTGGACAGGACTCACTGGCCAAGGAGACAACTTGCCCCAAGTCCATAGAAACATCAAACAGAACCTCTGTTGGTGCTAAATGCCTTTCCACTTCCTGTTGTGCTTATCTGCCACCCTCCTCACAAGATCCCCCTCCAGAACACATTTTGCCAGAAATGAGGCAATTCATTCTACTGCCATCATCCCTCAAACACAGCTTAAGGTCCAACAGACCTGGCTGAAGCAGGAACAGCTCTGAGGAAAGTGACCTATAGGAAGCCTGGGACAATCCACCCTGACCCCTAACAACTAACCTTCAGCAGTAGGACACTGAACAGAGGCTGCTGCCTGCTCTGCACCCAGCTACAGAGGGTGAGGGATAGAATGCCTGTCCACAGGACATGGTTTACACCAGGTAAACACCTATGGACAGGGAATCTCTGCAAGACTTTTCTGTCTCACAAACACAGTTCCAGTGGTAGCAGCAGCAGAGTAAACAGAAGAACAAAGGACTGACTATGGAGGCAAGGCCTGTCACCAAACAGGTACTTGTCAGGTAACTTCTCATGATGTGCACAACTGCTTCTGTAGTCACTGTCAACACAAAAGGGCTGATAATCTGATAATCACAAAAACAGGATAGAAAATGTTAACAAATTATTTTAAAGGCAGAATACTAATACTTCAAGCATGCACCTAAATCAAACATGAGGGAGGGAGCTGCCACGTGTGAATCATGCAGATAAAAAAAAGACTCAGGTCTAACAAAATGAACTTAATCCTGCCAGCAAATTCTCAGTTCCACTGCAGAGAGTAACAACAGTGATACATTCACATTCCTTTGACTGCAAACGGAGCAAAAGGAAGAAGAAATACAATCACCCCTTAGTGCTGAAAAACCTTTAAGCCACCAGTCAATACATTTACTTAGGAAAAAGTTTGAAAATACTCAGTGCATCAGTTGTCTCTTCAGCATCATGGGACTAAAACCAGCCTTGTGGAGTGTAAAATACTGCTGGATCTCAACTTTCAGGGCATATCCAAGTCATGTATTTAAAATCTACATCTTTCTGACTCCAAATACAAATTCCCATCAAACACTGATCCAGGAATGAGTTGTTAATACTCTAATTACCAGGCAAACTGTGTCATTTAGCCCTAGGAATGAATGCAAACTGTACTATCTGAAGTTCCCTTTTGCATTTTAAGTGTCTGCAAGTAGGATTTGGCTTAAAGGGCACTGTAACTCAAACTCTTAAGACAATTACACCCTCCTACAAAAAATATTAAAAAAAATAAATCTATGGCCACAATATTCTTGAATCTTGATACTAGCAACGTGAATGGTTTATTTTCATACACAGCTGCACATGCATATATGCATGTTCAGCACTTTTTCTTTCAACACACACCCAACTATTAATTTAGTGCCAAATTTTAGTGGGTCTGTCTCTCTTGAGTTGAAGTGACTCAGACAGAACTTTAAACACGTTAGAAAATGCCACTTGTCAGAGAAGGTTGGAGAATCAGTCTCAAAATAAATACCATCCCCAAGAATATTATGGCTTGGAAGAATTTCAAGAACTTGAGTCCCTGATGTTTGCAACATGAAAAGGCCTTTGGAAATGCCCTCACGTCAGTACTTTTTACTTATTTTGAATAAAAAATATATATTATTTATAAAATAAACAGAGTAAGCCAAATAAGATTGGCCAGAATCACTCTATAAAACTGTTCTGTTCACTCCATAAATTAAACTTATAAAGCCTTGAAACATCTGGGTAGCAGGATTTCTGGAGAAACACTCTAGAACACAGGTTCCAATCAGATGATACTTCATGATGTTTTCTCATCTGGAAGATCCACTTATTTTCTGCCCCTCAAAACTGAAGTCCATACCAAGAGAAGGAATGTTGACTCCTGAGAGGGAAGCTGAAATTTAAATAAACAAAAACATTCAACTGATAAGCAATAGCTGATCTTGACCTTAAGCATCATTTTAAAGCCCTGCAGAATGACAGGGAAGAGGCTGGGTTTTCTGTACCCTCCCGTGCAGACCCTGCCTTCAGCTCAGCATCCAGCCCAGGCTAGGCCACAGCTGCTCTTTTCTTTTTGGTTCTCTGAAACAATGTATTTCTGGACGAGATGGAGAAATACTGGTGAAATGCCACCATGCACCAACATGCTCTGGTGAAAGGGCCTGTACCTTTGGGTGGGCTCATGGCCTCCAAGGCCTGCTGCTGCCACCTCCAAACCAGCGTGAAGCTCTGCACTCCACAGCCTCTGCCTGGGCACCACGGGGTAAAATGCCACCCCCTTAAGGGCAAAACCTGCCCAGTGTTACCCACCAGCTTCCCTGCAGAAAGGCTGCTGTGAAGGTAATGGAGAAAGAAATACTGACCTTTCTGAACAAGATTTAAACTGCTGCACTTTCAAACTGCTATGTCTCCCTTTCTATGGCAAGGGATGAAGCTTCACCAGAATCTACAGAATGAAAAACAAAGTAGTTAGAAGTAAGCAAATCTGGTTTTCTCACTGAGAATATATTTTTCACTCAAGTGTGGGAGTGTGATTTGAAGAATCATTCAAAAACAAAATTGACAACCACTTGTCAGAGCTAACTGAACAGCAATTTTTAAATTGAGATGATTTGCTTTATCTATTTCATAGCTGTTTCACAAGCTTTAAAGCCAGAAAGACAAAGATATTTCAGGTCTAATTGAACATCTCAGGCCCTTCTCATCAGATAATGATACTGGTTTACTTCCGTTGTACAGGATGGAATCTGATAAGCACTTCATTTGCTGATGCCTTACAAAAAAGCACTGGTGATAAAACAAGAGTAAAACATAATTTGTGCCTATGACAGTCTGCTAGAACGCCTCTGTTGGATGGGAACAAGGCTACCCAAGCTGAACAAAGCAGGAAATCATGTTCTCTGAACATGGCTGGGTTAGGACAGCCCTGGTAGAAACATATGCTAATATATTTCATGCACATGGGGTAAGTTTATTCCTAAACATTTTCACTTGCAAAATGAAAAGATCATTCTTCTATGAACACACACTGTTTCAATCCAAATCTTGAAAAACTGAAAGCTGCTGAGGTCAGACTTAAGCCATGTATAATCAGCACAGAAAGGTCTAATTTAAACCAATGTAGGGAGGCTGAGGGGTTGGGCTTGTTTCATGAGGAAGGGGAAGGTTGGGGTCAGTTCACCAGCAGCCTAGAACTGCTCTCAACACACACACTTCTGTGGAGATCAGCACACAGCAAGGCAAGCTGCAAAACTGAAGGAGCTCCTTTCCTTTGGGAATAAAGCTGAACAAACAAAAGTATAAAGTAGCTTCTTAAATGTATCCATTCATTCCAAACTCTCAGAGGATAAATGCACTTTAAAAAACCCTTGTGCCTTTTTACAGGCACAACTTTTGTCTCCAAGAACTGTTCTGCATGCAGCAACTTTTACACGTAAATACACCCAGTTTGTGGAAGCTTCAAGTTCTGTCTGCAACTTGTTACAACCCCTCAGTTACTTGGAAGTAGAAAGGTACTTATAAAAAGAGCTGACTCCAAAGTAGGGCTTCATTCTTCTCTTGTGTTCATTAGTCAAGTCAGAGCTGCCCAGTCAGAGCTTAGCCAACACTATTTATTTATGTTATTAGCTCTTATAACTCATTAATTAGACACTGTGGGTCAAGACAGAACTAATTTCATTCAGCATTAACTTACCATGAGGGTCTTCATCTATTCCATCATCTTCCCACTGCTCTTCATTGGCTAGGAGAGGATTCTGAGCTTCAGACAAAGCTCTCAGCGGGAAGAAATGTCCATCGCCCTGGCTGCGTGGGAAAAGGCAGAGGAAGAGACTGAAAAGCAGCCAGTGGCTGAAGGATGACAGATCCTACAGGCTTTATCTGCAAACAGAGTCTCTGCTGCCTGTATTTCCAGTGTTTACTTAAAATTATTCTTTGTGTTTGAAAAGTGCTGTGTTTATTTCTTGTGGCAGCTCAAGTAGGAAGTTTTACTAGTGAGGTCCTCAGTGCCTCCAAGTCTGGAGAATAAAAAGTCAAACCTATAGCCTGGAATCCAGTAATTTTTAGCAGAACTTAAATGTGCCCAATTTGATTTAAGTCATTTGGATACAGAAAAAAAACAACACAAAACAACACAAAAATCCAGAAAAATATTCACTTTAGCAGTGAGGAGTTAGGGGGAACTAAGGAAAACATTTATGTAGAAGGAACAATTTGTACCATAGGTATAAATTTACCAATTTATACCATAGATTTTTCAGGGCATAAAGGACACTTTTATGTCTGAATGACACCCAAGAGAAAAAGGCCCCAATCTTTGAAGTTACTGAAAACCAAAGAAGACCCACTTTCCTGTGACCTAAACCTGTACACAAAATGGACGACAATTACATATAAATATATAACAATATAAATATAACAATAAATAAATACACTCTGCAAAGATCCATTTAACTATAAGATTACAAAGATTTAACTATACCTAGGAGTGGCAAACAGATGGTGGTGGGGATGCACCTGGGCCTTAGACTTTCACATTGCTACTTGAAAAAGTTGTGACCTGTTGTGCCAGGAATTTATTTTAAATTGTGCCCAATTACTAAAGGAATTAAATCTCAGTGTACTTTACTAGTGATCCACTAAGTACCAAACCAACATTTTCCCCTACATTAAGAAACATAAACTCTACTTCAGACTGATGAAGAAAACAGCACCTCTGAAGTGAACACCCCCCACGTGTGCCATGGGGTCCAGGAAGAAAGCTCCAACACCCTCTGCAGAGCATTTAGCCCTGGAACTTCCCCTTCCAGACTGCTGGGGAGCAGCATTAACACAGACCATGTGTGTTGGTGCATTTATAATGATGCACAACAGCCCTCAGCCAAGCCACAGCACAGCAGGTGGAACACGTGAGGCTGTAGCAGTCAGAAGGCAGCCCCTTTGGATCAGCTTTTAGCACTGACTTGATTATTACTTACCTAGAGGCAACAGGTAGTAACCACAGCCTTTTTTCCTCTCCAAACACTTGCTGAAGATTCTTTACAAAGCCAAGATTGAATCCATTTTTATCTGGTCCATTTTGGAACACTGGAGTTGAGAAAGCCTCTACACACAGACACAAGTTCAGTGGAAAAAAAAAAAAGAAAATCAATGTCAAATACTCTGGAACAGGATTGGTCATGTTGTAGCCATCTAAAGACAACCTGAAAGAACAGATTATGAACTAGCATGATGCAAAGGTTGACATTTTTTTCTTCATTTTGCAAGCCTGTAAAGACTCAGACAAAGGTAGGAACTTGCTCTTGCAACTGAACCACATTAACTGCAAACTGCCTGTTTAGTCTAGAAAACAGAGTTAAAAGATCTTTGCATGAGACTTTCTGGAATTCAGTGCGAAATTCCTAAGGAAAAATCTGCAGAAGTAGGTTGGTCTTCACCTTGCAGAAGTGGCACAGAGATTTAAATTGCCTCGTTCATTAATGCTATAATGAACAAGCATTAGGAGCAAACATGCAAATAGACACATAGTGAGACATAAGAAAAGAAACAGAGGGGAGAAGAACTTAGAGTGCACTAGAAACAATTCTATACACCTAAGATGCTGCAGAGCTCTGATGTTTTAGGATGGATGAGCTTCAGTGCCCCTTGAAATGAGTTTTTAAGTTAGTAACTATACATCTGAATATTTGCTCCAACTGTTGTTAGTGTGTGGTTTATCCAAAAAGCTTTAAAAATTGAACTCTTCTCTGAGAAAAGACAAAGAACTCACTCACACTGCTACTGTTTCAGATTTTAATTGGTTTTACAATTGTAACTTCTTTGCCTTTGTCAATAAAGAGGGACACTTTTTACCAATCTTACTTAGATGTTTTAGGATGCACTTCAGCATATAAGCATAAGGAACCATTATTCCTGAAAAGCTGCACTCATTTCACAGCAAATGTAGTTATACATGTGCATAACACTTGTATAATTGGACTTTTACACTTTAAGACCCTTGTTTCCCTAACAAAGCTTTTGTCATACCAGCTAATAAATGCAGCTCATTTGAAGTGACAGACTTCTGCAGCACTGTGCCAAGATCTTAAATTCTCCTCCCCTCGTGTGCCAGCAGGAATGTATAAAAGTAGAACACAAAAGCCTTTTTTTTTTTCCTACAGCACTTTTGGTGTGTCTTACTTAAAGAACTAAGACATAAGAGCCTTACCTAAGGTTGATCTGTTTCTACTGACGAGCCAGCAGTGGTAGCCAAACAGAAACATAAGGCTTACAAAGAACATGACTGCCACAAAGAGAAGGAAAAGGACATGGAATTTAGAACGTCCATTAGTCAGTTCACCCTGGAAAGAAAAACAACACAGAACAAGTGATAAGAATAAATAAAAGCTGGAAATTCTTTGTTCCTAGAGAAAATAAATACAACCTCTAAAACTCCTACTGGGAGTTCTCAAACTTGTATCCACACAACACACACCTTACTATAAAAAGCAGGAAGAGACAAAGAAGTGATCTGGTTCATTTCCCCTCCTGTAACCAAGGCAGAACTAGTCAGGTTTTGTTACTAGCCTGTTGTGTGTAGCAGAGCCAGTACAGTCAGGACTTCCCTCCTGGGCACAACAAACATGCCCTCTGCCCACAGGGAAATTATCAGGCACAAGCTCTTGGAGCCCTGTTTATGTTCTGCTGAGTCTCCTGTGCGTCTATTAAAATTGTGCACCTCTTGCAGTATCAGGCATGCCAGGAAAACCACAGCTCTAGCAATCAGGTTGTGTTAGAAATGAGCACAGATGGTTTGGAGAAGTTTAAAAGCCAAGTGGGATCTTACAAGGAGAAGAAACACTTATTTCCTTCTACAGTAGGAGAGCCAAATGCCAGACATCCTCACCAGCAGACATCTACAGATTGGCTGGGGGGACCTCAAGGTAAAAACATCACTTCTCAGCCTCTGCACATCCCATGAGCACCTCTGGAGGTGTTTATGTACAGCATTAGACATTAAAACAACAGAAATTTAATAAATTTCAAAGCACAGCAAAGTTAAGCTACTTAAAAATGGTCAGAGTTAGCAGCAGAGGGGACATAAAAAGAAGAGACAAAATGCCAGTCTGTCACTGGAACTGTCAGTTGGCATTGCTTGCATATGAATGATGATCACTGAGTAAGAAGCACACTTTATTTCAGCAACTTTCAAACTGAGAAAGGAGTCACATGGGGACTGGAAAATTAACAAGGTTCTCTGACATTGTTCAGTAAATATGTAGAGATCAATGCCAGGATGTTACACTTTGATACCATACCGAAGATTCTGATACACATACATGCAAACACAAGACCAGAAAAAAGATAAAACTTCTTTGCCAGAAGCTAACTCTACAGTTTGAAATTCCTGAAGTCTATTTGCTTCTCACTTTGTGCATTTCCGACATTTATAAGGGGATTATGCTCAAAAGAAGGGCTCAGGAAAATGCCTTCTGGAAGAAATGCAGACCCTCCATTGACCGAAAGCAAAAAAGTAACAAGAGTGACTAAACCCCACGAGACTCAGAGGATACAAAAAAGTAACCAGATTTCACGACTTACTGTCCAATACTTAATGAAATACTTGAAGACTGTTGCAGCAATATACAAGCAATACAACAAAGAATAGGCTAAGAACAGTAGAAAGAATTTGTAGTTAGAAAATCCAATGCAGTTATTCACCCTAGAGAACAAAAGCAAAGTTGAAATCAGGATATGTACAGCACACAGTTGTAACACAATGAATACCACAATTTTTTTGGCTTTATTAAGCCTCATGATTATACAATACAGTTTTGTCAATAAATTGCTCCCCTTGGTGGACAAAATGGAATATAACTAAAGGGTTTTTTGCTTTTCGCTTGAAGACTTCTTGCTGTGCCAAGTAAAAGGACAGTTCTTATTTTTTTGGAAACAATTTTAAAGTTGGTAGTGCTGGGAACTTTGTCACAGAGGCAGGCTCTAATTACTCATGTCTGCTTCCTGTCTGCAAAGGTCATCGGATCTGGGATTTCTGTGTTTCTTTTATTCAGTTGCAAAACTCAGGAGCCAGGTTCACCCCTGCTTGTTTGTTCTCTTATAAATCAAATTAACCCAAATTTTGTTATAATTCTCCATGCACAGGACAACTCTAAAAAGGAACAAGGGAACACCGAAAAAAACAGCAGGTGTCTGTCTCAAAACTCAGGCTTGAAAAATCCTCTACAATGTAGGATTACCAGGGAGGTTCAGGTGGGGAAATGTTTTCGTTGCTTCTGATTTCTGAAATCTTCCTTTTTTTTTTTTTTTTTAACAACAAAAAAAAAAGGAGGAGTTTAAGAAATTTAGTGGCAGCAGTTCTCAAAAAGGATAAAGCTTAATTCATCCATGCACCACTCTACACAAAGTGTCTCTTATCATGCACAGGTGGCAGGCATCATTTCAGAAACAATCTGCGTGCAAATATTTTTATTAAGAGCAACCACCAACTGCATGCTGGAATGGTTATATACCAAAATTAAAGGCCAAGTGGAAGTAAGTCTCCTTATAACTTGAATAGCAGTCAAAGACTGAATTGGCAGTTGGAATTTAAATTATATTTATAAAAAACAGGTTTTTTACACATAGTTTATGGAACAATCATGAGTGATCTGTCTTTGAAAATGTCAAACGTTTCAGGCAATTTCAAAGTGTGATTGTTTTTTAAATGTCCCACCATGAAGAGATGCATGGTCGGATATGAACGAGGCAGACAGACACTATTGTCTGCAGGAAATGTGTTTCTACGGCCTCCTTTTTCAGAAAAACTACAAACCAGTATCTAGGACATACCAGGGACAGTGATGATCCATCTTTAGCACACATCTGCAAAAGGACATAAAAAGAAAAATCAAATATTTTATTTGGTACTTAATTGCCAACTGTAGATCAATAGCAAAAGCCTCTGTTTTTTGTGAGAGTTCTGCGTGACAAACCCAAGATGATACCGTCTCTGAATTTTTTAAGGTAGGTATTCTTTTAATTGTTTTTATTACTTTTTCAAGATCAACCAAAATCTCTGGTACTCTGCAAGGTAAGAAATGAAAAGGATTTCTGCCCTAGAGGTATTACAATTTTGCAAAACCCACAAAAAAATTTTAGAAGTCAAAACCATAATTTATTTTAGCTTGTCTAGGCTAATCAGTCAGTTTTCCCTAGGTGGCAAGCTTTCTAGCAACTTCACACTGACACCCTTGCAGGTGTGGGAACTGCAAACACTTCAGGGCCACAAACAGCAGAAATGCAAATGCAAACACAAATCCTGTCACACACAAACACACCCAGCTGTGGGCAGCTGGAACAGAGGCACTTGGCGACCTTTACGTGTCAGAAGACACATGAAGGACCAGCCCACTCGTGTCACTTGGGGGTGACTATATTGACTTCAGTGAAAAACAACCCAGTAGCTCACCTGGCGCAAACGGAGCAGTGGTGGCAGCGATCAGGCTTGATCAGCTGGCATCGATCACAGAACCGGATACCTGGAGTTACAGACACGTTAGTACAAATAACAGAAAAGTGTTCTCTTTTCAAGTTAGTTTTCTGCTCGTTTCCTAATTATTCATGTTCTTTCCTCTATCACTTCAAAATATGAGTGCATTTGCAGCTGATTTTTGCTGCCAGGTCATAACCAGATAAGCAATGCTCATAATTCTTCTGGAGATTTGCAGATGCAGGGAACAGACCTCACTGCAAAGCCTCCAACCAGCTTAAAAGGGATAAAGCAAAATCATACACTTCCCTCCCACTCCCACATTGGCTCAGACTTTACATCCATGCCATATTGATTGTTGCCTATAAAGGCACTATAAAGCTATAAAGCAGTTCTTTACTTCAGAATTCTGTGGTTTGTCTGACAGCATTGAGAGGCCAGAGCCTCCCATGTGCACCGGGATTTCTTTCAGGTTTGGAAGGAGCGTAGTGTGCGTTTCATCACAGAACAAGGCCCAGAAATCTCTTCACAGAATTATGTCCTGCTTGTCTAAGCTTGACTGCAGTGTAAGTAAAAACAAGGACAGATTTTGTCATTCTATTGGTAGCACTAAATGCAGACACCACAAGCAGTCTTTGGAAGGGTAAATACAAAGGGTAAGAGGCCACTTCTCAAAGGCAGCTCCTTATGTTCCTCTGAAGGTGAACAGGATCATTCAAGGCTTTTGTGTGTTCCTAAAAGTAACACCTGAGAGAAGAGGCACTGAAATAATTTGCACAAGAGTTACTCAGTGCATGCAGAGGCAATAGGAAGGCCCTGTGGGTTGGCAGCATCATCTGGATTGCCAGCACGTGCTGCCTTACTGTGCTTGGATAGACTTGGTGAAGCAAAGCTGCCCCTCAGCTGACCTCCGTTCCCGGTCCGTGTGTACACCGGCAGCTTCCGGGCCATCTCGGCCAGAATTTGCCTCTGTACCTCTGGCCTTTCTTCATTTTCGTAGCGTTCCTTGTCAGCGTAGGACATGTGGTACTAGAAGCAAAGTCATGAGAGGAGCAGTTACCCACACAGGTAGCAGGGATCATATTTCAAACACCAGCAAGTTTGGAAACATTTTTACCTCCTACTCCTTCTAATGAGATTAATGTCAAGTGAAAACGTGTTTGTTAAGAAGATGAGGAGAGGTAAGAAGTGCTGGGCTGCCAGAACACTCCGGGGTACATCAAAAAGAAACACAAGAGTGAAATTAAGGATCACAAACCAACATATTAGAATTGCTAGTACTGCTGCCTTAGAGTACTATTTTTAATGAATAACTCCACTAACCATGATGAGGACACTTTAAGCACTTCCCTTGTGAGCAACAACTTGTCCCCAGACACAGTTTTATATTTCTAAAAGTGGGATTAGTTGTTATTTATAAATTTACATTCTTGTAATTAGGATCTGATTACAGTCATGCATATTTGGAGTGCCACACAAACATCGTCCTCATTCTACTGCTCCAGATATTTTATTAGTGTTTCATAAAAAGGTAAAAGAAAATGAAACAAACAAAAAACCACCAATCCGAGCAACACAGAAAAGTTAGGCATTTGGTAAAAAAAATGAAAACAAATGGCTGCCTCTGACTGGCCTGTGCTCAAACCACTAAACCACACTCTTGTCCTAATCCACCTATGTTAAAAAGCCGATACCAAACCCTTAACTAAAGTATTATTCATGACATGATCTACTTGTGTCAGAGTGAATCCCAGTTCCTCTCTACCACAGCACAGTGTCCCATTTCTCCTTCATGCTGCTGCTGACCAGGGCAGTACAAGGACTGGAGCTGCTGGAGCTACTTGGATCTCTCACACCAGATTAAGAGGCACGTGCTATGTCCAGAGCCACTGTCCTTAGTCCCACAGGCATGAGACCTCAGCATGTTCGAAGGAAAATGATTCTTCCATCCCTCATTAGCACAAGAAAGAGTCCAAATGAAGCCAACTTAACCAGTACAAAGAGGACTCCTCCAGCCAGCAAAGGGCTTCCAGCAGAGCAGGCAGTGCTGGACTTTGGTGGAACACTGAATGTTCACAGATGCACAAGAATTGCTCAGGAGAACAAGAAACCCCACTAGCAGTATGGATGCAACCACTTCCACCTGCACTGTAACATCTTCCATGAAGACTGAAAACCAAAACTGAGGGTCTCCTTACTGTGGAGACTCCAGAAAGGCTGGGTTGGGGGAGGCCCCCAGGATTTGTCTTGCAACTTGTTAAACCCTTAGAGATCAATGACACTATAAATATGGAAGTTCATAATCATCAATCCTATTACTCTCAACATAAAAAATCCCATCAGCTCCTGGAACACCTGGAAAGGCAGCTTTACCATCTGATCACCATCTCTGATTTAAATAATGCTCTGTGGGGAGTTAAAGGATTCTCAGAACGGTAAATTACTCAGCTGTCATGGACAGCTCTAGGTCACTTATCATCTCTTCAGGAAACCCAGTCAGTTGTCTGGAACAACTAGATTGAAAGATTTTTAAGCTCTCTTTAGTGCCTCTGCTTTCATGCTGCAATGAAGGAAAAGGGTTGAACTCTTACCTTCTTGCCTGGCTGCAGCGGGAGAGTAAAAATAGACTTCCAATATGTCCACACAAAGAGCACAAAGAGAATATGGAATATTATAAGATAGGCCACTAAAAAACAAAACAAAACAAAAAAAAAACAAACAGAAGCAGAACAATGACTTCTTAAGCAAAAGTTTCATTCATTCATGATGGGCATAATTCCAATCTTTCATAACAATGACAAGAAAATGAAGGAGAAAAGGAAAGATTCACAGTACCAGCCAGCATTACAATACAGCTAAACCCTGGTCAAAGGGCCAGTACAATTTCAGGGATCTGTGGCTGCAGTTAGGGGTTACCTGTCTCACAAGCCTCCCCTTCTTCACCCGATTTGATTCCATGACAGGGCAGGTAACAAGTCTTTGTCACTGGGAATGACAGGATTCCTGCCTCCTCGCCATATCCTAGACACAGGCAACTCAAAATGGGCTGGTGCTGAGCAGCATGAAGGTTAGTACTGCAATACTTCAGCACCTCCAAACTGTTGGTTCAGCTGCTACTAAATGCACTTAAAATCACAGTATCACATTATCAGAGTGCTGCCCACTCGTGCCATGCCTCCTTCACCATTTGTGAGCATTGAGAGAAGCAACATGCTCTAGCAGAGCTTTACACCAGCAGAATAAACCCAAATCTCTTATTAGACAACT
Source organism: Apus apus (assembly GCF_020740795.1). NCBI lineage: Eukaryota > Metazoa > Chordata > Aves > Apodiformes > Apodidae > Apus > Apus apus. The sequence goes on along the minus strand of NC_067293.1, from coordinate 12,896,162 downwards.
TTCAGACTTGCCACAGTTGGCAGAATCAAACAAAACATCCCTCAAATTGAGCAAAACATGTCTTGTGATTATTAAGAAAGAACTGTAATCCACTGGACATGACATGATCACGTGGAATGCAGCACGTGTCAGAGCAACCGTATTTCAGGTGCCTTTGGGCACAAGCAGGCAAACTGTGGGTCAGAAAGCCCAGGACAGCTGTCCTGCAGCTACACAAACTGATTGCTATTTCCTTAATACTCAACTATGACATTATCAAACAAGACAGTTTCATTTAAGCACACCATTAAATCATAATAATAACAACTTATTTTTTCCTGTTTTATTTAAGCTTCAAATTCCAGATTACTAGGATTGCAGTAACCACTGCCAGTGGAAAGAGAAATCTAACATCCAAATACTTCTTAATTTCTCAGGCAAGACTGCCTGTGTGAAAATGTAATTGGTAAAAAGGACAAACAGAGCTCTGAGACTTTCTAATGAGATGCCAAGTGATCTGATACACCTTGCAAGAACTTGATGGATTGTGTGCATGATCTGTGGATCAATGATAATTCATTATTATGCTCTTAAGTTTGTTTGAGATGTTATCCTTATACCACGCGCAGGTGGAGCTTAGCCATTTAAAAACTAATACGTAAGGAAATACATCTTAATTTTGTTGTTAAAGCATTACAGCAGCATGTTAGAAGCAGCTGAACTGCAGATGCACTGATAGATTAGGCAACTAATAACTTTCTTCTGCTGAATTAATTATCATTAATGTCATGCTTTGTATAGTTTCTCTGTAACAGTTTCAGATATTAGGACAGCTGATAGTGGAAAGAGAATCTACTTGATGCAACAATCTGGAGGATCTTTAAAGTATCAGCTGGCACTGTTCTGCATGGAACAACATGCCAGCTGAAAACCACTACACCTACTTCTGCCCTTCATAATCCTGGAAGAATAAATGAAGGTAGGAGTCCCTCTGTATTAGCCAAATGCCTCCAAAGCACTTCCAGGGAAGAACAGGAGGAACAGTGTAACTAACATGGCCACTAAGCCCCTTATTCTTAGAACCTGACTGTGGCCTTCAACAAACAGGAGTGGGAACAGTCTCATCAAGTGATTCTGCTGCTCTGCCTGACCTGTTCAGCCACCTCACAACACTGGGTGCCTGGGAGCTCAGAACGTCTGCCAGCCTGTAGTGCCCAGGGAGCCTGGGGAGTGTTCAAGCCTCCTACCGCAGAGACAGAAACCTTTGCTCAACTCATCTGTGGTAGGAACTGAGAGTTACTGTGTTACCACTCAGCGTATGGTTAGTCTTCCACAGAACCAAGCACAAAATCCTTTGCAAATGCCTTCCTACAAAAAACATTAAAAATAGCTTTCACTGAAAGATCAAGTAAAACAGTGAAAAAAACGCAGGCAGGCTACAGAATAGAACTAGTCTTTTCTGTTTAGCTTGTAAAATCAGCTCTGAAAACATAGAGCAGAAAGGGGGAATGGTGTGTGGGTGCACACAGGGAGACATGCATAGTTTTTTCTGAAAGGGTGAAAGGCATCAAAGCCTTGTCATGTTCTTCTGCTTATACTGTGCCTAAACAGAGGCATCTCCCAATACCTCCAAAAGTTACATGTTTAGCAATGCATGCTGTACACTTCAGAAACATGTAATTACAATCAGAAAATACCAAAAGAGAATGTAAGTTTAAAAAAACTGACAGAAAGTATCTTTGATATTTTATCTAGAACATTTATAAATCTTTTTACACAAGGGCTGAATGTCAAGTAGTAAATTGACTGCACATACCTTTTTCCACAGGGTTGCTCAGAGTCACTGAAAAAGAAAAAAACATATGTCTACAAAGCTAATAGGAGTCCCAGAAAAGTTTGTGACAAGCAATGTTTCTATCTGACATATAGATAGCCATTTTAGGAATTGAAGTTCCAAATCAACAGCCAAAAAGAGACCCCACAGTTCAGCATAAAATCAAAAGCATCCACAACAATTCCTTGTTTACTCATATACGTGACACCCACAACAAGATGTTATTACTTATGCTGTATTTTCCCTTGTTATAAAATACATGTTGTATACTTGTACATTAGAAATATGACCAAAAAATAACCACAGGTAACTGGTGTGACAAGATTACCAGGGCTCCCCTAGCAGGAGGTCCAAGCACCATCTTTATGAATGTACAAAGGCTGCTTTGTGCTAGTCTCTAGGTGGTCTTGATCCTGCACAGTGAGCCACACCCCAATGCATCTCTGCATCAGCATCAACAAAAGTTACAAATTGTCTCAGCTTTGCTAGTCAGGAGACACTGTAATGACTCAATGATTTTTACACTTCCTACTAGCAGAGTTTTTACAACCCCTCCTTACTTTACCATAACCACAGGAGCAGTCCCTACTAACAGAATCCCATAGAGCAACCAGCAAAGGGTACACTCCTCAGTGTCTACTTCTACTGATTATTTAAAAATCCATCCATAATTCTGAAGGCCATTCAAGTTTAACACAAAAGATACAGACATCCTTCCTTAACTGAAAACAGAGCAGTGCTGCGATATTGTGCCAGAATGCTGCCTGGAGGGCAAGGATCATTCATGGGATGGGAGCCTCTTACATCAAGTCCATGTCCTTGAATCCAGTGGTTGCAACTGAAAGTATTGAGCCTTGGAGGAACAGAGGAATGGAAACAAGTGGCCATGGATGATCTCCCAGAGGCACAAAAACAAGATAACAGGGTTGGAGGACTCAAAGATTTGAGAGCTTGCGCACAGCTGTGTGACCCCTTCAGTAACTCTGACTGGACAGAAGTGACTGAGGGAACAGAGTTTTTTTCTTCTAGCCTACAGCCAGCACCTGGAAAAGAGACTCCACTCTACTGTTCCAGACTCTACCATCTCACTTGAGTAACAAATTTGGAAACTGTAAATCAATTTTGATCTGCAAGCTCTATGACACAACAACGTAGATGAAGAGAGCAAGTATTTGCTGTCCCTGTGCACTCCATTTCAGATAAACGAGGTTTTTACAAAACCTTTAGTTTTTCCTTTGGTTTGCTGCAAATCAAACTATGAAGAATACATCAGCTTTTCACAAACACTGCCTGGTTCCCTTCTGAAGCACATATGGCACTTGCAGCATGGTCTTTCTAAGGATTTTACTTGAGAACAACCTCCTAAATACAGACTATATAAAAAGTTTTATCACAGGACACTGGGTCATTCTCACTGCAGCAGCAACCACCAACCTGACATGGAATCGAGGCCTTCTCTGCAGCACAACTTGGTGGCCACACCACTCACTCCTCAAAGTATAAAACCCAGCATCAGGAGATACTCCAGGACATCACCCCCACAGTAATTTCAATCCTCAGCAGTCTGCACAACTGAAGGTGAAAATCAAGAATCCAAACAGAGCAGCTACTGTTCCCATGCTGGCAGCAGCTGAAGCAGCACTACACAATGGGAACCTGGAAAAAAGAAGCTGGCACATAACGCCTTGCTCTGTTGGACATCTGGGAGAGAGATAATGTCCTGAGAGCTGGTTTTCAAGTTTCTGTGTATGACAACAGTTAAGGTTCAAATCCTAAAATAATGTAGTCATTGCGACATCTGTACAGATAGATACCCTCCTCCACACACAAATAAAATGCATGAGAGAGAAATAAAGACGGGGCGAAAATAAGAGGTGTGTGGGAAAAGGAAGGATCTTAAGCTGTGATTCTAGGCAGTGAGAGGAGCTCCTGCCAGCTTCACCAGCATCTGCAGAGCAACAGAGGCCCAATCCAAACCCCACTTCAATCAGCAGTCTTTTCTAATAGTGGCACTGAGACTTGGAATTAACCAGTGCTAAAAACGACTGGACTTGCACAGCACTGCAAAAAAAGCCTATTTCAAAAGGTCGACAGCATTTCAGGAAAATACTCTAAATTTTTTAGCACATGGTCTAAACTGACAGTTACGTGCTCCTTGCAGATATTGTTCCGTGTGAATTCTTGAAAAAAATCACCAAACAACACACAAAAAAACCAGCCCACAATCTCAGAGATGGAATAAAATGTCATGAAGTGTTTGGGGGTTCAGCCTGGCTGCCAATTAAAAAAGAACAAAGAAGCTGCACTTCATTTTAGTCTCCACTGAGAAAAAAACAATAGATCTCACTGCATTGGCAACACTAACAAAAATCTGATTTAAATTGGCTGTGCAGTACCAGAAGGCAGCTCTTTTCACAGAGACATCTCAATCTACCATTCTGAGAACTCTGGCTTCCTTCATTTGTCTTACCCTGTCCTGAAGAGCCACATGCTCATCCTCACAATTTCACAAGTCCAAGCTACCAGCCTCTCTTTCCACCTCCACCAGACCTAGCAATCCTCTCTTTTATGAACAGGTTTTTGCACACACACTAAACCAGAACATAATAAACACAAGAAAATTCACAACTTACGGTACAGTTAAATTACCACATGAAGCTATCTATACATTTACTAGTCGGTACCAATATTTCTCTTTCTAAAATGTACTTTTCCCATGACACTGTGACATGTTACTTGACCCAGGAGCGTGAAATCCGTTTTCTTCATTTTTAGGATATAAAGAAACAGCTGCAACACGGAGCATATACCGATTTTTTGTCACTGCTTGAACCAGAAATCGCATCTGAGCACCATCCTACGGCAACAACACGGACTCTCACTGTGGGCACTGACTCCTCTCCACAGTCACTTCCCTGGGTGACAGGAGGACGTACAGCCCTCGGGACTCAACACACCTTGCCAGCCCAGCAAGGACACACGTTATGGAAAAAGGACGGCCCACCATAAACCCCCCCGGGATTAACCCCATGGTGGGCCTGTCAGGGCAGTGTTTCCCGGTGGGCAGGGGCCGGGTCCCCCGGGGAAGGGCTGGGCAGGTGCAGCCCCAGCTGGGCCAGTTCCGGAACCAGCAGCACCTGGCGCGGCTGCAAGAGCCCGCGTAACAGCCCTTCCTCCAGCAGAGAGGAGAAGGCAAGGGAGAGGAACGAGAGGCATTCCCACGCCTCCCTGGCTGTCTGTCCTGCGGGCACTAGATCCCCCGGCCCGGAGCGACTCCCTCCCTCGGGACCCTCAGGAAGGGCGGGCTCCCCCGGCCCGCACGGGGCAGGACCGGGCCCCGCTCCCCCGGCCCCGCCTCACGCCCCCTCCCGCCCCCAGCGCGGCCGGGGCGCTCACCCAGGCACAGCTCGAAGACGTAGGCGTAGTAGGACCAGAGGACGACGAGGGCGATGATGAGCACGGGCAGCCAGGCGAAGGCCCGCTGGCAGCAGCGCAGCCCCCGCGACAGCGCCATCTTCCCGCCGGGCCCGCCCGCCTCGCCTGCCCGGGCTGCGCGCGGCTCAGCGGCCGGGGCGGGGCGCGGCGGCGCCCCCTGGCGGCGGGGAGGCCGGTAACGGCGGGGCGGGGGGTGCTGCTCCTGGGGGTGGGGGTGCTGCTCCTGGGGGTGCTGCTCCTGGGGCGGGGGGTGCTGCTCCTGGGGGTGGGGGTGCTGCTCCTGGGGGTGCTGCTCCTGGGGCGGGGGGTGCTGCTCCTGGGGCGGGGGGTGCTGCTCCTGGGGGTGGGGGTGCTGCTCCTGGGGTGCTCCTGGGACTGTCGGTGCTGCTGGGGCGGGGGGTGCTGCTCCTGAGGCGCTCCTGGGGCGGGGAATGCTGCTCCTGGGGTGCTCCTGGGACTGGGGGTGCTCCTTGGGGCCAGGGAGAGCTCCTCGGAGTGCTCCCTGGGGCCCGGGAATGCTGCACCTGGGGCCCGGGGCTGCTCTCCGCAAGCTCAGCAAGCTCCGGCCCTGGGGAGCGGCTGCAGGGCTGGGGTTTCTCCGGGCGGTTGGGCTCCTCTCCAGCTACTGACGCCCCAGGTGCGTGGTCCTACCGAAACCCCTGCCAGGAGGTGGCCGCGGAGTCGTCATCTCCCCCCTTCACCACCGTTTGATTAAGCGGAACAAGCTGCTTTTCTGAGACAGGCCTGTCCACGTGAAACAGGTTTCCGACGCTCCCGGATTCCCAATTGCACGGGCACAAGCCTCGGGACCACCCTGCCCCGGGTGCGGTCCCTCTGCGGGGCTCGGGCGGGGCCGTCTGCCCTTCCCTGCTGGAAATGCCCCGCCGAGAGCTCACCTCAGCCTGTTCTTCCAGGGCAGCGTCCCTGTCTTGCTTTTCTCGAAGGACGATGCCCTCCCCTGCACTAACACCACCAGCGTTGTATTGCTCTCAGATTTGCTAAGCATCAACCCTGGTGACTACACGGGAAGATCAGATTCAAGGCAACCCATGGAACAAACCCAGTCTCCCCTCCAACAACCTAGTAACACGGCATTTGATGTTAAAAAAAAAAAAATAATAAAAAAAATAAAGGCCGCCCCAGTCTGCTCCACCATCCCCTTTGAATTCCTGCAGGAATCCCCCTCATTTCCACATTCAGTAATGTGTTTTGAATTAAGGCTTCAGCTAATTAAATCTACTATATTGCTCCTGTTAAGCAAATTAGTTTTCTTATAAAGAGAGCAATTTATCTAACAGAATGTACTTCTGATAAAACCCTGGTGTAATTTTACCACACTTCCCAGTCACCTCTTTGTTCTTCATTTTTTTTCCCCTCAGATTTTCAGCTACAACTTTCCCTGTTGTTGGTATCAAACCTGCAGGTCTGCCCTGCTTCTATCCATTTTCTCTCTTTTTGAGTATAGGGACCACACTTGCCATTTTTCTGCCCAAATCCCTGAAGGTTTAGACACCAGCTACAAATCCTTAGACCACACTTGTAATTCCATATTTAGTTCTTTGAATATGTTAAGATGGAGATGATGTCCTCCAACCTCTGATTTTCTCAAATAATTAGTTCTATAATGAGGGGACAGCTGTCTTACCCTCCTTTCTGCTCACTCACCATCCCTGGTGAGACAGTCACTGGTCTCTTCTTCAGGCTACTAAACTCTTTCAGTACAAAAACTGAACTTTTTGGGAGTTGTTTTCATTTCCTGTGTGTGGTCCAGTTTAACCAAGCTTTTGGCTAGTCTTTGTTGTAGCAAAAGTACTTTGCAGATACTGTAACATATGTTGGCCTGAGTGGCACATAACCCTATATATATATATACTGTCTGTCTCTATAGATAAATAGTCTAGAGATAGATATATATATAGAGAGAGACTTTTCATCAAACATATATATTCAAATTTGCATATAATATATAGTGTATCAAATTCTTAAATATAACATTATTATATATAACGATACATAATAATTCTATATATTTCATCAAATATATCTATTTGATGAAAAGTCTGGATCATTCAGGGAAGGGTTTCAGGACACATACACTTGGTGTTCTGAGGATCTGGAAGAGGAAGATGTGAACACCCACTTGCTTTTTCCTCCTTCCCCACTCTGCACAGAGCTGAGAAGCCAGTAATTTCTCTAGCAATACATTTTACAAACAGTAAGATTTAAAAACCATTGTTGTGAGCTAAATCACTACCTGAAGCAACTCAACAGAATCTCCTCTTCTAAAACCTCAGAACTGTGAATCATCCAGAGGAGAGGCCCGGCACATCCATGACACATTTTCCATGTGTCTGTCCATAAAGCAGAAATGCAGCCTCCACGACAGCAATGGAACACTGTAAAAGTGAGCAGACATTTTCAGATTATGCCTCTGTAAATAAAGTTAAGACTATTTTTTTTGTTCCACAGCCAGTTTTTTTGTGTTCTAAGGTCCACATGGATTATCTTCAAAATTCTTTTGTTTCATGGGCTTCCAGGGGAGACTTAGTCATATAAACATGAGCTCATCTGAGGTAAGAGATTCCCAAGTACAGCTCTTTAAAACAAAAATAACCACGCGACCTTGAAATCCTGTGATTCTTACAATGTATTTCTTGCACTTGTGGTTCAAATGGTAGCTCCTCATGTGAAATTGCCAGCTGGAGCTAGATATAACTGGTACCTTGTGCCCTTTTCAGAAATCAGCACTACAGATGTTATTAAAAATAAATGCTGAATCTAAAGTTGAGCTTCAGCCAATTTTACAGAATAAGAAAAGTCCTCTCTGGACGTGCAGCCTCACCAGGCTCCACAACTCCAACAGTTGCATGTAGCCTGACTTAAAAGGGTGCTTTAGGAAGACAGGGGATTATCCTAAGTAATATCTTTAAGTTTCATTCTGACCAGGAGCAGTTTCCTGCTTATTCATATCACACACAACTTTTCTGCAGAGTTCAGAAAACTGTAAATTCACCTACAGGTGTAACTGGACTATTTAAAACTGCTGTCAAAGACTGCAGCACTAAGGCAGGCAGGCCCACAAGAAAATCAAGTACTAGAAGGTTTAGGGTAATTTAAATAAGGGTCATAATCATAATCAGCTTTTTCTTGAAAAACTTAACTTTTTGGGTGCTCAAAGAAAGAAAGGAGGTGGTCACTCACCAGAGAGGGCATCCACGTTACTACAAGGAGCTGCAGTCTGGAGACTAGAGGAAGACTGACACCAGCTAAGATGGCACTGGTCATTGGTCCAAAAAAAAGCTAAAATACATCAGGAAACAATAAAAACTCGGGAAACAAATGCCAGTTTTTACAACAATTTACCTATTGCAGAAACACCCAAAGACGCACATGCACTAACTTCATAAAAATGCTTTCATATGAGAAAAAGCTCTTGAAAAATTACACATGGTAGAAGATGCTTAATTGCATTGTCCTGTAAACAAACATGACTGGAAAATGCAGTTTGTACTTCCAGTGTTGGACATGAAACAGTGCACAGACTACAGTGTGCATTTCAAAATGATACTCTAATCCAGAAAATCCAAGTTGCACAAGTTACTTTCACCACTGGTCACTTCCTCATTTTTTCAGCTAAGTACAGGGAGTTGGTGCACGTGCAATGAGGATTGACTGGCACTAACCTGTGAGTAAGCTGCATTTTTGTTACATTCCATAGGAACTCTCCAGCACGTATAAGCTGCCAAATTTACAGATTAACACCTTCCCAGAAACAACAATTTTTTGCTACTTTTGGTGAGATTTTGCAGCACTGTACTGGGACCCCTGCCTTCTCCATGAGTTTGTGCACACATACAACAGTCCTGTCATACATTTATCAACATAATCTGTACACAACATAGAATCCTAGAACGGTTTGGGTTGGAAGGGACCCTAAAGATCATGGAGTTCCAACCTCCCTTGCAAATCATGACACTGTCACAATACATCATGATGCTAACTTACAGTGGATAAAGTAAATTAAGGAAACTGCAAGAACCTAATGACTTAATGTGAAGTGAGTAGAGCTGTATTTGTCTAAACCACTTTTAAGAACTCTCTCTACAGCTCTAGGACAAAATTGAAAGCTTTTCCCCCCATGTTTCCCAGCTTTCTTCTATCCACTAGAACCTGCCATGCCTTGGACTGTGAGCTGCAGGCATGGTGTCCTTGCACTCAGATATCACCTGCTTCCTGCACTCAGATTGCTCAGTCATCCCATCCCCCACTTAAATAATTTATCATCGACTCATGAAGAAATATGGGCAGGGTGTATGGAGTATGGAGCAAGGTCTGGCAGCACAGATTGCAAGTAAAGCTGTTTAAAATATAAAACTTCTAATTGCCACCAAGCGAGTAAAAGCCCATTTGCAGCTTAATTTGTCTCGTTATTACAAATGCAGTCGGTTTCTTGGAAGCCTAGAGGAACACGTGGAGAGCAACGCCGGCACCATTAGAGGGTGCTGGAGTCCGCACGATACTCTGGGCTGCGGCGCCGTCCCTCCAGCTCCAGAGCTGATCGTTCTCCATGGGGACAGAGACTGACCTGAGTCTCAGCGCTGGCAACTGCAGAAAGAGAAAAAGCGCTGGGCATGAAAAACCGTAATCCCGTTTTGTCACATTTATAGCTTTGCCCAAATATGGTCTGAAGTATTTCCCCACTATTGTCTTAATATACCTCAGAGAGGCTGGAAAGCCAATCAAATAGCACGGATTGAGGTAAAGTCACATAACATGTGACATATTCTATCTCTGAGTTCTTAATTTTGCACCCTAAATAGCATATTTTGAATTAGACAGCTGATACATCTTTTTCCATGTCTTTTGAAGGCAAAACATTAACACAAATATACCTATATACCTACAGCAAACCTGTCCTCCCTGCCCCTCTTCCTCTCCTGCAGTTATCATGTGAATTCTGAACTTTTTCCACAGACACTTCCTATTTGACACTGGAGTAACTACATCAGCTGGCAGGAATTAAGTCCACTAAGCTAACGGATGGGCCTTTTGCTCTTGGCTCTGCAAAGCTGAGCGGGGTCTTCCTCACACAGTGCCTTTAGAGAGGGACAGCTAGAGCAAGAAAGGTGCTGCACCCAGTGACATGCTTCTGGGATGTCTTAAATCTCTGCATTTCTCAGCAAACGGAGTCCTTGTCCCACATGGCACCCCCAAAAGAGGGGATGGAATGGGATGCTGGGGACAAGCCCTTGGGTAAGAACCTGTCGCTGCAGTGGTTAAAGCAATCCCAGGAGCAGTGTCTGCTGCTGCTGCTGCTTTGGTGCTACACAAACCTTGGGCTTCAAGAGGTGTTTGCACAGAGTGGTTGTGGCGCAGGGAATTTCACAGGGGAATAAAAATGCTGCTTTTCAGTGGCTTCAATCAGCCAAGTGTCACTGCAGCTCTCTAAAACACCACAGAAGCATTTCCCAAGCCAAACGGCTTCATCAACTCAGAGCCCTGCTGCATCAGGGAATATGCTCCAAATGTTTCCAAAGTGCATCCCATGGCCTCTTCTAACAGACTGGCCCTCATGGTCCTACCCTGCATATCCAAGCACAATCCTGTCCCCTGACATGCAGACAAAGTGGGAACAACATCTGATAGAACAGATCTCCAATGGCAACAAGAACTTTTTGAACCCTGGTTCTTTTGTGGATCTAGTTCTCATGCTTATGTGAGAACTGTGGCAGGATACACCGTTTCTGGTTTCTAAAATAGCTCTATTCTATTAGCACTTTTTTTAAAAAACCTGTCTTTCTCAATCAATCTTCAGTATCTTTTTCCCCTCACACTACTGAACTTTGACACCAGATAAACACGCTTCTAGCCAATTCATTATGTCCTTATCTTTTAAAACAACATATTGTGGAGCTTTGAGTCCTCTGACCATGGTGAAGCTTCAGGAAAACTTATTTTTTGTTTGGTTTGATTTTGCTTTTTTTTAAGTGTATGCCATCTTTCAAGAATGAGATGCACACAATTTTGTGATTCTTTAGAGGGGTTTTTTTTAACCATAAAAATAAGTACATAGTCTCAGAGATGAAGAGACTGACATTTTTGTAATCTCAACAGATTTTGCAAATTGATTCTTTGCAAACCAATTCACTTGATTTTCTTTGTACCTGCTGGACATGATTTAAAAGCTGAACAGCAGTGCTGAGTGTAGGCAGGCAGCATATGCCATGTGTAATTTTTTAATTTCCTGGTAGCAGCAATTCTTACAGGCACAATAGCAGGTTTGTTTATTTTTTGTTCTTCATCAGACCTTTTATTAACATTCTGTTAGATCTCTTGAACTGCACCTGGTTTGTTAGTGACTGAGTATAATGGCATCTTTGCCCTGGGCTCTTGGAGACAGTGCATATGGATGGGGAAGGCAACAGATAATATGGATGCAAATTTCAAAGTCCTGGTTTCATCCCTGAGGCACTTAATGAGGACACTCTCAAGGAAACAGGGAGAACAGCATGACTGTGCTTTTAGTTCCTACTGAAGGTATAGACCTGAAAACACTGCTCATGGCCTTGGCAGTATTTTCCTTTGCAAAATAACAGTACATAAATTGATTTAAGTCAGGAGTACCCGTCCTCCCTCAATGAAAGCTGTAAGCAAGATAACTGTATTTACAGTGATCAGCAAGAGCACTGTATTTAGCAGCCAGTGCTTGCAGCAGAGCCTGTCACTTGCACAGGATCAAGACACCAGAAATCCAACACGATGGTCCCACCTGATGAGCACCCACTAACCATCACTGCACAGAGCACACTCTGATTCGGACTGATCACTGCAAGGAGCAGTCCTTAATGAGCTGAGGAGGCATTTTCCACATTCAAGTCAATGATCTCTTGCCTGCAGAACCACTCAAATGGAAAAAGCAACTGTCTTTTCCTATTTATGTAATTTTGTCTATCTTACTGAAGGTTTTTTGTTTTTGTTTTTCTTTCAAATGGTTTCATAATGATAAAACCCCCTCACGTCCCACAGAACAGGTCTGGCATGACCTCAGTTATTCAAGCTCTGGAAGTAAGACACAAACTGAACCTTCTGAGCTGGCAAGATTTATCAAGTTTTGCACTTGGTAAGACAGAGTCCTCTCAAGCAGGAGTGTACACACTTCTTCAGCTCACTGCCTCAAATCTTCCACTGCATTCAAACACATGATAAATACCAGTGCTGTAGAAGTCTCTCAAACATACTGCTACCTCCTCCACAAACTGTCAAGAGAGGCTTTGTAAGAAAAATGAGCTTCATTTTTAGGTATTTTTTTAAATCAGTGCCATAGTTCTTGGCTTGAAGTATTTTCTTACTCTTTTCTCCACTGATGCATACCCATCTCCTGGAGGATGCTCCAGTCTCATTCTGATGTTTCTTCCAAACTTCAGAACCTGTGTCAGCCTCGTAATTAGTTTGAAGACAGAATTAATTAAATTGGATTGCTAGAATGAATTCCATAATACCCTGGGAAGTCTGATATTTGTAATCAGCTATGTAACTGTTGCTAGGATACTGGAATTGTTTATTTTTTGGAAAAAAAAATCTATTAAAGTATTTGCCTTTCTAAAGCTACAAATCCAAGATATACAAAAGTTTAGTTGGTCCTATGAACAGTTTTTTTGGTGAGTTTCATATATAAGTAATATATTAACTCTTGACTCAGAAACATATGGAAAAACCCACAAGAATCTACTAATTAATCTACGTTCCTAACAAGAAGCATGTTCCAGCTGATGAATGTTTTCTTCCACAATCTTTTTCCTCTGATAGCCCCTCTGAGCTGCATATACAGAGAAAGCATTGCACACACAGAAGACAATAAACAGCTATTAAATATCTTAGATACAGTTTGTATATCTGACAGTAACTGATTATCCTCTACAGCATAAAAATATATAACATAGAAATATAAAGGATTTAGTGATTAAACTTGTACCAACCAGAACAACTGGACCAGATTTCAGTTTTTACCCTCAGGTTCTTTTTCTCAGTTTCCTACCTGTGGCCTCACAGAAAATCCTGAACAGTTCTACTCCCTCTCCAGAGCTCAACTTCAATTACTTATAGAATGCTTACTCATCCTTCATTGACATTTATCCAAGTTATAATTATTTAATCCTTTAATCTCTTTTCAAAAGTCAATCATGATCTCTTCCCTCATGTTTTTTCTTCTTGCCATGTTCAACCAGCCCAGCAGTGACAGACACACTCCAGCATAATTGCAATCCATGCAAGGAATCATTTTCTGGAGATGTGTCTTCTCAGCTGTTCTTAACAGACTCCTTCAGTTCATGGCATTGTGTTCTACATATCATTCTAATGGATACAATTCTCAATTTTACTATATTTTAAGAGATGATGTCCATTTTCTTCATTACTATTTTGCCTTCAATTCCAGCATACATTTCCTTCTCTTTCATGATTTGATAGAAACTTAGGGGTATAGAAGCTGGGGGAACAGAGAAGTCTGTAATTGATGAGATGTAGTTAAATCCATCAGAAGAAAAGCCCACGTTATCCACATGGCTTTATTCCTAAACTTATTTTCAACTGCCAAAATGGTGAAGAAACTCCCCTTGCATTGAAAACAATTTCCAAAATCATGGTTTAACTCTATGCCTCTGTTTCACCCACTTTTTGGTCCTGTTGATATTTCATTAATCAGATAGTAAAGAAGATGTGGTGGTATTGTATAACTCAAACTGTTTTCTATCCCTAGCAGAGACTATTTCTATTCTCTCTTCTAATCTGGCATGTAATCTGTACTAGCTTCAATGCTGAGTAACAGTGAATTCTATTCACTGGGATACAACTGAGTCCATCAGTGTTGAACGTTCTGTTCACATTGTTATGAATCTCAAAAAAATCAATTTCATATAAAACTAGGACCTATAAAAATACCTGCAATTGTCACCTTTAGTCTTCCATGCACACACACATAAAAAAAAAAGTGTAGTGACTGCTGCTGGTTAAACCCACCTTAGTCAGTCCACATCTCTTTTCTCTTGTCTTTTACAAGCTTCAGCTAGTTGAGATTCTGACTGCAGAGGATGTCATGGGTGTTATGAATTACAGCTGATGACCCTGAGAAAAATGCAATTTACTGTCAATTATCCACTATAATCTGTGGGAAAAACAAAATACTTTGCTTGAAATGCTGTGTGAAAAACAAGTTTTGGCCCAAATTTTTCAGAACATAATATAACCACTAGATTCACTCTTCTCTTGCAATGCCGATGAGCCCCAAGAGTACTCATAAATATTGGCAGCCTGAAGTAGGCAGGATTTTGCCAGGTTTTTCCTGCTGAATTTTAGTTAGTGTTTTTAACATAGTGATCCATAACAACGCCCTTAATGCTATTCCTTGGAACTTTGTCCTGAAATTCTGTTTCAACTCACTCAGGTCCTAGGACATGAAGATCAGCTAGTGCTATTGCTGCCAAAAAATAGTTAATGAGTTTGCTGATAGACCCTGAGAAAGCAGGGGTCTGCATTTCAAACAGCTGCATTTCAAGTGTTGCAGGAGACACAAAACTAATGTTTGTACTTCCAAGGTTTATTCACTTTTATTCCATGTACACCAGTGAAACTTTCATTTAAATGTAGCGTTCAAGGTACCGTATTTCCAAAATTCTTATTAAAACAGATTTTGTGTACCAAGATTTATACTGAAGTACAAGTGGAAGAAGACAGCTAAAACACAGCATAGACAAATCATCCCAAGGCTTCACATGAGGTTAGGAGCTTTTATTTCAATAATTAGTTCATATCCAGTTCATTATTATGTTGAGATCTAAAATGTCATTTCAACTCGAGTGGTATTTGCCTCTTTATCTGGACACTCTCTAGATTAACACTGTCACGTTATTTCAACACAAGTCTTGCAGAGGAAGAAATGAAATGAAAGGGGGGATATATAACTCATTTACCACCTTGGCTATGTGGCTTACTGGTCTGCTTTTTTTCACAGTAAGGCAGCTTCATTTGTCAGATCTGTTCCTGATGTTTGTATCACTGGACAGTTTGCTTCTTTACAGTTTCTGCCAGGACACCAACATCTTTTGGAATACTTGTAGAGAACCATATACAGAGTCAGTGGCTACATTGCACCAGGAATGACAGATAGATTATGAAGGGTAATGAAGTTTGTGAGATGCCAGCTGCTGTGGAAGCAGCACAATATCCCAGCTGAGACCTGGGCACCACACACAGACCTGCTTGGATCTTAAGCATGTGGAATCACAAGTTGAATGTTTAAAGTATTGGACTTCCTATGGTTGCCGTTTTGTTCAGGATGACAGCCCACACACGGAATATTACCCTGTTTTTCAGCCTTCTAGTTTGGTTGAAGTTCTTTCTCCTGGAGAAACATTTTCATCCTCAGTTGAAACCATGGCTAGCGCAGCCCTCCGAACCACTCATGAGATGTGGCTGTGGGAATCCTCAAGACCAGTAAGCTTGAATCTTAAAACATATTTGTGTTTATGTACTGGAAATATGAGAAAGCATATTTTGACTAATGGTATCACCCCAGAGAGAAACATACTTGTTATAAACATGTTCCATTGCAGTTGCTGGAAATCAAACAAAATTGCCATAAACAGGACTTACATCAATGTTTCTGCTTGACCTTTCTGGGAGAATAAAAGTACCTTCTGGGAATGCAAAACAAATGAATTTTTTGGAAACAAAATGAGTAACACAGCCCTTCCTCTTTATAAAATGGAGCCCTGAGATAGCTGCTGCTGCTGCTTAGTAACAGTTCCTCAAAACGATTCATAAAAGCTCCAGATGTAAAGGTGTGCACGTGTGTTTCTGAGCTCCAGGCTCTGATGCAGAACTCAGAAACACTCACGCTGTGGGTCTACGAATTTGAGCTTTTGGATGAACAGCATTTTCAAAATGAAAACCATATCCTCTAGACATGGATAAGCTATGCAATCCGCTCCCCTGACATTCCTGTTCCTGCCAGCTGATGTGTTGTTGGGACCCGATAGCTGCTGCAAACCATTTCCTGGTGCTTCCCAACAACCACGAGCTCTCCTCTACATTTTCCCTTAAGGAGGAAGATACCCTGTCTGGCACAGAAAACCTGCTACAAATAGTGTGATAAAAACCGCAGTTTTCGAGAACTTGGTTAACCTACAAAAATACTGTCTGCACCACTAAAGTTGAGTACATTTAATAGAACTAGAAGGGTACCAAGACACGTAACACAAATAAGAGTGTTCCTGCCCAATGTTAAATATTATAGATAAATGTAAATGCAGAACTGAACTAGCACACAGTCAATTGTGTTTTTTCCCTGCAGATGTTATTCCAAATCACTCATTAGTTTTGATTAATTATCATAATAATGTTTAAATATATAAGTAGCCAAAAAGTCTAGTTAGTACTGCTACTAAACCCCATTTAGCAGGTGCAGTATGTTCACCTAAGGAATACCATTAGCCTAAAAGTAAAGTGTAACAAATCTCAAAACATCCTCATCTCTTGCAGCCAGCAACTGCTAAAGCAGTTTGATCCCTTACCCAGCTCCTTACGTCAGTGAAGTAAGAAACACAAATCCCCCATTGCAACACACAGCTCTCTCATACAGTTTATTTTACAGAGAGGGAAAAAATGTAAAGCCGACTAGAAGTTCTGATGCATTTGTTACCCAACAGTCACCAAAAAAGAGAAAAAAATAAATATCCCCATGTTTGTCTTGCAGAGCCAGGTAAAGCAATGTGAGTGACTTCACATCCCACTCCCAAACCACACAGAGCAGAGCTCTGCTTTGGCAAGGCAGGTTCAAAACCAGGCAGGAGCCTCGCCAGAAGTACAGAACTGGTGCCTTTCTAGGTTGGCTCTTCTTTGCTGGCCCCTGCCAACTGGCTTCCACCATCCCAGTAGAGCAGAGCCTCAGGTCCTTTGTTTAACCCTCTGCTACAAGCAGGCAGAGTCAAAAAGCTGACTATCACTATCTCCACAGGAAAATCTCATCTTTCATAAAAAGCCATGGGTTGGAAAGCATGGTTGCACAGCAGCATCTGTGCAATTGTTGGCAAATACATCCAGTTCAGATCTTCAAAAGACATCAGTAGATAGAGTTATTCCTGCTCACCCTATCCTACAACCCTCCTCTCCTTCCTCTCTCTCCACACATCCACATGTTAAAATTAAGTGAGTCTTAACAGATCCATTAGTGGGATATACCCAAGTGTTTCCAATTTACCCTCAGTGAACTTGAATGAAAAACATTTGAAAATTAAATTGGGGTGAAATCTTACAGCATGGCTACAGCATATGGAGCTAATTTCAAATAGCACTTTGATAATGTCATGATCTGTTAGAAAGTGTTCACCTTATACCAATGATATTATAAACTCAGTTGCCTCACTCAGTATATGTTCATCTTATGATCCATAAGAATGCAGTTAGTGGATTGTGAAATACAAACTTTGGCCAGAGCTAATTTAGAAAGATCATTATACTATGGATGGTGCAGCTTGTTTCTTCTCTGAGTTTCATATTATTCAGCTGTTTACAGCTAGTAAATTCGCATCTAATAAGCTGCAAAAGTTATCAGATTAAATACAGCCCATTGTAATCCCCACATGAAGTAAGTAACTGATGAAAAACTAGTTCCACCATGTGTAATGAATATTTTTGCAAGCAGCATCTGATAAAGGAACTGGCTTTATTAACAACTAACTTATTCACACAATAGAGAAAATGCAGAAATCTATTCTATCTCTACAGGCCACAGCATTTCTCAAATGCTTAGCAGGAAAGAAAAAGACTTAACTGGAACCAAAAGCACATCTACACCACATCTCCTGGCAGGCACATCACTTGGCACTGGGAATGCAGTGGTAGAAATGTGCTGAAGTCGAAAGGATTTGCAGGATGCGAAACACGAGCAAAAAGGCACTTGTGTCAGTGAGAGCCTGTGCGGGGCTGCTGAGAGATGCACTGACAACACCCAGAAGGCCATATTCCTGACTTCAGATAAAATATTAATTGCTCTGCATTTAAATGTTGATGAAAATAGTAAAGTTACACCCCACTTCTTGAGAGAAAACAAGGGCCAGCAACTCCAACAGTGAGTCCAACTGACTTCTAGTTCTTCTAAACGCAAAATCAGCAAGAAGGCAGGTGGTGTGAAGCTGGCTGTGATGGATTCTCTCTCCTCAGAAGTCCCCCAGCTTCTTGGCAGTACTTAAGAGCCTCTTGACCCCATAAGCAATACAGAGAGAAAGAGTCTAAAAATCCTTGTGTTCTCCCTAAACAGTATGTTTTCAGGCACTATAAATTGTGTTTTCAGAAGTACTGCTTCAAATCTGGAGTGCTCTCAGAGATCTACTTTTCTGCAATGCACAAAAATTAAGTCCAGTGCTGCATTTGTTTTAAAAGTATGTTTGCTGGGTAATATTGGAGACATCAGCCAAGGTCCCCACTGTAACAGCAACCCTGCTGTGGTTTCCTTTCAGCAAGTTTCCAATCAACAATACACAAGCAATCAGCAACAACCAGGAGGTTACACAGTGGTTCCCATGATGCACCAGAAAGGATGCTCAAAGCAGATCTGACAAAACTAAAACTATTCAGAAGAGCAGGAATCTCAAGCAGTTGTTTGGGGCTGGAAGTGTGATAAAAACACCCACCATATGGAGTGGTTTCTCCAATAAATGAGGAAGTCCACTGAGTGGTTTATGTGAAAAGCACCAGGTACATGCAGAACCAGCAAATGTGCTGGCATGAGAGTGAGCACTAAATCAGAAACCCTCTTTCACTAAGTGCTGCTGAGTCCTGGGAACTTCACTCTCTTTTTCTCTTGCTTTCACAAATTTCCACTATTTTTGGAGACAGGTGGGATAAGAATTAAGAAAAGTCTTTCAAGATTTAAGCCTCAGAAAAATCAGTCTTAAGGTTGGGACAACCAAGGGACAACCTCTTACAGCAAGAGATGGTAGAAATGTTGTTCAGATTTCCCTGTTTCCCCTTCTTTAAGCCAGTCCCTTACCCTGCAGCAATACATCTCCCTAACAGGCCAGAGGTTTCTTGGGTATTAGCAGGAACAGCCCCTTTCCTCTCCCTCATTTTTCCTTTACTCCAGCAGCAGTAATTCCTTTGCTTCTGAAGTCTGTCCACTTTTCTTGCCAAAGAGAAAGGAATGACAAAAGCACTCAAAGAAAAACAGAGAAATCCCAAGCCTTGTGTGTGACATAAAGAAAACAATTCACATGATCTTTATTTTTGTAACCCTCGTCCTCCTCTCACCCACATGCCTGTTGTTATCACTCAGCATATTATTGTTATTACTTGAAATTTGTTTTTAAAAGTGCCCATCCAGCGCTGGAGGTGCTTGAATACACATTGAAAATATACAAAACATATGTCTAACTTAGACCTCGGGTTCCCTGAGGAAGGGCTGGTATCCTCTGTAGTGCTCTCAGCACACTTATGGCATGAACAAATTATAAACAATAATAACAAAGAATAACTTGCAGCTATTTATCTGTTTGGTCTATGAAACTGATCTGTCAGTGACCCTGAAAACTCTCGGTGACACACGCTGCGGTGGAGTTAAAACCAAGCTGCTCTTTCCATTATTTTTTTTCCAAATAGCTTGAGTCAAAATCCCAGGGTAGGTGACACAGAGCGACCCTCCTGCTTTTGATGTGAATGGGAAAGGATTTGTCTTTTTATATCAAAGCTAGCTGGGAAGAGGAGGTGGGTGGCCATGAAAGGGAAAAGCCATGAAATTATCTCCACTGGTTTATAAGAAACAGCCATTTGATGGGATTTTGGGAGGGGGAAACCTTCTGAAAAATGTGCTGGTGTGATCCCTCCAGAGGCCAGCACATTGGAGCCAAGCGCTTGTATCAAGTGAGGGGGGCAGGAGAAGTTCTTCCTTTAATTGAGAACACACTTGTTTGCAGAGTTCAATGTCGGGAACTCCAACATTGTTTTTAAAACCCAGAGTATTGTGTAGGTGTCGGAATTCAGAAGAGGCAAAACAAAAACAGATGGAAAAAGGCAGCTGTGGTGATTTAACTCTCGGACACCTTTAGCCGTTTCCCTCCCTGTGCCCCACCAACTGGATCTTGCTCTTCTCTCTTGGCTGTTGCAAACAGAAGCGAGCCCAGCTCCTCTGCCCCTCTACAGTGTGTCACTCCTCCAGCAGCCTCCTCCTGCCTACACCCAGGTCAGGTCACTGCATGCAGCCCTTCCTCCTGCTGCCTCCCACAGCCACTTCCCTGGTCACTGCTGCCAAACCAAAGCGAAGTCGCCTGCCCAACAGACCAACTCCTGGGGCTGGTCCTTGCTTGGAAGGGGAGGGAGGGATCAGAGGCACTGAAAGAGCTTGTCCCCAGCAGGAACAGTCAGAAAAGGAGACAGTTTCTGGTGGCTGAGGTTCAGGTCAAGAAGCAGAGCCAGCCTTCTCCAGCCAGTCAGCATTGGCAATGCAAGATACATCAAATTCATATAGTTCTCATGGGTTAACTTAGGAATTAGCTACAGTTCACACTGTCAGACTCAAATGGGATCTTCTTGCTGTGCAAAACCTATAGCCTACATCACGCATGTTCTCCCTCAGGGGTCTTCTAAACACAGAAATAAAAGAACACTAATTGCTGGAGCGGGTCTAGGGAAAGGCAAAGGAAACTCATGAAGGGTCTGGAGCACAAGTCTTAGGAGGAGAGGCTGAGGGAACTGGGGGTGTTCAGCTTGGAGAAAAAGAGGCTAAGGGGGGAACTTCTCACTCGCTACAACTACCTGAAAGGAGGCTGAAGAGAGGTGAGGGTTGATCTCTTCTCCCAAGTAACAAGCAACAGAACAAGAAGAAATGGCTTCAAGTGGCACCAGGGGAAGTTTAGACAGGATATCAGGAACAATTTCTTTACTGAAAGAGTGATCAAGCATTGGAACAGGCTGCCCAGGAAAGTGGTGGAGTCACCATCCCTGGAGGTGAAAACATGTAGAAAAAAACATGTAGATGTGGCACTTCAGGACATGGTTTAGTGGGCATGGTGGTGTTAGGTTGGCAGTTGGACTTGGTGGTCTTAGAGGTCTTTTCCAACCTTAATGATTCTATGATTCTATGAATTCCACTATCTCTTCTGCCAATTCTAACAGTACAAAACCAAGAGAGACATCACTAAACCCCCCCAAATCCTTTACAAATCCTGATCATTTTCCATTAGGAGGGTAAAGTTTCTATGCATCAGTGGGATTCCTGTCAAAATACAGACAAACTATAGAACAAGGCTGAAAGTAATTAACACCCTCACATGTTGCAGAATCTGTTGCTGCTGCTCTGATGCAAGGACAATTTTGTATTCCTACTTCAGAGATTGACAGATTAAGACAAAGTAGTTCTGCATAACTCAGATCAGGTTAAATTTATCTAAATATCACCCTCATCTGCTAGATGATGCTTTGGTCCTTTTAAATGTGTTGTAGAACTGGAACAAAGTAAAAACACTGTAAGGTATGAGTCTTTATCTCAAAGGTTCTAATATTCCTAGTCCTAAACAATCCACTAACTGACCTATGTGAAGATGCTGAACTAGGATTAATTTCAGTTGGAAATAATTAATTACTATTGAAAGCCATTTATAATGCCTAGGTATGGCCAGTTCGAATGACCAGGTGCGGTTGAGTCAAGTGAACTAGTGTAGCAGCCACCATGTAATTCTGAAAAAAGTATTCTATATAATATTTATTTTTTCTAAAATATGTAATTTTGCCTGTTGCAACATTTACCTTGTCTTTAGACCAAGAAAGCTATCTTTCATCACAGCTGACCTGGCAGCAGAACAGCAATACAGCACTTCTGATCTATAAAAGATAAGGAGTGACAGGTACCAATGTGGTAAAGGAGTGAGAATCAAAGACATAAGGAAGAAAGCCAGATCCAGGTTGATGACATATTCTTCTGCATGAGACTTCTTATCTCACCCTTTATATCTTGGCTGCCTTTATGGTAACAAATGTAGCTCCTCCTTCCCATCACCATATATTCTAAATTGATGTGCTACTTCTATTTTATCAGAGGAATTTTGCCAGGAGAGAGAAGGTAATAAGGAAAACACACTGAAGAAAATTAGCACGGCTCTACATAATAAATGGAATGACTAAAGCTTTTGAAAGTCTCAGCTAAAAGGTGACCCAGCAGAATACTAAGTGCAGACAATTTTGCTTACAATAATACTGAAGGACAAGACTGTGTAAATCTTGCCATATTTTACTCATACGACTTAAATCACAACAGGTAACTGCAGTTGTATCATTATCAAATACCTCTGCAATAAACCCACTTTCTTACATAGTGCACATACTTCTTGGCAACTCCAGACAGGCAGGACATACTGCCACCCAAACCCACCTTCATTTAGTTACTGTAATAATTCACTCATGTGAATATTACGATTCATGGGAATATTTTTTTAATCTTAAATGTTGATATGCAGGAAAGGAAAATACTGTGGTACCACAAGGAGACTGGTTACAACTTGCTCTCACTTAATGCCATTATGATATTTAGAAATAAATGCAGTATCACAAGTTTCTGACATAAATATTAATTATTATAGAAATCCAACCACTTGGAATAAAGGATTGGGTTATTTAGATATAACACAGCTTCTGGGATTATCTTGCAGTTGACTTGGTTTGGAATTAAATTAGTTTTTCAAACTAAAAAACCTTTATGTTTCAGTCCAAAAGTTGACACATTTGTCCATCTCTTGCAACCAGCAATTTATTTTTTATCACTCTAAGGGCCAGAGTGGAAGCAAGTTCTATGATCTTCTTGGATTTAATTTAAAATCAGGAAACACCTCACAATGTTTTTGTAAGCAGCTGAGTAATATTTAGCAGAATGGCCAGTTTCAAACAATGCATTAAAATAATGGGGGAAAAATAGGGAAAAAATTGCTCTTATGCACAGTCTGATTGCCAAGGCTATTGTTATGCTCAGGTACAGCAATCAGATACAGGTATTGCTCATATCAACACTTATTAAGAGATTATCAGTATAACCAGACCATGGAGCACTGAGTTGAAACAAAAAACAGTAATCTAAACTTGTGGTATTTCAGTTCTGAATTTCTCATCTCCTTAGGGGTGAGGCTGAAGGATATGGAATCTGGATCTAGTTCATAAATTTGTGGCTTGGTCTCTTTTCCAGTTCCCACAGAAACATGTTCATCAGGATCTCCTGACATTTCTCTGCTTTTTAAAATTTCTTTCTATGATAATTTGAAGCAAGCCCTGCCCTTTCCCCCATAACATTATGCTTTTTATATGACTGCAGCATGTAAACACTAAAAAATGCAAGCATAGCAACTTAGGGAAATACTCAGAAACAAATGGTAACAGAACAGCTTTTTCCACATTTTTATAGGAGTTCCACAGACCTGGGGTTGCCTGCACAAACCAAAGCAGAGTTACATATAAACCAGCATTCCTGTCCTGGGTGAGCAAACAGGCTGTGACTCTATGGACTAAGATTAAGGAATATGAGATTCCAGTCCTGGCCTGTCAATGGATCATGTTGCAACACTAAGTATTATGATCAGAGCTGCCAGTGCCTTGGGAACACAGGTAAAAGCTTCATAGAAATGGGTAGTTTGACTCTCTTAAAAGATTAGCAGCGCTTTAAAAACTGTTCCAATAAATGGAAAATACGGACTAAAAAACAGGCTCACTTCCAAAAGATGAAATCAAAGCCCTAATACCTTTTATCATTGTTTCATCATAGCTAATAAAATTTCTGTAATTATCTGAGGACACTGAAGCCTTTTATCTGTGATGAGTGACGCAGCGTTGTGTGCCTTGAGTTAGTTAGGTAAATACAATACATGCCTGTGACAGCATCTCAAGAAACAAAAATAAACAGAGATCCAATTACAGATGAATACTGGCATAATCCTGAAATTGTTATTTCCCTTCCATGCTGTGCACCTTCCCAACCTCCAAAATTACTACTGACCTGCTTGCTTTTTTGTGTGCCTTAATAGCTGTCTACTTTAGCCCAAGCTTCTGCAGAAAGTGGCCCCCAAAATACCTTTTGTTGTTGTTGTTGTTGTTTAATCACTGAAAGTAGCCTCATCATTTAATCAAAAGCCTCTGCTTTAATCAGTGATCTCCTTCTACTCTAGGCTTACCAGGAACAGAGAGCATTCTTCTGTAACAAGCCTCTGTTCCTGAAAAATGAGGGATTGTGTAGACACTGGACGCTGAAACTCTCCCAATTTGCCCCAAGGGATGCCAAGTGTAGCTCAGGGAAGTACAAAGGGAACCTGTTCTTGCTGCTTTTCAACTGTGGCCTTACTTAAATTGCCACGGAGGTTTCACATTTCATTCTCCTAAGGTTACTGTCTCAGGCTTTTCTGTAGAAAACATTAAGGACACAGGCCTTGCTTTAAACCAGCTTTCCTGGGAATATGATTGGGCTCATACTCTTATAGTAACTAACAACTCACATGTTTGGTATTGTCTGGTTTTCATGCATGAATCAACCAGCCAGATATTGAGAAAGAACTCCTAATTTCATCTGTTGATCTATACACACATAAGCACACATGCACACACACATGGAATTGAAAGAAGATAAAATAAAACCAGCACTTTATACTTCACAAAGGTTTATCAGCTGAAAAATAACATTTTTAGACATGCAGTTCAAATTCCTGCTACAGTCTTAGAAGGTACACGCCAGTAATAGATATTATGGAGGAGGATCACTCGATCTACCATTGAAATGCTGCCACTTCAGAGAGGAACAGAGCATCTGTTTTACAGATTATAATAGTTTGGGACGTGAAATGAAGGTTCTTATAACCACCTGAAGCTGTAAAGGAAAATGTAGGCAAAAGGAATTTTAATTAGCTGAATCATTACAGCAAGAGGCCTGGGAATGCCGATGAATAAAGCAGGTAAGATTATATTGCTTATGTTTTGACCATTTCATATTGCCTCTAAAAGATGTTCTCATTTACCTATGCTCAAATTAAGACCAAGTCTACTAAAGCTGTAAAACCATGCCAGAGTTGAAGAGGGGCAAATGACAGTAGTACCATCTCTGGCAAGGGCAGCATCTACCAGAGATACTAACTGCAGTCTGAGTCAAGTCAAGGGACACCACGGCTGGCAGCCGGCACGGGGCAGAGTCAGATCACAAAGACAATTCCTGCCCTGGGGAGCAGCAGGAATTTTGGAGTATGTCTACATAGACAAGAGAGCTCCTCTGTCCAATCTC
The DNA here is from genome assembly GCF_020740795.1 of Apus apus. NCBI lineage: Eukaryota > Metazoa > Chordata > Aves > Apodiformes > Apodidae > Apus > Apus apus. The sequence continues at coordinate 12,870,624 of NC_067293.1, read as the reverse complement.
CAGGCTGGCTGTGGGCAAACCAGCTTCAGGCTCCACACCCAAGGAGCCGTGCTGGCCTGTTGCCATGTAATCAGGCCCAGAGTGGGCTTGTGTCTCGCCAGGTCAAAGCCTGGAGAGAAGAGCTGGTGTCTGCAGCTACCAACACAGACCTGTGCTCAGCACTGGTCCCCTGGTTGTTGACAGCAGTAAGGAACCAGAAAGGAAGGGCATTATTTACAGAATTACATTAATTTACATTAATTGTGGCACTGAAAGAAGACCAACTGAATGAAGTAGGAGTAGGAGGCCTTTTCTACTCTGTCTCCTTTTTTTTTTCCTTTTTTTTTTTTTAAGTAGAAGTTTGTGAGATAGGAGAAAAGAAAAGATAGAACTGATTTTCAAGGGTAGGTAAAATATACATACTCTTGCCTTCCCTCTTCTCCCCCTTTACTTTTGACAGACTTAATCTTGTTCCCCCTGAACATAATGATCCCATAACAGATCCTGTAACTCCAATTGGAAAAGGCTGTTGTTTCCTGCATGTGAGAAGATGAAGAAAAAATTACACCACAGCCTGCTCTGTCACAGGGCAAAGACAATAAATCGTGGATGGGGTGATCTGAGACATTTAATATGGTTTCCAACAAATTCAACTAGATCCCTGGGTTCTCATTGGCACTAGCAACGTGCAATAGCCAAATAAACAGAATATTGCCAACACGTCCTCTCACCCAACAGATGTGCAGTTCTTGCTCTTATTGCTAGTGAAGATACAATATAATACATGTGCAGAAGATGACTACAATTTAATTTACACCAGTTGTAGCACAGAAATATAAGCCACCACACGGAGCTGAAATCATGGGGATGGTGCCATCTGTATGTAATTGTTCGGGCTACGTTTTCCATTACATTTTCTTCTGGAGGAAGGGGAGGATATACAACTGGGTAGCAATCATAACAACCGGGCCTTACAAAGTATCAGTCAGAAATCACACTTTTGTTTGCTAGAGGGGTGATTTGCATTTCATTTTGACACATAAGAATGGCCTATTTCTAAACAATGTCATAGAAAATTATATGAAATTAAATTTTTATTCCAAATACTGTAAAGCAATAGGCCAAACAGATGGACAGGTATGGCATTACTTCATCTGTGGCATGCTAAGCTTGGCTAAGGGCCTATGGAGCACAAATGTTTCAGCAGTCCTTAGGGGTTAACAGGCATTAGATTCAGCCAGGCTCAGAAATTAAAAGATCTGGCAATTGTTGCTTTTTATTTTAACCCTGGAAGAGGCTGCTAGACTGGGAAAATAGCTAGCTAGGCTAATCAGCTTGTCATTTTTAAGGAAAACATGAGAAAAATTAATTGCAACAACTGAAAAACAATGTACAATACATTAAGCTTGAATGTATTTGTTCTGTTGCATATATTTCCTTGGAAAGTGAATACCTAAAAAGACCCTGAATATTCCTTATGGATCTATGAATATTACATAAAGACTCTGCCAAGTCTTTAATCTGTTTGCATCTTCCTAAAGAACTCACTAGTAGCTTACAACTAGAAATTGCGGGGGCAGTTCCACCAATATTTCCTGCAGCAAAAAAGCCATTTGAGAAAGCTCCTGCTGCCCTTTCCACCATCTTCCTCTTCTCACCCTGTGCCTGCCCTTGGTCTGCAGTTCACTCCCTCTGGCAGCACTGACATACCTGTCTGCAGGACTCCTTCTTGAACTCAAGCTGTGACCTGAGGGGATGGAGAAGCCTGGCACTAAACCAACTGTGAGTGGAGATTGTTTGTAGAACAATACTCTGAAGCACTAAGTTCCTCGAATCTCTGCTAAAGATTGACCAGGGACAAAACATTTTCCATCCAGAATCCCAATGGCATCAGCTGCTGCAAAGGAGTCCCACACAGGGCTCTGCAGGACAGGGAGTTAATTTTTATTTTAAATATACTTTTGCTGTGTATATTTATCTAGCTCTGAGCTATGCCAATGGAGCTAATAATTTTGCAGTCCCCTCTAAAGTTTGCCCAGGTTTTGTGAGGACAATTTTTTTCCTGAGAACACTTCTGTAAAACCTCAGATTTGCATATGCTATTTGCAGTCATAGCCAGAAGAGGGGAAAAAGGGATAACTACCCAACTGTACAAACTGTGCACTACAAAATGTCTGGGCCATTTCACAGAAAGACTCTTGGATAGGCCAAAAACAGGGATTAAATTCTTTGAAGCTCTGACCTCTGGCAATCCCCTATGGGTCTGGAAATACAAACACTCTGGGAGAAAAAAGTTCTGCAAAGCAGTCACACCTCCAAAACTACAATATACCTGTCGACCTATGGCCATTCTCTGACCTCTTTTCAAGATGAGCGTTGCAGCCAACATGGGCTTTTACCAAGAAATAGTTAGAAAAAAATCTACATTTAAAAGTTTTACCAATATTTGTCCATCTGTCATTCTTTGGAACAAAACCTCTGGCAAAAGTGCTACAGACCAAGACTTTGATGGATGGGGACTGGATGCCCTTCCAGTGAAATCCAGGAACTTCAGCTTAATTGTTTTAACTGTTAAAAGTGGCTTTTTTAGCAAGGGACACTTGTACGATAGTACAGCAAAATAATTTTTTGTTATGTTTGGGTTAAAAATTTCTTTCAAATCTTTCCAGACCTGTATATACATCTTAAAAAAATAAATAAATAAATAAAAATCAGGCCTGCAGAACGTAAGGGTTAAGCCTCTATCCCCTTAATGTTGAAGTGTTAAATGTTTCCAGAGAGCCTGGAACTACAACTGGGCAGTGCACACTTTGAGCTAACTGGCAAATAAGTGTTGCTTTAGGCTTAGAAACAGTGTCTTTTCACTTGTGGGGCCTGGGTTTATTCCAGCTTAATCTGACTACAAATTGTTGTCTCAAAAAGCCTGCAGCTTCTTTTAAATGCTTCCCCCACCTCCTTGTAGCATGTAATTACCGACCAATTAACATTCTTGTTTACCAGTGGTGATTTCTGAGTTGTGTCAGTACGTGTGTGTTTATGTAAGAGATGGAGCCTTTATTAAAAGCTACATGAACTGACCCAGTCCTCTTGGGAAGGATAAGACAAATTGGTGTGGAAAACTGAAAGATCTTAACGATCCAAAGGGGAGTTAAGTATTAAGACAAAGCACAAAAATATCTAATTTGTTTTTGCTTCACTTATATGATAGACCTACCACAGAGCTGTTTCCCCCACCTGATGTCAATATTTACTTCTGCACCGGTCAGTCATTCAGAGACTGTTGTGTTAGAAGAGCTTGCAGGATGATAAAGTACTTTGGAGATAAGTTTACATAAAGAGAAATTAGAGCTATCCTGCCAGAAGAGTGACTCAGCCTAATGTGCTAGATTATAGGCTGCCCTGGTCTTGAAACTCATGGTTCAAGTCTCAGCAACAAGCACTAGGTGAACAGTGTGTTCTTCCTGTGCAGCGCTGTTTCTGGGGCTCCGGCTGCCTGGCATGTGTGCTTGGACAGAGGTGCTGCTGCACAGGCAACGAGCTGCTCGCACTGCCTTCAGCAGCAAAACCCATCTGCTGGATTTCTGTGCAATTCAGTGTACTCAGCAGGAGCAAAGATCCTTCAGAACTAACCACTGGTTTTAACAAGATGCAGTATTTTCTAGGTGTGTTATACTCTAGTCTTTGAGAAGACCTGAGAGCGTTACCTGACCACTGCTGGATGGGATGCAGTGCAGCCTCAGGCCACTTCTAACACATACCCAGCCAGATTAAAAGAAGTGGCTGGTTGCATGAGTGACAGCTACAGAGAGCGAGGGAGAACATGATGAGGGCACTGCTGGGAATCCCAGAGGACCTGACTGGCAGCTGATTCACATGGGGGAAGCCTGGTCCTAACCTCTTGCTGTGAACCAATGAAACCTTAACACAGGACAGCACAAGACCAGATGCAAAGCAGTTCTGTTGATGACTGTCACACACACCAAACCTGTTTTCTTAGTCTGAGAGCTGGTTCACAGATTTTCTGCTGTCTAAGATATTTAAATGTGCCCTCTGCTCACACCTCAGCATCCACTGCATGCCAACAGGGTGACTTATGTCAAGGAAAACAGGCAGTGAGAGAAGGGAATTCTCAAACAAATGAGGAGAAGGTGAAGAAGGAACATAAATTCCTTTCTCTTTTGTGGCTTTACATCTGCCACATATTTAAACTCCTGATGTCTGTATGTCTTCCAAACAACAAACCAGAGGCTGATGACACCATTTAAGACTGAGGCAACAAATTGCTTTCTGTAACAGTTTAGATGTTGAGGCTTTTTCCTTTCTGTAAAATCTCAGTACCTGAGACCTCAGAACTCAGTGGTGACTGAGAAAAGAGGAAATAAATCCAGTAACATGTACCAGAAGACAGTACACATAGGACAGGAAATTAGTGCCATTAATGGCCCAGGTACTTGGGAAAGCATCCTGCAGCTCTCCTGTGGAGTGGCATTACTCTTGTCGCTTTTTCAATGTGCAAGGGTGCCTGGCAATCTGAAAGAAATGCTGAGGTGTGACAACAGCCCACTCTTGCAAGCAAAAGGTATCTCTGATAAGAGTAATGCAGAAAGAGCAATGACAGAAGAACTACTGCAGCTTGTCATCCAGTTGAAAGAATTAGTTTAACCCTGATGACTGCTAGCTGGCTTCAGCCAAATAAAAGCAACCCGATATCAACCTGTGTACTTCCCATGCAGTTAGTCCATTTTCTGCAGCTGACTTCCCAAGTGCTGTTGCAAATGAAATGCATGAGAGTACTTATGAGAAGAATATTTTCTTTGCTTAACTCCTGCTGGATACATCAGCCACTGATACTTACTTGTATCTTCCTAAGCCTGCCATCTAGTAGCTATTTGGATTCTTTCTTCCAAAAACACATGCATGGGGCCTACAAAATGCAGTCAGTGCAATCTCACTTGTGCGTCACAACCAGCTACTGGCAGCTGCAGAACTGCACAATCACACTGCAATGCTACAGGGACATTATTTTAGCTCCTTTATTAAAAAGTCTATACAAGTGTCAAACTCTGGGAAGGCACATTAAACACCTGTCTCTTCCTGCAGGTGTTGGAGACTGCCCCAGACAGAGGTGATGGAAGAACTCCATGTCACCCACCTATACATCCTCCACCAGCCACTCCCCCTCCCTTTCTGGCTTTGTGCCCTCAGCTGTGTTCTTCCCCACCTGACAAACTGTTGGTGGCAGCACCATGATGCTCAGACCCACTGGCACCTCTTTGGCCTCAATCTTTTCCTTTCCCCTGCCCTCCCTCCCCCCCCGCTTAATTCCCTTCTTCCTAAGGGCCTAGGAAGCCCTCCCTAGTGCTGCTCTGCCCCTGCTTCTCCTGGAAATGAAAAAAATTCATTTTACTTCAGTAAATTGACTAAATTTTTTCCTTAGCAACTCAATGAGAAAGCTGTAATTTTCTCTAATGTATTCATTCTTGCTGGTTTTTCCATTTTCCTTCCTTTTCTCCTCACCTATCACCTACATACAGGCCTGCCAGCACAGTTAAGCTCATCTGAGCAAACTTGCGTAAGCTGTAAAAGGCAGCAGAAGCACAGTGGCTGCTCCAGCTTGTCTCCTTCAGCTGAAAGATCACGTCAAACCAGCAGGTGCTAAACCCTCACTCTGAAGATGGTGAATGTGCGTGACAAAATAAAACCACACAAAATGAGAGAGAAAAGTTCTATTTTAGAGCCTGCTTCAGCACCCTTTGCTCACATGAGATAAGGCTCATTCGCAAGAATAGTCTAAATATTTAAAAAGCCAGAATATAAAGACTTTCAAAATCTTTGCAAAGGTTTTTTGGGGGTTTCCTACAGATTTTTAATTAAGCTGTGCACTCTGCCCACACCAAAGACTTACTATGGATTTATGAGTCCAGGTGAATTCCTTAGTCCCATATTAATCCTACTTGCACTATCAAAGCTGAGTTCTAGACAATAATAAAATGTTTACCTAAACCTTGGTTTGGCATTTGAGCCATAAAAGTATTTTTTTTTCAAGCATGCATGTATAAAGAAAGTACTGAAGAAAATACTTTACTCAAGTCATAAGCTGAGATAATTCAGTGGGCTTGCAAATTTTGTGCTGCAGTTTAAAGCTTAAAAGAACCTAGCTGCAAGGCATTCCCTGAAATAATAATAACAACAATAAATAATCATAATGATAATAACTACAAAGACCTACATTTCTACAAATTTGAATGCAAGTTGCATGTAGGAAAACATTACCAAGTCAGGGAGTAGCAAACAAAAAATCTGAAACAGAAGAAGAAAAAAGCTCTAGATCTGTAGCAATATTTGGCAAGTAGAATTTGGCACTTTGGAATCAACATGCTTTTCTAGTTAAGAGTGCAAACTACATTATTTGTCCCAGGGAAGGATGAGTCTTCTGGATGCAGCTGGAGGGAGTGAGAATCTCTTTAACAGTCATATGGGTTTTCAAGTGTGCCTTAAAAAAACCTTCCTGTAACTTAAATAATCTCATTCCCCCTCTCTCCTGCTGCTGGTTAATGAATCTTCCCTACTCATTTTCTCTAGACTAAAGGAAAACCCTCAGTGTACACAAAGATAACAGCTGATTCCAGTGGGTGTCACTAAGGACACTGGGCTGTTAATGGAGTGGCATTGCTTTTCAGACACTCCCGTGTTGCTATCACTGCAGCTCATGGAGCCATATTTTTGGTAGCATAACACCCTTCTCGCCCAGACTTCATTGGCTCCTGTCCACCTTTCAGATACATTCATGAAAACATCCCACAGTCCAGTTCTTAAGTACCCCAGAACTGTGGTTGTGGTTTTTAAGCTCAAGTACGTTAAAAGTCCTGGGTGAAAGATGTAATAGAAAGTGAAATCATGGTATTTTTCAAGTGTGGAGTGCAGGTGAATCAAATCATAAAGCAGAAAATTCAGCTGTGACTTAGTCATTGTGAAACTCTCTTGCATATGCAGATGAAGGTACTCATCGGAGTTGTGGTGAAAGCATGAAACACTCCAAGAAACAACCTGGGGGATTGCTCCAATTAACCAAAGGAAAAACCTAACAAGAATTTAATAAAATAACAATCTCAGCAGCAAAATGACTGAGGTGTTTCATAGGCGAAAGTAATGCTAAAACTACCCTTCCACAGCCTCAAGAAAAACTGTGCACTACAGCAACGATGAGAACTTGATGCAGTGTATTTTCCAAAGCACAAAGAGCCAAGAATAATATAACATCACTAAGCAGACTTCAAAGCCCAGTTCCTCCACTCACTCTTTGCTCCTGTACATCCCTCTGATGCCAAAGCACACAGGGACGGAGGGCTCTGCTCAGCAGCTGCTCGGGATGTTTGACACATTTCCCAAACTCTTACAGCACTTGTAAAAGAAGTTTCCAATAGAGGCAGCACTTTGACTGCAGCATTTACAAGAAGCAAAGATAAAAACAAGCAAGAGGTTTGTTTATTGATTGACTGACAAGATTTGCACTTATTTCCTGGAAAAAATGCATTGCAGTAATTGTGCAGAATGTTTTCCTTTGGGACTACAGATGTCTGCAGAAGTACATGGCAATACTTATTGCTCTAGAAGAGAGAAAAGTCATTTTGGGAACCATCTACAGATAATGACAACACAAACTTGTGGATTCAGTACATTAATTACCTTACTCTATGAACTATCCTAAGTTGCCAAAACTGAAAGCATCCAACTTTAAGCCCTACTGTTATTTTCAAAGGCAAATACGTTCACACTCCATCTACAAAGACTATTTAAGAAGGGAGAACACTTGTTATCAGAGGCATACTAGCAGAATAAAGGATTTACAAACAAAACATTCAGGAAGTCCTCCCAACTGCTGAGCTAGTCACATAAGTAACACTGTTTCCTGAGGTTTAATGCAGCGCTTCTGCTCTCGCACAGTGTGGGATACAGAGGGCTGGAGAAAGGGTGGAAGTGACCCTGCAAACTTGCTGCAGAGTTCTAGGCATGGATTTCAGCGTGGAATCACCAGTGGGAGCTCTGTAGGCACACAAGTATGAAGGTTTAATTGGCAGACTTTTAACAAAGCCTGAAACCTAAAGCAGATACGAGTCAAGATGGTAAGTTCTTGTCTGGGTTGTTATTATTTATCATTTATTGAGCTTTAGAAGTGTGACTGCAACTGTACAGGAAAGAAAAGTGGTAGCACCCCTGACCTAAAACACATACAGTGAGCACTGCTAGAGCCAGTGGGCTGCTTCACTGGTTCCTGTGGCTGTCTTGCGAATTACGGCCAAATTCCCAACTGGTAGCAAATCTCAAAACCAGGTGACTGCCATATGGATGAACATAACATTCATCCTCATCAACTCCAACACCCACCCCAAATATCCCATTTCCCTGCCCACTCAGATAACTGGATAGGAAGTGTTTTCCATCAGTCTCAAGCTCATTTTCCCCCCCAGTTTAACAAAAGGTAGCCTGAAAACCTTGGTCTCACCCACAAATGCCACTCATAGCCAGCAGCATGATGTGGCAGGGATGCTGGAGACCACTTGAGCTCCCTACAAGGCAGCATTTCCAAATGTTCCATTAAGGTCAGATCAGTCCCTGTGTTCCCCAACAACAAAACTGGGGCAAAGAAGACATAACCTGGCTATCATTTTGCTTCTTGTTGGCTGTTTTGCCTCCTTCCTGAAGGGTTTATAACTTGGCAATAATCTTGTGAGCACTGGGTTGCACACAAAAGATTGAAGGCAGAAAGCCACTGATGAAAAAGTGAAATGGTAGAAATAACAGAAGCCATATGAGATGAGTGAAATAACAGGGTACTTGGAGGTACCTTGATGTTCTACACTCCAGTTTTCCTATCGGCCCTGCCACGGGTGTACTGCATTAATCAGTTTCCCTCAGCTGTAAAACACAGAAAGTGGTGTTCATGCTATGAGACTCTTCTGTATTTACTAGGTTATTATTTTTTAAATGCTTTAAACATGTGAGCCATAGGCATACACCACTGAAGTGGTTTCAGTTTAAAATAGGCAATAAGTGACACTAGTGCAATGTGTGACAGTTTATATTGGCATTTTAGGAAAACAAAACCACTGAAGGATTCAAACCTTGGAAAAGAACTAAAAGTTTATAGCATGAATCAGTGTGATTAGGAATAAGCATCTGGCCTTGGCTGTGTTGTTAAAATACTTTTTTTGGGGGTGGAGGAACAAATAGTTTTATCAAGTCCAAGACAACAGAGTTGTGTGGCTGAAACGTTGATTGATCCTTCACCTTGCTTGGACAAATGACAGTCCATATCCTGTTTGCAGCAACTGCTTCTGAAAGACCTTTGAGGGACCTGCTCAAGTACCAAAATATTTTCCATTCACATCAAGAGAGCAACAGATGATCAGCTCCAGACAAGATGCTTTCAAAAAACATGCCTTCAAAAAACACTGCAGTTATGATCATCCTTTCCTATGTCTGGGACCACAGACTGCAACACTGGGATGTCCTCCCACAGTGACCCTGTTCTTTCCATGCTATCTGTAATCTTCTTCTCTTAACCTTCAAATCTCAGAAGGGCCATAATCTTATCTCTGTCCGACAAATAACTCCAAAGGATCCCAGACTCTTCTGACACTTGTCCTTCATTACTTTCATTTTCTTTAGGCCCCTTGTAGCTTTCTACTGCTTAACTCCCTGCCAGGGGTTCAACCCCTCTTATTTGTAGAACTAACCTGTTCTGCAGTTTTTGATCAGATTCCTTCAACAACTACACATTAGTGCTTTGCATTTAAAGAATGATCTTACTTCAAACAGTAAATTCAGACTCCAACCTGGTATACTTGAGATACAACTTGTCCTAAAATTAATTATCTACACATGTCTAGCTAGAATTTTACTTTTTTCACAGGATATTTTTAAGCATAATAGACACTGTAACAACTATTTACACCACAGACTGGAGTGGCTTGGGTAGAACAATGAGAATCTTTTAAAAAACATGTTTTTAAAGATAAAGCCAACTAGCTTTTCAGCTTGAAATTTAGGTTTTGCAATAAAAGACATTCTACAAAACATTATACCATTGGAAATGCTTTAAAGAAATAAATTGAATTTAGAAAGTTCATAGTTATTTTTGTGAAGGGAAATGTGGTGGGGAGTTTGGATTCGAGATCGCACGACATCGTAAGTCTTGGAATACTTGGAATTCTTGAAAGACAGTGGAATTTCCAGAGGACTAAAAGAAAGCTGATGCTGTGCCAGTTTTCTAAAAAGAATAATTTGGACAGCCTGGCCAAATGCAGCCTGGTCAGCCTCACTTCCCAGACAAGAAATTATAGTGATAATAGCAAGCAATTCAAGCCATGCAACTCAATTAAAGAGCATTTATACTTAATCCAAATCAATACAGGCTTACAGAAAACTGTTCTGCTGAACTTCAGCAAGAGCTGTTCATTGAGAAGGCAGAAAGATAAAAAATAAACATGGTAGAGATAAGTAGGATGTAAAATTAACTCGATGACAGTTCTCTGCATTTAGATGGGGAGTCAGTAATATCTTTGCTTACTGAAAATCACGAAGTGATTTCAAGACTACATGAAAATATTTTATTGGTGACCAGGAAGAAACATAAAATCAATTTGGCCAAGGATGAATGTACAGAAAACATTGTGGAAGCAGAAAGTAGCAAGAGTTCGGCCACTGATAAGAGAGTGATCTGCATCATGTGGTGAGCTGGCCAACAACATCAGTGTCACTACAGCCAAATACAATGTCACGTGTTTGGCCTACAGCCTGACTGAAGGGGCTTCCATCTGTTCAACAGCAGCTCCAACCCTTTTCAGGGATCACAGTGGCTAAGCAGCTAAACAAGGACTCCCAAATGAAACAGCACAACCAAATGTAGAATATCCAATATGGGAAACCTGGCTACATCATCTCTGGGTATGGCACTAGTGCAGCTACAACCCCAACACTGCTAGAGGTTTGGTATTGACAAATTCTGACTTGAACATATTCCATTTGGTTCAGGATAAGTAACTAAACTTGTTCTGGGTAAAGGTGTCTAAGAGATATATTGGCTTAACTTATTAAGCGGTGGTTCCATGTGAATTTTCTAAGTAACTAGAAGAAGAAATCTAAGAAAATAAATACTTCAGTCTAGAGACAAGAATGTTTTCAAGTCTAGTGGGCAAAAGGTACACAAATACAGATGAGAAGTTAAGAAGAGAATTTAATCACTCTGTTGGAATAAGTGAAGACGGACTGATGAACCAGTGGAAACTGTAAAATCAGGATTCTTCTAGTTCAACAGGGATTAATCCCTGCAATCTGTAACTGTCCTACATGACCACAGTAGCCCACTTCTGACTATAATCTTTATGCTCCATAAATCACAGGAACACATCACCTTCCGTAAAGTAAGAAGTGGTAGAAAGGCACAATCTAGTCACAGCAGAGGAGCAGGGTAAAGAGGGAACAGGCTGGCATCATTATGTCCTACTTATTAACCTGTAGTCTGCTTTGTGCCTCACTGTTTCAACATGGCACTGTCTGGTGCCACGCAGGCTTCTCCTGTAAGAGGATCAAAGTGAACCCAGTCAGACCAGTTTTTGTTGTTATTTGAGCAAAATATAACTCAGTATTACCTTCAAGAGAAAATAACATGATTTAAATATTCAGATTTTCATAACACAGAACGTTTTTATTACTAACACATGCAAAGAAAATATGGCAATATGAAGTTAATGTGAAGTTCATATTTGTTTGAAGAACAAATCTTCTATGACCTTTCTGGGATGCAGACTATTTTAGATTAATTTTTTCAAAACTGCATAGTTACCTAACAGCTTTGAGCTGGAATAAAGGCACATGATGCAGAACAATGACTTTATACATTTTCATGACAGATCAAAAGAAATGAGGAAAGCAGTCAGCATCAGACAGGCACACATATAATAACAAATAACAAGGATAAAACTTCTATGACCAATACTAACCCAAGGGCTTGGATGTTGAACTTTTAGTCCAAGTGCCCAGAAAGGATGGAGTGAGGACCCTAACTTGGAATTTCCTGGCTGTTGTCAATTCTGTCACAACCGTAACATGTTTCAATATGTTTTCAACTTTTAAATTTTTTCCCTCCTCTTTAATATAGTCTAAAGTAGACATAAAATGGAAAAAACGTATTATTTCCACTGAGCACTGATGCCTTTGACATCTGCTTCCAAGTGTTATTCATCACCACACAGTGTAACAATCTAAGAGAAAGCACAATGTACCTTTTGGAAAAAGTGAGCGAGTCTCTGTGATGGCTCCTCAGAACAAAGCCTGCCCTTTCCCCCAGTAATTCAAGCTCTGCATTTGCTCATAAAATAAAAGTACAACAGCCCACCTACATGTCCTAACAACCAGTAGCATTTACATTGGTTCTTTTTCAGGTCAAACACTCCACCTGGCAGAGGGCTAAAGGGATGCTCCATATGCCCTTTTTATGGAGAGTTTCCAGTACTTGGTTTTTTTGGGTTTCGTGTGTTTTGTTTGTCACATGTAGGATGCTGAAAATACTGAAGTTCCAGGTAAGGATTTATTTTTAAAAAAAATACGAAGTATCAGAAACAAGTGATGGCGATTATCAATGGTAGCTTAGTAAATCTTAACTTGCTGATGAGTACAGCACTAAGATGAATTTGGACAATTTCTGTGACAAGTCATAAATCCAAAAGTCTGAACAGCTAGCTGCTATGATTTCTCACTGGTCTTGCATAGGACATCACATCTATGGTGCTGCCAAGGTCTTAATATAGATCTTAGCCAAGGTCTACAGAAATCCAAAAAGTTATGCTCAATGTCACTCCCTTGAAAGAATCTGGGCTCTGACCTGGGGTGAAAATTAACTGCAGCATACTCTTTTACACAGTGCTGACATGGAGACATTACTTAATTCTTGTACAGTAAAGGTGACTCTTATGGACCATTTAGAACTGTCAAAACAGAGTAATCTGCGACTAAGGACTTGCTCCACCTGAGCTCTGTTTGCAGTATCAAATTACTGGGGAAGAAACCACCAGCCTATTGCTCATATATTTGTGAAGAAGGTAAATTAAAAACCCTCTAACACAAAAATAATGTGCTTTGCAAGAACAGAAATATTTCATTGAAATATTACAAAAATAAAGAAATGGAAGGTGTTGTAACAAAATCATTCCATTGCAGTCTGTAGTAGGGATACCAGTCAAACAACAGCAACAACCAGATACGCCAGTGCTCATTTTAGGGATTAATTTTCCTTCATATTAATTTTTAAATTAAGCTGTTTGTTTATTCATATTTTGTCTCCACTCAGGATTAACAACTCCTTATGCTGGTAAATCCAAGTGAATTCCATTAGTTCCAATGCTGTTGTAAAAGCTACGGACAGAGCGAGTAAATTCAGAACAAGATGTAGGGATGGGCAGGTACTTCAGAGCAAACATTATAGTCAACACTGAAAACTTTTATACTTGTTAAAGGGCAGAAAAAGCATAATGCAATTGCTTGTAGTTTGTCTGTGAGAGGAAAATAGCTGTAAAGAAATGGCTTAACATACACAAACGTGTCTTAGAGCAGACAAGGTGCGGCTGTCACTGTTCCCTCAGCTGGTCGGTGCTCAGTTGACAGAAACTGCAAAGCCCATGTAGGAAGAAGCTGTTCTACCTCCCATGGCCAACCCACAACTCTCCTGCTAACAGATTTGGGGCAAACATATAAACAAAGGCTTATTTTGAGGTATAGATTGAAATTTTTGCTTGAAAATCTTAACAGATCTTAATATAAGAAAGAAGGTGCTTGACAACATGACTAAAGTGGCAGCTACAGAACAGGCTGGGACTTGGCATGTTGGCTTTACTGAATATCAGAAAAAAATTTTGATCTAAAAATCTCCTCCCTTGTGCTAAACCCAAATAACCAGCTTTGGCCCAGAGCATGTTTCAGAGAGTATGGGGTAAAAAAATAATTCATTAAATAAATCTCATATTTCAGGTGAAAAAAAGAGAAGCTGCAGCCTCTCATACACTGCTGTGGATGTAGCAACCCTCCTGGCTTTCTCTCCCACCTCCTCTGTGGGACCCAGTAATAATGAAACCACGAATGAACCCATTAGCCTCATTGAAACTTCCCTTGCGCTAGTTCCCATCATGCCAGTACCACATACTTTTTTAAAGCAATCCCACAGAGTTAAGAGTTTGGTACCAAATTAACATCAGGAATGAAACACAAATGACATAGCATAAAGCATACCAAAGAGACTTTTTCCTTCTGAAGACTCAAGTTCTAAGCAGAGTCACATCTAGCTCTTTGCTGGATTTCATGATCTTATGGACCTCATCACTTCTGAGAGAAGATCAGTGTTTCTGTTGGAGTAACTTGTCTCCCAGACTAATGACAAAGTTGGGAACAGGACTAAAAATTCCTGACCTTCAATCCAGCAGCCCAACGTACAGAGAGGCTGCACTGGCTATAGTCTGTTCTTTCATGAACAGAGAGGAATGGTGATTATCAAATGCCACAAAGTAAAACAGAGCCTAGGGAAAGGAAATCAGGGGATAACATAGCAGCAGTAGCTTGGTCCTTCTTATTAAAAGGAAAAGAAGTCAAAAGCTTGCTTCTAGGAAGTGTGAGGGGGGAAGCAGCTCCATATTTTAGCCCAGATATTATGGTGCAGGTTCAGAGAGACAAGAACTTGACATCATTCTTTGGAAGAAATTTCAAATCACTGTCACCACTCCTTGATGAAAAAGTAACCACACTGACATTTACACTGGTGTTTTTAATTCTAGCACAGTTATTATTCAAGAGAAATTCCTTCATTTTGAAGTTTATAGCTCAGCTGTAAACAGAAACTACAAATGGAATGACAAAATGAAGAATTATATGCTATCTAAAAATAAAAGTAGTTTCATTTTAGCATGAGGAAAACACTTATATTTCCAGTTTTTCTAAGTGGCTTTAGTGGTAACCTGCCAACTGGCTATACCTTTGATGTCCCCATTCCTCCCCTTGTACCATCTTCAGCTCATGTACCTGCCCTTGATGTAGATGTCAGAGCAAGTTTACTCACCCCTGACACATGAAGACGGGTTTCAACACCTGCCAGATTCAGAAGTAGCATTAAGGCAGTCAGTTACCTGGAAGTTGTTCCCTACCTTCAGCAGCCCAATGGAGCTGCCCCAAACTGCATCTTCTTTTCACACTTGAAGATGGTATCAAAAAGAGCACTAAGACCAAAACTGGCCATTACACCTCACACCCACAGTCCCATGCATAGCAGGTTTCCAGAGACCAAAACCAAAAGAGAAGTCTAGGTTCATGCAGCTAATGGTAATTCCCTTTCTAGTCTTTTACTTGTGACTCCGAAATGTTGCTCATTAAATAACAAGTGCATCAAAAAGGTCCTTGGGATAAAGACTTTGCTTTTGAAAAGACCTGTGAAATTGAGAACAGAAGAACTACTGTCTAGTTTAGCCATCTGAAGAAGTTTTCTGAACAGTGTTTTTCTATCTTTAAACGGGAGGAAAAAAAAGAACATCACTGTTCCTTTGCCTAGCTACATAGCGTGTTACTGGATTTCTTTTCCTTTCCCCTGGAGTGGACACAGCAATATCCTGAGATACAAAAAGGGAAAACCAAGCATGTCATTCAGCTGTACCTATCCTACTGCGGCCAGGTATCCAAAAATCCTCTGGTGAGAGAGAGAAGTAGAGGTTCTGTTTGGCATGGCATTAGGGGGATAAACAAAAGGCAAAACATCTCAGAGCGCAGCTGAACAGCTCTTTTAAACTCATGGTGTAGCCATTTAATCAGAAAACAGCTGGGATGGAAAATCTGATATTTCTTGGCAGCCTGTGTAACATTTTCTTCTCACTGGTGAAAAGTATGATCCCAAGGGTTTATAATTAGGTACTAATTAATCAGGCATACAAGCACCTCAGCAAATGACACGAAGCTTCAACATCTCTGAACATTCCTTCACTTCTTTCTGCTTTATCCAAAATACACTTTGAAAATCAAACTGCAGATCTAAAGATTGAGAGGCTGCCAGGTGGGCCAAAGAAGTTCATGGCACCAGTCAACAATAACACAGAGACACGCAAGCGTCTCTGCTCTACAGCCAACCCAGAAGTGGAAGATCCACACACATACTTTGGCTTAGTAAGATTCTGCAGTTTGAAGGAGGATATTACAAGTGCTCTAGTGCCTAAGTTTGAGTCCTGGCTCAAACAGGACATCTTACTTCAAGCTTCAGTTTAGTCTACAATGAAAGGAGAACTTACCTGCACAGTCTGGACCCAAACCTTTCCAGAGATCAAAAGGGCCCAGAAGTGGATTTTTAGTTCTAGCTCTTGGAATGAGCTACAGTACATTGCATTGTGCTTGAGTCAAGAGATGAAGTTTAAAAACTAAATGGTGGTAATGGCTTTCCTGTAGGTCTGTTCCACCCCATTTTCAATACCTTCTCAGCACTCCAAAGGCCATCACAAAGGTAATTGCCGACACTGCCCAAGCTCTGTCAGCCTGCATAAAATAATATTTTAAGTTGGCACCAGTAAAAAATGTTTCTGTCAAATCAGCTCCAAAGTACAAAAGATGATGAAGAGACAGGCCCTAACTGGCATTAAAGTAATGACAAGAGATAAAAAAATGAAATTTCACCTTTCGACTTAAGGATAACCATTGCTTGGGATCACAAAATATTCACAGTATTAAAAAAACCCTTCTCCCTTTGCTGGCATAGTATCTTATTCCACTTAGAGCTAGAGCAGATGGAGCTTTTTTGTAACATTGTCTTTTCTTTTTTAAGAACATTTTCATGTTACCTTTTACAAGAGAAAGGCCCACAGAAAGACAAGGAGAGTGCAGATTGAATTTCAACCTCTATGGCTGTGTTGTGCAGGTACTTTCCATTACCTCTAACTTCCATTGATCTGCAGGAAAAATGATCAGGCACAATGGGAATGGGCAGGCTGACAGCCAGAGAGGAGGACCAGGATTAGGCTAGTTTCAAGTAAAAAGTCAAGAATGATGCTTTTAAGATCTTTTTTAGCAGCTGCTGTTTCTGACCATTAAATGGCTTCTGCCACCTCTCAAAAGTGTTGGTGATCTCTTCTGGTGACAAGCAGGTGACCTTTGATTTGCTAATAATTTTGGTTCTTTCTTTTAGGTGGTGAGAACATGTAGCCTGAAATATATTAATTTTATTCTTAAGTCCTTGGGAGATTTGAAATCACAGAGAGATGGATAATGACCTGAATTTCAGCCTTTGCGAGGAAATTCTGTATTGCTGTTTTCAACTCAAGAGAAACAGATGGGAAAGATGAGTGACAGAGTTTGTGCTTGCTCTAATAACAAGATTTTCTGGTTCCAACACAGCCTGAAAGCAGTTTCTTAAAAAGCTGGCATCCAGCTAAACAGTTTAATCTTTCTCCACCTTGCTGGCAGTTTATCAGTGAAATATTCACAATTACAGACCTTCATCTACAAGCTTTGTATCTGTAGCTTCCCATTTTAATACTCAATGCTACTGCTGGCATCCTTTCACTCCTTCATTCACAGAAACAAAAAAAAGAGACATGGTCAGCAAAGCTGTCCCTGTTACATGCCAGATGCCAGGGCCAAGGCAGCCAGACAGACATCCCAGTGAAAGCTGCAACTACAAAAACTAGTTAATGAAAAATCCTTTGGCTCATGTTCATGTGGTAAGTGCAATCCAACAAAGTGTACTGGAAAACATCTCTGGAGGCAGAAATACCTACAGTAAAATACTGTGCCTACAGGTCAGGTATGGCGTAGGGCACTGATAACCAGCTTCCCATTTTGGCCTCTTGGACTATCACGTTTCAAATCAGGCACAGAAATACCAGCTGTTGGGACTGTCAGCTAAAACTAAGAAGTTTGAAAATGAAAATCTTCCTCATCTACAGGTGTCACAGAGCAATTCAGCCAAAATAAAGAAGGTAAGACAAGATTTCTTGTAACGTCTTGATAACCCCCATCCCAACTCAAACTCTTAAACCACACTATTTCCTCACCAGTGCTGCCCTTAGCAAGAAAACATGTATGTAACATACCAAGCTTTCTACAAACTGCACTAGAAACAATTGCTATAGAACATTTAAGGAAAATGCCTTAATCTTTATCTAAGTCTGGTGGCATAAGAATTGCTTTGCTGAAACTCAGACTGTCAAAACAGATACAAAAACTCCAGTTTTGTGCAGTTAAAAACCAGCACACTCATTGCTTCACATTGCAGAAACTTTATGAGCTACAGAGGCACATAAAAGGTCTTTGCATCTACCACGAGTGAGCGTGAACTGGCAATAACCATACACCCAAACAAGAAGATGACTAATCTGACTGGTGTCAAAACCTTGTTTTTGTACCAAGCATTTCATTCCAACACTCACAAATGACTACGGTGCCACTGAAACAGAACCACTTCTGTGGCAGACAGTGGCAACTAATACCACATCATACAACGTTTGAGGGAAATAAAATGTTGGCAAAGATAACGTTGTCAAAACTCCACTTCTGTGAAAGTTGCTCTGGGAACTTTCAAGTGCATTTCAAGTACATGCAAGTATTTCCAATTTATGTAGTTTCAACTACATAAAGCAGAGACAAGGCCTCAAGATTGTATTTTATATTTTTTTCTTTGCTCCTCATCCCAACAAACCGCTCTTTCCTCACAGTAAACTGAATAATACTCAATTTGTACTTAATCTTTTCCAATTCACTGTTAAGACCCACTGCTGTACATAAAGCTGAGGAGGAACTAAAAGTATTTTCTAAACATCTGCTCAACTGCAGATGTTTGACCTAGAGAGAGGTGGAAATAACCAAGTTGCTCTTCTTTCACTGATGTGAATACATACAGCAGGAGTGCTGAAACAGTTGTGCACAAACATCATTTTGGACCAAGCTCTGACATAAGTCAATAGAAATTGCACATTTAAGTGCATACATAAATGAAAATAAAACCTTGCCATTTGAAAATTAATCAAAGTATATAGATATTGTATAACCTGAATCTGGGAAGATATTTAGGAGCAAAGAGTAAATTGGCTGAAAGATGCATTTTTATGGGAAAGGAGAAGGGAGCGTCAGGGTAACAAAAGAAAGTATTTTTATTTTTTATTGTCAAACATACTTTTGCTTTGAGCTTGACATGAAAAGGATTAGGTCACTTAAGAATATAGGAAAATTTATTGCAAGTTTATTGCAAAACAACTGGAGATGCCCAAAAATTCTTCAGTTCTTCTATGTGATCGTTCCACCCACTGCACTCACTGGAGTCAAATCCGGTTATCAAGGAGCACATATGTAGCTAATTATTAGTGAATAATTATCTTTTTAGCTAGAAAAAAAATGGGCCAACAAAGTCTTTTGGAGAATATGGAAAAGAGGAATGAATACTCACCGAGTAAAAATTCTAAGATCTTTCTAATGCACATTCTGTTGGAACAAGTAATATTGAATAATTACCTCTACTTGGTCAAAAAAGCAAAAACATAAACCAAATAAGACTCCAGGAAAGAAGATTACTCTTTTTCCATATGCCTTATGTGTTGGTGTTGTACTTGGGCTGCTTCTCTTTACAGCTGCTAACACTTTGCAGCAGGGCTGCAACTTCTCACTCTGACCTATTGTCCTCCTGCCCCAAACACATGGGCTCTCTAGTGATTAGGTCTGAACAGGGCAGCAAACTATGTCCAAAAATGTTTATTTGGGGTATCTGATGAAGATATAAAATATAAACAACATTAAGGCCATTACAATACCTCTCTTGAAACCTCAGTGTTATCCAGTTTCACCAAGTTGCCAAGAAATGCTATTAAAATTTGGCAGGAGTAGTGAAGAAGAACTATGGTGCCATGTCTTGAGCTCATGACAGTTTAGAGCACAATGGGCCTCCCTCTGATCTGGCTTACGATGACAGAAATCCAGCAACATCAGTGGAATTCTTACTCCTTTGCACCCATCTAAACGAGTCAAAACAGGCTTAACTTTACACCAGAAGACTTGACACTTAATTTGCCACTTTCTAGGCTAGGATTGCCTCTTCTGAAGTTTCGCTGGTTACCTCGAAGAACCGTTAGAAGTGGAAAACTCAAGTCCCCTCATGCAAAACAGGGCACTACCAGTAGTTCTTTATAATGTCTTTTTTTTTCCCCCCCTTACATCAATTATGTTTAAGAATTTTGAATGGCACATGTGCAGGATGCAGCAGACACTCAGAGACCCAACAATTATCATCAGCATGTTCCTTCATCCATTCACAGGCTTCCTAATGACCAAATTCTGGTCAAAGGTCTTGACAAGCACCAACACATTACACTAACAGTAGCATTAAAGGTGACAGCTTTGGAGTAAACAGAAATTTGTGTCTAAAAACCCAGAGAGAGAAAATTCTATCTAAAAAAATTTTCCTATCAGTTCAAGACTCAAGTACAGATATACTACACTAGGAATTAAAAAGCTGCTGGCTAAAAGATGTGTTTTCTATGCTAAAATCAAGAAGTTTTCAATATAAATCAAACTATAGCTAATTATTTGCAGGAAATAACTCCTATAAAGCAAGACATAAGAATGACAATGTTAGCAACTTGAAACAATAGAAACACCAGACTACAGGAACACAAATGATAGCAACAGAGACATGGATCCAACTCAAAATAAGATGTAACCATAGAACACTCAGCATATAACGAGATGCAATCACAAGTGGTTTAAAAAAACACACATACAAGATGATGAATTAGTAAGAGTTAAAATTAAAAATCCTGGTATTAGAAGCAACAGAAGAGCACACTTGAAAGCTGGTATTTTGGAAGGAGAAAAATATTCCTCATGATACAATATCTATCTGGTGGTTTGCTTGTATGATGGGAGCTTAGTTAAAAGATAACTAATTCATAGAAACAATACACGTGTTTTAGTGGATTTATACAATGTTGCTACTAAACGAGATAGATTTCATAAAAAATGGAAAATTAAAATTCTGTAAGTAATAGAATCTTCTTCTGCTGGTGAATTTCTCTGCTATCCTTCCCAGGAGTTAAATGTTTCTTGTGACTAGTCAAACAGGAGTTTGCATGTCCTATAAATACATGTATTTACATGTAAATGTTGGTCAATTGCTGAATCTCCTACAAATGAATTAACAGCATCTTGAAAATTGTTTTACTCCCTAATAAGGAATAAACTGATATGAGAGCAAACCCAGACAAAATGCTCAGAAAAGGTGAAACAGCTTGTCTAAAGGTTGAATAATGGTATGACCTCAGAAACAAATCTATGACACGTGCACCTAACAGCTCTCTAGAAATAAGTATTTCAAACCTAGGAAATAAAACATTGGATTATTTCCTTTCTCACCAGTTTTGCTGGTGGGATTATCAGTCCTCCAAAATCCTCTGCCATCATTTTCCTTCCTTATGCTTCTGCTGACTTGAGTAACGTTGAGGATTCCTGAACATTCCTGTGAGACAGTTGAGCACAGGATCATCTGAATTAACAGCAAAGTCTCCACTGGACAGAATAAGCTGTGAAGACCAAGGTGCTTAGACTTACACCTGCATATGTTCTTAATCAGGCAACAGGGATCTACAACAAAAGAACATGAAGCTCACAGTAATTCTAAACTTTGCCTAAGCTGGTCATACCTATGACCTACCTACAATAACTGAACATAATCCATGAGCTGAAACATCAGTTCCAAGCCCTTTTGGTAAGCATGTTTTTCTGGAATATCCCCTTAGAAATGCTTTTATAAAAATTTGTTAAAACAAGTGAGGCCTGCCCACCCTCTTATGTCTTGTTTGATTGGTTTCTTTCCAAGTATGACATGATCCCAGTCCATATGGTTTAAATTAGGGTGAGGCGCTTTGCAGTGCTGTGACAAAAAAAGAATAAGTCATAACAAAGCCAAACAACTGCATTAACACATTTAGCAAGGCCACAGTTACGATTGCTTAATTCTACAGACCAGAGCCATGTGAAACACAGCCACGGAGCAGACACAGCAATGGATAATGCAAGTTTTTCCTCCCCCATCTCAGCACCATGGAGGATTTTCCTTAGTTGATGGTATCATTTACCTCCCCAGTCATTTAAATGCCAATTTACAAAGTTGGTAAACAACTTTGATGCTGCCTGTCAAGGAAATGCCAAATGGTCTGGCAAGACCCAAAGATGGTTAGGCACTTCTGTACTTTAATTACACTCCACACTACCTCAGCTGTCACGTCTCGAGGTCTGAAATCATTCAGTAAGTTACTGATACCACATACAGATGACTCCAAGTTCACATAAACTGAAATTAAGAAGTGTTACAACTTTGGCAGGCAGGCCCTGTAGAGCAGAAATTAGTACAGCCAATGAATTCAATGTAGTCTCAAGACGTTAGCATAGCAATTGCAGAGTAATTTGAAAACTTGGTCATAACTAAACAAAAGAAACACTCCCCCCATCCCCCAGCTCCCCAAATGCAACAGCCATGGGGCTGAATTCTCACATGAGCCAATGAGCAACTCAGATTGTGAGGGAACGGGAACATTCTCCACAAGCTTAACTTCCCTGAGTGTGGCTTCACAAAGAATCAGAAATTTCTCAGCAACATCTACATGGAGATGGACAGTAACTGGTCCTCAGATTGACTTGGGAGTCTTTGTCAGCTACCAGCACTTGTGCTGTGAAGAAAGCACTCTGGAAGACAGCTGGTGTTGGGTTGTGCCTGGGTACAATCTGTCACGTGCCAGCTTTCCAGGCAGTGCGGTACCTAATAAAATGATGCCAGACTAAGCAGGAGTTGTGGCCTGATCAGTAAACTTGACTTCTTGTTTACTCTGTTATGATATAAACCTAGCAGCTGTTATTTACTGCTCAGCCTACCCCACTATGGTAGCTGTTGGCTGTTCTTCCAAACCTGGCTCTTGCCCTGCATGCTTTCTGCTCTACGTGCCGGCTCAAATTGCTATTAGTTTCCCTCCATGTGTTGCTCTGTCTACTGTATGGATTTCCTCATTTCCTTATCTCTGGGCAACCACTTGCAATGCTCCTGGGAAACAGCAGTTTGGAGCAAACACCAGTATAGTTGGTTTCTAGTGGTTGCCCTCCTTCCTTAGGGAAGAGCTGCTCCCATTCTTTCACCAGATATCCCCTCTTTCCTTGCTTGCCTTTACAGAACATCACCAAATATCTCCATGAAATGGTACTGCAGCAGCAAGGGCCTTTATAGTGGTTTGAATGAGCTCAACAGAGTAACTGAAAACACCATCACTAGACAGCTCAGCAACTTGTCAATAGGTTTTACCACATCACAGACCCAGAGCCTGTTTTTACATTGCCAGCAAAAGTACGTGTGACTTGTCTAAGAGGCCAGATACAAGCACTGGAATGGATCTTTACAGCTTGGCATTGCTGCTGCCCTCTGAGGAAGAGCAGTATGATGAGGTGGGAGAACAGCACCACAGCCTCTTTTGGTCTAATGGATAAAAAATGTAGGCAAACTATTTTTAGATGAAAGCATTCTGCTTGAATTAAACTCAGAACCAACTTGAAAAGCAAGAATTGATGCAAAAAATACATTTAGTAGAAAAATATGTTTAAAATTCTCTAAAGAGAGTTTGGAAGATGCACTTCTTTGCAGACTTACACGGAATTTAAAAATGAACTGACAATCACCACTCTCTAAACTCCAAAGACTCTTCAAGGCTGCCTGCACTCCCAGTGGAGTTTTGAGAATGCTCTGAATGAGCACAGTGATGGTGTGAAGCAGCAGCCATGTAAATGGAGAAAGCAACCATGTGTTGGCAAACTGGAGCAAATCAGTGCAAAGGAGGGATAGTCACAGCAAGAGACTTCTCAAAAATGGCCATTTTAAAAAGCTAACCTTCTTTTACATACTTTTAGTTATCCTTTGTCAGCAACAATCCTTTTCCCTATACATATTCCTAGGCTTTACTGAGGATAAAAGTCTTAAAACCTGGAGCTGGGCAGCAGAGCAGAGAGGGGAGGGCTGGGAGGAAGCCAGACTGATGTCTCCCAAAGGTTCTAGTCCAAACCAACTGGTTGTGCCAGAGATCACCCCTCCTGCCATGTTCACTCTTCAAACTGAGTTTCAGATTGACTTAATTTAGAGATAAAATTTTATTTAAAGAAAAAAAAGTTGCCTACATTATACTACAGAGACAAAGGCTGATAAAATGCACAATATGAGTGTAAAGTACTTAATTGTTAGGACTAAATTACTTATCCATAGCTACTCTGTTCAAATATTGCTATTTTTTTAGCTCAGAAAATGTAACAGTGCTACTATTTCATCCCATGAAAAATACGCTTACTGACAAGTTTTCAGGAGAAAAGTCAGTAGCAATCTGAATGCACCAGGTTACTCAAAGACTTACATGAGCACAGGTCATGTACTACCAGATCACCCAATAGCACAGTTTGATCCGGATCAGGGCTGGGCACTTGATGGTATTTTTCTAAAATTAGCCCAAAATGGAGTTAATGCCAGCTTTACATGGCTTCCTGCCAGCAGCAGGGCAATAGACCTTATCAGACCTGGCGTAAAAGCACAGCAGGACTGTAGAGATAACCTGAACCAGAATAAAGTCAATCAGTACAAATTTAATCTACTTAGATATTCTGAACACATCTCCATGAATTTAATCTAGGAAAATTATTTCTTCTTATCAGGCACTAGGAATCTTAAAAACAGATTTACTGTGTTTTGAAGCTACAACACAAGTGCAAAGTGAAAGGGCCAAACTGATAAACATCTATTTTGGTGTTTGGCACAAGCTGGAAACAAAATACGCAGCAGGAATGGAAATGGAGCTTAGCAGAGAAAGCAGTCAACAGAAAGGTCTAATAAAGCAGAGCTTCCCATCACAAAGCACTGCTCCTCATATCCATGTGACTCCTGGAAAGAGGACAAGCTATTAAGCCAGTGGGAATTATGCTCCATATAATGAGGCCAGTTATACTTATTTTACACACTACAGTGTAAAATTTTGTCTGAGGTAATAAGTGTTAGCAGCAACATAGGTTGCCTGACAAATAAAGGTGATGCAGAAAACACCCACTTAGACCAGGCTGCAGCAGTGAAGTTGGGACCATTTTCCTTCTCTTACCCTGGACGTTTCACTCAACCTCATTTGCAAGGGAACAGGATCTTCTTGCACTGAGGCAATAAACATTCACTGGGAAAGTAAGAAAAACTATCCTATTTTGGAAGCAAAAGGCATTTTTTGGACAGCTGGCATTTAATTACAGAAGTCCTGGGATGTATATTATAATAGGAAGCACCATCTTGTTGTCATGTTCTTCCCTAGGTTCTGCCTTTGGCCCCTGGACATAGTGTCTGACATGCTGAGGTCACTCACAGGTTCTAATGAAATATACATACTATATATATAGCACCAGGATACAAGTGACAGCATCTCTATAGGCAGGAATCTAGTTCATCTGTCACGCAGAAAGGAATACCTTTCCACCACTTTAGTGTCGCTGAGACACATTTTTGAGTGCTGAATTCCTGCATGCTGGTGCTTTTATTTGAACGAATGGCTGGTGCATCCCAATCAGGATTGAAGTTTAGAGAAAGGAGCCTCATGCAGAGAGATGGACAGAAGTAGGTTATAGGCAGGAATAACATAAAGCTCTCAACTCTGGCTGGAGATCCCAAGAAAATAGCCTGCATTTTCTTCTGGTGAGTTTTGAATTAAAGTTTTGCTTTCTTTTTTCTTTCCTTAAATCTGTTTTCAATAACTATGGAGCTAAAAAGTATGAAGATAATTATAGCTGTCTGTGCAAAACAGAAATGTCAGACCTCACATTTCCCAACTGACCTTTCATCAGATGAAAATTCCCACAGCAACCTTCTCCAATCACAGAGTTGGGAACGATGAAAATTTGCAAAACAGAATTCTGTCCAATAAACTTGTTCACATTGCAGACGCACAGGTAGGTGTTCGTATGATTTACGTAGGAAGAATAGCATTAAGGTAGTAAAAAAGTAATCAAACTTTAAAAGCTGTTCTATAAGAAAGCTTGCTCTGAACAACCAGAGAACAGCCTTGCTGAGGTACTGGTTGTGAAATCTGGTATGTCAGTCTTTGGGCTGCAGGAAAATGAATGACAGAAGCTGCTCAGAAAGTCTGAGATACAACAAAAAATAGTGTATTTTTAAAACATCGCTTGCCACTCCTTCCATTCATTCTGAGGTGCTGAACTGAAAGTCACCTGCAAGGAGAACATCCCCAGGCAGGAAGAAGGGGAAAAGTTCCCAGTACCTAACATTGTGATAGGAGAGTTGGCTTGTGTCAATTAAAAATGAGGGAAAGCCACGCAAAATCTCAGCCTGGCTGGAAGCAGCCTAGTACTGGATATAACAAAAAGCATCTTAAAATTCAATTATTTTTTTCCCCAAAGTACTCTGTTGGCTAGATGTGCAAATATCACATAGTTCACGTGCAGAGGGAACAGAGCACAGAAGAATGTATGTATATATTTTCAACTGGCTTGGAAAGAGATCTGGTGACTCACAAGTTCTTATTTCATACCTGACTACAACCCACACTGCAGCCACAGGTCTATCATCCCACTGAGTTTTCCCAGTATGTACAGGTTTCACCCTATAAACTGCTCCAGGCAGGAATCAGACGTGGCTGCAGTCCCTTGAGCACATTCAACCACCCAGACCAGTTTAGATCACTGTGGTGTGTGTCCAGCTGCCCTACAGCCCTCCCCTGCCCTCAGCACCAGGCAGTGAGGGCAGGGGCTGAGGGCAGAGCTGAGGACTTACTGCAGTGTCCCAGAACCCCCTGGAAGTACCTGATCATCACTCCCATGGGTACATCCTGGAGGGAGCTGAGAACTCTGCACCATTTGCATGTTGCTTTTGTCACAGTACAGCCTGACCAGGAAGAGTGGGGAGCAATTCACAGGCAACTCAGAACTTGTTTCAGTCCCATAGTCATGACAATATCTGTTATTCATTGATTCTTTATGAGAGGACTGTGGCAATTGCTAAGTCTTTTTCTTGTAACAGATTCTCAGCTGCTCTGAATCGACACGACCTCACAGATGTAAAGGCTATTACAATGACTTACAGCTGAGCATCAGGCACATTTTACAAGGGCAACACTTCCTGACTCCCCTTAAAAATGAGTCTTCAGATACAGAATTCTTTTTCCTATTTATTGTATAAAAGATTAGGATCTGTTGGGTACTGTGTAACTACAGCAGTCCAGTCTGAAGCTCTACAGACTTCTCTCACATGTCCTACTTTGTACTGAAACCTGACTTGACCTACAGTCACCGTCTCTTTAAAATAGATCACCTTAAAATTCCAGTAATGAATGTAGGTCAATTTGAACTTTTCATATATGGTTGCATGTCTTTGATGCTCTTGAGTTTTTAATTAAAAATAGTATACATTAACTGGATATGTATTGTTCCATCTGTAAAATGCAGATGCTGTTCTCAAGATAAGTACCATCTCTTTTATGGAAGTGTTTGGCTTTCATTTTGTCATTGAATATGACCAAAAAGTTGTTAATTAATTTGCCTTAAGTAGTTAAAACCCAAAATCTATTCCAAAGAATGAGCTAGATCTAAAAAGAAGTGGATCAGATTAGGTAAAATAAGAGTAAATAAAATAAGAAAGGTAATTCTTCCCATTCTCTTTTGAAAGGCAGCAATACAGTTGAAGACAAGTGGGTTTTTTCCTTCATTTTAGATTTTGCACTACCTTATCCAGTCATTTGGTTTCTAAGGCTAGATAATCACATTTCAATTATTATTTCTTACTCTTTATTTGCATTTTCATAGTGTCTTAAAAGTATTTTTGTACAACAGAGCAGGAAGATAAAGTAAGGTGCATACTGGACTACACTTTATATCCTTGTCTTTCTTACTGATTTTAATTAATCACATTCCCAAAGGTAACCCACTGAAATCAAATGGAGCAGTGCCCACATCTGTTGCCTGAAAATAACACAACCAAAACGGAGCATTTGCACCTCCACTCAGTAATCAAACTTTCCCCTTACAATTTCTGACAGAGCAATGTGATTTTCAACGAAAAAAAACAATAATTTCTTCAAATATGGCTTTCAACAAAGCACTGAGGTCTGGAAAGGTGTTGCTGTTAAAGAAGTTTGGCCAAATTGTTTTGGCTGACACCTGAAGTTAAGGAAAAAAGAGTTGGTTAATTTTTTGCAGGACTGACATTTTTAAATTCCTACCATTTTCTGACAATTGTGGTGAAAACTTTTACTGTTTTTCAGCAAGGATATTTTGCTAAATGTGTCATATAGCTCATACAAGTATCCTTTGAGGAAAGTAACTACAGTGAGAGTCAGCTGATGTCCTCGATGTTTTGTATTGCCCATCATGCCTATGAATGTGTGATGGTTGGTTTTAAACCTAAAACACTAATGTTTCCTGGATTATATTTTTATCCAGAAGCCTCAAAGCCTTTATAAACTTTCTCAACTCCCTTCTCATCACCAGAATGCCAAGCATGACCAGGGCTTGATTTACTCTTACGAACCCTGGATAGAAGCACACCAGAGTGAAGGAAACCAGTCCTTCTGAGGTCCTCCACCACAGGTCTTTCAGTATAAAATGGATAAAACAGACCACTAGGCCCTTGACTCCTTTTCTTTGGCACACAAAAACTGCAAATTCTATCTGCTCCTAGGTAAAATATTGTGATAGATGTAATTCCAGGAGACTTTCTAAGTCCAGAAACCAATTATGTCACACTAAATATGGACTACATTAGAAACAATCAGGGCAGCCGAGTAATATTTTTTAAAAATAACACACTTGCCCATTTGTATACTGTTTACATTACACTAGGTCCAAATCTGTCCAGAAGTATCCAAAATAAAAGGTGATAGAGGCTGGAGATAAAAACAAGGGCCTTAACCCCTCAGTGGGGTTCCTAGTGCTCCGTCCTCTTTGCCAAAAGTACAAGTCTTAATAATCATATGGTTGTGATTTATTATCAGTGGATGGCCACATTCTGAAAAAAACATCCCAGGGGGTCTGTAAATTGCAGATGTAACCACAGATTAATGCTCATAATCCCTGGTAAAAACTCTGCAATAACACTTCTATAACCTACAGAAATTCTCCCACTAATATTCCTAATCCTTTCCCATTGGACTTTTCTAATACTTCTGTGATTTTCAGGCAGTCCAGCAGTGACTAAACAATATTTATGATTTAAGTCTGCTGGTTTTAATTTCCAGACTACAGGGTTTTTTTCGTTTTATTTTAAGTTACACCCATACACACAAATACTACCTCCTAAATATCCAGGAAATGACCAAAAAAAAAAAAGAAAAAAAAAAGAAAAAGAAAAAAGAAGATGCCCGTGTGTCTTTTATTGCCTCTCCTACCATTGCATAGCCATCAGGACAGTTGTATTTCTTGTCACTTAAAAACAGACCTGGCCTCATCACTGCCCTTCCAGTGCTACTACTTCAGCATCACACCTTCAACTCCCTACTTGCAAAATGCGTATGAGGTGCAGGACAACTGGAAGGAAGAGACCCTTCTCTTTTTTCTCCCCCCTCTTCATTACATCACTCTTAGTCTTATTCTTTCTTCTAAGACTGAAAAGCAGCCAGTTTTCAAGTGTCCCTCATTAACTTTTAAAACCTAAGCTCTGCTAAAGAGGAGTTATTAGTTTTTTCCTGGCACGACCTGAAATTGCAATACCCATATAAGAGCACTAAATCCTAATAGCTACTCAAGGCAACCCAGGAAATACTGCTTAATGTGAGATGTGAAATTGAATATTTGTACGCAACCAGTTCTAATGTGCAGGAGTTTGAGCTGCAGGTGATTCTGCATGGTTTGGAGAAGACAAATGACCAAGATACTTTAAAAGAAACTAATCTTTTAAAAGTCAAATTTTTTGAAAAAATATAGTAAATAAATAACATTTCTGCATTGCTTATGGGAGAGGATTTGTTTATATAAATCTGCAGAGTAGAACTTCTGGCTATCCTTAGTCAGCTGAACCATCATAGCCCCATGTCCAGTCCACATCATTCACTGCAATTTGCACCAAAATCCTTCAAATCCCACTTTATACTCCAAGGAATGTTTAAAACTTTATGTCAGAGAACTGGGTGCCTTTCCTTCTGGCTTGTATCTATGTGCTTTAATGTGGGAAGAAGCAGAGGAGGTTCAGAATTCAGAAGCTGCCTTGTTGGACTGCTGTGGGCATGCTCCCTGCACTCAAGAGCTTTACAACTGGATCCTGCAGATAAATATGGGCTGCAAGGCAAGCAGTGGGGGGATCAGTTTCATACTAGAGACTGGCTGAACTAAGTGGCTTACAGGGTCGACGGCTGGCAAACACAGAGTTGAAAATATCTGGAAGGTGAACCCTAAATAGCTGTATAAACATAAACAGAGTGTCACGGCCAGATTTTGTACCTCCACAAATCACTCCAGTGCTCTGCACTTCATCAGTTTGACATCTGTACTCTTACAGTCTCTCTCTCAGGATTCTGGGATTTAATCAGTAACTGTTTGGGGGATCAAAGTGAAAGATGCAGAGTCAAATATATTTAAATTTCATTTTGACATAATGTAAGACTAAAAGATTCTAAAAAGTTCCACAAGAAAAAAAAAAAAATACTCATTTGCTCTTCCTTTCAGAGTGGAATTACAGCCTTATGAGCTCAGACTTTTTAATATATACATATTTGTAGTTTCAGTGTTACATGAACATAAAATCCCAATATGAAGTTTTGTTATTAGCTTGTTTTAAAGGTGTCTAAGAGCAATAGAATGCATTTAAAGTTCCCAGGAATTCTATGGATTTCACAACCTTCACTTCAATTTACTGTTCTCTCACTGCTCTCCTGAGCCAGAGAACAAATAAAACCTAATTTCTATTGTACAGATATTCCATCAGTAGCACAATAATGCTTTTCCTACATTTGGGGGGAAAAAAAAAAAGATTACTGCCTTCAGGGAAACTGCAACTACATCTGTACTTGGTTATATCAAGGTAACTCTGCTGATTTAAAGGGGATTATTTGGGATTTACACCATTGTAATAGAGCAGGGCATTAAAATTTGAATTTCCACTTGAATCTCAATGATCTCAATGAAACAGGATGGAGGGGAGAGCTAGAGTTAGGGCAAGGTGCTTGTTCAGTGTAATGAAGCTTTCACTGGGGCTCTGCACGATGCTCAGTGTACTCTTCATCTCTTGAACTTAAAAGATCTCTTTTTAAAAAAGTAATGTACCTTTTCCTTCCTTTCCTCCTTAAATTGATTCTCTTTCCTTCTTTTTACTAGTGAACTGCCAAAACTGCTGGAGTGAAGCCCTAGATCAATATTCCACAAAAAGTTCCCTGGGAGTGGTATGCTTAAGCAGGAGAGGGAAGGAGATCTCCTAGATGCTCTGAGGTGCGTTCACTGCTTTCATTTTAACACCAGACTCCTGAAGCCCATAGCACAGAATCCTTCCGATTCAGTGAGATCCTGCCAATATGAAGATACTTAAGTTCAGGAAAATACTTAAGGTTCAGGAAAACACTGGGGATTATTTAAGAAAATAAGAGGTGAGCTGAATGTCTCAAAATACCTCCCACAACACTTACCCTTCAGACTTCTTTTGATGCCTGCCATATAAGGGAGGTAGGAAGATTCGTGAGTGCACAGACAGAAACTTGGAACTGCAACTCCAGGATGTTCTTGGAGAATAACCTTGGGTGTAGTTCTGTGGCACGGTCAGTAGCAGCTCAGATGAAACATCAGAGATCTGCACAACACCAGCCAGGGAGGTGCCCTTTCAGACATTGCTTGCAATGTACAACTAGATCCCAAGCAGTTCAGTAACTTGCTACCTTGTGCTAGGAGTTGCTCACATCCATGTGCATATACACACTTTTTATTAATAGATTTACTTCTGGGAAGTTGCTGGAGAAGCTGAGTGCTGAACTGGGTGTGCTGGCAGACTGTGAACCACAGGATCCTCAGGCTTGGAAGAAATCTCAGATGGGTCAACCCAATCCATCATTCTGCTTCATAGCAGAAATGATCTCACTATCCCTAAACTTTCCCCAAAAGATGTGTGTCAAGCTTAGCTTTGAATATCTCAACTGATGGGACTGGTCACCTCCCTTGGAACCTTACTGCATTGACTAATTCTCCTTAGACAGTTTTTCCTAAGTCTTCTCTGTTCTGGCCTTATTGCCTAATCAAAATAATTGGTCCCTGTCCTCTTCATAACAGCACTTAAATATGTTCGCAGACATTTATGTTTCCCAAGAGTTTTCTTTTGGTCTAGACTGAACGTGACCCTTGAATTTTCCACAGAGATCTAAATGGTTGATGATCTCCCTGGGGCTGAGACTGGGGCCTGGCCACGGCAGGTAACACAGCTGTTGGGAGGACTCCACCAGGCGCTGGAATGAGCTATCAACATAATTCTGTCACTCACAGAAACAGGTTCAAACATTCCTCTATTTCACCACATTATGGTGAAATTTCAGTTTCTCCAGACCCACAATCATAGCTTATTTATTGCTGCTTTGCCTTTTGAAGCTGTCTGCTCTTAAGTAAAAGCAAATTTGGTTCTGCTCTAATATGTGGGCTTAAATGCTGTCTGCTGCAGCTAAGTGCAAGAAGCTGGTTCAGCATTCATGTTTAAAAAGGAGTGTTAACAATGAAAGCGAAAAACTTCAGTGAAATATACCTAATAAAAGATCTGGAAGTACCTGATCTATTAAGTTTATCACAGGAAAAAAAAAAAGTAAGAAAGAATTTGAACACAGTAATGCAAAATTACTTCTATAAGGAAAAGATAAGACATCTTCAACTTAGAAAAATATAACAAGATCAAATGCTGTAAGTCAGCCATATAAGATGGAAATTTTTAACAGTGAAGACAGGCTACCAAAGAATGTGTCGAAGCTTCCATCACACAGGGTTCCTCAGTCAAGACCAAGGTCAATGTAAAAGAGGCCAGTTCACCCAGACATGGAATTCTAAGGACTGTATTATGCACAAGAGATCATAATATTAATTTCTGGGAATCAAGTCCTTATTATTCAATTTGCAGGTTTCCTTATGGGAAATCAGCTACAGAATATTTGAAGGAAGACTAGACTGCTGAGCTGTGAATGAGCTTAGACTGAAATAGCAATTTCATGAAATTTTAAGAAAGGTGCTGCGATTTTTTATTCTCTCACTGGTAACTGAACACACTGCAGTTCTGGTAGGCAGACAGAAAGGGAAGACATGAAAAGTAGAAGGCTTGTCTAAGCAAAACTTAGCCTGAAAGAAAAAAAGCCCATGGCACATATGGAAACTTTCCCCAAATCTTTTTGTTTCCTATTTCTGCCCTAGGTTTGCCTTACTCCTTGAGGAGGGCCTGCTGGAACATCTCTTACTCCCATTTCTCTATCAGCACAGAAATTATGCACTAATTATAACTCTCATCTGACTAAGCACAAGAGCTCCCACTTCCCTTCTGTTTTGTTTCACTTAGTGTCTTCTTCCTCCCCAGTGTTGTACATCTGCTTTTCTACCCCTTCAAACGTGCTCCCTCCCTCTTTGAATGTCTTCCCTTTGGTTAATGGGCCGCTGGTCGGCAATCACACATTTCTGTTATTAGAAAGGTTATCCCAGTTCTTGAACGAACACTTCAGGCAATGGAATTCCTTCCTTAGCCTTACTAATGTCAAGTACTACAGTTGCTGTGGTGACCATGAGATAAATTAAATCAGGCTTTTTGGGATCTAAAATGGGTTTATAGACTAAGTATCTGTTAGCGATAGGAGAAATAAATAAATAAACTCCCAATGGTGTAGTAACTTCCAAAACATAATAGGGAAAAAATTGGCCTTTGCTGCTTGAAAACAAAGTATTAAAAGGGTATCACACTGCAAAAGCTTAAGGCTCATTAAAACATAATGATTTTGCTGCCTTTAATGTTATTAGCATTCTTGATGCTGCCAGATACTAGCTACCAGCAGACAGCAAACATTCTGCTTTCACTGTCACAATATGTGTAGAAAATATCCTCCAGCTTTAAAACAAGAAATTCCCCGTGTGTAAGTCTGGGATGCCAGGTGGGGCTGAGTGGCAAAGCTGCCGTTCGCTAGCAGGGGTAATAAAGCAAGTGTTGCTACACACAAACAGGTGCTGCTCAGAGCCTCAGAGCCCCCCCGCCACAGCCAAACAGGTGGGCAGACACTATAAACTGCCTCATTTTGTCTTATTGAGCCTAATTCTGGTGGCATTGTCAGTCAAAGAACAGTGGGATGGATTTCAAAGTTAAACAGTAACCAATAGTGTGACGTCTGGCATTTGGGATTATTTTTTTTCCTTGAAAAGATCTCACATTTAGCCTCTTGCCTTTAATTGAAACTGGCTTCAGGCTCCCGTTCAGCTCACGCACTGCTCCCTTGGCTAAGACTAATTTTGGTGAAAGTTCCTTCTAAAGTTCAACCAGGGAGCAGAGGTATGACAGTTATCCCACCAGCCAGGATATCTGAGCAACACACACTGCAGTAGTCCTCTGGCAAGCTTGTTAACCAGAAAAACTACCACATTTTAAGAGGCACATTTCCTAGTGCTGTGGAAAGTAACTTAATCAGCCCTTGTGCTGAGATGTGAGACAGGCAAGGCACAACATACAGAGTCACTGTCACAGCAGAGGCCTTGAAAGAGTCAACACTCAATACCATCTAAGGAGGCCTTTCCCAGGCCTACGTTGCCTCCAGTCACACTTGCTGTGACCGGTATTTGGCTTTACTCAGAAAAGCCCTGGTCTCAATGCTCCACAGTACCTCTGACTTTCAAGCACTAAGTGAAGCTACTGCAGGAGCTCAGCATTCTACACTCCATCAAAGCACCCTTCTGCTGGCTCACAGGACCATGTTGCAGTTTATGTAAAGAATCAGTGAAGCTATGCATGTTACTGACATCTAGTAAGTGTGAATAGAGCAGCAGTTCCAAAGAAAAGTGGGATAGGTGAAGAAATCTACCAGAAAAATCTTTCTACATTTACTAAGGTTATGCATTTATCTTGTTTCTTCACCGTTCTGTGAATGCCTTCATAGATACTTAAACTCCATAACATCTCCCCAACATGTAAATATTCATAATGGGAAAACTGAGATAGTTGTTTAAGGACTAACAAGAAAAAAATTAATTAATGAGTGTGCTTGAACCACTAGGCAACACCGCATCTGTATTAGATGAATCAAGCTGCTGCAGAACTTGATAGGGAGGGGCTGTTCCTTGGCAGAACAAAGCAGCAGAGGGTGTAATGCTCAGGAACTCCACTATCCCTTGCCCAGCACAACACTATAGTTCAGAAAAAAAAAAAAAAAAAAAAGAAAAAAAAAGATCGAAAAACAAGGCAAGAAAATAAGATCTTGGCTGATCATTTAATGAGTATCTTGAATAACTGATATTTAAGTCATGTTCTTGTTTATTCTTTTAAATATACTTGTGGTGAGCAATCATCCACCTGCTATAAATTACAGGCAACTGATAAGTCTCCATTTATGAGTCTCCAGTCAACAGCACTCATACTACAAAAAAGCGCAAAAGAAAAGTCATCCATAACCAACAGCATTTTTCCAGAGCTAGACCACAGAGAAAAGTTTCCAAAGCAGATATACAGCAGATTTCTTGAAAACTTAGCCCCTCAAAAAGGAGTCCCAAAGGGTTAGGCAATTCAAGACAATGAATTTCACTCTCCATCCGTTAGGTTGTAGTTCTTTACTAGATGTAACTTCAATACTACAAAAAGATGAATCTGTATGCTTGAAGCCTGTTCTTTTTAATCTTAATGAGTTTTGATTTTACACAGTGTGGAACCTTATCCAGAATAGCTTTAAGAATTGAAAGGAGTAAGATCAGAGAGTTGAGAATATGAGGTGGGGTTTTATCCAATGTATGACTAGATATTTCCAACTAGTATACACCATGTTAAGGAGAAGAAAGTGAGGCATTAAAAAAAAGTAGTATTTTTATAGGAGATCTTCACAAACATGTTACCTCTGCTGACCTTAAGATAAAAGGTAAAAAGGTTAAGGCAATAATTTGGAAATTATTAGCCTGAAAAAGAACCAGTGACCCTGTTAGGGTTCTTCCCAGATTTCTCCAGCATAGCTTGTAATTCCTGGGAGATCATTTGAGCCGTGCAGAAACCTTTCTTAGTCAGAGTCAAAATATTTTTCTGCCTTTGTGGTGGCTCTCCGAATATATAAAATGTGGAGTTTCCTTTTGTTCTACCTCCACCCTTAGCTGGGGAGGGTGCCAGAGTAGGCTTTCATTCATGGGATTACAGATTTTCCAACCATATATTGTACTGGAAAGAATAATAATTGGGATCAACTTATCCCTAACATATCCTTTCCAATTTAAGGGTTTGACCATTGAACCATTAAAATGAGAGACTGTAAAACTACACTTGCTGATGAGCTTTTCCCTCATTAAGGCACTTGTTTCTAAACTTTTGAAAGAAGATAAAGTAGTTGGGTGAGAAAGCAAGTGAGGGAGGGTGTGCAAGCATGATTGATTGATTGAATTCACTCATTAACCTCACTCCTAGCTAAAGGCTACAACTGCAGGACTGAGAAGTCATGCACTCTTACTTTTTCTGCCTCAATAAATGTTGCATTCCCCATGAGCTCACAGCCTGCCCTCCCCGTACACAATGCTGAAAGGGAACTTCACCAGCAGCTTTTGGTACCTCACTTCAAATCCCCAGTCTCAGCTGCCCTCTTTTTGGGCAGCGCAGCTGTTTAACACACACTCTGCTTCCTCTGTGCTTCTCCTCCCTCCCCAGTTTTCCAGGAAGAGAAGACTTCAGCTCCAATCCATGATTTTATGCAATGTTTCTATGACAGAACTGTAAATATAAGGAGATTGTTAAGAAGGAATAAGCAGAGTGACACAAATCTGACTCTGACTGACATAAATCAGGACTCAGTCAGCACTTGCATTCATTCGTATTTAGTCCATGTGCCCAGCCCTAGAAACTTAAATTTCCTTTAAAATAAAAACTAATGTACAGCTACAGGTACTGTATAGAGTATATGTTCAGCATGCATTTTGCAGAAAGACAAACTGTCAGAATCTGGATGCAGCACAATATGCTTCCGAAAAAGAGGGGCTGCTGATGATTTATGGATCAGACAACCCTGCTGGAGCAGGAGAGATGTCTTGGTCTCTCATGTGCAACAGCGGGGCCAGTAACCCAGCAAAGTCATGGGCCCTTGTCAGCCTTTTAAAAACCTTTCCTGCAGATGCTGCTCTTTTCACCAGCAGCCAGATGAAAGCTGAGAGCAGGATTCGACCCCCATGCACTGCCAGCCATGCTAAATGAAAGCCCAGGAGCCTGACAAAAGCACAAGCAGCACTGTCTAGAATTAGACACACCAGTAAAACTACACGTTGACACATACACATCACCTTAAGGAGCTCAGATTATTGCTTTGGCCCCCCCATCCCCTGTACACATGTAACTACCAGCATTAAGCACAGTTCACTAGGCTGTATTTTTGGTGTAACAGTGTGAGCTATTGTCAATCTGAGCTTAGTTAAAAAGGCAAATGGTATCTCAAGGAGCAAGCTGACCCCATTATCAGACCCTTAGGGAGGTGAGACAGCAGCCAGTGGTGGAGCCAGCCAAAATGCCTGAGCTGAGGCCAGCTAAGCAGACAGCCAGGCAAATCCAAAGGTGCTGGAAAAACACATTCTGGAGCACAGTGTCTGGGACCCCAAGCTCCTACACACACCCTGCTTTAGTGGATATGGGTGTTGGCTGGAATATAGCAGCCCAGAAGAGAGGGTGAGCAGGGAAAGCAAGTTGGGCTGGACTTACATAAGAGGCCTACTGACTTTTTAATGACTTCGTCATTTGGAAGCAGCAGGTATGTTTACCAGAACATAATCTCCTATTTTACAGTAAAAGGTTTTACAAGGAAAGGACATGTGAAGGGGGATCTTACAATATACCCTTACAGAAGTCTACAAGACTTCAATAGGCAGCACAAGCAAAGTGTGATGTACCTGTCTCCTTGAAGTCTTTACAAGCTTTATTCACGTGGAAAATGTGGTTTATCTCTGCAATAGTTACTCTGACAAAATTACATATCTAAACTAAAAAGGCAGCAAAGAAGAAAGTGAAGCCATTTTTAAAAGTTTAAATCTTCCTCATGGAATGCAAAAGACATAGATAATTACTGCTTGTCTCATTTTTAAACTAATGTCAGATCTCTCCCGAAATATAGATATATATTTTTATTTACTATTTACAACAGACAGTTAAATTAAAACCTGGATAAGTGTTTTTCTAATTTTAAAAACAAACCAACATTCACTCATACAAACATAGTTCACCTGTGTATTGCTGCAAGGAATAAAGCACAAGAAATTTCCAAGCGGCCTGCTGAGTCAATCAGACATCAGAGAGGCCTTAATCAGCATAACTTTCCAGGCTGATAACTTCAGAGTCACTGTGTAACAAATGCTAGGAAAAAAATAATGAGCTTGTATTTGCTGATACTATTTTAATGGAGAATAAATATAACATACTTACTTTTATAGAAGCATAATCCATGTACTGAACCATAAAGCCACCTTTTTACTAGTTTCATTTTTTCTCACTGTGGCTGACCAAAAATCTAACAGCAACATTATCATAAATCAGTATCTTCCATTTTGGCTACAGGAAATGGACACGTTTCTGCCTTCCACATAGATTTTCAAGTTTATATCTAAACTAAAACATATATAAACAGGTCTGGAATGAACTAAAAGAAAAACTCCAGATTTG
The DNA here is from genome assembly GCF_020740795.1 of Apus apus. Classification (NCBI taxonomy): domain Eukaryota; kingdom Metazoa; phylum Chordata; class Aves; order Apodiformes; family Apodidae; genus Apus; species Apus apus. The sequence continues at coordinate 12,831,761 of NC_067293.1, read as the reverse complement.
TCATGGATGAGGCAAATAATGCATTTTCTAACCAGCTGGATGTTTTAAAGTTGAGACTTCAATACTAGAGCTAGAACGGGCAGACAAAGATCTTTTTAAAAGGACTGTAACAGACACATGAAGTTATGCTAAACACACATGTAAGTAAAAAGGGATCAGTTACTGAATCATGGCCACAAAAAAGTGACCATAAACTTCTAAAGTAATCACATTCTAAAAAGAACTCCAAAGCCTCCCTGGATACCCTGGATTTTATTATCAAATCATTTGCAGTTGTGTAAGACATGAGTCAATATGAAAACACTGGTGTAAAAGCAGGTAAGAGGGGCTACTTGTTACAGATTATAGTCTTTCAGCTCCCTGATGTTGATCCTAGCCATCACTATGTTTGACAGAAAAGGAAACAGATTAATCTCCTTTGCAATAATACTTCAATGCTACCTGTAAGAAGTGCTACGTGCAGTAATAGAATAGCACCAGTTCTACCTTCCTTTAAAGGCTTTTTTCCACATTTCCATGTACACCCAGTTACACTGCTTCAACAACAACAAAATACTGGAAGACTCCCCTCTCTCATGCAAGGAAGCTGCAGTTGTACACTGAACGATCAGGATAGCTTTGGCTGTCCATCTGGCACAACTGCACACCCATCCAGCTGGGGAAAGCAATCATGGAAAACTAAAGATACGCCCGAACACGTACACTAGCACTGAGTGGGCCCTGAAGGATTTGATGAATGAAAAGTACTTAGTATTGTGAACTTACGTTTGATTTCCACTGTTTGAGGAATAAGGCTGACCTTTTGGTTACCAGGCAACCTAGGGAGATGGGAACCAAGAAAGTGTGTGTCACCCAAACGAAGGGCTTGAGTCAGCTATTGCTCAGCAACTTATGGACCATCTGCTGTCTGGATACACATCCTGATTTAAAACTGGTCCCCTGCCAAGGAAATAGAATGAAGTCTGAACTACTTCTTCCTGAAAATAGGATTAAGGAACTTTAAGAGAAAGGAAATACTGTATCATCTTGATATACCACTATGAAAATCAGCTAAAACCCAGGATATCATACTTAGACTAACAGAGACAAATGAACTGTGAGTACAAGGGGCCTAGAGAGAATCAGACTCTCCCACCAGTTTTCTCCAAGGGATAAATTCCCATCAAAATTCAAGAATCACTGCCTGATATAAAATGAGAAATGTCAATGAAAAGATGAAAAACAGAGGCATTTCATCATTGACAAAAGCTAGTTATTTTTTATAAAGCTTCACTAGGTTTGTAATCTGTATATACCCACTGCACTTGTAAATTAACCTGCTAGGAACAGAACTAGATACCACTCTGTGCTATACAGCTCAGAAAGGTGCTACTAAGGTTATTCCTTTAGCTGAGGGGTCTGTTGCCAAGCTTCATTTTTTTTAAAACTGGCTGAACACCTGTGGACATTCCCACTACTTGCAAAAAAAAAGAAGTTCTGGGGAGAGCATGGAGCAATGGACAATGCCAAAGAGGCACAGAGAACACAATGATTAGTGCTAAAGGAATTAACTGTCTTCCTTGTAACCAAAATAAATCCTGTTACAGGTAATATATGCAGAACCTAGGATTCATATCAACATTTATAATCTGGAATTTCATGCTCAGGGTAAATAATGTGCTCCTCCTAACAAAATGTGGTTGCCTGTCTTGGGATTTGATATCAAGACTGTGGTCAATTTCCTTACAGATTACTTCAGGCTTTGCAACTGCTTTGCACAGCCTGAGGGCCACTCCTGCTAAATGTATCTTCCTCCTTCTGCAGATCTCTGAGGCTTTACCAGGAAACAGGGAGATTGCTGAAATTAGATGGCAAATTTATAAAGCTGAGGCTATACAACTCTTAAAAATACCTGCCAAGGTAAGTTCAAACATTGATCTCTAATATAATGATAGTTGCAATTGGTGAAACATCACAGTTCAGTTCAGCAAGGATACATTGGCCTAATCCTAATTTGATTAAACAGTTTACATCCTTCAAACTAATTAACAATTCACTAATGAACCGATCACATTGATATGACACAGGACAACTCTACGTTGCTGGTAGCAGCTGTAAGGCCTACCAGAGATGACAGCTCCTGTGCTGTACCCAACCGTCAGAGAGAGATATCACAAAAATGGCAAAAACTGGGGAATTACTCAGAAAGGGAGCTTTAGTATCAAAAGAAAAGCGTTTAGTCTTTTTTCTTCTTTAATGAGCAAACTAAATTTAAGCCTTTGGCTGCAAAGGCTCTAAGGATTTTTTTCCTGAACCTGTTTCTACAGTCCCAGTATCAGGTTTATAGTTATAAAAGTAAAATATAAAGGTAAATAGGCTGGAATAAAGGCATCTACCGGGAAGGGAGAGGAAAACAATCAGTGCCAGAAAGTAACCCAATAAAAAAACTCAGATGCATTTCCAAAGTAGCCATTGTCCTCAGCTAGGAAAACATCACTCACAGTATTAATATGCAATTTTTAATTAAAAATTGAGTATCAACTTCACTTTAAAAGCAATTTGACTTGCAAATGAACACATGAAACAGTGAAAGATTTTAGGAGAATCTCCAATACTAATTGTCAACTTTTCAGCAACTCAGCTGAATTTCAGCATTTGAGCATATGATATCCTCAAACAGGAGAACAGAATCTTAGCCAGAAGCCTCTGAATAGTACAAACATTTGTGGATTTTTACAAGGCAGGTAAAGACCTAAATTATGTTGTTAATTAATTTTATATTTCCTTTGGCTACCCAAAGAAACCTGGAGCTGTTCAGCATTCATTGAGTGATGGGGGTTTGCCAAGTATTCAGGTATGCTATTAACAGAACAAGCCAGAAGACCTGAGATCACACTTTCTGTAATACCTACAGGGAAAAAAAATCACATTCAAAGCAAGTACATGCAAAGCAAATACATATACACATGAGGCAGAAAGGGAGACAGGAGTACTGAGGCACTGGAGACATTTAAAAACATGTAAAAAACTCGAAACTAGCATTAGTCCAGAACTAAGATGACAAAAACAAAACTATAGTTCAATGACAGTAAGTACCAAGTTGCTCCAAAGGAAAAGATTTAAAAGAAGTTGAGGACAAAACACTACATTGATCAACTTTCAAAAGATACAAGATATGGTTTGTGCTAAGCACACACTGTCCAAATAGGTTACATAAGACTTAATTGATTTTTGTAATTAAGAATGGCATAATAAGCCAAACTTTCCTACATATCTACACTGTGTAGGTGTGATGCCCTGGAGAGAAAGAGACAGATGCAGTGAGTACAGGCAGGACATTAAATAAGACTATTTTTACCTTCAAAGCTGCTTTCCTGTCTCCTTTTAACCTGCAGTCTTTTTCATTTTTCTTAAAAAGATCTTGTAATTGAACTGAAGAACATCTGTGTTCATGTGAACTTTACAGATACTTAAACCCTGATTACCATACATAAGGATTCGCTTCTCTCTTCACTGATCAGCATAAAGCAACAGCCATCTCTTCTTTAAGGCAAATTTAATTTATCACAATCACTGTTGCAGCTTCTTTTCATAAATGCCTCTGCTATTTTCTTTGAAGAAAAACTAAAGGAAGACTTCAAGCACCTTGCTCTAATCTGCTCTTCAAAATTTGAATTTGAAAAGCATTGGCCTCTTTAATGTTGGCCATTCAAGAACTAGCACCTTATCCAGTCAAGCATTTTGAGTCACAGCTTTAAAAATGGATTGATCATATATTGTTGAAATTGTCTTTAACTGGTATAATTCATTCAGCTGAAAGAACTTAATTCCTGTTTAGGTAACATGCAGGTTCAACTACTTTCATCTCCAAGTTTTATGAACTAAAAAAAATTTCTCTTAATTGCTAAGAAATTGGACACAGGAATAAGGTTCCATATGTCTCTCTAATATCCTGCATTCTCTGCCTCTGTTGAAGCCTTAGGTGCAGCAGTTCCAGATTTTAAATGAGAGGGCCAATGTTAACAAGACACAATCCAACTACACATGTTCAGAGACATGAATAACCAGCTGAGACAAACGGCCTTGAAATTACATGCTTACGGGAAAAAGTTAACTTGTATATTAAAACATACAAACCCTGCTTTATGGTCCCCGAAGAAATGGATATAAATGTGCAAGTGCACAGAACATTTGCATCGTTCTCCTGCCCGTGATCTGTTACAGTGCAACACAAGTCTGGGCTTGAGGCAACTCTGTTCCTACGCCAAAATTGTATGGAATGCACAAGAAGGTCAAGACTAGGAATTTATGTGTTTTGCAGTTATTTAGAAATTACGGGAAAGAGAACTTGGCTACTCCTGGCATTGCACAGGTGTATTTAACTGAGACCGTTCTTTGGGTCAGACTGTTTCAATAAAAATTCCACTTTATCAGAAGCAATGGCCCTGTGCATGCTGTTATTAGAATAGAAAAGACAGGTCAATGTGGGGAGAGGAACTAAGGGATCACCTTCAAAATTATTTCTTTGCACCATCTTTCTACCAGTAAAGTCTAGGCTTGATGTTAGAGGATCGTTATCTGAAAGGAAGATAATTAATGATAACGTATTAAGTCTGTGTATGTGGAAAGAACCTAGAAATATTACTGTACATTTTCATTTGGTTGTGAAAACACTCAAAAGTCATCACAGGAAGTATCATTTGAACTCTTCACTGTATAACGAATAAAATGTTTCAGGAGCTAAGCAAACCTAAACTGTCACATTTTTGAAGTGTATGTTGTTATTATTATTATTGTAAACGGATAGTGTCCTCTAACCATAGCAGTGTATCTGGAAACAATTAAACAATTAAAATAGCTGTGCGTCAGAATAAAAATTCATAGACCTAATGGTGCAGGAATTATCAACAAGTGTACTAAGTGTAAGAGAAGTAGGCTCAGCACAGCTGCTTAAATTTGTTTAAACTAACAGACGAGACGTAGCAGCAGTTTTAAAATGCTGAGGCTGCCAGAGCAATAGAAGTCAGCTGAAAACAGTGTTGTTCTATAGAGGAGGGAGCTCCACCCTACCTGAGATTTAAAGGAAGACCTATAGGCTCTACTACTAATGAGGTGTTAGAAGACACCATAACCCCTGGCCAAAGCATATTAGCACAAACACGAACGCTGATGTACCACATTGGGACTATACAAAAAAGATTCATGCATAGTAAAACTATCCTATAAACACAAGATTTGTTCAAAAAGGGCCAGGAGGACAAGGCTGGGAGATGACACAAGTAAAATGGACAGATGGAACAAAGGAAACATGAGAACATGCAGATGAAAAGAAACTGTCCAGCCAAGTCTCAAAGATAAGCATTAGGCTGACCCTGAACAGCTGTCAACGACATGGGACTGTCAATGTTTTGTGCTCTCAATATTGCACCTGTGCAAAACACTACTCCACATTCTTACTGTTTCTTGGGAATTAGACACAGCGACAAGTTTTCTAGCTTTCAAATTAAGGAGTTAGTTTTTCCTTTTGAAAAAAAAAAACAACAAAACAAATGCTGAAGAAATCCTTCAAAATTAGTGGCAGCTCATGAAAAGTTTCCCAACAACAGCTTTAAAAAGTAACACATCCAGCTTTGTGGGCAATGGAGCAGACTTTCCACAATACAGCGTGTGCTACTCCAGTAGTAATCTGTCAATGCATGGAAAGTTAGCAGTGTCTGGACAGCCCAGGGGTGGGTAATGCAACACAGATGATTTCACCTTTAGGTCTCCAGTTCAAAAAAATACTGCCCACAAAGTGTCATCACCTGATAGTTTTTACTACGTCTATTTACAGAACAAAATTTCCCAAAGGGCCAAACTGAGATCAAGAGTTTCTGTCTACTCCCTCCCTCCTCTTGCTCACATTGTGTCTATGCTCAGGAACAGACCTCCTCTACAGATCTCATATTGTAGACAGACTGCAGATATGATGGAAATAAAGAACGGAAGACTGAAATACGTTGTCAAAATTCAGTGAGTCAGACATAAAAGTGATTCTGACTCCTAAGCTGACGACATTCTTACTGGTGTACCTCCCCCAAAAGGCAAAAACATATGCAGCAAGATCTGAGCTCCAGCAGCATCAACATTACTAGACAAGTGCATATTTTCCTGTTGGCCCCTCTGGAATAGGACTGATACCTCCCAGGAGTGCTACCTCCCTTTGCATAGGCTGCAGAGATGATCTGTGCACACAGGGAGCAGATCTGGGATTCCCTGGCATGCAACAGCCTGGACGGAGCTGCCACTTGGGTGTCTGGGAATCTTGGGCAAAAATTTAAAAAAAAAAACAAACACAACCAAAACCCTCAAAGCTCATTTTTACCTAGACAAAGCATCCGCATCCAAGATGTAACAACCTGAGAACAGTGTCTTTCATAATTATTTGATTCAAAGGAGCAGAAATCCATGCTCCCACTCTGCTCTCCTAATACCAGAACCACCTATGATTATGATTATATATAACATCAGTAAAGAAACCCTTGCATTAATTCCTTCTAACTCTAAAGATGCCCTTTCCAGGTCAAGCTGGCAGGTGGGCAGGAATCCTGCTGAAGCTTAGATCACAGTATCCACCAAACACTTCCCATGGATGCCAAACTCATTCGTTCTAGAGAATTACACCCTGTTCTCAGTAAAATAATGAAAATAATAAAAAAGTACTAGGAAAAAAAATATGAAAGGGAGCCCATCCAGAACAAAGCATCAACAGCATCAAAGAGCTCTGGATTATCTCTCCATATAATCAACTGTCTCATCTCACCATTCTGCAATAACAAGCAGTAATTCTCTCACTACAATTCTATTTCCACTGTAAATCATTTCAATTCTGACATCTTCACTGAGGAATAAATAACATGTGACCTTATCTAACTTCAATGTGGTATTAATTTTAACAGGAAAAAAAAGTGGTTTATGAAATTCAGGAGCTTAGGGTAACTGGGGGGATATAGGTCTGCCTCAGAGGGTAGCATACGGATTTAATTTTCCCTACATTTTTCACCAAATTCTAGGAACTACAATAATGTTTTGCTATAGGGTGGCACAAAATCATAATCTTTGCTAGGAGAATCAGGGGTCTGGATGATGCACTGGGCAGGAGAAAGAACAGTTGAAAAACAACTGCAAAACCTTACACAGACTTGATTTCTTTCCAAGCTTTTCATGTAACTTGCAGAACCTTTGAAAACAATTATTGCTTTCTTGTTTGAAAAAATAAGAATATGCTCCTATTATGAAAAACAAATAAAGCCAATTCTGCTTCCAGTTATGCTGTTGAAGTGTGGAATGAAGCTCAAGAAGTTAAGCTGCTATGATCCCTTGTGAGACCTTTCAGCTAATTTGTCAAAAAATTTTGTGATTCTTCAACAGGAACTTTCTGAACTTCAACAGGAAGGAACTCCTCCACCCTACAGATCTTCCTGTCTTTCTATACATACAGTTATTCCTCTTCTGTTGCTTGTTTTCTCCAAAACATGTTAATGCCACGTAGTATAGACTGTTGCATACCCGTATCTTAAACAAACAAACAAACAAAAAAAAACACAAAAAAACCCCCACAGAAAATATTGGCTTGAATTAGCACTAACACACATGGTAAGGACAACCTGGGGACACATGCACACAACTGCAAATTTTATAGGTACATGAATGAGAAACCTCATTTATTCCATCGCTCTTACTCGTCCTATTGAAAAAACCAACAAACACCTTCATTGTCTCATTTTAGGAAGTTTCCAAATATGTTATCTAAAACACACTTACTCTTGTTAGTCTTAACACCTTACTATTAATTTTATTGCATGTCCTCTAACTCTTGTATTGTGAAAAAAACAAAACAACACAAGAATAATTTCCTGGTTGCCTGTAACACACTCCTCTCTGCACTCCCTTTAACCATCTTTCCCAGTCTGGACAGTCTGAGGCTACTCCAGCTCTCCTCCATTCTGCACCTCTCATTATCCTTGGCTTTTAAAAAGATTTTCTAGTTCTCTTACAAGCCAAGTAAGTGGGAACTAGAACCTGGTAGAGATATGAGTGTACCTGGGATCTACAGAAGAGACTGTGTTGCTTTCATGCTTTTTTCTGATTCCTTTCCCCACAATTCTTAACATGCCATTTGTGGTTTTGATGCCTGTACTGCTAAGTAAGCACTAAACCATCACTTTCATAGACTTCAGCAAATCATGACTATCTGGTAAGGATTTAAGACTGTATCTCTTTATGTATCCACACTGGCATGCTTTTTTAATTTCATTCACATCAAATTTATCACTGATGAAAACAGAAGGTGTTTCACTTAGCAAGCACCATGAGTGGGATGTGACTATTTCTGCTGTTTGACTCAAGTGCTTTATGGTATATGCACCACTCTGGGATTTAACAGAATGACCCAAACTTGTATCCTTAGTGGAATATTCACAAAAAGCTTGTAAGAAAGTCAGTTTGCCTGCAGTGGGTGGGATACAGCCAAAAAGCCCAAATTCACAGTACTGTTACTTCCCTGATGGCAATGAAATATATCACAGACAGATTTGCCTTAGAACTTTCACCAAGCAAGACAGTAAATTCAGGAGGAAGCTGTGGTGCCAGGTATACAAAAGCAGGACACAAAATAACACATCAATGTAGGACAGGGGGCCAGAAGCAATTAGATGGAGATCATCTGATCAGCATAACAGATAGTAATTTAAGCTGCTATCAAGTTTCTGGGAATGGGAGAAAGAACTTTAAAGAACAAGGCTTGGTTTGCAGGTCTTTTAATATACTTTCTTCATCAGGTGCAACACCTAAGAAAGCCTGACTATAGGAATTCAAAAGTGTAGTGAATGTGTGGAAAAAAAAAAAAACACAACAACAAACCACACACAAAACAAACAAACTAAAAAACACCCACACCAAAACCTCTAGAAAAATTCATCAACAAATATATGATGAGGTCTCTCAGTAAAAACAGGTGTTTTAAAAATCACTGGCCATTACCATATTTACTAGATGTGGATAGAAACAAGGCAGAGATTTTACACTCTTCCTTCACTCCAAGAAGGCTGCATGTCATTTTGCAGCCAGTTTCATCAGCTTCCATCGAAGCAGCTGTGACCACTTCCATCAGTGAGCTCGACTGTCTCGAAAAGCATGGTTTTCTATCAGTAGGAAAAAAGATGAGATTTGGATCACCTCACCTCCCACAAAAAATCCTGTGCCCTGTCAAAGCCAAGACAAGCACTTTTTCCTCCTGAAAGCAGACACATCTCCCCTTCAATTATTGATGTAAAAAAACTCAGCTCCAAAAACAATATCAAACATAGTAACACAAAGGCTTATGGAAGGTAGGACTCCTTACACACCATCTCTCCCATTGTGCCCACCAAAAACTCCTTCAATAAGTGCAGGAAGGGCATCCTGCTGGACTATTAAAGAGCTTGGAGCCAACAGTCAACACATGAGGTAACCTCATTATCCCGTGCCTAGTGCCAAAGGCAAAACAGGTGCGAGGATACCAAAGCAAGAGGAAAGCACAGCCTGTTAATAGAAATCTGCCATTTTAAGGCCATTAAAATATTTCCAAATGTTCAGAGAAAAGCCTCACAGTGGAGCAGACATTTATTAATGGAAAAGTAGAAGAAAAACATGAATTGCTGGAAAGATGCATCATCCTTAAGACAGAGCTTGGTTTTGCCCTTTTTGGGTTCAGGCTAACAACACTAAGACATAAGGGCTTGAGTTCCACTTTCCTCCCCACAGTGAGGAACAGGAAAGAAGTCACTGTCTTTTTTGTGTCACATCACAAAGTTTTTCATTTCAGGTAATGGAACACTGTTACCTTTTTCAGACTCAATAAATAAGATTGCTCAGCAGGAGAGATCATACAACTGCCACCTTGCCCCTTCAACTTCCACCAGTCCATCATTTCCAGTTCAGATCTGGAAATAACTGCTATCAGAAATAACTACTGACCAGAAGCAAATTCTGGTGAAGTTAGAGAAATAACACAGCTGCAGAGTCAACGTGAGAATCACACCTTTTTCTTAAGCAATCACTACAATCAGATCCTGGAATGAGTACCCGGTATATTGAAGTATCTGGCCTAGAAAATAAATACTAGTAGAGTTCCAAAGCCATAGTTTTACAGCATTGCTTTGATAATCTGATACATTTCTCAGACATTTAATGTCAGAATGCAGCTGAATTCAGTTTTGTGCATTCCCTCACTTCCCACACTAGAATTACACAATGCTCTTGCATTGACTACAAGGTACATTAACACCTTAACATCACTCTTTGTGAGCAACATTCTTCTGAGACTGAAAACCTCAGGTATTTATTAACAAACACTTTGAAGAAAAAGACATTAAGTTCCAGAACTGCCATGTAAAAATAGCCACCTATTTCAGGTTTGTACTCAAAACCCAACTTATTTGCAACAAAACTTACTTCCACAAGCCACTTGCAGATGCTGCATGACTCACTGACGTAATTTTGATTTCACAGGATACCTGATGTCCAGAACTTGTAGTATGAAGACCACATATGGTTTTTATGTATACATTTTATTTATGTATTTCAGTGAAGCCACAGGGTTTGCAGACTGGACTTCTACTGGACTGGATGCATGTATGTGAAGGGAGCACCTGAGAGTCCAAATCTTGTAAGAAATCTTTACTAGCATTTTCAACATTTTTTCACATTTGAAACACAACAATGCTGTCCAATTAGTCTTTAGCAGCCATGATAAATTGGTTGGCAAGTATACACATACAGAAAGTGAAGGCTAGAGGGGAGTGGAAAAAAGGATAGCTTTAACAGTTCAGACCAAAAGCCTATCTACCCCAGCATCCAGTCTGTACTAACTGATGGAGAAGGGAAAAAGAAACAGGAGTGGGACAAGAGAGCAAGCATGTGAATGATTAACAGTGAACCACAGAAGTTCTCAGTGTAACAGCTGATATTTATACCCAGGACTCTCAATCTTTCCAGAGCCCTGTTTCCAATAGATCACAAGCTCCTGAATCATTTCAGAGCACGCCATGGGTTGTGCAGTCAATGTCATGTCCAACAACCTCGCCCTCAGTGAGCACAATGCAGGATGTACATTTCAGTATCCTCCTTAAGATGTTTGATCAAGCAGATTCCCAGATAAACCAGGAAGTTCTAGGTCAGGAACCTATTAACCACACACTTGCTCTCTTAGATGCACATGTATCTTTTCAAATTGGCCCAGAACTCTCAAAAAAATTCACAGAAAATTGTTCCCCTCTTATGGAAAAATTCCAGGTCATTTAATTTACTTGATTAATCTGTTGCCCTTCCTTACATCATAAATGGACTCACACTGTGCTTCCTATGATCCAGAACACAGAAGTCTAACATATGACTTGTTAGCTTTATTCAGGAGTGTAGTTTAGTGGTTTAAAGGGAAAAGTCAAAAACATGAAGGCATGTTCCTGACCTCAGCCATGTCACCATTTGCCTTGGTTAGGTTTCTTGGGATTGTTTGGCAAAATAATTTAGAAACACATTTTCCACATTCTTTCCTTGCCTGTGAAAAAAAATAATTGGAATTTTCATTATCTAGTTATAAATACTTAAATTCACTGGTGGAAAAGGCTGTGCTAGCACAAAGTGAGTATCTCTTCCTTGCATACTATTCAGCTGTGCTGGAGGGTCTTCCACAACCATTTTTAAGACTTTTACCTTAGAAGGAAATATTCTTTGAGCTTTTGATTCGTGGCTGTGAATCACTTCATGGAACTATTTCCAGCAGGTACGTCTGCTATTTAACATGCAAGCAACACAATTTAATTTACCATTTAGCAGGAACTAAGTCTCCTACAATTTTTCCACCCTTCCACTATCACTCTGCTCTGGCACAAACCTATGTCATTATTTCCACAGAGACACGTAGACTGTTTTATTGAAAACACTCTTCCCAGAGACTTCGTTGAAACACAAATTAGAAGACTGCCTATGTACAACTCAGGCCACATTTGATTTTATTCAGCTGTCACTGTATTTCCCCCAGTCTTTAAGAGTTACCATTTACCCAACTCTTGAACATCTGGACTTCCGGAAGGCTAAATTTGTACTCTTCAAGGAGCTACTTGTGGAAATCCCATGGGCTAAGACTCTGGAAGGCAAGGGGCCCAAGAGAGTTGGTTACTTTTCAAATACCACTTCCTCCAAGCTCAAAACAGGTGCATTCCTTTGAGTCGGGTAGAGGAGAAAGGAGACCTATGTGGATGAGCAAGAAGCTCCTGAAGAAAGTCTTGTGGAAGAAATGTACAGTTTGTGGAAGAAGGGACCTGTCACTTGGGAGAACTACAGGAATTTTGTCAGAGTGTGAATGAAGGCAACAAGGAAGGCCAAAGCCCTCTTAGAACTAAACCTAGCTAAGGAAGTAAGAGAGAACAAGAAGGGCTTCTTCAAATACATCAGTGCTATAAGGAAGACTAGGGAAAATGTAGGTCAAAGGAAGTTCTCCTCCCCCTCTGCTCACCCCTAGTGAGACCAGACCTGGAGTACTGTGTCCTGTCTGGGCTCCCTAGTTCAAGAGGGACAAAGATTTACTTGAGAGAGTCCAACAGGGGCTACTAGGATGATTAAGGGACTAGAACACCTGCCTTATGAGGAAAGGGTGAGAGACCTGGGGCCATTTAGTCTAGAGAAGGCTAAGAGGGGATCTTATTAATGTCTATAAATATCTGAGGGGTGGGTGCCAAGAAGGAAGGGATGATCTCTTTTCAGCTGTGCCCTGTGATAGCACAAGGGTCAATGGATGCAAACTAGAACACAAGAAGTTCCACCTCAACATGACAAAAAACTTCTTTACTGTGAGGGTTACAGAGCACTGGAACAGGCTGCCCAGAGAGGTTGTGGAGTCTCCTTCTCTGGAGACTTTCAAGACCCGTCTGGGTGTGTTTCTGTGTGACCTGCCCTAGATTCTGTGGTGGTCCTGCTCTGGCAGGGGGACTGGACTCTATGATCTCCAGAGATCCCTTCCAACTCCTAACATTCTGTGATACTTCCAATTAAAAAGCTTTGCATCTGACCCATCAGTCCAGAAAGGTGTCAACTATAGATTAACAAGATTAAAAAACAGCACTGCTTTTGACTGATGAAAGAAAAATACTGTGTATCCATCCTTCTCACATGGATTTAGTGTAATAGATCAACAACTCTCCATTACCTCTGATGCACAAAAGGTGGAGAGATTGCAAGGGATTAAATGAGAACATTGAAAGGGATCAACAAAAGACAACACAGACAACAATGTCATAGAGCATGACAGTACTCACAGCTCTTGACATCCTGGCAACCTGCACACTAAACACTTGCTATCTAAACCCAAACTGGAGCTTAGAGTCGTTTAGGAGGAAATTCTATCAAAACAGAAAATGCAAAGAAAATCACAGATGAACAATTCACTGTAACTAAATCCTGGCAGGGAGTCTCCCCTTCACACACACTTCTCTAATGTTTCTCTTGAGTGACTGTTGTGCTGAAATAACAAGTTCATACAAGTCTGACTTTTTCCTCTACAGATCATTGTGCTTTTCCAGAAAAAAAACAAAACAAAAAAAAACAAACACCAAATATAAATCACATACTTGCTAAAATACTTAGATTGGCATGTTACCTCATGCAAAAGCAAGGTACCAAGATCTCAGTTGTAGAGACATGGTATTTTTTTGTTAGGCAAATTGCATTGATTTTTTCTTTATATAATGCTTCTGTAGGATATTCAACATTTTTCCCTCCTCTGATAAAAGATATAGGCTGACAACTCAGTATGTATATAGTGTTCTTCACTCATGTATTTCAAAATACATATAATTATCACTAATTTAATAATGAAAAACCTGATACTAAGATCTCTTTCTTCTCATTCCAGCAGTAGAACATGGAACAAAACCTGTGAGTCTGCATGCTCAGTTCAATACCTTCTCCAAATAATTTACATCCCATTATAAAATAATTAGACTGGCTCAGACTACAAAATTACCTTAATGAAAGTTCAGGAATTTTGGATCCTTAGAATGTGTACCAGACTCCCACGCCTGCTCAAAACAAGTCTTAACATCAACAGTTCAGTGAATATTGAAACAAAGAACAACAAAAAAAAAATCTGTTCTCCTTTAGTCCTATTCCCTCTACCACAATAATCTCAGCATTCATTTTCTTTAAGATAGCCCTTGTTTCAGCATCCCCTTTCCTTCTTTGCCTCACTGACATCTCCCAGGCTCTCCAGCTCCCACCCACACTGCTTTCCTATCTGTCTGGACAACAGGCAGCATGTGCAACATTTATACTGGCTGACCAGCTAGTAATTGTGAGCCAGGTAGTTGGCAAGATGATGCCTCAGAATGGGTAACATTTGAATATGTATTTTTGTAAGAGCACCAATTCACACAACTTTCCTTTATTCAGCTCCTCCACAAAACTCACAGAAACTCAATTCCCCTAAGATACCAAGCTGAAAAAGAAATATATCATCCTGTCTAGAGACAGGGGTGGAGGTAGATAGGATAACTGACTCCAGATACATCACTGGGCTGCTGCAAAAAGGATGAGTACTTAGTGAGTATGAAGAGAAAGAAGAGGACTAAATTTCATCACAAAATATTCAGATTAGACATGTAAGAAATTATCTAACAGTTCTAGTTTAATTAACTAAATTGCTGATAGCAGGTTGGAATGAAATCACTGGGGCTTTCAAGAACAGGTGAGTTGAAAGTGCTGGAAGGAAACCAAACCAGGTGTAGTTTGGTTCTACTTACTTGGTGGGCAAAATGCCTTAGCCCATCCACCTTTTTTGCTGAGATACAGTTCACATTAAGAAAACAGGATACACAGAAAGGCAGGGTATGAAAACACCATTAGGCATAGCATGAATTTATTTGTAACAAGCTTTAGTGAACCAAACAAAATGAACTAAACCCTGTCATCATCTCAGGTGGATTATGCTTTAAAGTATAAAGAAACAAACAGCTCTAAGAACACTGAGCTCACCACAGTGATTCTCTGGGGGTTCAGCATCTTTAGCTCTGACTCCAAAGCAAAAAGTTAAAAAAACAAATCTAAAAGGCAGAAAACAATCAGTTATAAATAGGTTCTGCAACTCAGCTCAGTTCATGTCTTGTATTCTTTATTCGGAACTGTCCATCCTATTCATCACTGTCCTATCTTACCCCAAGTCATGAAATATTCAGGCAGAGGTTGTTTGCTTTACTTTACCAGTACTCCCCACTTTGGTAAAATTATTAAATGAATTAGTTTCCCTTTAAGAGCTGGATGGCCCTGCCATCTCAGCCAACATGAAGTATTTCCAAAGAAGTTTCTTGCTCATCACAGCAAGGAACGAAATACTTTAAAACACCAAACTTCAAAACCCCAGATGTCTTGAAGTCCTTTGTAAATAAGCTGCATGAGTTTACAGTCAAATCTGCCCAAGAAAACCTTCTAATGGAGACTGAAAACTATGAATGTTCTCCATTTATTAAAAAATTATTCAACACCAGCACAGACTATTTCCATTTTTTTCCTCACATTGCTGAGCTAGACACACTTCTCAAAATATTTGCTTTCAATAAAGTGACAGCAGCCCCTCAAGAAGTATTATGTAAGAGCCAGTATTTGATTTTTTGTTATATTTCATATTACATTGTCTGTTGAATAAAATGCTTTAAAAACATTAACGTAGTATAGAATTTCAGACTCTTAATCATTTTGACAGGTTTTTTGAAACTCTTCAGAGCAACATTTGAGTTAAACCCCCATGCAATACACAGCACTGAAATAGGTGCAGAACTGGGGAGAGAGGGGGAGAGAAGGTCTAGAAAGGTCTCTGCTCTAACACACATGCATTCATTAGAAGAGAAAAATGCCTGGAAATTTGGCACAAAGAAGAATGTTTAAATGAAGTCTGCCTGAGGGCATAGCCCTGACTTGCACTCTTACCAACTGGATGGCTATCATGTGACTGTTAACAAGTATTACGTACCAGGTTAAAAATCTCTCTGCAAGAAACCCCACCAAGCAGCACCGCGTACAGCCTCAGAGACAGTACTTTGCAAAGGGGAAATGTTTCTAGATTGATGCACTGTCTAAACACAAAGACATCCAGACAAAACGCACAATAAGCAGAATCCCATAGGTGCTTTTAGGATGTTCATTAAAGGTGAATTTGGATTCAAACATAATTATCAAATAGTCTGGTTTCAGGTCAGTTTATTTTCAATGCTCATTATTTGATGCCTTAACTCCAGTTTTTCACTGCGTGTCTTCATCCTGATGTATACTTGAACTTTTAGACCTATGTTCCAGTTCTGTTCATCTTGCATCTTAGCTCTCTGAAAGGACTATTTAATTATCTAAATGCCTGAGCCCACATGCCAATTTATGTGCTCTCATCTGAAAATCAAATCCACAGTTGAAACACAGCAATGGATCGAATGTTTATTTGGTTTTCCAAACCACAATTATTCAAAAAATACTTCGGAACCAAAACAAAGCAGCCTTCGTTCACACTACAGAAAATTCTTGTATTGGCCTGAAGCCCTTGGTATTCATTGTCCTCTACAACACATGAGTAATTAATTTCACACAGCTATAAATAAAACACATAATATTCCATACAAGGATCTATTATAGTTCAAACGCTATAACAGGAGACATATTTGTAGCTGTCAAATGGAAGTGCTTTAGAACTTTTTTGTTCTATATACTTCCTCTCCTGGAGAAAGTTTGAGTGAAAAGAGTCTCATGTTTTGCTTTTCAAAACATCATAGTCAGCAAAATATACTAAAAGTTTAACATACATTTTACAAGTAAAATTTGCAATCCTGTCAATAGCACAATGAGGTGGAGACGATCCCCTCACAAACTACGGACCAGTTAACCAGCCACCTTCACCCATTCTTCTTTTACCTTATGACAGAAAGGAATACTCTGCATGAGCTGCTTCCCCATGAAAACTCAGCTCTGATTCAACATCTGGAGCCTGATGCAGTATTGCTTTTGCCCATTTTCACAGCTGGAGCTAAGCTAGTGAGAAAAGGTTGAGTGATTAACCCAAGGTCACCAAGTGAGTCAGTGCAAGAGGATGACAGTCATTAACACTCCTGGCTGCCAGTCTCAATGCTTGCTCTTCTGCTACCATGTACGTGGTCTTTACCAGCTTTAGCTCTCAAAAACTATGGACTACTCAATGCCAAACAGAGAGAAAGGGCCATTTCCCTGTACGCAGAAATGACAATCTACTCGGTCTTCATCTGCAAACACTTCAATTCCAGCACAGCTCTGCCAGTGCATCTCACCCCTGGTCTGCCAAACACTGGTATTCGTACCATGAGCTCTGGCTGAGCAGTGACTGCCTGCTGAGCCAGATGGAGAGGTGGAACCAGACAATTCCTTGGAAAATACAACATCAACATGCACCTGCATCCAGCAGTTCACTGACAGCACAGAAAGCAAAAAGAGTCTGATCAGAGAAATACAGATACAAACCTCCTAGCTGGCCTGGGTACACTAATGTTCAACAGTATTCTGTCACACCAGATTTTGAGAGCAGTTAAAATAGCATTACTTGAGCCATGAACAAAAGAAATCAGTGTCAACTGGCACCTGTGCTATAGTAGAATCATAGAACCCTTTAGGTTGGAAAAGACCTTTAAGAACACAAAATCCAGTCATTAACGTAACTTTACCATGTCCACTGCTAAACCATGTCCTTAAATACCACGTCTATATGACTTTTAAACACATTCAGGAATGGTGACTCCACCACTTCACTGGGCAGCCTGTTCCAGTGCTTGACAAGCCTTTCTGAGAAGAATTTTTTCCTAATATCCAGCCTAAACCTCCTCTGATACAACTTGAGGACATTTCCTCTCATCCTGTTGCTTGCTACTTGTGAGAAGGAACTGGCACTTCCCTCTCTACAACCTCCTTTCAGGCAGTTGTAGAGAACAGTAAGGTCTCCCCTCAGCCTCCTCTTCTCCAAAGTGAATAGCCCCAGCTCTTTCAGCTGCTCCTCGTAAGACTTATCCTCAAGATGCTTCACCACTTTCACTGCCCTTCTCTGTACCTGCTAGGGCACCTCAATGTCATTCTTACTCTGTGGACCCCCAAACTGAAAACAATACTCAAGGTGTAGCCTCACCAGTGCTGAGTACAGGAGGATAATCACCTCTCTAAACCTTCTGGCTCCACTATTGCTGATGCAGGCCAGGATCCTGTTGGCCTTCTTGGCCACCTGAGCACAATGCTGGCTCAAATTCAGCCAGCTATTGACCAACATCCCCAGGTCACTTTCTGCCAAGAAGCTTTCCAACCACTGTATCTTTGTAGTCCTCCTGAGTGGCCTGCCCCCTTTTTCAAAGGCCATAGTCTCCTTTTCTTCCTGAGCTCCAGCCAAAGATCTCCATTCAGTCAGGCTTGTTTTCTTCCCCAATGACTTGTTTTCAGCACATGGGGATGGCCTGTTTCTGCACTTTTAAGACTTCCTTCTTGAGCAGTGCCCAGCCTTCATGGACTCCTTTGTCCTTCAGGACAGCCTCCCAAGGGACACTGCCAATCAGTCTGAAAATCCAAGGTGACAGTTCTGCTAAGCCCCCTCCTAACTTTATGGAGAATTTAAAACTCTATTATTGCATGACCACTAAGCCAAATACGGCCTCCAACTTGTACATCTCTGGCAAGTCCTTCTCTGTTAACAAGCAGCAGGTCCAGGAGGGCACCTTCTCCAGTTGGCTCCTTTACCAGCTGCGTCAGGAAGTTATCTCCCACACACACCAAGAACCTCTGGAACTGTTGCCTGTCTGCTGTATTATATTCCTAGCCCAGCACACATCTGGAAGTTGAAGTCTCACACAAGAACAAGAGGTAGTGATTGCAAAACCTCTCCCAGCTCCTTAGAAAAGTATTTCATCAGCCTCATCATTCTGATTGGGTGGTCTGTAACAAACTCCCACCATGTTTATCTGCCTTGTTGGCCTTTATACTAAGATTCTACCATAAGAATATAGAATAAACCAAAGAATGCCTTTGGATTTGAAGACAGTTTCTTCAATTCCATCATTAAAAAACTAACAGAAGAATAAAAATTAAATCAGTACAGTGAATAGGTCCTTATTTAGAAGTAATCTGTCCCCATTTCAGTCCTGGGGTTGGTCTTTTTAAGCCAGATAAACCTGCCTCCAATTGGCAAGTATTTTGAATTCTTCAGCTCCCAAGCATTCAAGACTTCAGCAGTACAGTAGTCACTAGAGCTCTGAAAATTCAAACCGCACACTGAGTGCTTGATTAGATCTACAAACTAGATGTTCTTCTCCCAGCCACCCCCATTGGAAACTGTTCTGCCTAGGAAAGAGAAAAAAGCACAGTCTTACAAGCAGCAGGACTGCTTCACCACAGTAGAAACATGACCATCCAACTCTTAACCAGCACAAGGCCAAAGAAACACTCCCAGGAACAGAGCTCGTTCCCATCTAACAGAATATGTACAACAAAGCTTAGATCTTAATTACTACTTGTATTAGGGAGATCCTAAATCAACTGCTTAGGTGGCAATGACAGACAGGTATACTTTTATAATACCTTTCTTTGAAAGAATAAAAGTCTGAGAGTTTTCTTTAAGTTGTATAAGAAGTAGACATTTCAACCCTTCCCACACTGTAGCAGCAAACAAGCCCCTGCCATGCACAGTACCCCATTCCCAGACAATTCAGTCTTCTGTCTGAGGGAAGATGAGGGCTGAGCACCTAGGGCAGGAATGAACACCTTGCATCTCTCTGCTGTAACTAATTTGGACATATGGAAGGAGGCAGTGATGCCTGTGTTCTTTTTGGTCTAGCAAATACCATCTGCAGCTGTGAAATTCACACGAGCACTGAGTTGGTAAAGAAAACAGATGGCAAACAGAAGCAAATGGTTAAAATGTTCCCTCCACTGCAACACATGTGAAATCCCTTATTCCAATGGGCTGCAACAAACCTACTGTCAGTGCCCATATAATGTGTTGAAGAATTTTTCTTCACAAGGAAATAAATCTGATTTTTATCTAAGCTGGCAGTAAACACAGTCAAACATTTAACTGTTTCTGTGGCAACTTCCCTATTGTTTTTCAATTTTCAGCTTTGGGATTTATTTTTTTTTAGAATGCCAACAGAGTCAGAGTGCTGCATAGCTACAGATCACGAGGATGTGCATGAAGGTGAAGAGGGTCCATGGCAAACACAAACTGTCAAATGAGGAAAGTAAAAGTTTATTGTAAAGAGCAAACTGGTCCCAGACAGAGGAACTCAGCTTCACCAACACTGGATTTATTGTGCATGGTTCAGTCAAGTGATTTATAAGGATTACACCACATTTTCCCTTTTTGCAGCTTGCCTTGATAATCAGAAAATCTTTTTGTAATTTACATTAATAGCTTTGCAACATTGTGGAAAATATTTAAAAAGACCTTTATATTTTTGGCACCTCCTACTGCTGAGGACTGCACACAATCAACACTCTTTTGAACTGTTCCAAGGGGTTTGGCAAGAATTTGAGGTACACCCAAAAGGTCATGAAAGACCCTGCACTGAATCCTCAGAAAAGCTGGTCAGTGAATGTCCAGGTCAAGTTTTCTTAGGCCCATGTCCGCAGCTCACCTCTGCCAGCAAGACAAAAACATTACACATACAAGACACTTCCATTATCTTAACTCAGTATTTTTTAATAAATAATAATGTGTTATGGAAGTGTTATTTCCACAGTCAGTGGATCCCAAGTTGGGGAATACTTTCAGACCATAAAGGGAGGTCACCACAGTAGATATCAGAATGGAAGCAATTAAGAACTAAGCTCTTTCAGCACGTTACTGCCTCAACAGCACAACTGAATAAAAGGACAGCACAGAAAATTGCAATACAGCAACCCAAGAATGGAATTCAGAAAAGCCCAAGTTTTTGACCATAAGCTCTGATCTTTGACAAGAGTTCTTTTATTTCCCTATTTATATTTTGTTATCAATTAAAAACTTCCCACCTCAGACTAGGGCTGAATGATTGACTGAAAGGAAAAAATGGGAAGTTTTGAAAAGGTAAAGAAGTTAGCCCTTATGGAAGTCATGTGGCTGCACCATGCAGTGCTGGTAGTGCTCTGTAACACTCTCACAGCTTAACCTAAAGAGAGCTATCATAAAGTTGACATCAAGACTGGTATGCTGGAAAGAAAACAAGAAAAAACCACAAAATCGAAAGGACATTAATAAAATCTGAATTATTTTGATGCATTTTACCTGCCAATTCATAAAATTATACTTAAGAAGTACCTATCCAAAGAAAAACAAAATGTAGGGTGAAACACACAGTGAGTAAGAATAGGAAATGTACAAAATCTAATCATGGCCTAAAGTTCCAGCTGAAATGAAGGCAAACCTTTTCCAAAACTTCCTTTCAGGATTATGTAATTTCTGTAAATGTAAACATCTTGCTTCCCTTCCACCTCTTTTGTGCATTCTTTGTGAGCTGGATCTGTCTTAGACTCTAAGCACAGATACCAAAAAGGTATCTACCTGTACATTGTATATTTTGTACTGTATAATAGACTATAAAGAATTTTTATTTTTTTTTTAATTAGTGCAAGAGAATGTAAATATAAAAACTAATGTAAAATGCACCAAAATGTACTCAACAAAATCCTGGTCCACAGAAGAACCAGTTATTTCCCTTGTGATTCTCAAACCAGGGAGAGGCCTTGGGAGCACCATTTCAGTTTTACTAAGATTAACAGAGACGTGTCACTAGGAAACACCTTTCTGGTTTTCAGGCTTCCAGTCCCCTCACATGCAGAAGAACGACGTCTGCCTCCAGAGCTCCTGCTGCACTGCTCTAGAAGGGCTCCACCATGCTCTGCTGGGGCTGTTCACCTGATCGAGGAGGATGAGGCAGAACTAGAAGTAAATATGTGCTATCACTAAGATACCAGGCCGACGGGCTACATGAAGCCAATGACTGAACTTTCTGGTTTAAGAACAGAAAGTTTAAGCTTTCAAGCCAAATCTTGATCTAAAGATATGCAAGACATATAGCAGCTTCTCCCAAGGCCAGAAAATCAGACACCTAAAATATCTCCATATACATATTTCTTTTTAAGTGAAAAACTCTTTCCAAACACTTGGAGACTAGCTGGATACATGGCATTTGGATAATGCAGTATTGGCACATAATGGAATCAGAGGAACACGGCTGACTTCTATAGAGTGACCCAGAAAGGATAAAAATCTGACACAAATAAAACAATCCTTTGTATCTCAGAGAGGGATCTCTTTCCCATACATTGAATATTAAGCAGAAGTAATCAGGTAGGAGAGTAAGCCTACAACATGGTAGTACATGGTACAGGAAGTGTAACAGTGATCAGATCTGTTAACTACAAACACCAGATAAAAGATGTGATGAATTAGCAGCAAAGAAACAGGCTCTGATTTTTCTCTGGTTCTCACTGTTCTGCACCATTTGGATTCCAGGAGTTAGCTAAAATCTAACTACATGCAAACAGGATTGACTTCCAAATTTTTGCAACTATGAAGATACCAGTTACTGTTAGCATCTGGATTAGTCCAGCTTTAGAATCCACCCAAGCCTGACCTAATTCCATATTTAAACATATTAATTCCAACTTCAACAGTCACAATAAATAAACCTTGTCCACACGCTGAACAAGAAGGAAATGCAGACATTTATCTCTTAAATAAAATACCAGTGAATAATAAATCACATTTATATCTCTTTGGAGGAATGGTTCTAATACGAAGCAATTCCAGCCAGAGCATTCCATGCCAAATCAAATACTCTATACTCTATAAAGAAAAGACTATTTCTGCCAGTTCCTATGTCCAAAAAAGCTCTAAAAATTGGAAAAATGAAAGCATTTTCCCCTCTTTCCATGAAAACCCAGAGTGCTGGGCACCACGAAACAATGTTCCCACTGATCTCCAGTAACAGGGGTGAATAAGTTCAGAGTTATGAGAAGTAATTTGATGCACTTCTCGGAGAGGGGAGGGGGGGAGGGAGGAAGAGAAAGCAACCATCCCTTTGATACTGTAGAGACCTCCCTAAAAGATAACTGCATTGTAGATTTCTTTCGCCCCTTTATTGTCCAACTGAAGATAAGATGCTTTTCCCCTCAGTAACAGAGGGGCAAAACTGTCAGAACCACAACAAAAAGGTGACAGAAGCAATTATACATTCTTTTTAAAGCTTGGGTACCATTTTCCCTTACTCAATGGGAAGCTTACCAAGATGATCAGCTTATAAAGCCCATTCCAGGGAAGAGGAAAAGCAGTTGCTGCAGAAACACTGTACTTACACAAAGCTGAATACTAGTGGAAATAGTATCTTCCCCTCCACGATAAACCAATACAACTATCCTGCAGTAACACAAGATGAACTTTGGAAAGTTCATGCATTTAAAGACAATTTCCTATTTAAACAAAGCAAACCAAACAGCCAACTGTAAAAAAAAAAAAAGCCACTCACAAGCAAGACCAAGTAACAATTGAAAATAAAATGTACCATAATTGACAACCAGTACTTTAGGTTCTATGTCCATTTCTCACCAACCTTACAAACTGCAAACCCATTTTTCACATAAATTTAGATATTTTAATAAGAACAGCCTTAACAATGAATATGAGAAGTTCAGTGGCTTTTCAATAAGGGAGTCAGATCCATCTAAACATGCTAGTGAAGTAAAGGAGTCTGGAATACAGTTCTTTATAGTATCTCCATCTCTAGGAGTATAGGATTTTTTTCAATGTTGGTTTACCATTTAAAGTTTCATAGCCCCCTGTTTAGGTACTCACATGTCCATGTTGCAGCAACAGAAGTCTATACACATTTGAGGACCTGTTTCAAAAAAACTCTTCTCATTTTTGTGAATTGGAAAGAGATGTAAACACTTTTTTTTTTTTTCTTCAATCAAGGAAGATAATTCTCCTGAAAAAGCATCTCTCAACATATTGGTTCTCCAACAACTCTCACCAGTAAGTGAAGATTAGGCTCCTGACAAAAATGCCCAATTAAGACAAACCTGGCCTTTTCAGACTTTTTCAATTTTGAAACTAAGAAACATTAGAAGTCTCACCATTCAAAAATAATTTAAAAAGAAAATGTTCCCTTGCCTAATTTCAAGCTCTCTAGAAAAAAATAATCTACCATGCCATAAGTTCCATTGTACAAAACATGAGCTATATTGAGTCAGTTCCGGCAAAATCTGTAGAAAATGCCAAAAATAAGTTTTATTGGAAATGTTATTTAACAATTGCTGCGCAAACACTGATAATATTAATCTCCAAAGGCACAGAAAATGCTATTATTTCTTCTTCATTGAAAGGCTCTAGATTCTGCCCCAGCAGACAAGTAAGTCAGCTGAAAGCAGCACTCAGCAAAGGCATTTTCCATCTGATCTTGAAAACACCAGCTGGAAATTAGCCCTGCAATAGGAAGTCCTTTCCTTTACAGACATCTCTTCTGGATGTGTTCTGCTTACCTATCTGCCCAGAGTGGCCTGGGTGCACACAGCCTAGCCGAGAACCAGGCATATTTTTTAATATCTCTGCAGACAGAACAACTATGATAATTTAAGTGCATCAGAAGGGATTTTTTAATACTCTATCTGGCTGTACATGACAATACAGGCAGAATAGAGATAAGAAACGGGGTAGATTGCACATCAGATCAGCTTGAAGGTCCACCCAGCCTATATTGGATAATTATTTTATGAATTAAATCAAGGTAAGTATATGACACCTCCCTTCTTTCCCAGCCTCCATCTATTTTCAACTTCAAGTTATTAATCCTCAGTAGACTTCCCTTCCACGAGCTTGTCCTGTCTCTTCTGAAGCCTCTGTAAGCTTGTAGCATCCACGGTATTTGGCAGTTTGTACAGGTCTGCTACCTATCAAGTGAAGAACATCCTTTTCTCCCATTTTGAATGGGTCCTTATTACCTTCATATGATTTGCCTCAGTTCTTTTTATTAGGAGGAGTAGTAAACACTTCAGCCCCTCTGTGCAAATATTCATAATTTTGTTTCCTTCCAGACTGAAGAGTTTACTTATTCCCAATACTGAGCCTGTTTCACATATATGTACCTTTTTAACCCTTTTTTGTCCTTACCTGTTACATTTTGGTTGAGTCACCATCCCTGGATGTGTTTAAGGGTCGTTTGGATGTGGTGTTGGTGCATATGGTTTAGGGGAGAACTTTGCAGAGTAGGGATGATGGTTGGTCTTGGTGATCTCAAGGGTCTTTTCCAACCTGAATGGTTCTATGATTCTATGATTTTCACTTCTTTTAGGTCTTTTTAGAGAAAAGTAGTACTCAAGAAATCACAGACTTGTCTCTAATCTAATACTATCAATGCACAATAATTGATTTTATTTCTTCCCTCCACTGTTGCCAGGTACTGAGAAGATCCTTCCGTGGAACTGTTGTTACCACGACCAAGATCAAGTGGTAAGGATCACATTTTACATGTGAAGGTAGCATTATCATTTCCTCACATGCACAGGTTTGTACAGTGTTTATTTACACTTAATTGCATCAGCCATTTCATTGCTAAAACAGTGTCAAAGTCTATCTTAAATCTGTAACGCGTTATTTTATTTCTCTCTATATGTAATATAGACCCATGATCATGTTTACTCTGACATAGGCTTGAAATTTCAGGGACCAGGTTTATCTGTGTCAGGTAAATGTTTAGAAATAATTATTCCAGACAGAGAAAAGGATATTCCATTCTACTTGCTACTAGAAAAATACATCACAATATGAATTTCCAAGAGTTCTCAGAGGTTCGTTGCTTTATTTCAATAGGGCATCAGCTACAACTCCTTTTCCCACTGTGAGCACACAGTTTTTTCTGTCAAACAGTGGTAAAATAGTTATACAGGAAACTGTAGCAGAAAGTTTTGAATCCCTCTATCCTACCCCCTAAGGCAGTCAAACAAGCCTTGTAACCAAACACAAATGGTGCTGCCAGCAGAGGCTGGAACTGCTCATCTCACCTCTCGTGAGAGCCCAGTGACAAAACTAGAGACTGTCACCCTTTACACAGTACAGGGAACTTCCGTTTCTTTATGCAAAGTGGAGCAGCTTCAACAGGTGAGAAACTGGCCTCTCAATTTTCCCATATTCCTTGTATAAGAGGGAGGAACAGATGCATTTCCTGTCTTACTTCTAAGAAACAAGGTTTAACGTTAACCTGTCCATGGTTAATGTCTGTAAGTGTTCTCTCAGCATGGCCATAGGTAAAAAAAAATAAAATCTCAGAACACTTCATTTATGGCCCCCAAGATAGCTCATGCAAAAAGTGCATCATGGTTCTCCACTTGCCAAAAAGTTCTTCCAGCACGCTCAGAAACAGGAATTCAGGCTCCTGTTATAAATATTGGCATGTCTGAATTTTACACAGTTCCTCAGTTCTACAGTAAACAACCTGTAGTTAAGCAGTGGAAGACTGCCTTGAGACACTATGCTAAAAATTTACAGAGGTTCCAGGGAAGATCAAACCTGGTAAAAAAAATTCAGAGGATTTTAAAGCACAGTCTGTCTGAAGCAGTTCTTAAACCCCAAGCTGTCGGAAGAAGGTTTGGAGAAAGTATCCCTAAAATAATAGTGCAGTATTTTTCTCTAGGTACTTGCTTTTCACTGGATGAAACAAGGTCCTATGCTGTAACACCTCACACCTTATCTAGGGTAATTAGTATTTCCTGTGTCAGCACCGAGGCAGATAAACAATGTAAAGACTCCTGTGCCAGCCCATGCCATTTCCATCCACAAGCCAGCAAAGCTGCCTAGAAGATGCTTTGGGACTCAGGTCTTGCAGCTGATAGGTTGGACCTGTTTATCAGCCTGCAAGAATCAGGCTGGATAGTTATCTGCTGGGGGGAATGTTTAGGTTGCTTTCCCAACTTTATCCCAACAGCTATGTGCTTTACAGGACAAACCAGTTAATTTCTTTCTGTCTAACTTCCCCCACTGGGGTAAGCTTTCACCTTTATTTTAATGCAGTTGCATGTTAAAAAAAAAATGCAAAAATAACACAATCTTTTTTCTGCAGTTATAAAAGTGGATGGATGTCTTCTCTCTGTGTTATTCTGGATTCTGCTTTCACAGCTCTGAAAATCTAAAGCCATCTGGTAGCAACTACATCTTGACTGCACACCTGTGCTTAAGCTGAAGTGGGGAAAAGTTCAATAAGGATTATACTCTAGGTCCCAGAACATCTCATTTGTTCCAGAAATACTGCACAGATTTAATATTCCCCTCTGACTTCCCCCTTAACTGGTTTGTACTTTACTCAGAACATACAGATTAGAAAGACAAAGCGATTTCTTGAGAGCACAAAGCCCTCACTCCTCAGCACATTGCAAAAGTTTCCATGAATCTCTGTTGATCCTGGATTTGCGCTTGCAAAGCTATATTGATTCAGAACAAAAATAGGCCTTTGGCTGGGCACTGTGGCTTTCCATAGATATCTAACATCAGCAAGCCAAAGCAAACCGTACTAAGAGTGAAAAAACAACGTTCTGAGCAACTGGACAATACCAATCTTGGTAATGTCTGCAGCTGCAGGGATCATGTGGACAAGTGCAAGCAGGGAATACTCTCAGGATAGTATCTCTTATTTTTTCCTTTAAATTCAAGAAAATAAGAAAGCTGTGTGTGTAGGACACACAAAGAATCTGCCAACCTGCAGAAATTCAGAGCAGGACAAGTTAAATAGGTCAGTAATTATTCTTTCAATATAGCATGGCACCACTTTACTGCTGCTGATTTTCACTCACTTCAGTCATCCTTGAAAGGACAAATGTTCCTGCAACTACTCCCTGGAGTTAAGTAATCTAAAATGTGGGATCTCCCCCATACTTCAGACTTATTACACTAGGACTGCTTGCCATAATCTAACACTGGCTTTATGCCATTTACTTAAAACCTTCCCAGAGCAGCTCTGATTTTGATCCCACCTCTTCCTTATCAATGCAAAGCCCTACAGTTTCTCCTCCAACTCAGTGCTCAGCTAATGCCCTAGTGCGGTTCTAAGAATGTTATGGTTAAGGGTATTATCATTTGAATTAAAAATAAACCCCAAACTATCTGCAGATAATTATTACTGACCCATGGCATTCTCTGCCCCATCCATCTTTTCACCTCCACCATCATCAGTGAGGCTTTGAAATAAGCAGCATTCCCTCCAATGGCAAAACACAGAAGCTAAGCAAAATCCCAGGCATTTTTTCAAGGAGTAGGACTATAAATGCAAAACTTTCAAGTTTGGTTATTATTTTCCCTTTAATGGTATCTTCTGTTCTTGTAGTTAATAATTGTGTAGATTTCAAGAGAGCTCAACAGTTGGCTCAAAGTGCCATGGGATTTTTCAGCATTAAACAATCTGTGTGAGATACAATTTCCTTCTAAACCTCTTGTCCTTTATTAATCCATCAAAATTAAGCAACACAATATCTAATCTAAGTTCAGCTGGTCTCAAAATCCCTCTCTATAAAACATTAGTCACACTTAAATGTCCTCTCTTTAAAATCCATGGGCACTTCTGTTCTAGCTGGTATTGATAAGGCATCACCTGCAAGAGTAAAGGGAAAAGTATTCCCCGATAGGAACATAATTGCTTTAATAGAATGTGGTTTGCCAGAGGTTGAAAAAAACAAGTCTTTCCTTCCAGAAAACCAACATATATATAAAACAAGTTTCAAAATACACAGAAAATTGTGTAATCCAAAATGCACCATTTCCTTGCATCCCAGGAAAATCTTTTAGCACATCAATCAAATACAGAAAGAAAGGAGGTTAGGTATTTCTAATTATAAAATTTAAATTGAACAAGAAAGTCTTGTGTCTGGGCAAGGATGAACACCACTGAGCTCTGAGGTGGCTGTAGCAGACTCATTTCTCAGTTTCAGCAAGGTCACTGCCATGAAGAACTTTGAATCTCAAGACTTCTGTTGTTCCACATATCTAACGTTCTGCTAACCAGTAATCTGCACAAGAAAATCTGCCAGAGCTCAGTTTCCATTCTCCACTGAAAACTACTGCCTGAGAGTAAATAAAATCACTTTCTCAGAGCTGGCTGCTATGAAGTAAAGGAGTTTTGACACACCTTTCAACTAGCTCCTGAGGAGATTTTCACACACACCAACCCCACCCCTCCAACTACATATGCACTTACAAAAAAGTTTGTCTTGTAACTTATCACAAAACTCTGTCTCCGACATCTACTTCATCATCATCCCTGACCCAATTTGAATGGAAAATGGGGATGACAGGAACAGGTGATCACAATACACCTGGCATTCAGTTGGTGCATGTAACAAGGTGCAGCACCAAAGTCAATCTCATATTTTGGTTGAATGTTAAAAAATTAAATCATATTGACTTAAGTTAATAGCCAAATTGGTTTAGCAGCACTCCAAAGGCCTCACTCCTTCAGTGTTTCCTTCATCTCCCTTCTTATGATGAGAATGTCTATTCATGAGAACGAACCTCAGTTCAACCTTGATTTTCATAACTTTCAGTAACTTTCTCCAAAATAACTGTTATCCAAAGCCAGTATCCATGTACTTAAAGGTTATGCAATGCCACAAGCAATTAAAACAGATGAGGGATCTTAGCTAATCACTGGGGGCTGGATCCAGTGCAGTAACAGGGTTGTGCTAGAACTTTGGGTCTGAGTCTAGAATTGTGCTCCTGCTGTGCTAGCTCTTAGAATGGAACAAAAGACAGAGTTCTGCCAAATAAATTATTATCTGAGTACTTTAATTCCTATTTGCATTTGTGAAAACTGATTCACTTGTAATCACTCAATAAGTTAATACAAAGGGGGATTCAGGCAAGCTGCAGTGCTGAAGTTGCTGGTGCTTAAAGACACTGAGAACCTGTAATAGGAAATTTCTAAGGACAAGGGATTAAAGTAAAAGCTTTAAGACAGTCAAAATGCAACAGTTGCCATTCACTTTTACACAAATCTACTTGGGAAGCAGCTTCAGAGCCACCACCTTAATGCTTTGTTTTGTTTTTTTTCAAAAGCTGCTATGGCCTTAGAAATCCCATAGTTGTTATTTGGAGTGACTGGAGAACTTCTATGCCAGAAAAACATTTTGCTTGCCAGGATGAGGTAGGGGAGGCTCCTTTTTAATTGCACTACTGACCAGTTCTCTTAAAGAAAGGCTTTTACTTTGTCATTCAAAAGCACATCCTTATGGATAAGGAGGAGAAAATACAGCAAGTGAGCAGACCAGTCAAAATGCAAACACATAGAAACATGCAACATCAGATGAAGCGGGAGCTCTCAATCCAAGTTGCAGACACCACTTATTGAACACATCTGGGGAAAGCAGTTTTAGATGCTTTTGTGGGTTTTGTGTTTGTTGTGGGTTTTTTTTAAAGCTCTGTTAGGAAGAGGTAAAAATACATTGAAGAGATGTCAAAGGTACTTACAAATTTTTCTGCCATTTTAATTTCCTTTCAAAAAGAATACAGTTAATTTCACTGTACAGAAAGAAAATAATGTGCCTATATATTTAATAAGTTATTTACAAGTTTCTGCTTTAAATGTACATCTTTACTCCCAGTTCCAACATCACCTACTGCAGTGTTAATTAAAAAAAATGAAATATCATTGAAATCAATATTATTATGACATCATGCCCTGATAAAGATGAAAATGGACACCTCTGATTGTTTAACTCCAGCTACTTATATTGTACCATTAAATCATATTTAGCCATTCAGTTCTAAAAAAGTGAAGCAGCTGCTAAACTCACACCAACCTATGATGTGATCAAAGTTTTAAAAAATTAAAATCAATCTTACTTTTTGTTTTCCCAATTCAGTAGGTTTTTTTAATGGAGTTCATGGACAGAAGCACCAAAACACTGAGAGAAGTTGCAAAACTTGGAAGTCCAGATTATACTGAAGAATCAAGAGATTCCTCTACTTGGATTAGCTCCCAAACTCCTAGATGCTCATTTTAATAGAAGCCCACTGCGTTTATTCCCTCCTTACTGACACTGCTTTTGTATCAACACATGCAGCCCAATCTCCTAAAGAAATCAGATCCTTTAAGTTCAACCTGTTGTGACTCCTCATATACATATTATTCTCCTTGCGACTCAAGTCCAGAATTTGACAGTAATTCACTCAAATCATGTAAAGTTTAGGGGGCAATGGTTTCATCTTTCTATTCCATGCCATTCCTCAGCACTTAAAGTGAGCAGAAAGCAGCTCATTCACTATCAATTAATTGCCTTCAGAACTTGTAACAGCCTTTTCTGAGTTAGCCCTTTGAGAACAGGCAGAACAGAGAGAGCTGCAGAGGTTGCAGTAAACGTGTCGATTAGTGAAGCACTAGATGGCACCCCAGCATTCAGCTCTTCAGAGGGTTTTACAGCCCTTTTCTCACCCAAATTTTAAAACAAGACAGGTACCTTATTTTTACCTATTATTTTACTCAGGTCAAGAATGAGGATTTTTAATTCTTCTGGTGGGAATGAGTCAGAGGAAGTACCATCTAATATAACAATGCCAGAATACAAATAAAAAAAAACCAAACACATTATTCTATTCTACCTAAGCAAATAGCTCTTATAACTAAGAATGTTTTAGACATTAGTAAGCAATTCCATTCCTACAAGCAATTTAAAAGCAGCTTTAGACTAGAGAACAATATTATGGTGACATGTTTATTTTCTTCTTGCCACTGAACAGTTGAGAAAAATCTGTAATTTCTGAAAATCCACCTGCATGCCTCTGTAAATGCTGGACAAGTCGGCAGAGTTGATAGCATGCAAAAATGCAGTGGTCCTGAAACAAGGTCTTTGTGTGTTTTGCCAAACAAATTGGCATGCACCTATTTCCACTGCTACTAGGATGCAAGGAGGCACTGTTATCTCTAGACAGCATACTGATAAGAAAATTCAGGCTTTGAGCAATTAAATGATATGGCCAAAGCCACAGAGGAAATCTGTGTCAGAGCAAGGAAATTAAGCCATTCCAGGTCAGTGACTTACCCAGAAGGCAGTCACTCCCTCTTGCTCCCAGCAAGTCTTAGGTCTTGCTTAAAGTGCATGTCGAACACCTGGTAGCAGGGGAATTCCATTCAGGACTCAGAGCATCCAAGAATTTGAAATGAGGTAAATGGCCTGTAGGTGGTTCATGGCATCCTTTCCAGAACTCTCTCACACGACCATTATTCTCATTTTCTGAAGCAAGGACAAAACAATGTTCTGTCTTGTCTCTGAATCATTGCCACGAAACTTTATTATGGCAGAGAAAGAGCAATACCAAGAAGGTAAGCACAGAATTTTAGATGCAATCTAGTTCACTGAAAGAATAAAAGAACATGGCAGACAGACAACACAGATAGCTATTTTATGGTGGTGTTGTGGGAAACAAGACTAGCAGATAAAGAATGGCTTAGGAAACAGAGACACTGGAAAGAAAAAAATACATACAAGCAACAACAAATGTGCTGTGGTATTACTTATTAATAAAAAGCAGAGAGATCTAGGCCTTGTTAAAGCTTAAATTAGATTACTGCAATTGATTTTACAAAACCCACTTATGTTACACCAGGATACATGAGGTCAGAATTAGACCCAAAGACCTAAGCTCTCACCATATCAACAAGTTAGCAGGTGGTCAAGACACTCCAGCTGGAGAACGGGCTCAAATTTTCAGTGAGCTAATACACACTAATCTTTCACTTCTGCAGACCTGGATTCAAAACTTAAGATCATGAACTAAAATTAGTCTGCCAGCTTCATTCTAGTCCCCATTTGTGCATGGCACAAAACCACCATAAGAAGTGTCATGACTGGCAATCACTCTAAGACAGGCCCAGCTCTGGAATAGCAGGAAATGTTGTAAGTTAGGACTGAAGCACACTGGAACAGCTGTGTACAGAATTTTATACTCTCTGCCCACATTATGCTTGCCAAAGCCAAGTGTTTTTTCTCCTTGACTTCTCTAAGTGCCACATTCATGCTGAAAAAATGAGAAAGAAAAGAAATACAGGATGAATCATTGCAGTCACTGGAACCAACACTGTACTGATTCACACTCTGTACATCTGTAGTAACGGTGGTGAGATTGCATAGGGTATAAATTTGCACAGAGTTTATTTACAGTATCTACTTTTGGGGTTGGTTATTTTTCTTTTTTTTTTTTATTGGGGTTGTCTTCTTCAACATGATACCTGGCTTCTTTTTGTCTCCTAGTAATGGTGCACACTGCTAAAGTGGATCCTTAACTTTTGAACTCATATGAAGTTCAAGTTCTGTAAAAACAGAAGATTGCCCCACTCAAGTGACCTGTCCCAGCTCAGCTGACTAGTGACCCAACCTGGAAACATGCTTCAATTTATTAACACAATATATCCATAGCTATCCATGACAATTCACTGTTTAATGTGGCTGGCGTTCATCCAAAGATAATCAACTATGTGTCAATAAGGAAAAATCACATCCAACTTCTAAGTCTGACATAACATCATGTATTAATACAGGCAGTCATATTCAATAGTTAGGAACTAAAAGAAGGGCTCCTGAGCTGTGCCCTATCCCTCCAGAACCATTTAGTAATGAGACGAGTTTTTTGCAAGTAAAATTTCTCCCATGTATCATGAAACTTCCAGCCAACACAGGCAATGAAAAATAAGGTCTTCAGTAACACATAAGGTATTAAAAAATGGGCAGCTTCAGGCAGTTATGAGATCTTCAAGATAGCAATAAAGAAAATGAGTTAAAAGGAAATAAGAAGGAATCAACTGATACACAAGCTTAATGAATTCTTCTATTTGACAATTATCAGCCATAAATAACCAGACTCCAGCACAGTACAGAATTGAATGAGACTAGCTGACTGGAATTAAATAAAGCAGGACTGCAACTTTTGCCAGCAAAAATACAAAAGCCAGATATCAGTAGCAGCAGTAGCTGCTGTTAATCCCAGGAAACAGTTTTTCTGCTTTTGCCAAAGCAGCCATTCTCCCCAAGAGCAATTCTCATTCCGAAGCCAAGGTGGTGCTCAAATATAGTAAGAATAAACCACCTTTCTCAGAGGCTACCTGCTTCAACTCTACCTCTTCCAATGCATTCCAGGGGAAAGACCCAGAAACATTTACTCTCCAAAGGAGGACTTTGACATTCATGCAATGGAGTTCATACAGAGAGCTGCTAATGTAAAAATGTGCACAGTTAGAACTAGCAGATTGAAAATTAAATGTTCTGTGAATTTACCAGTTTATCTACAGACTACATTTTCTAAAAAAGCTCTATGATCATCACCTGGACTTTATTTTGAGAATAGCTTCTCTTGAAGAAAGTTTCTGTTAAGTTCTAGATAAACATGACAACCTCTCCAACTCAGTTTTGGGTCCTCACTCCGTTTTTTGGTCTTTATTATCACTGGAGTTTGCTTCAGTTTTGCAGATTCCAGAAGAGGCATTCAACAAACACTAATCAGAAACCTGGAGTTTCCCTCCCACTAATGTATACATGGTGCTTAATAATGGGGTGGACTTCAGTGGCTGCTGTTATGTCTTGTTGGCTCCACACCTCTAGAAACTTACTTTTCAGCAAGAGGAAAGCCCAGGACTGCAAGGCAGAAAGAGACCAGCCCTATTTCTGCAGCTACAAAAAAACAAAGAATAAATAACAAATAGAGATGAAAACTGGCCACAGAATTGAGATGTTTACGTCACGCATTTGCAACTTGCTCTGTCTGATCACATTTTAATTTTCTTCCTTAAGTCATGCTCATTGAAAATCTGGAAGAAAACACATGCTTTCTGCAAATGGAGCATGTTGGACAGTGGAACAAGATCTTCTGTGGCCCTGTCTAAATGAGCACAGGTAAAGTTTTGTTTCTCAGAGATGTTTCCAAGTGAAAAGTCAAGAGATTTCTGGATTCAGCTGAAAGTAAAACTTGCAGTGATAAAAATGGACATCCCCACGGAAAATTCAGTTTTTATTCCAGGTTCACAGTTGTTAATGATCTTGTGTTGCTGCAATACACAAATATACAAAAGAAACAAGGAGTCCAAGAACAGATGTAAAGGTATTCTACCAATATCCTAACTAGACAATATAGTAAAAATCCCACATAGCTCTCTAGAAAAAGCCTCAAATACACACAACACTACTGAAGTGAAAAAATCAGAGACCTGGATTTTAAAACTCATTTTGAGTTTATATGGCAGGAAACACTTTCCCGTAGCAGCTCCCTCCTCAGTCACCTGAGTGTGTAACAGTTTTAGCCGAGCAGCTTTTGGCTAATTCACACCATTCTACCTCAAATGCTTACACAGGTGCGAGCTGCTGAACCTGGCTCTTTTGCAGACAGCTGTGGCAGGAAAAAAAAAAAAAAAAAAGTATATATCCTCAGACTACAGACCAAAAGGAAAATAGGGAAGAAAGGAAAAAATCAATTGACTTCTGCTACCAAGTAAAAACTTTACAGCTGTTTAAAAAAGGTATGGAACTACCAATTTGCTTTTCTATCACACCAGTTATTAGGCACACTCCTGGCTTTAATAACCATTTTCTGCTCCAGCCATTTGTGTAATACGAAGAGGAATAAAGGGCAAACTTGATTAATTAGAAATGCTGTTTGCTAAGCATTCAGAGGAAGTTACAGAATTGTGTGTTTCACCATAATGATATTTAATCTAATGAGAATTTTCTTAAAATAGGATTTGTTTCCCTTACATGACATAAACATATTGTTCATGCTAATTACAGCTGATTCACACAATAAAGCAGCTACCATAAAATTAAAACAAGGATATGCGAACAAGTTAGCACAGAGTAAACTAGGTTATGAACCTTTAGGGTACATCACCTGTGCTGTGGTAACGCCGTGTAAATGTTTTCAAGCCATGGTAAATTAAAAGTAGCTGATCCTTACTGAAAGAGCTGTTGAAAGAATTCCTGCTCCTTTGCCAGCCAGTCTTTTGGCTTTGAACAGATGTGGTCAGAAACTATATGAGACCAAGTCCTGGCAGGAACTACAAATCAAGATACTACCATGAAGAAAGAAGCAAATACCAACCCTGCTTAAAACATTCTAAAGCCCATCACAGGCTTCAGTGAAAACACTATTTTGCTTGCTCTGAGATTGTTTCTTGGAAACTACTAATTCAATGCTTAGAGAAGGGACCTGGCCATTAATCCAACATTCGTGTGGTTGCAACACAACAGACATTTCAGAAAAGTTTGGTCTGACAGAGTGCTGTAACTCAAACTGTTTCTTTACAAACATCTTGACATATGCAGAACATTATCCTAGTGGTTCATGATGACCTATGGTCTACATGGCTTTTTTAACAGCAAAAAACATGAATGTAGTTAGAAAGGAAAAGTGAAGAGCAGGTTGTGTGTACCCAGATATATGGATAAAGTTCCCAGTAGTCTCTAGGAAATTTTTACATACAATATAAACAAGTATAATGAGTAAGAGAGTTATCCAAATCTTCCTAAATTAACCCATACATGTTTTTCCTCATATGTGCAACACACTGGATAACAGCAGTAGTACTTACTGGAATGAAGAATTACTTCTGTAACTGGGAATTGTGTCTAATATAACTCAATATGAAGTTCTTGGAACAAGCACTCTGATAACTCAACCAGAGTATTAATAATTATTGATCCAAGAATTGAGCTGAAATGTGGAAATTTGAGTTGTTTTGGCTACAGTGGAAAATATTTGGACTTCCACAGCTATGATTCCAGATTTCAAAGTAAATTTCAGATACTCCCTTTACCTTTTCTCAAAAACAAGTTATTATGCCTTATGCTCTTCAAAATGCAACCCTTTATCACCGGTACTTTTCCTTGTTTTCACAACCAATGTAGCATTTCTGTAAATCTTCACATGGGCCATGAGCTGGATTAGGATCAGGTATTAAAAGACAAAGTTATACAAAAGTAGTTCCCAGCTTCTGTCATCCCCATTAACAATTTCTCTTGACTTCTCTAAAGAATGATTAAAATTCTTTGGTCTCCTGGGGGCACCTTTGGTCTCCCTTTCCTGATCTTGCTCTAGAAGTCCAAATGCAGCCAAGCAACACCCAGACACGTACTCCTTGGATAGACAGGTGATAAGATGGGAAGTTCTCAAGCTGCAAGACACTGAATCAGACCCAACCAGATGGCCTCGCACTTCTCTTGCTAGTATTTAGCTATGTTGAAATTGGTGACTGACCCCAAGACTCATACCCTGTGCCTCCATTACTGGGCACAAGGCTCTTCACAGAATAAATTCTGCAGCACTGCTTGATTTGAGTGACTCTGTCCAGCCATTCAGCTGAGATACGATATCAGTGATAATAAAAGTCAGTTTTGTATTATTAGATTGACCTCTCTGCTTTGGAAATCCCCTCATTACAAAAAAAAAAAAAAAAAAAAAAAAATTCAAAAGTTCCATCCCATTTAAGTTCTTCTACTTCCTTAACACCTATACAATGCTAGTCTCTGCTGAGAAATCCCAGATCTCAGAGCTTTCTTGGTCTCCTGTGTTCCACTTAACTTCTTTCCTGACACAAGGAACCACAGATCTGTCCCCAGCATCTCTCACTGCAGGGTTACAGCTGGGTTTCGCCATCTCTCCAGACACTGTAACAAGCACTTTTTCATCTTTTCTGGGAAATTTTTACTCATTATTCTACTCTTTCTCATGAAGCCTCCAAGTTGTCATAATACTTTCTGGAAGTTTTTGACATCTTCAGGCATCTCCTGATTATAATTTCTTCTTTGTTAGTTAAATAAGTTGGCAGACTTCATTGACTTAGGTATTTTAATTAATCAAGACAGGAAATAGTTGATAGAGCCAAGTATCTTTACTGCACACCCTCCCCATTTGCAAAGACCATATAAAGTTGTGTATTCCTAAATGCAGTAGGAATCAAGAGCAGTTGTCTGTTCAGCAACTCCAGCCTCTTCCTAGGTAGCACTCACTCCCAAGCACTCCTTTCCCTCTCAGCTTTCCCTTCCTACCTACCAGAGCTCTTATGACTATGCCTACTGCCTCCTTTTGGCCACTTCCCTCCTCTTCCTTCTTCCACACTTTCACCTTCAAACAATGACACTCTGCTACCCATATGTGCATTCCACATGCAGCTTTGCTGGTCTGTGTTTAGAGGGGAGGATTCTAATGCTCTGGTTCTCCCATTGATTTCCATGAGGGAGATCTGCTGAAAGCCATTCCCATACACTCGTGTCAACCTGTGACAGCCTTCAAAAGCACACTTGTGTTCACTTGCCATGGCTCAGCCAACTGAGAGCAGCCAGTAAAATACAGTAAGTCAATGATATTCCTGATCTGACAGGAAGAAGCTCTGACTTTGGGTCAGCTCTTCTGGAAGGAACAGTAGCACTGGTTAGCACAAACTTGACTGCTGGCTTTTGTCACTGCATTGTTATGCCACAGGAACCAAGCTAAGCAGAGAGATGGTCTTTTTGTGTTTGAAACTAATTATTGGAGACTTTGATCCCAAATCACCTTCTCAAATTGATTAAGCTATAGCAACCCCATTACAACAATAAGACAAAGCATGTTATCTCACATCCTTCACAAGAGTTTAACCAAAGGCATTACTTATCTTGCATTTCTGACACACCACATCCATGGACATTGCTTGGTTCATCACTCATATGACAGAAAATGACTTGATCAAATTTACTTGCCCAAGAACTATGTCTGTGCCTTTCATGAGCTCTACTGCCAGGTCCCCGAGGAGGAAAAACAATACAGTACTCATCCCTCCTCTGCTGTTTAGATTGAACATCATGTCCCCCAATCTGGCCAACAGCATCTCAGCAGTGCTTAACCTTCTGCACTGGACTCAGCTTCACTCAATGGGAAAATTGATAATGGAGAATAAAAATAAAACAAAATTATCATTTTTTTTTAAATGCGTGAGAAAGTGAGCATCTCTTTAGCTGTCAGCTCAATTATTTCTGTTAGTAATTAATTTGTTGATGTTTCCACAACTACAGCTTTCCAAAGCCCACACACAAACAAATTACCTGGGAGAGGAAGAGGAAAAAAGTTTTATTTTGTTTTTTAAGATTATTTGCAGTAGGGCTTAACAAATGGGAAACACAGATTGTACAAGAACTACTGCAAAATGATAACCATTAATATGTTATTCTAAAGAACATTTAGATGCTATTAATATTTTCCAGCTGAAAACTGTCCAAGTTTCCTTCTATCCAGTGCTCCGTATTTAGTCTAGGAATATTAATGATGAAAATCTAGACAGTGTTACATTGTGTGAACTATCAGATGTACACTGATGATACTTGATTTTATATTGCCTTTGGCTTAGTCAGTTCATAGAATTTAAATGATCTGAATTCTGGCTGGCATCTGCTGTCAAATGAGTAAACAGTAAATCAAACTTAAAACTCCATTACAGAGTTGAAAGTCTGTTTTCCTACAGACCTGGTATACCACATGATGCAATCAAACACATTATTATCTTTCAAACCCCCAAAAATGAACTAAATGACCCATACAAGCAATAAACAAGACATGGTCTCTGCCCCAAAATAGCTTAAACAGTAAAATTAAAACATGACCCCCATAAAGACTAAATCCTGGGGAACCAAGTTAGTTCTAGATGGAAAGGAAAAAGGTGGGTTACACAATATGACAAAGCAACAGACACACTCCTACACAAGGGAGAAGAGGGAACTTAAACTGCCCATAGTTGCATGAGGCTGACAGTCCCTGTGCACATTTTCTCCCCCCAGAAACCTGAGTTGCCTTATTCAGTAGCTCTGTTCAGATATTTTCACGCTATTTGTATTTTCTGGGGCAGTAGATTCCAGTTTTCCCCTAGATGAAGGTGTGTCTACTTCCCCTCTTTTAGTGCAGTAACCTACAAATCTAGGACTTTGTTGGAGGACACTCCTCAGTTGAGCTGGGTCTTTGTTCAAGAGCCACCAACAGCTATTTCCAGGGCTAATATCTTTGCAGTTGCTCACATACAAATAACTCAATACAGTTCGACTTTGAAAGCTTTAACTTTAAAGCAAAAAAATCCTAGATCTGTGCAGCAATAGCCAAAAAAGTAATAACTGCAGAGCATACCCAGCAGGCATCCCTATGATTTACAATACAGCCCAATAATATTATGCCTCACAGAGAAAGGGGAAGGCTCCACCCCACCATGCCTGGCTAGTATGACAGACAGCAGCTGCTGAGATGATGTGCAGGAGAGTGGATTTCAAGAACACACTTAAACATCCAAACACAGCTGTACATATACATGACCATACACACATGAAAAGAAATACATTAAATAATTACAGAAGCCACCATTATACTTACTGCTTGCCTTTTGCAATTAGGTACTAAGCCTTTTATATCTCAAACATACATGGATATATATTTTTAATAGGAAGGCCTAATAGTCATGACATAAACAATGTTTTCACATTCTGTTAGTTCAGACTTGCCAAAATGTATTACATTTCAAAGTGAATGTACGTGGACAACAACAGCCACAAAGCTCCAAACTCCTACTTTAATAATAAAAATTATAATAATAGTAATAGTAGTAGCCAAGAAGTACTACAGTGACTCTGGAAACTGACCCTGCTGAAAGTGACTTTTCTCCTGACCAGTATATGGAATGATTCCAATAAAGAGAATTGATAACTACTTTGAAACAGAATCAGATAAAATTTTGCACTGCATTTTATGAAGTCTGAAACATTCACTAT
This sequence comes from Apus apus, assembly GCF_020740795.1. Lineage (NCBI taxonomy): Eukaryota > Metazoa > Chordata > Aves > Apodiformes > Apodidae > Apus > Apus apus. The sequence continues at coordinate 12,790,949 of NC_067293.1, read as the reverse complement.
TGCCAAATCATTTTTGCATTTGGAGACATTTTTAAACATTATTTAAAATTGTCTGAGAACTGTTCTTTATCCAGGACTCAAATGAGGGATGTCCCATTTGAATTAAAATTTTTGTTTTATCTCCATTATTCAAATCTTGCCATAGACCTCCTCTGCTGTAACTTGTCTGAAATCTTTCCTCATGACAGAAAATTCAATGTTCTGATATGCTTTTCACCTGTATAGAAGCATTCCCTATGCTTTCCATGTATGGTTCATATACCCTAATTACTCTTCATAACAACTTCACTTAAATGAGAAGTTTTAAGCAACTGAAGATACCTTCTAATGGTATGTGTCAGGCAAACTTAATAGCCAGCTGAGCCAGGTGTGCCTATAATAAAATTGCTACTCTTTTGTGATTCCACAGCCAATGAGTTAGTATTATTTGCCTATAGACACAAATCTCCTAAAATATTGGTTTCAGTATTGAAACCAACTTATCTTAAGAATACACAATATTATAAAAATGTCATTTTTAAAGTAAGAAGTGTCCACCAAACTTAGATCAAACATATGCATTTTGTTAACAGCAATAAGACTTCCTAAAACTTAAGAGGCTTTAATAGATTTCCTTTCCAGACAGTAACCAGATTTTCCTTAGAGCATCTAGAAAGCCCCTACATTACTAAGTACCAAATCAAAACTTTCATGCTAGTAAACAATAAAAGCAAATAAACCTGGTCGTAAGACAGAAGACACCAAAATCTTGATTAATAAAGCATTATTTTAATATAACCCTAGAAATAAATACTTAACTCTGACTATGGCAGTGGTATTTCTCACCAAAAGTAAAATGCAGAAGGAAAAGATTCTAAATTAGAGGAATTCAGCTTTTTTTTTCCTTCAGATGCAACAATCATAAGGCCAGCTTAATTTATCCCAAGTGACATGTTATTTCATTGGCAGTCCACAAAATTTCTCCAGAATCAGGCCGCAAGTATTTTCTGCTACTAGCTGTAATTCTTTATAATTTTGTTTTAAAGTAACTCTACCACATGAGTGGGCTCAGTGGTACAAAGAGATGGGAGAGAGATGATTGTATCACAAAAGTAGTCACATAAAATATAACAAATACAAATAAACCACAAGTGAACTACATTTACTGGCCCTCAACAGGACAATTCTTAAAACCTACGAAGACCACGTGATTCATGCTCCCTCTTGGATGATTTCAAGATAATCTAATCCTTTTGCTACTTAGTGCTTTAAATTCAGTAAAGCTCTTCGCAGTTGACCAAAGGTTTGCACTTAAGTTAGCCCAGTTCAGACCTGAGACCTATTTTCACTCATGAAAAAGCAAAAGTACACTGAGCTGTAGCCACTCTGATATCCTACTGACTGAGTATTAGCAAGCATCTGGGGTGAAACAGGAAGGAACTGGCAGAATGGAGATACAAAATGCAACATCCCAAATGCAACTCTGCTTTAACTGTTCTCATCTGCCAGAACTCTGCACAGAAGGCAATGAATACTCAGCCCTATCTAGGAGCGTATCTTCAGCCAAGAGATAAACCCATGCAATTAATAATGTGTGAAAGATTTCAAACATATATAGATATATATATGTGTGTGTGTATATATGAAAAAAGCCTTTAAGTCCCATATTTAAAAGTGTGCATGGTTTATTACCATCCAACAAGGTGTAAAATAAGCACAGATCCTTGCTGGCTAAAGTCGAGAGCAACTTAGTGCCCATAGACTCTGCCTGCCTTGAGAAATCAGTTCCCGCTGTAAAATACCACACTTTAGCACATTCTGTAGAATGACATCACCCAAAGTGGCCTGCCAAAAATGTTACTTTTACATTTCTTCAACAAGAAGATTTCCTTTCACCACTCTTTTTTTTTTTTTAGTCAATCGTTCAAAAGTATGAAAGTTCTAAGTATTTCCAGGCCTACAGATTAGCAGCTTTTAAGTCAAGCAACTGTGCCTTCTAAAAAATGCTGCATATATCTGTATTTTTGCATGGTTCTTTTTAGTAGATTGCTAATTGCAACTGTATTGAGCTAAAATAATGTAAGTCGATGCAACTGCCATACTGAAATTATTTTTTTCCTTTTGATTTATCACTATCCCACTGAAGAATGCTCCATTTTATGTGAATGGTGAAAGTATGTCTACCCCTTTAGGGAGCTGTAGGTAACCCACTGGAAATTATGCACATGATCAATAAGATAACTCAGCCAAACAAGAGAACTCTGGCATTTTCAAGGGAGCAGTTAAAACCTTACTGGATGACAGTTCCAAATGATGCACTCTACTTTTCAAATATTGCAAACAAACAAAAATCACTTAGTTGTAGAAACTATGATACTTGCAGTGAAATATTCAAGATAAGCTCTTCACCTTTTTCACTTCTCAAGAGGGGTTTGCATCTTACCCTTGTAGGAGCCACAGCTGAACTTTTTTCTTTGGCACTTGTTATTCTGAGCTGTTTCTAGTTTCTTCATCAATAAGTCATCACTGCAGAAATCATGTCTTCATTACTAGGTTGGAGCCTAAATGAGATAATTCAGTATTATTTAATGGGATCATTTCCATTTCGGAAAATAAATACATAAATTTAGGGTGTTCAAGCTAGGAGTGTAAGTTAAGAATTACTTACGCAACCCAAGGCTATTTCTTTGACTTATAAGAACATTTTAAGTTCCTCTTTTGTAGTTCTTGTTTTTAAACAAATAGCTATAAATATTACTGAAAACAAGACTTTTTTGAAAAGAAGCTGAATTATTCATAGTCCTAAATTTCAAGGACTTTGCATGATACAGGAAATAAAGCAACTTCAGTGAACAACCCAGTGTTATCAGCTGGAGAGACAAGATAGTCCAATGCAATTTTCTAAAGGTTTAATCCAATACTGCAATGTCTTAAACATCATCAAAATTATCATATTCCTAATAAACATTTGCATCATACATGTGTGTGCAAAAGACAGGACTGTGGAGGAAACAATATTCTTCAATTATTTTTCTCAGTGCTTCCACAATGATTTTTAATATGGATTAATTATGGAAAAGTAGAGCAGATAATGAAGCAATTGGTTTGATTTGCTTGTAAAGCTGCTCATATCTAATAGTGTGAAAAGGCCATATGCTGCAGTGCAATGTAAGGAATATTTTAAAAGGTTACTTTTTATGAATGTATTTATTGCTGAAGAGTCTATGTAATAGTAAATTAAGAACTTCCACTTTGTACTGAATTAATCTGTCATCTATGACCACTTCTTAATGTAAACCCTGAGAAACTTCTAGTTACTTTCAGTATCAAGGAAATAAAGGAGAACAAGGTTTTAATAGTCTAATTCCATGATTTGCAGATATTCCTGCTGCATGCCATCCAACTACAATTACTTTAGTGCTGCTTTCTACTGCCTGTCTTCAGATGACTGACAAAAGGCTGATCCCATGAAACTGGCTTTCTGTTTCTTGTGACAAGAAGCACGAATTCACATTGTATCCAAACACACTGACCCCAGGATGGCTCAATGAAGCAGAGTCTTACACAGGTATAAAATGAACTCTTAGTTATTCTATTAGCTCAGCAATTCCCGGCAAGAGGATACATTTAGATTAAGTATATTTATATAGTAGAAGATAGTTTTTAAGTACAGAGGGGAAAAAACAAAACCAAATGGGCCTAATGCATAAAGGATGGGAGATCTGATTTAGTCCTATGATATAACATTTAGTAAAATTAGTTACTTTTGCAGTTAAAATAACATCCTTGCATTTACAGTGGCTTTACTTCCAGATTGTAGTCCTCTTTCTTGAAAGGGCATCACAGCACAGTAAGATTAAAGAGAACTTTAGAAAACACCATTTTGTGGTATTAGCTGTAGAAAAAAGAGAAACTTGTCGCTTCAATACTTGTCAAGTCTGCTATAAGAACTTCAGTGGTAAATGCTCAGGTTACACATAATCCTCCAGCTGCAAGGCAACAATTAGCACCAAAAACACTAGAAAAGCTTTCAGCTCTCAACAGGTGCCTCACTATTGTGTTCAGGTTTACATAAAAACCTGGCAGAGTGAACATCCCACCTCCTGCCACCCCTCCCCCTTTGAATCAACTCTCATTACAGCTCCTATCAGAGCTGCTCCACTCTCATTTTCTTCAAAAAGACCAAACATGAATTTCACTCTTTTGAGTGCTTTTTTTCCATTATCTTTCTTAACCTATCTGACTGAGAGATCTGAAAGCAGGAAGTGGAATTTACTTCTTGTGTATTATGAGTCTACTACTTTTCTCCTGACTCATGAAAACAGGAGCAAATTCCTTGAGAACCATATAATTATATTGACAAAAATCATAAAGTCTTTCCCTTTCTCTAGGCAGTTTCAAAAAGAACAGTCCAGAAAAATCTCAGAAGTACATCAGTTACATTAATACTGTATTTGTATTAAAGCGTGAATTCTGGATCTGAATTTCTTTGTAATATTGTGCATTATAAATATTTTTCCAAAATCCATAAATATTCTTTAGATTGAAAATTGTTTCTGTCCTGTAGAACATCTTCACAAGGCAGGAATGGCAAAGTGGTTCTTATAATTCCAACTTCAACATTAAGTACTAACACTGTTAGAACACTTCTCAGAATTATTTCTTTTTCCAAGGTAGAGGCACACTCCATCCAGAAAGTAAATTTATTAGGAAGAATTCTCTCCTGACTAGCCAGTCAAGATTTTCTGATCCAGTAACAAATACTTTTTGGCAAAATAAGCAATTCAGAATCCTGCAATACTCAAAGGAGGCTGAGTGCCTAGTGAATTAATCATTTATAATGAAGAAAAAGAACATGGTTATGAGAGATATCAAAAGATGTAGTAAAACATGATGGCACTCAAATGAATGAAAAATCTTGACATTTGATCTGTTTCCATATGGAGACAAGATTGATAATACAAACCAGATTATTTTTTTGGTCCAATTCAGTTTATTAATTCAAGTTTCCACAACACAATGAGAAAACAGCAAGTGGATTAACCATGCATGATTTCCAGTTTTGCTTTCTGCATCTTGTGGACCCCTTTCTGGCCATGCTCATGGCTGCTCCTCCCAGTTTTTTGATGCTTTCTGCTTTCTTTCCACCTTCTGTGGGCAGATTCCAGCAGTTCACACCCTGCCTCTGACAATCATTCTCCAGTGAAATGAGGTCTCAAGACTTACAGCTGATTAACTGTAATCTGTATCTATGCAAAACCCCTGTTCTGCAGGATGCAAGAGAGTGAACACTAGCCATGTTGCTGGTACAACAGCACACTCAGTTCTGGATCCTAAACTAACCCAACTACCAAGTGGTGCAGAGGATGTGGATCATTGGGTTATATGGCTCTGGAAATAGCAGCATGCAATCTGAACTTCTGCGTGACAGCAAACCCTCCTGGAGCTGAGACATGAAACCTTTTTACCATGATTGTTTTCTAAAGCATTTCTGCTCAGGAGAGTCTCAGATGGTATTCATCTATTGGAATCTGAAAAAGCCTAATGGAAAGAATAGTATCCTTAATAGTGTGCTTGTATTTGCTAAGCCTTTAATACAAATTGGTATTACTTTTCCTCCACCAATTTAAATTTAGTAATAATTAATTCCAAATTGTGCATTTCTTTTTTCCCCCCTTGGATGTGAAGCCTCCCCGGATCTGAAGTGATGCATACCAAAGGAAGGAGGGTCACAAAGAACACACCTTCCACATGCAACTGAAGCTGGGGATGTACACTACCTATCACAGCAACCATCATCTCACGGTCATAACATGGAAGTTGCTCCTTGTTACGCTGTGATTTCCTGCCATTCCTTTAGGGTGGCTGTAAATAGTAATTAATCACTTGTATTGAAGCTGGTAGCTAAAATAATGGCAATCTTCAAAGTCAGTACACAGAGAATGTGGCCTTACCCAAAGCAAAAAAGACAGAGGTCTGCTTGGAACCAGGGTCAGCCTTGGTAAAGCAGATTTTGAAAGAGGTGCAGATGAGAAAAATCAGTCTGAGAATATCAAAATAGAATACAAGAACAGAGAAGAAAATCAGTGTCACTGACAATTTGTCATTGGCAGAAATAAGCTTCTGTATTGAAAGTAACATATTCATATAGCTGCAGCAAAGCTAGTTTTCACAGCTCTATTTAGTAGAATTCATAACATACAGTTCTACTAAGTAGCAAAATTTTAAAAAGTGAAACAAAAATTCAAAGTCTCAAATTTCCATAGATCAAAATTGACTCAAACAAAAATTGCATAAACATTTACATGTAAACAGCATATTCTCTTTAATTGCCTCAGTGCAATTAGTATTGCTTTCAAGAGGAAAGCCTGGAGTCTTTCATTCTGGAAACAGCTGGAATGATAATGGGCTTTTTAATTTTATCTCTCCACATTATTTTAAAGCTAGTAAATCACTGAAGCTGATTTCCCCCTATAACATCCTTTGGTTTTGACAAAGCAGCAAATTTGTACTGAAATGAAATTTTTTACCTAAATGTTTCCAACCCACTTTCCTAGAGAGAGAGGTTTAGCGAATAACTTGACGTGGCTGAAGGATGACACAGAGATTGCCCTGCTTTCTTACTTCATTAGGCAGGAAATCAGCAGAACACAAAGCCAAAAAGACATGATCTTTACTCCCAGCCACCCTAGATTTTGTGCCAATTACAAAGATAAGTGGACAACCTGAAGTCATCAAGATGTTATACATTTCATTGGAAAATATTAATCTTTTTTATGATTCACACTGACTGTAGCAAACACCCTGTAAGGAAGATCAGTTTCCCTCTGATGAATTACTTTGTTATCAACAGCTTAAGATTCACTAGGAGCCTTAAGTATAAGCCAAGATTTAATTATCCTCATTTTTCAATACTTGTAATAAAAAGGCAGGTCTGTGATCCAAATTATTTGCCATCTAAACATGAAAGAAAACAGAAAGGAAACACTAAACAAGTATTGATCACTGTAAACAGTAATCTCAGGAAACCAGAAGCCTATTGACTTTGACTTCATGCAACTGAAAGGAGAAAGTTAGACTGGTTTTTTTTTTGGGAGGGTACTTCTAAGCAGCCTGTGCAAAATGTGAAGGAAGCATACATAGAGAGAACATAAAGGTACTTTATCTGAAAAGGCATTGAACAAGTGTCTCAGCACTGAAAGAGGGGCAAAATAATCAGGAAAAGACAGCAGAAAAAAAGACAACACAAAGTGCAAGGAAGAAATCAGGAAGCATCTATATATGGAAATAAGTGGACAAAGGAGAAAAGGAGTGGACTGAAAGTGGTGCAAGGATTGCTGGACTTCAAAGGTGCAATTCTGCTAGTTCACAGAACTTCAGTTGTTTTGCTGAGTAGAGAGCAGAAGTGGTGAATGCAGCCCAGTGAGGGATAATCCCCAAGACAGAGAACATATGCTTTGAGTTTAATCCAATGGTGGAGCTCTGGCAAACATGCTGAATTTATAGAGGCAAATACATCAACTTTAATTTTTTTAGCAGCTGTTCTGTCCTTTAATTTCTTGTACCCTGAAGTGTACACTTGTACCCCTTTCGCTTACCTCTAAAAAGCAGATCACTTAGAAGAGCCCAGCCTTTCTATCTGAAGCCAACTAACAGCTTTTGCCCACTGGAACTTTGAGATATAGTTATTTTCCACTTGCTCTGCCCATTTTCTCCTTAATCAAACACACATTGAAGTGTCTTCCTAGGAAGGCTGAGCCATATCAGCAGGAACCAAGACTCTAGTTCAGCTGGCAAGCTTCTCCCTAGGAAACCCAAATTAACCCAGAACCAGAAAGTCTTCTTTTCACGATTCAGGCTTCTCCTCCCAGATTCACCAGCTCTCCTAGGTCTGCTCTAATACCTCCCTGCATTTCAGTGTTAACTCTCCTCAGGATACCAGAGCTGACTGCCATCAGCAGCAGTAAGCGACCACCACTAATTGCACTTTTCCTTCCAGCCCTCAGCTGAGGATTTTACTCACACACCTCAGGTCACTGCTCTGCAGCTCTCTCCAGCACAGCCAAGTTGCTAGGCCTCTTTACAGAGTTCAGCAGGAGGCAACATCTCTCTTCCCCAAAACCCAATCAGACCTTCACACCAATTAAGCTTATTGACACCAGATTTTATACATTCCTTCCCAATGACGGCACACACTTTCTTAAAGCGAACAAACCTTGTAGCGTGGGGGCAAAGCACAGGGTCCCGAAAGGTAAAGCAGTCAGCTCTGGCACAGCAGCCCAGTCCCCCTGAAGCCAAAGGGGTGAAAAGGATGTTGCAACAACGCTGTGAAAGAGAAGAAAACGTTAATTTCACACCTGTTGCTGTTTTCTTCCCCTGGCAGCTGGGGGGTGGGGGGAGAATCGGCATGGAGGCGAGGGGTGTTTAAGGAGCGAGAACTTGCCTTTTAAGGCCACTGGGGGAGGGAGAGGGGCACGTTCCTCGGGGCAGCTAACGCAGAAGAGGGTGAACGTGGCTCCCCTCCCGGCCCCCTGCTCCAGGGCCCATCTGGCCGCTCATCCCCCAGCCCGGTGCCCTTGCAGGAGGTCTCACGGCGGCGGGCAGGGGAAATCTCCTCAGAGCCTCACCCCCCCTGCCAACACGAATGAGCTGAGCGGCGACGCTGCCCGCTCCCCCGCTTCCCACCTTCCCCTGCCCGGGGTTCCCGCCTCGCACGTCCCTCGCGGGGACAAAGCTTTTCCGTCAGCCTGAGCGGGCGGGTGGTTGTTCCCACCCCAAGGCCGCCCTCTTGTACCCTCCGTTTATCCTCTAGATCTCACAGGAACGAGCTGCTGAACATACAGGCAGGCATCTGTAAATCATACCTGCAGGAAGCTATTACCTGCAGGTCTGGTTTTTTGTCGTTGTTTTCTTTGTTTGCTTTTACAACTGCTGAGCCTGCACAAACCCCGCTGACAAAAGGGTGCAGAAGCTCAGTGCCCCTGAACAGCAGGGCACACGCAAAACTCAGCCAGCTCCTCTTTAGCTTAAGAGCAGGTGTCCCCTGGCAGTGTCCCACAGCCTCATTGATACAAGTGATGCCTTCAGAGCATGGACCAAGCCTGCATCTGGGGCACATCTTGGGAATACCCCACATTGCTGCCCACCTCCAGCAGTCGGAGGAAATTCCTCTGGTGGAGAGCGCTGGAAACTGCCTCCGTGCAGCGCGTCAAACAGGCTTCCAGTATTGCTTCAGTGAGACATAAATTTCAATCTTGTTTGTTCAGGAATGACTACCGCCTGGTGTTGCCAAGAAAATCCTTCTCTCTGAAACATAGAAGCTCTAATTATTTATTAAGATTTTTTTGGCTTCTCTCAAGCTTTGTATTTTGTTTTCATTTATCGGACCGAGCACTGGTTGGCTGTATACTGAACTAGACTATGACCCCTGATTCACTCTTCCACCAATTCTCTTCATATCTCCTAATTGTCTTGAAATAGCCAGACTTCTGCATGGTAATTAATGTTACTGTGAACTTAGACACTGGAAGCCCTAAAATTATTATGTTTCTGGAGGGCTGAATGAACCAGTACCTGTAAATGAACGGTCCATAGTGGTTTGAGCACAGATCATTAAACTGTGAACCGATGACTTCAAAACCTGTGTCTACCTTGTTATTCCACCTCTGTCCTTCCCTTCACAGTGGAAGGAGAATCCCTCTCTTTATTTCATACCTCCCAAGTTAGGGGAATAAATCTTGAATGTTACGTAAGTGCTAACAGTGTCATTAGCAGGAAAAACTTTTGCATTTCCTCTCAACACACTCAGCAACAGAGGCCTGTCACTTTCAAAAGACCAAAATTTTAAAACATATATTCTAGGCAGAATATTTTTAAAACAGAAAGTATTCAAGATGGAATTATCTTGACAGAACCTGCTGTAGAAAGACTCAGGCCAGCTCATTTTGCTTAAAAAACGTAAATGGAAAGCTTGTAGGACTTGCTTCTGTATTTTGCTGTTTTTTATATATATATATATATATATATATATATATATATATATATATATATATATCTTGTTATAAACAAAGATTTTTAAAAGAGTTTTCTTAGTGCTGGTAAATTAAGACATCATTTGTAATGCCCACAGGGGGGAAACATGGGCTTTACTGCTTTTGGATCCAAAGTCTCATGGAGCATTAAGAAGAATCCTGTAAAACTCCTGACCTCAGGGTTTGTGGAATTCCCTGTCCCACAGCACAATGAGGCTGCAGCCTCACTTCTGCACTGTAGTATCTTAAAAATAGATGGCACAAAATTTGGGCTGACAGAGGGTGGAAAGGTGGCTGCTGTTTTGATCAGCTAATGTTACTTGTTGTATAGTGAAACATTAATTCATGCTGAAGAAGAGAAAGGCAAAGATAATTGCCAAAGCAAATCAGGATGAACATTTTCTGTAAAACAGACAGATCACATACAGAGAATTACAAACCTGAAGCTCTGACACTATTTGCAAGGTAAATTCCAACAAGCCCATCATGTTCCCATAGGAATAGTGAAATTGTCAGAATTTTGTCACAGCTAACACCACCAGGATTTATTTTCTCTGTGTTGTGAGACTGCAGCTGCAGGCTGTAAGACAATAAATATTCCACAACAGGAAAAAGAAATATTCTATAACATCCTATTCCAAGAGAAGAATATTTCAAAATTCAGGCTTATTTCAGTCTTACTATAAAAAGGAAACATCAAGAGAATCTGGATATTTTATAAATACATACATTTGAGCCAGGCTAAAAATGTTGGTTTTCTTGTTCTTTAGATTTTCCATTTCAAGCAAACAACTGAACAGCACTCGCATAGGCCACAAGTGTCAGCCTTTCTTTCAAAGCTTAACAAGAACAGACTTGGATCTCATCCATCATTTTCCAAGAGATTTGATCCCTAAATCCCAGTATCACAACTTGTAGAGTTACTGGTATAATATAAATCCAAAATTTTCCATCCATAAAGACATCAACACTCAGCTCTGCCAAAAAAATCGACCTTCTCAGTGGAGGAGTGTTAAATGATGCATGAGCATAGTTTTATACTCAGACAGATACAAGAAATAAAATTATAAAATGTTTCAAGGAAAATAATAGCAAACATGACTGGACAGTACAGACTGATTAACTGAGAAAGTACTAATTTTTAATCTTTTCCTGAACATTATGGAAAGAGCTGCCTGCAGTTAGGATGATTTGTCACTATAAGAACCTGTGTTACTGTTTTATGTTGCTACTGAACAGGAGACAAGCAAGTCTGCAGGACCAAAACTTTTAAGACAACTGTTCTCTCAGCCACCCCTCTGATTATATGGCAATGATTTTTGACAACTGAAATTTAGCAATTATCAGGCAAACTATCTGTTAAGAAACAATAAATAAATTGTGATTTGGGCAAATCATTAATCACATGAATAATTTTAATTTTATAATTTGATTGCCTACATCAGGAGTAGGTAAGAGCAGAGACAGTAATTCAAAGGTCTTTTGATTTTTTTAGAAAAATATTCAACAGTTCTAAGGGTTCGTCTTTAAACTGGTAACATCTACTGGTTTACAAAGTGTAGCTAATGTGAGTGTGAATCATGATACAAACTGTTACTTAAGGGCTAGGTCTTGAGGAAACAAATGAGTTATAAAATGGATAATTTGCCAGTTCTTCAGAGTTCAAGCCCTTGGTGAAATGGGAACATTAATATGTTACAATATGAATTTTCTGGTGGTGTATCCAGTGATCATGAAACAGTTTCTGCTGAACAAGCCCCTGCTGTACAAAACTACACTGTTGGCTCTGAATGTCCTTTTTGCTAACAGTCTTGGCAGTGAAAGCGAGGACTCAGTGATAAGAAGGGACTCTTATCTCCAGAGGTGGTCCTCAGGTCAGAGTTGAGGAATGTTGGCTGGATAGCTTGGGAAGCATGTGCTGCTGCTGCTGCTGCTGCCTAGAGTACGTTTATCTATTTCTTCTATGAGCACCTAATGCTCCATGACATAATTAGGACCAAGACTATAGCTATATACAAAAATAACCAAATATTTTGTCAATGACAACAGCATCAAGAACTACATTACAAAGAATTAAAACATTTTTTTAACCCCAGGAGAAGAATTAGAATGGAATAAAACCTCAGACATTAATTTTTAATTACCTGATATTATTAGGACAGAACATTTTCTTTCGGGGAGCTTTTCTGAAACTAGCAACTGTCGTATTTCTTAAGCCTTTTTCCCAGTATTGAAGGCAGAGTGCCAGCCTAGAGCAACAAAGGCAATTCACATGCCCTTGCCAAAACTCACACGCACCTGTAAGAAGCTTGTACCTAGAAATCGTTCTTAAGTTTCTCACTGTCAAAGTTATTTGAGGAGCAGAAAGGAAATGCAGTCACTAAGCAATTGCAAATGCTGCTTAATCCAGAAAGACAGAACAAGCAAACCCAGGTTCTTTTTAATCAAAGGCTGAGCCATCCTGTGTGACCATCTGAGTGCCATGAAAGCAAGAGGAGGTGGAGGGGTCAGAAGCAGAACCCAAAGAAGGGAGTCTCCTCCCTCAGCAGCAGCTGTGCTTATGGCATAACGGGATTGCACACAGAGCTATTGAGATGTTGCTTGGAGATTGCTGCTTTATTGGCAGCAAAGGTGCATGAGGAATTATCTGCACAGCTCTCAGGCCCTAGGGAAACAAGTATCCTGGTAGCTACAAAATAATTTTCTTGCTTTTCACATCTGATGTGAGGTCACTGAGACAAAACACACAAGTGTAGAAATTTGTATGTCTTTTGTTTTCAGTCATCTGTAGAAAATCTAAACTGAAATCTTCATAATTTTTAAGTACTTGGCAATATTGCTTCTCTCTTTTTCTCCTTCACTGAGCAGAAACCAACATACCACTGTGTCAATTAAGGTCAGGCTTATCTGAACAGTCTCTGAACTACTAATTCTTCCCTGTCCCAAATGTGAAATCCAAACCTGTTGAAACTGGCCTCTCTTTCCACAAAACAGGATGTGAAATAAGGGCTGATAGCCCTGAAAAAATGTTGCTTTTGTAATGGTGTTAACAGTCTAAATATCATGACAGAATTTGAATACATCAAATAGTCAAGGAACATTACAAGATAATACAGATTCAGAAATGTAAATCAAACATTGCTCTTATATATAACTTATACATGTAAATACATACACAAGTAGTGTGTTTGTGTGTGTATCAGGAACTAGTTATATCCACCTGTATTGTATGAGAGCTAAGTGTTTTGTTTGCTTAATACCTTTTGTGCACAAGGACTTTTGGGTCCTCAAAATAAACTGCCACAACAGGATAGTATTTAACAAAATATTCTTATCATAGAGGCATCAACCTGTATCAGGGTCCAAGTATGCAAATAATTATTAGATATGTAGTAGACCTTTGATCGTTGCTTTTACGATTTGATTGTAAAATTATTTTATGCTGAAACTGTTTGTTATACCATACCTACTATTGTTATTAAAATTTTAAAAAATCAACATATTATACCTTATGTTTATATGAATGAAAAGGCTAACATAATTATGATTTTCTAGGCCTGTATCCCCTTGCATATTCTTCTGTTCCAGTATTTGCTATTTGATCAACAAAACAAACATTTAAGCCACATTCAAAGCAGTACGTGAGTATGCTTACACACAGGGTTCTCTGACTGTACATCACAGGCAAACAAGCTTCTGCCTGTATTTAGCACATCCCTGCATGAAAACATACAGTGAGGGTTTCAGACATACACATCACCCTCAAGTTGTGTCAAGCAAACAGCTAAAAAATTCACAACAGACAGATGTATCAAGGTGCTGCCTGCTACCCATACAGCCCAACCTTGATACATTTTGCAAATTTATTCTGTGCTTCCAGGATGTTCCTATGAATTCTGTGGAAAAGAAACAAACACAAATAGCCAACATGACCTTTAAAATGAGATGACCAATATTTTTCACTAATTAAACGTGCTATTCTGCACTCCAGATAATTAATCAGTTAACTTTTGCATACCATTATGGTAGTTGTGACCAAATTGTGTAAATCCTTTTATAATTTTTTTTTTGTGGTGGATTTCTGAGTTCCACAGACTGTTTCCATCTGTACAATTCTCGCTTTGCTGCAGAAGAACAGACTGTGTGTCTCTTAAAGGGAATGCCTGTTGTCTTACCCAAAATCAGACAGCACAGACAAGCAAAGACACAATCGTTTCGAACACAGAATATGAAGTGATGATTAATCTTTTCCCTGTGCATCTCACTTTATTCAGTTCTCAAAAACCATCTGGCCTGAAGTTCTTTTTTTTTTTTTTTTTTAAATATGTTGCCTAATTTTTGTTAGTCATGAAGAAAAGCTGAAACCAATGATGATGTGATTGTACCAGGTGCCTGATATTACTTCATGTTAGACATTATCTTGCAAAACAATCAAATACTTACTTTGGCTGAAGGCTTTTTTTCAGCATAGGACTAGATATTCTTACACACACACATATGTATTGCTTTCTATTCTACTACCTACAGAGAGGCCCATGAAGTGAAAGAGAATGGAGCTTAATAAACAAATAGACAAATGTGTTCTCCAGAAAATGCAAATGTCAGTGTTTCACTTATACCTTCAGGTATGAAAATCATGTAAGGAATTCCCCAAGTCTGTACATAATATACATAGTTCTCAGCCTATATAAACTGCTCATTGACATAATCAGCTATGTTGCCTAATAACAGACACAAGAACTGTTCAAGGTACGGAGGAATAAACAGGTACTACCAATGCTTACAAAAAAGACTGAGTTGAAGCTCTTAAGAAAGACTAAGCCATCTGGCCGGAGATGAGAAGTGCTGCCTTTCAGGAAAAGCAACACTTTGCTCTGATAGATGGACTTGTCTCAAAGTTAAAATTTTATTCATTTCGCAGATGTTGAGTTAAATCATTACAAACAAACAAGCCCATTTCCCTATCTGGGCATTTTTCCGCCAAATAAAAAATGGTTTTATTTGTCTCAGGTGAATTTCCCTCCAAAGCGACATGCCCAGATAACAGTGTTTACTTGAATGATTTTACCATACAATTATGCTAAGACAAAACAAGATCCAAGAGCATTCTGTTGCCATTGGACCATGATGTTGGACAGGCACTTGCAAAGGACACTTCATCTAACCAGGGCACTACATCTCGATTACCTCAGCCATCTCTCTCATGGAGTGATGGATCATCTCTGTCTTTCCTTTTTTGCTACAAAGGAAAGCTAGACAAATACCTCATTTTGGTCTGAAACTAAGGCTAAATGTCTGATTCCTTTTTAACTGGCTGCTGAGACTAGGAAAAGCTCTCTTTCTCTGAGAAAAGGTTGAAAAGGATCACCAGGAATTACATTCAAAGTACCAGAGACCTTCCATTTACAAATAAAAACTCGGCTCTTTTTTTGAGACTTCCAATATGTTTGTATGTTTGTGTTGTACATTTTTATTATTTTCTCCATCAATTCTTCTGCTTCTATGGCTACAGAGAAGTTGAGACACCCTTTTTGTTCTTTTGTTCTCCTTCATAGCAATCAATCAACTCAGTGATTAAATTATGCCCAACCCCACCCATTTTTGTAAGTCAATAGTTTTTTTATATCAAACTGTCACAGTATGTAAAATGCTTTATCTTTATATACTTTCTTGAAATTAAATGTCTCCTTGGTTCTAAATTGTTAATTAAACTCCTAGCCTATTAAACACCTTTACTGAAGGCAACTTTCAAAGGACTGTGCAGTGACAGTATAATGTTTCACTGTGAAATTTCGGACTCTGGAGCCATGACAGACACTGTTACACATTAAGTTTGACCCTAAATGACAATCCAGGACAGATAAAAATAAATCCTTCCTCCATCTTACTTCACTTTATTTCCCCTCTTTTACTATTTTTCAGGTTTTTAATGATATGCATCATACATAAAATCAGGCTATTCCACTTTCTCACAAACATTACTGGATTTGTACTCTACCACTATTAGAAGAGAAACATGGATTTCAGGACTTTTCAAACACTGTGTAAACTGAGAAAGTAGCTCAAACTCTGTGGAACTAATTCCTAAAGAAAGAATAAAAGATTAAAATTTAAATACACGTAGCAAAAAGCAATATTAAAAAAAAATTGCAGATTTCCAGCAACAGTTTGCAATCAAAGGTTTCCAAGTTGCTAGTGCCTAAAAGCTCTGCTCTGTCGTTGAAGAACATTACAGCTCTTCTATTGTTCTCAAACACAGTGCAGGTCAGAGAAGTAGCATAACAAATCAATTAATGTCCTGCCTGCCTCCTTCACTAATTAGAGACCCAGTCTCTCTCTCTCTCTGCTCTTGATATTTGAAACTTCTCAGAAGGTGAAGGATAAAGTAGCAGCTCTCAAACTTTTCCAGAGGGTTTCCTTTTTAAGCCTTACCTTCCCTGACAAGTATGGATTCAGCTGAGGTGAAAGAGCATTAGGAATTTTTTCAATCTCTGTTTCTTGTATTTATTTTTATTCGCTCCTACAAACACAATCTGTACAAACACTTCTACAAATGAACCATCTTATTATCTTTTGTCCAATTCCAGTTCTAAAAATATTACGATAATCCAGAATATTAAACGTAATTATTCATGTTCCTCCACACTCCAGGAAACACAGCACAAGACACATACAACAAATGTCCCATAAGCATTGCTAGTTTCATAATAATCTTTCAGATATAAACCAGCATTGCCTCTTTTTTGTTGTTGTTTGGGTTTCTTTGTTGTTTTTTTGTTTGTTTGTTTTTTAAGGGAAGTTCGTCAGCACATGTCTCTGCATTCACACTGGACATTTTAGATACATCTTTTCTGCTCTCCCTCCTGGCCATTCCACTCTGAGCAGCTAGGACTATTTTGTCCTGTGATTGTTATTTGGCTTCCTGTACTTTCCCCTTCCTTCAAGTCTCACTTAGGAAACTAGGACAAATTAACCTTTGCCAGAGGTACTGTGCTGGAGGTTGCACATCTGATCACGTGGAGGGGAGCAGCCAGATGGTGCCCAGCCTTCTCACCTATGCAGGCAGTGGCTGGACCCAGTCCTGTTAGAAGGTGCCTGTTTCAGTCCCATGGACTGAACTGCAACTTCTCCCTCCATGCTCCCCTGCCCATAAGATAAGGCAGCAGATGAAGCAGAATCTAAGGTCTTGAAATCTGAACACATATTAAAACTGAGTATGAACTTCAAAACGCACTCATTTTCTGTATAAAGCACATATAACCATTTATATCCAACATATTCTAAGAATACCAAGACTTTGGTCTAGCAAAACTTTAAAATGTTTCTCTTCCTTTTAACCTCCCTTTGTTTCAGACAACGTAGATCAACCACCACCACTAGCCAACCAACAAAATATCTCAGTGCAATCAGCAAATTTTAGACAAAGTGTTCTCAGAATAATCAGTTTCTCTGCTGCCTGTGCAAATGCAGCTGAGGAAGAAAGACAGCAATGAGCAGTGGTCAGGTCTGGACATTCAAATACTAAAAATCATATTATCTGCTTTGAGAGTTACCCACAGAATTGTCCTTCTCCATCTTCCCTTATATTCTTGTGTTTATTTTATTGATTGGAACCCTGGACACTTGTGAAAAAAAAAAAGTACCAAAAAAAAAAAGTTAAAAAAAAATATCCAAAAAATAAAAGCTGATCCTGAGCAGAGTTTGCCACAAAGAGCCTTTTTATGGCTTGTGCATAACACAGGCAAATCAATGATTGCAGAAGTAGTGCAGGTAAGTACAGAAAGATAATATCAGGTTTCTTGATTAACTGACATTTAAGAAAATAAATAAATAAATAAATAGAAGAAAAACAACAGCATCGATCCTCATCCAAGAATGAATAGTTTCTGACAAGATTCTGCTTTGGCCCAGAATGTAAAGATTGTCCTTAAAATGGCTTCAAGCTTCATAAGAAAGCAAGAGGCTTTGAATATTGATCCAATGGCCAAAGAAAAGAGAGGAAGCTCAGTTGCTCAATAAACATTACAGAAGAGAAGGAAACAACACTTACCCCTAGAAGTGCATGACCACTTTATTAATGCAATTTTGTCTCTATCTCTGCCTAGAGACAGGTGTTTATGCACCAGATTTAGTGGCTTTGTTCCTAAGCCTGTATCAATACAGCTGGCATAGTGAAGCAAAAAGCCTGCTTCAGTATTACAGCAACATTTTAGGGAGCAAAATGTGTAAGAGAGCATTACAAGGCAGTCTGCATGGCTCTTTATCATCCCACCCCTCCCATTTTTTGCCCCTCATATATTATATTCCTTGTTAACTGCAGTGTTCCTGCCTAAAACAAAGCAACAACATGGTTCCTCAAAATGGTCTACAATAAAGGAAAGTAAATGAATACAAAACGTATTTGCTAAGCTCTATAAGTTGTCACATATGCAAGATGCCATCACATGGACAGACTACTACTCATCTCTTTCAGGCTAAAATGTGAAAAGATGGGCATGGCCATTTCCCTTGGACACGTCTTTCATGCCAAGACAATCATCAATCAGTACCAGCTGATTTCATAAGCTCCATGAAAAGGTGACTTGTCTTTTCTTAAAATCAAAACCCAGCCATTTTATTTCATATATGTTGCCAACATTAGAGCACAATCCAATCTAATGATCAAGTGTGCAGGTTTTTGTTTCCATTACACACCTTTTCTCTGTGCAATATAAGAATTTGTTCTTTGTTGATCCAGCTTCTCGGACAAGCACAGAATTTGCATACTTAGACACAATCAAATGCAACACAGGACTGAGCCCTGCACACACGTATCACACATGAATAAGGGCTTCTCTGTACATGAAAACTGTTCTGGAGCAACACAGAGAATGCTTACACCTAAGTAAATGTCTGTATATACAAACCAAAGACAATAAAGTGGGAGTGCTTTTGCAGGAATTCAGGGTTTGGAGGGGTTAATCAGAGCTTCACTGTTCTTTGAACACAGCACTTAGGGGCTATAGCCACAGAAGCTCTGCACACTTGCAGCATCCACTGAAGCCAGTGGGAGTCAAGGCTCCTTCCAGGAGTGAGCCATACACACATAAACAAAGATAAAATATATTGTTTACATACTGCAAACCTAATAATTCACGGAATCCCTGGCACCGTGCTGCAGGATTTTCCTTCAGACACAGCCATTTCTCCAGAGCCAGTTTTTCATGTCTTGGTAGCAGTTGACCCTAGAACCATTTTCAGACATAAGTCAGTGTTTTCTTAACCTGCCAGTGCCCTACTGTAAGCACGTTCGTTGTGCAGCTGCGCTCTCAGTCCGAGCCCCTTGGGAAGGCCCGGCAGTCACCGCAGTTCCACCAGCCGGGCTGCAGCAGTGGCCAGGGGGGACCTGCATTGCCCCCCCGGCTCAAAAATGTGCCCAGTACAGAAGAATTGGTCCTTTTGCTCTTCTGCTGTCCTCATCATTGTCATGTATTCATCACGAAAATAAGCAGATATGTGCAAGAATATAACTAGCAAGCATAACACAGCAATACCAGGATTATTTCGGACAAGTCTCAAATGATCTACTTTACTTTTATTTTCTCCCAGTTCAGACTTTTATTATTATTATTATTGTTGTTGTTGTTGTTTATTATTATTTTGCTATGGGTTTATTAATTCCTTCCTAATTTCAAGCTATCATAGAAGCTAAACATTGAAAAAGCATGTTAGACCAAGCCAATCCCTCTAAAATTTATCTCAGCCTTAAATATCATAACAGATACCATTTACAATATTAGTTGATTATTAGTTTTATTTTAACCAGATCCTTGCTCATTGCAGCCTCCCACATAATGGTCCAGGTTTATTTCAAATGTATCAGCTCCTAGCTGGAATAGTAGTTCTGAGAAACCAGTGGAGAGTTGACCCATTAAACCAGAGTTGCAGAAGAGTTAGCAAGGGCTTCTATTACTCAATATTTATGAAGAATTATGTCATTCCATCCTAAGCTAGTAAAAATGAGTATCTAGAGGGAAATTCTGACATCATTCTCAAAAGAGCAAGTCTGTTTAGTTATCTTTTTAGACAGAAAGGTGACCATTAATTCTAACTTTTCCTAAATCTTTCTTAGATGACACCTCTAACAGTATAAAATGTCCTAATAGAAAATAAGTAACCTGAGCAAGATAATTGTATAATTATTAAATTATTCTTATTTTCTGAAAGCAGATGGAAAAAGCTTATGTTGAAAGACATTTTTCAAGAAATGTTAGAAATATCTTTTCTGTGGATTATATGTAGAAGAAAACAGAAAATGATATAATGAGAAAGGACAGAATCCAATTATTCTAATACTTTAGTTCTGTCAGAAGCCAATTTCAGGCATTCCACTGAAAGGCAAAAGACCAGTTCTGAACCATACAGAAACTCAGTGGAAGAAGTTAAAAACCAGAGCAGGTGTTGGAAAATTATATCTGCCCTTTTGTCTGTTTGTTATCCAAAAAAGCAAATTGCTTCTTACCAGAAACGTTCCAGCTACATTTTTGCTTGAGAAAATTCAGCATCTATTCATGCTAGTGCTGAGAGGGAAAGCCATAAATGTCAGCACACAGCAGTCTGGATTTTATAATCACATGTCTCTCAACATCCTTCTACATAATGCATAGGACTAGGTAATTACAGAGCAATTTTAAAAAATCTTATAATTAAATAAAATTAGGATAGAAAAAAATAGAGAAGCAACGAAACTTATGAATTGTGGCTGCCAAATATTTATATTTGGCCCCATTTTCTTAAGTAAGTGAAATATATAAACACCAAACAAGAAATCAACAATTTGCACTCGTGTATAAGATTCTTTAAAATTAAAAACTATCTGTTTTGTTAATGGGATAAATGATCAGAGGTAGTATGTCTAGGAGCCTAATGTACAAAATTCACACTTCCACAGTCATGAGCAGAATCTTTTCCTTGTTACAGATCCCCCCAAACTTAAACCAGCACAATTTTCTCAATTCCTAGGTCTCACCAGTGTTGTTAGAAGTGCAGTTTTCTCTTTAAAACTTGTTGTGAATTCAGGATGGGTCTATTTGTTGAGAAGGGGAGCAAGTGAGCTGCTTACACTAAGTGGAGTTTGGCCCAGGATTCCATGTAGGACATATCAAAGTCGGCACCACAGCTCCACTGACAACAGCAGCATATTGCTGGGTCCCTATGTCCCATGGCCTTCCACAGATAGCTGTGATCCTGAGCCCCTGAAGTACATCCTCAAAGATCTTTACAGACTTTAACTAATCCCCCAGCTCCCCTTGATGGGCTAGGCGAGGAACACTACATAGTCCCGAGCACTCATATCCTTCCACAAACACATTCCACTCCTGACCTTCAGTACCTGCATGCCATTTCCATCACGGGTGGTCTCCCAACACATTGCAAGTCAGACCCACAGCATCCGCTGAAATTTCTGTTCTAAGCCTCATTTAAAACCTGCACTCACGTTTTTATTATTATATTTTATTACTCAGATGAGAAAGAGCTGAAGAATTAAACTACTGAACTCATATTCTTCAACACCTTTCCAAAGGTCTTTGTCCCACCTGATCCCTTCACTGTATATTAACTGCCTGTTGTTCTCTTTTGCCGTAGTGCATTTTAAATACCTAGTGGAGGGCTCTGAAGTATTCACACAAGCATCTGATGTAGCTTTGTATCTAAATAAATAAGAGGAAGAAAACCAGGCCTACCAGAGGTGAAAGACTAGTGTAAATCCCAGTGGAGCACCAACTTCCTCACTTTTTTTCTTTAACTATGAGAGAAGTGGTATTTCTATCATCCAGCACTAGCTTAAAGTTGTTGCATTGTATGCTTTGACATATTTTAATGCAGCATCTGGAGATCATTTCAGAGATACACACAGTTTTCTACCCTACAGATTACCCATATATCTCAGAAGAAGGAAGAACATTCATTCTCCCATACATGATGTTGAGCTTTTTTCTTGCTAGTCTGTTAAATGTACATTTTTCCATTCTGGACACTTTATTTTACTTCCAGAGCTGGAGAGTCTTGGTTACCCACAATATCTTGCATCCTTTTGGGAATTGCTTGCAAAAGATTCCCTTGATGACAGTTCCCATTAGCACACATTCATTTACGCATACTTTTTTTTTGCGTTTGTGAAATTCCTTTCTTCAAGTGGATATGAAAGATTATTCCTTTAATAGTCCCTTCCCCAGTGGTAGATAAGTCTCATTCAGGGAAGCTGTCGCTCACCATGACCACTAGATCAAAGGGGCTCCAGCAGAAAGACTATCTCTGAATCTGTGAAGGGTCACTCGTCCTCTAAGCCCTGGCTGGCATTCACATCAAATCATGATACAATTCCATCCCACCTGTTTTAACATTACAGCATGGCTGGAGGAGAAGTGTTTTCACTGATGCTGCTTCAGGTCAGCTTACATGCTAATCAATTACTTCATAAAATAACACAAACTTTATTTGATCAATGTATCTTCCTTCTTCTAAGCACTAAAACACAAAGAACACCGTGGCCAGTCACCACAGCTATAGGGAGATTATTAGCTGCACATGCACTCAAAGTCTGCTCTATGGCCAACTAGCATATCTCAAAACAAGTGACTTCTGGTCCCTCTGAAGATGCAGTGCTGATATTTAACTGAAGGAAGGAAGACCCTTCCTGGAACGGTTCAGTTACAGAGTTGTGGCAACTGAAACACAGTCTTTGGCAGAAAGGAAATACTAGTTCCTAACTCCTGCGAGAAGAAATATACTAGCAAGGTGTTCACTTCAAACCTGTGTGAATCTTATTGGAAATTTTGAAAGTAGGAAGACAAAGAGCTGTCCTGAAATCTTTGTGCAACTCCATGGGGCATCTTCAGTGGTCAGTGTCCTCACTCCATCTACATGACAGGTTTCCTTTTTCTCCCAAGCTGAAGGAAGTGCATGTCAAGAACGTAATTTCAGACAGGGTTAGATGGAAGCCCTGCACATAGTTCTGAGCTGATTCACTATTAAAGTGGATTACATCTTTCAGAGAGATATTTTCTACCTATTATGGGCTGCTTTTGCTCACTACATGGCCTATTAACTTCAATAAGGCTGCCAGGTTTAATTATAAATCACCTTCTTTGGTGACTCTGAGTAGTCACAGCATCTGTTTTCAAATCTCGCATAGAAATGTTCATTACATGGGTCAAATCCTGTTTCCTAACATCAGTTTCCTTTCTGAAGAAAAGCTTTGCAGCTACACAGCTTACTAGACTGAGTGGGACTCTACTACCCCTTTCTGTAATACAAGAAGGTGTGTGAAGGAGGTATGTGAAGGCACGGAGGTACTGAAGATACCAGATGACACTTCACATATGCTCATCTGATCTTAGAACATAATGACAAATAAAAGTTTATGCAAAGTTCACCAAGCACTGGTCTGTGCAAATGAGCAAACTATTATTTCATGTAATAATGATCCTTAGAAAAGAAGACCAAAATTCTAATCAGCTTTTTAATTTTACCTATTTTAGTGAATTTTGAATGTAAAATTTATAAAAAGCATAGCATGATAAATTTTTACTTCAAACCTGCTAGATTTACAAGACAGAAGCAAAACAAATGCAGCAAAAAATAATAAATTATGAGCCAGGATATGCCTTCCTGCTTGTCAGTTGTTAAATTCATTTCTCCATAGCCCCCTGCAACAGGGAGAAAATGGAGGTTGCAATTGCTCAGCAGAACTTCAAGTCTCAATGAAAACAAAAATATTGCTCAGGAATATGCACGGGACATAGACACAAAATGTGTGCAAATAAAAAAGCCACACAGAAAGGAAAGCTGGTTGAGCTGGGCCCTGCTGATATCTGAAAATATCCTGAAAAGGAAGCTCAGAAGGCAGGGTCGACACCAATGCCAAAAAGGTGTTTCTGCTCCCATGTGTTAAACAGGCTGAAAAACTCATGAGAGTGTCCAAAATGTCAGTTTCTTAGCCCACAGAGAAGTTAAAATTATTAGCAGGTCCCACGTGCTGAGAGAGGAAAAATGTTCAATTATTAAGTTTAAGAAATTTTCCTCATTGGCTTTGCAGCAAATTTGCAAAATCAATTAAAAAAAAAAAAAAAGGAAAAAAAAAAAAAAATCCCCCTCCTCAAGTGTAGCAAGTAAAATAAGTAAAAAATAATACTAGGTTAGTCCTCAAACATTTCTATTTTTGCCCCTGGAAATTTTCCAAATCACAGAGGAATACAGAGGACATCAGTTTCAGTTCAGTTGTGGCCCCTTCCACAACAGCAAACAGCTGCCCAACTAACTAGCTTTTAAAAAAAGGAAAACTACTGCGAAGCAAGGTGAAAAGAAGCTTAGAATAACATAGTTTGATTCAGACAATCTTATGCAGTTACTCTTTCTATTTTTCAGTTTGGAAATTTTGGGGAATTCAAGAGAGCCAAGAGGTATTTTTTACTCACAATGAAATTACATTTTCCTCACCCTTTACATTAATACTATATATTACACATCCCTGACACTTTCACCCCGAAGGACTGCTAAGATCTTCACAGATTTTCTAACTTTTGAATCTTCATCAGACATACAAAAAGCTGCCTCACATTTTAACTTAGAGCAGACACAACAGGATCTAGTTCCATCTATATTTACAGCAGCAAACACCTGCTCAAACACCTTTAGCAACTAGCTAAAACTGAAGGCATATTTAAAAAAAAAAATTTAAATTGTGGTTTTGTATCATAGCTGCACTTCTGTGAATGAGATCAGAACCCACTGACATCAGTGCAGTTTTGCCTGAGTGAAAAACAACAGTTTAAGCCTCTTTCTGCATTATTTATATTAATATGCAGTGAAAACAAGTGGTATCAGAAAGGTGGAACAGGGACAAAAAGATCTAGTAACTACTAATTCAGAGGTCAGGATAAAGAATGCACTGACTTTCATTTGTAAACCCCTCCACCATTAACAAATTTTGAATCCTTACCTGTATTAGAAGGTCAAAACAGCTACAAAGCCATAAAAAAATACTTTAACAGTAGCAACATTTGTTACTCCCTTTCTGTTCCAAATTATCAGAGAGCCGAGTCCACATATGAAATGCAAGATCCTGCCTCTGAAAAGGAGAGTTTGTAAGACTGATGCCAGATGGTCAGCCCTAGATATTTGTCTTTTTTTGATCACTAGACAGGTTCTCCCATTGACTTTAGACAGAGAAGATGATGCTTGGAACATCTTTAAAAGTCCTTCACATTCAGCAGAATTAGGACCAGTTAGACACTGTTGTATTCATTATTGACTGCTATCCCAGTTCTAGAAAAGGTCTGTTAAGTACTAGGTACTCTGAATAGGCAATTCAATTGCCCAGTTTGCCTGTAGTTTTCTTCTTTCTCTTTCTGTAGTTGAACCTGAGCTGGGAATTCAGCTGCAAGCATTTCAACATTGATGATTCACTGTTTGAAGAACCTCCAGGGAAGTCCTACAGTACCTCCAGACAAAGTTCTCGCCTCTGGCTTTTCTTGGCTTGCAGATTTATTACCAACTAGAGAGTTTAGACTTATAATACATCCAAATACAACTTAAATTCCAGGCTCATACATGTGCTGATGGACCCTGGAGCTCCTAATTATAATTACATATTCATATCAGCTGAATGAGATGCTAAATTACAATCTTGATCCCACACTGTGCCTCTGCACAAAGCCACAGCTGATGTTGATCCTCAACTGGAAAAATGGGAGGGGGCAGAGAAAGGTCCAGCTGTTGCTCATTTGACTCAAGAAATTTACTTTCTGATGTGGAACATGATGAAAATAAAATAATGTGAACAAAATAACATTCCCCACCCTGTCATTTACAAAAAAATAGCTAACATCTTCAAAACTAAGGCTGTAACAAAAGGACAATGGCATATATTAATGGGAAATATCACTTAGAAGTAAAACGTTTTTTTCAGTTAATGCACACTTTTACACTTTGTTTTCTCCTTGAAAGTTTGGCCAAAACAAATCTTCCTAAAGTTAATTTCTCTCAGGAGGGTCAATGCAGCATTACATATTCAGACTCTGGATTGCAATGAAAAAGTTGTTACCATAGCAAGAAGTAATGTTGCAAGGACAACACACACCATCTAGGATTAAAGAAAAAATCTCCAAAAATAATTCCAGTGCTCAGCAATAACATAGGATATTTTCTCCTAATTATGTAAAGATGAGAGTGTGCTACTGCTTTGATAGTCCTACTGTGATGAAACAGACTGGCTCCTTAAGACTCATTTTTCAAAATGCAAATCTCTAAATTACCATGTTTTTTCAAAGTTGCATCAATTATTTTTGACATGACGTATTTTGTCCTGCTGCCTGAGGCCAGTCAAGGATTGGAAAAAGATCTATTGTGCAAGGTATTGTATGTGAATTCTAAAAAAGGCAGGTTGTAGCTTACAATCTGTGTTAATTTCAGGAAATAGAGGAAAAAAAGGGGGAGAAAAGGTGAGTTGGGGATAGTATGAACAGAAAGACAAGGCAGCAGTAATCTGAAGACAGTTGCTCATACAGTTTGGCATACCACTATCTAGTCAGCTTGCATTGTGATACAGGCTACTTTTAAGAAGTTTCAAATAATAATAAACTTTTAGCTTTGTAGGCTTTCTTAGGCACCTCACAACATGAGAAAAAGCATAGAAATGACTGCAGGAATAGACTATTGCGTGGGAAAAGCTTGCATTGCCGGAAAGTGAAGACAGCTGTAAATAATGATGCAGCACCAGCTGAGACACAGAACAAGGTGAAAGTGGAAGGGAGAAGAACAAGACGGCAGGATGTGTGAAATAGGATGAAGAGCCAGGAAAATGATCTAAGTAGCAGAGTGTGAATGGAGGTTGCAGAAAGCAAGACTACATTGCTTTAGTAAAACATGGACTGAAAGGAGCCCAGAAAAGTCTTTGCACATGAGTGCACATGTTTATGTAAAGAGCAGGTTCTCTGTGTGCCGTGCTGGAAGAGGCAGGAAGATTTGCCCACAGTCAGCCTGTGTGCATCTAAAGAGAAGGCTGGGCTAAAAGAGAAACCAAGATATAGCCTGTGGCAATAGGAGAATGTGGTCTGTTCACAGTAGTGAAAGGAAAGGAGAATGCAAAAGAAAGTGCAAATGTAGGGACTAGGATTTGAGGGAGATGACCAAAAAAAGAAATCAAAAAGGAACTTGCAGAAAAGGAGCATATGAGAGGAGGACAGTAGCAAAGATCACTGAAAAGGCTGGTGATAAGAAGGAAGATGGGAGCAGATGATGTAGGAGAAACACATGGTGGAAGATGTAAATGAATGGCAAATGGATGTAATGAGTGAACAGTTACACTCCACAAGCTATTAAAATACTGTTTATGTTCTTAATTAACCATCATAAGACCTTTGACTTCATATAATAAACATTATTTTAATAAAATTGTAGAGGAAAGAGGGGCATTTATTGAATAAATTCTTTAAAATGTTTACACTGGAAATCAAACATCACCAGGTAAAGTGCCTCCACACCAGGGGGTCAGCCATCCTGAGATACTCAACAAACTCTGCTTGACTTTGCCACTAAAAAAAAAATGAAGAAACAAACCACGCCTTTGGGTTCAAGTGCAGAGGTGTAGTGGTTATAAGGCACTTCTGTCCCTGTTTCTCTACACTCTCCAGTGCATCCTTTCCAATTTTTCATTGTTTCTACATCTTTGCCTTCCGAAGTTCTTTTTCTTTCCTCTTGCCTCTGTCCTTTTGCCCTGCCATTTTTTCCCTCACCCACTGCCCTTCTCTTCTCCACTGCCTTCACACCAGCCAAGAGGAGCACGGAGACCTTAAGAGAGTTGGTCATTCCTGTTTTCTAGTCTTCTGTCCAGACTTACTACAGCTACAGTGCAGGCAGGGGCATGCAATTGCTTGTTAGTCCTCTTCAGCCCCTGTTCCGTTTGTCTGCCAAGCTGACTGTGCTGTTTCCATGCTGGAGTTGTCTGGTGGCGTCTTCCAAAAACATAGCTGGCAAATTCAAAAGACTCTCCCCTGAGCATGCTAAAATTGTCATTTTCCAGATTAAAAAAAAAAAACTAAAAAAATTTAAAAGGCCAAATTTCAAGTCTTTACTACAGGCCATAGAAGCACAAATACTTCTGAAAAAGGAGTTACTTATTTGTGCATATGTGTGGACATGCAGACATGCACACCTACACATAGCTCTTAAACATGGGCAAAACAAGATCTTTTTTTTACTTCCTAATCCCAGTTGGAAAAATGGCTAAGTATTTTAGAGTAAACTTTCACAAATATTTGCCCAAGGCAGACAGCATGGAAATTTTTGGCTCAAATGGTTTAAGTTTGGCAAAGTTATAAGCAATAGAAAACAGACTCTTAGAATAGAAAGTGCTGGGCAGCCTTATGGCAGACATCACTATTTGTGCTGCTTGTAAGACTTCATTTTCTTTAATAGGAGCTGCATGGCAGGGCTGTAACACCCTGGGGCTTCCTGTCTTTAATTTCCTTTGAATATAATCTTGGTCTTAAGCCTTCCTTCCTAAATAACCTCTGTCTTTAATTATTTTTTAAGCAAATTACAACTTAACAAGCACACATTCTCGTAAGACAGAGCTTCTAATTATCAAAATGACAGTACTGATTAGAATCCGAATTTCACAGTAATTCAGTGCCCAATTTGATAGGTCAATAATTGATTATACATCACCACTGCCAAAAAATAACTAAATATGATATTATAATAAGTTATTTTGAATACCTACACCTTGCATTATTCAGTCACCTGGATGATTCTTACAGAGAAGTATTCAAAAAGTGAGCATCAGGGAGGTATGTATGTGCAGTCTCAAGTGGTCACAGCATTGATGAATATTTGCAAACCATATTTTATTACTTTCGGATAAACTCTGAAGGTGTTTCTCAGTCTTTACTTAGGCAAGACAGTTGCAAGTACATGTAAGAGACATCAGGATGTGGCTCACCACTCTTGGATACATTAGATAAAATTATTCTGCTAGAAGGAATTTTACATTCATTATCTTGGTGGGAATAACCTTATAGATCCTTAGAAAAGATGGTCTCATTTTGTAACATTGGCTTCACAGATTGTGTAGAGTCACAGTACTGATACGTTTCTTCATCCTCTAATGTGACATAAAATAGTAATTGTTTATGAAGCTAGGGTTTTTAAAATCTAAGCCAAGTTTTCTGAAAAGTACTTAACTTCAAAATCTTCCAGGGCTGTACATTTTAAGTAGAATTTTGAGTGTGTGTCAGTTGCTTTGGGGCTCTATTGTAGCATCAGTGCTCAGAAATTTCAGCATAATTTCTTTATGCTGATTAAAGAAACGAGCCCAGTTCTGACCCTAAAGCACCATTATTACTAATCCATGCATTTCAAACAATTATTACCTAAATCACATGGTCATACCTGAGGGGATGAGACTTAAACTGTGAACCAAATAAAAGTGGGTACTATCTCAACAACTGGGTATTTAGGAAAGAACTCACTCTGGCTAGTTCTGAGACCACTTACTCTCCATGATCTCCCCCTTTTTCATTTTGCTGCTGCACACATGCAAACACATATTAGACTAGAAACTGTCAAAAAGATTTTATTTTGTATTTCTGGATGCAGACTGCCAGGGGTGGCTGCAGGCTGCCTCATGAAACCCTCCTAATATATTTCTTAGTGGCCAGTAGCCTTCAGTAGTTATCAACTTCAGATCAATGTGCCCAGTTCAACCAGAATGGAAAGATTCTGCATTCCTATACCAAATTTCATTGAGTTAACCACGCAGCTGCTCTACAACGTATTTTAAAAGTTATTCTTCATCTGACATTAGGAGCTTCTGTAGATAAAAAATAACATAGCCTCCCTTTAGTGACTAACAAAATTATACAGCAATATCCTTAATAAAAAAATTGCCAGGTGCTTCAAGTACTTATTGGGAGTGAAAATTAGTCTAAAAATCTTAAATCTTTCCACTAATCAGCAAAATTATACAACGAAGTTTTTAATCCTCAGTTTGAATATGAAGGAAAATTCCTGAAATACTTGAGCCACCTTATTCAAGGTAAAGACCTGACTCAAGGTAAATTGATCCATCTTGAAAGCAAACTAGAAAATAGGGGCTACACACATCTTCATGTGTGTTATGCTAGTCTAAGTAAAAAGATGACTAATATCACCCTAGATTCAACTTTCCACAGCAATTAGCTAAAGTATCTCAATTTATCTTTCCCTGACAGTTTATGATTTTAAGGAAATTCGATATGTTTGGGTTGTTGGGGTTTTTTACCTTTTAATGGACATTTTAGCACCATCTGCTGGTGTTAAAACTTGCTCTGGAAAAGAAACACTGGCTACCTGCTTCATTTTAACTTCCTTAAGGCCTGCTTCTGGCTCTTATTAGGAAAGGTTAATTGCTTGCTTTTCTACTACAGATCCCAGGATTGGATAAGTAATTTATCTGAATGAATCATGCATCCAGATGGATTGTACCTTCTGGAGGCTATATATCAGTAGCAATACACTATTAAAGAAATACCTCATCTACATCTACATACGAGAGTAGACGCATTGGTTCTTAACAGTGTAAGAACAACAACAAAAAAACCCTTATTCCTTAAGGGGTAATAGAATTTTTCCCCCTGATTTATTCTGAGTTGATAGTGGTATTTAATCTAAAGAATTATGTTGTGATATTGGAGATACAATGTCTGGTGCATACAGTCAAAAACTGACTTGCTAAAATTACTCTGACTGAATCCAGTTATATAATTATATGACTTACTCCATCAAATTCATCCAGCTCCTTTTTTTATTTTCTTAGATTGCTTCTGGCTCAGCACCAGTTCTTTCCTGTTTCAGAACCTCTTGAGGCACAGATAATCTGAAAGCACTTTAGAAAATGGTCACACTAAGTCTCAGCTGCCTTTTTACAGTAGCTGTCCTGAACACATGAAACATCTCCCACCTTCAGTACAAGTTTGATCTCTGCCTTAGTTAAGCCAAGCTCACAGAATGCCTCACTGCAAGACTTGCCAAATGCCTGGGTTTGACTGACAACACCACAGAGCACTATAAAACCTGCCAAGGACTTCGTGGACTCCCCAGAGGGAAGGGTTAGCATCAACCCATTTGAGTTCAGGCAGGTCTAGCAAGTAAATCAGCCAGGGGAATTTCAAGTTGTTCTGTTGTGGCTGTTCTTCATATCAATGGCTCCTATGACATGATAAACCGGGAATGGAGCTGGGGCTCATTTTTTCAATCTTCCCTCTCAATACTCAGCATTAACCTTTGTGGTCTACACTTCGGTCTCAGCTCCATCTCAATGAACTCCCACCCACTCTCATCACAGCCCTGTCTGTTCATCTTTCATGTACCCCTTACTCTAAGGAATACACTCCCTCCCTCAGGACTCTTCTGCAGTCATTAGTCTCTCTTCTCAGTTGACCTTTCTTTGTGATAGAAACTCCTCCATGCAGAATACCCATGGTTTAAAGCCGAAATTCAGCTGTCTGGACTTTAATAGGATGTAGAGGAACCGTCTCTCAAAAAAAAGAAGACTCCAATTGCTGTAAAAAGCTGATGTAAAAGCAGCACTGAGTATGAAACATCAGTTTAACAGCATGGTATGTCAAGATGTTACAAGCTAGCAGAAGAGCTGGGAAATTAGTTCCTTGCACTGCAGCAAGGCTATGTGCATCCCTTCTACTATAACATAATAGTACCCTGCCATGGTCAACTTAGGCAGCAGTTGCCTCAGGGAAGCTAAATAGCCATGAGACAATTAATTATCTTTTGCTTTCCTTCCAGCCATACACAGAAGGTTAAGCAAAGCCCAAAGCCTGCTTGCCCATAAATTCTCTGTCCTAGAGAGTGGTGACTGAAGACCTTTCAGATAGATGTTCTTGGGTAAGTTTTCAAAGTTGTGCTCAAAAAGGTCAAGTAAAAAAATAAATCCCGTTATTTGTTAGAAAGATTGTGTGTGCACCTCCCACATTCACTGCTTTGAAATGGACCCCTTAATGTCTGGAGGGGATACAAAGCCTATGGCTTTTCTAGGGTTTCACAAGGAGGAAGAAAGGCCATGACCTTTAATAAAGATTATTCTGCAGAAATAGGACTACTTGCCTTTGCATAATCTTTTACAAAATAAGCTTGATGAAAGGTACAAGGCAGTAATCTAAACCAATTCCTTAAGAGTTGTAAAGAATCAGGGAGGACCTTGAACACGTAACATGCATTGATGGAAAAACTATGATGAAGAGGTTTAGGCCAGAGATGGTTCCACTCACAGTACCCAGCCTGTATGGATTGCAAAATAAAGAAGCATATGAAGTATAATTAGCCCAATTATGTCTGCCAACACTGGTGAATGTCAATTCAAACTCATTTCTCAATTACTTCTTTCCACATGAATATTATTCCTATCTAATTTCCATCAATATCAATGAGATTCAGAAAGAGGAATCTCAAGAAGAGATTATTTGGGCAGAGAGTGGTGAGAAAACGCTTTGCTGTTTCAGCAAAACAGAAACTGTGAAAGCAAATTAATTTGGGCAAATTTCCCAGTAAAACAAAGCCAAAACCTTCTGAAACTATCCAAATGTCCCTTCCAAAATATTTCTAACAAATGAGTTTCTTATAAATGGCAACCTACTTCTGCTTTTCAAATTTAAATGAATGTATATTCAAATAAAAGGACAAAGTTGAAATGAAAACTTTCAAAATTTAATAAAATTAATGACCCTTATCCCATAGATAGCATTAGTGACAGGAAGCCACCCCAGGACTTGGGATCTCATTGTGCAATGAGACTCAGCAGGGACTTCCAGTAGCTGCAGATACGTGGGAAGTAGGAGTGCAAAACACTGCTAGAGATGTCATCTAAAGTAATTTAAGTCTTATAACGTGAAAAGTTGAGTGAGACTGATAATAACTGCATTAAAATACTGCCAAGTGCATTCAGAAAACTGGAGTCACTTTCAGTAAGAGCAGGAAAGCATCTGAACTACATGCAGCAAATTTATTGAAAGGAAAGTGTGTTCTCATTACAATTACCTACTAACAGACATTTACATTACAAACTAGACACAATTTTGCACATTTTTTTAATATCTCAATGTACCTTCTCAAGGTACATTGATGTCCATCAAGCAAGTAGGTAACTGAAATACATATAGAATTCCCAATTATTCATCTAGAGTGCTGATTCTGTTTTTCTGATGTCTTGAGAAAGAGAATTGCATATTGCTAACAATACATGGTACAAGAGATATAATAGACTATTCTATTTGTTTCAGTAAAGTACCTGACTAGTCAATTATGGAAAACAGCTTGTATTTTAGGAATAGCCACATTTTAGTTATGTGCAAGGAACAGATGTTAGATGAAACTAAAAGAAAGACTTATATGTGTTTCTTATTTCTCATTTCATCCTATAGGCAGAAGTAGGAAATTTTAGAACAGTGAATAAATGTGCACTGATCCCCGATCCTCCATCTCAGATAAGGGAACAAGACTTATTACTTGGGTTGTCAGAGTTCTCTAAGCAGTTCCACGTTAGCCCATGTCCCTTCAGTGTTTGGTTTCAGGTGTGGTCATTTTGTGAAAAGAAAATGTCATACTTGCACATCTGATGGGTTCTTTCACGTTTTGGAAAAGAAGAAAAAAATTTCCCACATATAAAATACTTTAATGAAAAACTTCTGGCTTCACTGCAATTTTTTTGTACCCCAAGAAGTGCAAATTTGCAAGGCATTAGGATTTTCACAGGCCACACAGAAGAACTTCAGAATGCAGTAAAGGCTCTGACAGGTGCTCCTCCATCCATGGCTGCTCCGGCCCTGTCTTTTGGGGCTTTGTGTAGCTCAGTGCCCTTATGCTCACATTATACCACACAATGAGCTCACAATAAATAGAAAGAAACAGTTGAGGTGACTGAAGCATATAGTTTTCAATCAGCCTTGCCAAGGATAGGTTTCACTGGGTGAACAGGGAGAGAGTTGGATCAATTGCCTAACACAAATATGCCATTTTGTGGCTATTCACTTTCGACTGGTGATTATTAGACGTAAGCAAGTAATTACCCATCTTTACCTCTCACGTAACTAGACCACTCATCTGCCATGGGTATGTTTGCTGCTACTGGAACACAGTCTCCCATTCAACTTGGATATGATAAACTATATGTTTCCTCTTGGAACTAATCCAGCTTTCACTAGAGGCAGCCCCAAAAAAAGACCATTAATAAATGATGAGAGTCATTAACATGTAACAAGTGTTGCCCTGGAACGTTATTAGATAGATAGACAGACAGAAATTTTGAATGAGATAACATCCAAATGTCCCATTCACAGCTGGAAATCCTGAGTTTGTACCACAGTAGTTGCCATGGTAGCAGTATTCATAGGTTACTGTGCATGGATAGAAGACGCTACATCAGAGCAATGTGTTGTCATTCGGGTTCAGAACTTACAGGCAAAGTGAGTTGGTACATGGTAACAGGTAATATTAGCATTTAAGAGCAGTAAAACTGTATACACTATGACAACTGAGTAGCAACAAACCCCACTTCCAAATATGTTATTTAGCATAAAAGTATTTCTTAAGCTGCATTTAAATCAAAATGTAGTTGCAGAACTTAAAAGTGGATTTCAAAATCTTAACATTCATGGAGAATATACAGATGGCACTTCTCCTTCCAAGAAGTGAGCAGAAGAGGAAAAGCAAGGCAAAGCTCAAGTATTTGGTATACAAAGAAATATATATATAAAAAAAAAGTGAAGTCATGCTTAAGGTGACAATGAATTCAGCAGCAGCAACATATTACTTTCATAAGGGGTTTTATTAACACAATATAACTTGATAGCAGAAAAAGAGGGCCCCCTCTCCCCCAGCCATCATTCAGGAGAAAAAAATTAAAATCTTAAGCAGAAATCCCTTCAAACCATCATGAAAAAGGTCTACACACAGCCTTGGTATAGTGCAATGAAATTAAAAAAGATGTCATGTAGCCATGTCAGGCACATCTGTGATCCAGATGGTGCATGTAACAAGAGCATATGTCTATACCTAAAGAGAACATTATATGCTGTATAAGGCTATGGCAAATGTAAAAGTGAAGTAGAACACCTTCATATTACAAACACAGTTTGTTATTTGTGTCACATCAAAGAAAGAGTCTCTAGGAATTATTGGCCTCTGAAGTCATTTAATTATGATTAAGTGAACTAAGGACTAATGTAAATGGTATTTTATACCCCAGTGAATTAAAGTATGAGATCTAGTCAAGGTGAACAAGATTTACAGCCAAAAATCATGCAACCTTACTGTAATTTCATGACACTTTTACTACTAACCTAGACATTTCAGTTCTCGAAATAATTGAAAGTACACAAGCAAATTTTATTCTTGGGACACTTGTAATAAACCACGGACAGAAAAGAGAATGGAGAAAAAGAGAGAGAAGGTTGCTTCTCTAGTGATTTATGCACTTCTAGTTTTATTATAAAAGGGACAAAGATAATGCAAGGCAAATACAACCTCCAGAGTTTACTACAAAAAAATGAGAAAAAGAAAAGTAATCATAGTAGGATGCCCACAAATCTCTTTCATTTGGAATAAATCTGACCCAGATTAAAGTCTAAAGACTCATATTTGGCTAATCCCAAATACCTGTCTGCTAAATCCCACATTTGTTATGTTGAGACCCCATGAATAATACGAGCAAGTAAAGTCAGCCAACTCATTTTAAAGACACTAAGGGTATTCTCACAGATTTTTAACTCTAAAGAAAACTATTCCCAGGCATTTGCCTTCAAATAGAATTAGAAGTGTCCAAGAAGAAATGTATAACATATCAATGAATAGTTATATTTCACAGCTTTTCCAGCTGGAAGTAAACTAATTTTCCAGTGACAACTGTTAATCCACTCTCTTCTAGAGTCTCTGTTTGAAAGGCTCCAGGTAAAGAACAGAAACTTGGCTGACAGAAGAAAGTACCAGATGGCTGCTGGGATGGGAAAAAAAACTGATGAGAAGAAAACAGTGAAATGTGAGTTGTAGAAATAACGATTGAATCAGAATCAAAATGTAAGTAGAGAACCAGAGCCTTCAGATTTTAACAGGAGCCATGTTAGCAACATAGCATCTACCCAAGTGGTAAACTCGACAGCCTCAAGAGGTCCTTAAAATGCAACACAGCACTAACAAATTACATAAATTGTATGTATAAAGAGACCTATTTGAATACTCTCTTTTGGCTGATGTGGCCATTTGCACAAAGCTATCTCCTCATACCTAAGATGCATAAAACTGAATACTCAGGCCACACCAGTATGCATCTCTTACATATAAACTGTGCACTTTTTCAGTCTTATAAAAAAACCTAAACTTATAAATTACAAATAACCTATTTTGGAATCAAATAGATTAAAATTTTTGTGCTAAAAAGCACTAATCTAAATGTTCATGCTATGTAGCAGACATTGTCATAGAATGGTGTGGGAGAAAAGGAACTCTGGGACCAAAATTTAGCTCTAAAGATAAAATATGTAACTGACTTTGGAACAAAACTCATTCTCAAGCTGTATGTTCTTTAGGTCACCTCCTTCTAGCTCAAGATGATAAAGTTGTCAACACTTCTTTTTTTTTTTAAATCTCTCTCATTTTATCTTGCATTCAGGAATATTGTCCTAAAGGAAGCTTCCAGTACTGCATTAACAATCATGAGTATCCAGATTTGTATCAAATTATCATATTTGTAGTGTACCCCCCAGTAGGGGACAAGCATGGTGACTGTGTGATACAATTCACTGAAAGAATAGAGCCACCACTGTCAGCTGTGCAGGGTGACGACAGCTCAGGCATCCATTTTATATTCATCCTGAAAAACTATGCTTTTGGGGGATTTTTTTTCAAATAGTTAGGGTTACAGGTAACAGTGTTTATGAAATAACAAGAGCTGCCTGTAGCAGCTCAGTCATAGAGCAAGCTCAGCCATAAAATTGTCACTCTCAGATATCCCAGGCACCCTGGACTCATCACACCCATTCTCAGGCACACCCTTCTGCCACTTCTTCCTAAACACAGCACTGTAAAACAGCCTTCCAGAATATCCCCATTTTCCCTTGCTGCTTTGTTTGCCTTCCCCTTCCATTAGATGATCCTCAGCCCAACTGGTATGAGAGACTTCATTAAAAAATTCCAGTTGAACCGAACTAGCCAATTCTCACTGCCAACAAAACTGCTTTTGCTAAGGAGTCTGTGTAAAAGACTAGCACCTGGAGACACTGGATCACTCAAGGGATCGGTAACAGGCTATGGAATATTTAACCTCTAGGGTACTGGCTGGAATCCAGAGTCAGGACCAAACTTGAAGCATCAGTCTCTCAGGCAGGCTGCCACATGACACTTTTAAAAATTATACCCTCTCACTCAGGAGAGCCCTTACCAATCTTCTGTTGAGAAACTTTCTCCTCTCTCCAGTCTGAACCTTACAGCTGAGACCACTACAAGTTGGAAGGCTATAATTTAGAAACGTGCAAAATGTTATGCCAACACAAAATAAAGTTTTAGTACAACTGTGTGAGCAACCCTATGAACTAGGTTTAGTGATCTTTCAGAGGACTGATGTGTAGACTCATGATTTTGCTTTTGACACATGCTATAACATGAGAGACAAGTTATAGAACTTCTCTGTGTGCAGAGCAT
This sequence comes from Apus apus, assembly GCF_020740795.1. Taxonomy (NCBI): domain Eukaryota; kingdom Metazoa; phylum Chordata; class Aves; order Apodiformes; family Apodidae; genus Apus; species Apus apus. The sequence goes on along the minus strand of NC_067293.1, from coordinate 12,753,216 downwards.
AGAGACTACATGCAGTTATGCCAACAATCTTTCATTTCCTCCATATGGAATATTTATAGATCAAAAATCCAACTAAAAATTCATCATAATTAATAAAGATATAAAGATGATAATTTTTAGGGGAAATTAAAAGGTAGTAAGCATAGAAATAATCAAAACTCGGGAAAAAAAAACCAACAACCCAAACAAATAAAGCCAAGCAACATAATGGAAGTTTAGTCTGTTTTAAACAAAAGACATTACCCTGCACCTTTTCCTATACACAGCAGCAGCAGCTGTCTGCTCCTTCTCTGTGATGGTGTTGGAAGGAAAATTCCTATGCCACTCCCTTCCCTCCTTCTGTGTTATCACTGTCCACAGCAGATTTCTTCACACCCTTCATTAAGCCAAATCCTCTTACTCTGAGCAAAGACAAAATTATTTCCATTTGATGTATTGTATCACTGCTCATCTCAATGAAAATACAGTAACTCCCTCTATTAGTGACTCCCAACTTAGCAGGTCTGTGACTGCACAGTATCAGTGAAAGCACAGCTGGAGAAATAAAACCCATGTAAATAGCTGAAAAGATAGGTAAAAGTCTGGGCAGTGATCCAAAAACACTAAACTACAGACTCCCAACATCTGGTTCAGGGTGGATTCCAAGAAAGACAGAAAGAGAGAAAGACAGAAAGAAAGGATTGATTTCTCTGTATATTTTTTACATAAGGTTTTCATTTGTTTTTTTTAATTCGTAAAAAATTTTATTCAATTATTGTGGTTTAATTTCTTCACCTTACTGCATCCTGCTGCTTCACTGTTTTAGCCATACTAATCAGAAGGAAGCAGCCACTTGGACAGGAATTAAAAGCAGCACTCAGTTTCATCCTTCTATATTTTTTTGCGACAAAAGCAAGTCACAGATAAAAATTGCAAAAATTCATTAACAACCCTCTCTTTTTAGCTAGGGCTGGGTTTTTTACACATGCATGAGAATCCTGCAGTGATTTAATGATCTTTCAGGCAAATGGTGCAGCAATCCTGTCAGCTTGTCTAAGCACTACAGACTCCACAGCAAACCCCACACTGCTCAGTACCTACAGGAGTGACCCAGGACTCCACTGCTTTGACCACGGTGTGTGAAGAGTAATTTTCTGCCTTTAACAGTTCTCTTAGCTGAGAGCTTCTGCTAAGGAGTTCAGAAACAACATAATTTTCAAAAGCTCATACATTACTTAAAATCATAAAAGCCTCTGTTTTTCAGGGATATTTCTATCCTTAACATACCTGAGCTCTTTTCAAAGTCCTGCCTCACCATATTAAAGGAGCATATCATCTCTTCCACATAGGACTGCCTGCTCTGGCCACACAAAATGCTCCAGGCTATCAACATGTTATGTCTACGACTGATAAGTTCAGATCATCCTTCCTCTACCTTGCTCAACAGAGAGCTAAAGATGTTGCTCTAACAGACACCTTGCCTCTCTAGAAAAGTCTTTTTACTGTAAGAACTCTCTCCCAAGCAGGGTGGTCTCTGCCTTGTCTGGGTGTCTTTAATCAACAGCGGTTTTTGCTTTGTGTTAAGTGAATGGTGACAGAGGTGCCACTGTGTCTCCACACCGGTGGCACACCAGCTTTGACCAGGCTCTTTACCAGGACTCCCTCTCTGGGATACCAAAGCTCCTGGTGGCTGCGCACCCATGCTGCAGGTAGGCCTCTTGTCCCTGCAACCACTGCCAGAGGCATCCAAACCTCAAAAACTCTTGATGCGTGCTCTCACAATAATCATTAAATGCACAAATGAGATAATGAAAAGCTCTGAAAAGTCTCCAAACAATTTCAAATTTCCCTACTTTGTGTTTCAACACTGCCTCACTCGGAGCTAAGCCATGAGTGCTTGTGTGCTTTCCAAGTGTTATTACATGCAAACAAACACAAAGTGAAAAACAAGCACATCGAGTAATTGTGTGATTCTCCTGCCCAAAGACTAATTCCCCCCTGCACCTAGGCAAGGTACCTTTTCTTACTTTCTCCTCTCTCAAAACAGAAAGAAGGTTCAGGACAATGCTCAGGTCTTGGCACCAATCAAGTGCATAGCCAGGCTGGACATGACTGTCTCATCTCTTTGCCAGTGCTGTGCCCCAGCCAGGGGCACCAAAGGATTTATTTCCATCAGGAGACCTTTTATGCAACAAGCTAGTGGCTTCCAGGTAATATATACTGCCAGGAAAATGGCCATAGTCCATGTCTCCTGATCCCCAATGAGCTTTCCACTTATTAAAGACAGCAATGACATTACTGAAATGTGAATCCCATTAGGGCATTGACAGGTAATATAAGGAGATTAATTCTGTCCCTCAGAAACAAAGTCCTGGAGAAATAAGGAAGCTACCGTTCTTGAAGATCTACGCAATTTATTCTTTAAGATTGCAGCCTAAGGGGAGTAATTACATATGCATATTATTCAAAACTGAATTCTTTTCTTGAAACTCTCTTTAAATTATGCCAATTTGCAAGACTGTATTTTCTACCTGCTCACAGCTTGCTGCCACAGAAAGATCAGCTTTCTTGCCCAACCTGCCCTCCTCCTGCCCATGCCATCTCACTTCTCCCTGCGCATCAGTCCTGGCTTTCAACTGACCCTTTAGCAAGCACATTCAGCTCCTAGACCACCAGAAAACAACTGACTTTCACTCTGGAAATACTTGACTGATGTTCCACTGCCCCAGGCTGATGAAAGAGAATAAAGCAGCTAGCTACATAGTTGACAAAGCAGGAGTGCTTTGAAAAATGACGGGTAGGCCCTCCACCCCATACCTTTGTGCTGCCCACATCAGTCTAAATGCATATGTTCACACCCGGGCACCTAGATCACACACTGAACTAAAGGAACAGTCACAAATGAGAGAGATAATTTCAAATCAAACAGAATTTCCTTTTGAGTTACACTAACAACACTTTATAATTAAAGCGACAGAGAAATTGCATTAAATGCCCTGATCCAATCCAGGACCTTTTACCCCATCTCCTGCAGTTCTTAGATTCTTCTGCAATCAAGTAATCTGGCAGTAAGCTAATCCCAAAAGACAGGATAGTACAGAAAGTTTTCACCTGAATTTCTTTCCAGTGAGTTTGGAACTGTCCCGTTGGTTTGGAGATTGCAGGTACTAGCTGATATGCAGCTTGTGGATTAAAAATGGAGGAAGGAGGAGAGGGGAAATGTCAAAATACAGCCTCCATGACTTGCCTTGTCAGGCAGAATTCATGAAAACATTTCACAAATATTTACATTAGACTAGGTAAAATTCTAGCATTATAAGAATGCATTTTTGCAGGCCATGAGCCACTTGAAAAGATGAATCATGACAGTCAGAAGCCCATCTATAACCTTCCTTAACAAGGTTCTTGCTTTACAGGAAGATTTATACACAAACAGGCCAAAATGTTTGCTGAGACAGTAGGGCTTCATCCTGTACAACAAAGGCAACACACCGAGGCAGTGAAGCTTAAAGGAAGTCACTTTTTTTCTAAATCTCAGCCCTCTGGCTTTTCACCGCCTGGACACCAGCTCTAAAACGATGACCTCATCATTTATCATTTTACCTTTCAGTGCTTTACTTAATACATGACCTGCTCAGTAAAATATTTGCAGACTTGGTACTCTGGTACTTTATCCCATTACAAAGGCACGCATAACATTTCACATCTCTTTCATGCAGGTGGTCCTCTGCTCTAACTCAAGGCCAAACAGAATATAAAGTTAGGCCAGTTCAGTGGTATAGGTGAAGGCATCTGAACCGAGGGGAGGGAGTACAGTAACTGCAGATGCCAAGTGTGGCTATACATTTCAAAGATAGTGCTAATTTATTTATTTGGCTTACAGTGACCAAATCCATCTGTCCAGTACAGAAGATCAACCACAAGACGTCTAAGACTCACTACGAATCAACATTTTTTATTAAAATTGTTCACATATGTATGAAGGAGCCACAGAAAGGTGTATTTAAAATGGTCTCATTCTTTCAGGCAATTCCACTCCATTAAATTTTATGAGTACATATGTCTGAGGAGAAGAAGAGAGGAAAAGAAAAAAAAAGTATGTATCAGATACTTTTATGTTCCCAGTTTATTTTTAGAATGTTTAACAGTGCAAAACGTAATGCCTTTTTAGTTCATTTCATTTCTCCATTCCAATAAAATATTTCCTATGCTAGACTATCTCTGTCTCTCAATAGCTTTATACTGGATGGTCTAGTTGCAAATATCTTCAGACACAGCGATTTAGATAGCCATCAAACAGAAGGTATGAATGGAAGTATCTAAACAGAGGAGTTACAGTACATAGAGGCAGGAGGCATTTCTTTTCAGCTTACTTACAGAACGCATTTGCACAAGTGTTTTTGATTTCTATTTATATTCTTCACTAAGGAGATAGATGTGAAATTTGGTGCTTATGGCACTCAGTGTTGATAGGTACTGGGAATGTTGCCACCTCCAGAAATGACACTGTAAACTGTGAGAACTCAGCCACATACAGGTGTCTCCCACAGGAAGTCTGCCCTTTCAAAAAAGAAACACAGCAAAGAAGTGTCAGGAAGAAGATTTCCTCTGCAGTCTAGCTTTCTGTAACACATCCCTTCGGTTCTGGCATAGAGCTTGTTTGAGCAAAGACAAGAGCAAAAGGGCAGATCCAAAGACACACAGGTGACAGAATCTAAGACAGAAAAATACTTTACAGAGCCCTTTATTATGAAAGGTTGCTAAGGAAATTGTTGGGTCCACAGTGACTTACTATCCTTTCTCTGTTTTTCAAAGACTCAGCTATTGTGCTCTCAAATTAAGATTTGGCTTCAGCTTTTAGAAAGACATGAATAATAATAAAACCATATTGCCGCACATATGACTTATGATTAAGCAGCTCTCTGGGTTATATACAGAGGAAATGTCTGAAAAGGCACTGGCTGACACTTATCAAAGAATTTGGAAATGGAAATTACAGCAAAAGAAAGTAAATTAGCCAAGAATTTTAAAAGAAACAGAATATAACGATCAAATAGATTACTTCAAATTAAAAACCCAGACCAGGAACCAATGCAAAAAACTTCAGGAAGACATGCTCTCAAGTGATGACATCATTTATGTATTTCCTATGTCATTCAGACATATTCTGGTGGATTCATTAAAGATACAAAGCATATGATTTTGAACTCTTGAGGTTTTGTCTCTGTTGTGTTCTACCACCTTTCCAGGGCTTTGCAGATCAGCAAAGTTAGTCAGTCCCTATGCATTATTCTATTGCTTAAATTCTACTTAAAGTCAACTTTGGAAGGTAGTGCTGTCCAGTAGTAGGCTTATTGTGAAGAAAGAGTAAAGCATTTTTCAAGACATGAGTTAATGAGTCATAGTGTTTGTGTTTCCCAAATAAATTAATAACAACAACTAACAATTCATTCCTAAAGTTCCTGCATGCCCACAATTCCAACTGACTGCAGCAGGAGCCAGAAATGCTCTGCAGCTTTGAAAATTAAAACCATCCTATGTGTTCTAGCAGAAATTGCTACAGATCAACCTGATGATAGTAAAAGGTGACACTTAAAATCTGTGGAAATCAAATTTTAAAATTAAAAGTACTAAACCAGTAAAAGAGAACAAGCTTATTTTTAGAACACAGTCTTTTGAGACTATTACTCCCTTTACCTGTGCAACCTGCCATTGAGTAGCAGATTCTGTATTTATTATTGGCTTTCACAACTTTATCATTACAATAATTTATTACCAATTGTTGCCAGTAGGTTATTGACAGCACCGGCAGAGCAATCCAAACAGAAAAATGTTCATTTTGAAGAAATCACAAGCACCTGGCAAGACAACCTGAAACGTGAACTTATGTCCTGGATTAATCTATTTTAATGACAGTATTTTACATGTGTGTACCTAACACACATCTTTGTGCAAGCATCTCAGAAGTTTGGTGTTTAGGGGTTTGTTTTCTGTTTTTTTACAAGTTGCTAACATTCCTTCCAGTGTAGAGAAGAGGTGGCTCAGGGTGGTGCACAGGTTTGCCCAGCACAAGGCATTTCAATGAAAAAGCAGCAGCAGCAGCCGACACTCCTGCTGGGCTCCAGCCTGCAACCTCCCATCAATCCATACCTCTGACTGGGACTGCCATGCAGTTCTGGGTGAACAGCTTTTAGGATTTCAGTTCAGGAAAATACAGTCATATACAAAGTCACTTTAGCTTCTGCAGCACCTAGACAACTACCTCAGCTCTGCCCTGAAAAAAACAAAACAAAACAAAAAAAAACCCCAAGACTTGGACTCTTAGTGTTTAGCTATTAGAAACAAGAGAAGTGGAATCAGAAATGAAGACTCACTTGTGTATAGTAAACCCAGATTGTGGGTGAGGACGTTTAAGTGAGGGCAGCCGGCAGTTCACCTGTGTGGGGAGAGGAAGGTAGCACAGCCAGGGTTATGTAAGCAAAGTCCCTTATGGAATGTGCAGAATGTACACAGAGGCTGTGCCCGGAGCGAGGGCAGCGCCTGGAACTGGGGGCCAGGGAAGAGCCTCCCAGCCCACGGGAATGGGTTGCCTGACAAAAGGCATTTCCAACATGCAGCCCATGATGTCCTCTGCTCTTGCTGCTGTTTCTGCCTGTGAACCCAAAGCTACAAAAGTCATCAGATACTAGCAGCGACAGTACAGGGTGTTATTTAATGCTACTAAGATAATAATAAATAAAATAGTCGACATTTCTCCAGTGCCCTCATCCCCCTTCCTGAAACAGGCAAGACATGTGCAATTGTTGGCAACAAAGTCCAGGCAAGATATACAATCAAAGGTAAAGAAAAAACTTCATACTATTTCCGGAGCAGTCTGGGTTTTTTTGTCTTGCTGCTTTGCCTGTTTTTCCATGACTAATTAACACATTCCCCCCTAAAATCTACCCAAAACCTTAAAGCAATAAAAGGGAAAAACAGGAATATTCTGATTTTCAATGAGTCTGCTTTAACCACTGTAATTCTCCTTTTCTTTTCCTCTTTAGGTGCCACTTGAAACAATCAAATCCAACTGGCAAAGGTATTGAAAGTAAGACCACTTTACAGATGTTTGTAAAACAACTGCTTGTGAAAGTAAGGAATAAAACCTCATCCAGCTGATAGGGATATAATCTAACTAATGCACAAATCCAAGGATCTGTGGAAATTGGTGTGTTGAATGCATTTGCTAATACATGACAACAGGCTTTGTGAACCTGCTGTGAGCAGATGAAAGTGTGCACGAGTATCCTCTGACTTCAATGCAAAATCAGTTAGGGACAGAATTCCACTCCTTCCTGTTCAGCTACAGGACTGCACCCATGCCAACAAGAAAACTGAGTTAAGCCAGCTACACTGGTACTTGAACTAGCTCTACTGATCAGAACTAATTATAAGAAAAGTTCACACATTGAATGTCAAAGATGAATCCACAGAGGAAATGTAACACATGAAACACATGTTCCAGGCATGCTGTTCAAAACAAATCTGAAAAAAATGAGGTCAAGGGACCTGGAGTATTTCTCACAGAGATTCTGCAAGCTAAGTAGTTAAATGGCATTAAATAAATTACGTGGTTTCAAATTACTCACTCTGCAACTAGAATGTGCAGAAGAACATGGCTGTTCAGGAGTACCACGCCTATAGCAGGACATAGGAGAAATAGGCAATGAAGAGCAGAAACTCTCAGATACTGTTGGCCATGACTTACTTTCTGATCTGTAAACACCAACCAGTCTTTTCCAGCAGCAGTTCTGTACTGAGAAGACAACCGTTGTTGTGAAGACAATTGTTAGCAGGCACTGAGAACAATACACAGGTATCACCTCATTGTACATAGGCCCCCAGCAACAAATGGACACAGACTCACAGACCCAGAGGCATATCTGAAGCCCTGTCACACTGGCTCTGGGCAAACCTCAGTACAAATTGTGGCACTAAGGTAAATTTAATTTAGAACAAGGTGTCATTCCCAGCATTTAGTTAATTTTGCAGGTCCAAAGCTTCACATAGGACCACGAGTTACAGAGATAGCCTTGATTTTTTTCAAAAAGTATTATTCATTGTGCATTCAGCTTCTGTTAGAAAAAGGATCTCCACTTCTTCTGGAAATTTCATATGCTCAGGTGCCATTTTTCATAGAAATGGCCTCATTTTGAGTTCATAGAAAGCAGAAAAAGCAATAAAACCTTCAGAAGTTAGGTGATTTTTCATCTTGCTAGAAATACTTTAGCACAATTCTGATTCACCATCATCCCAGGAAAGGCTGCCTATAATACACTGGAAACCAGTTTGGGCTTTAAGCCAGCAAAGCACTTCAGCATGATTTCAGCTTTAGGCTCATTGTACCATTGACTTCAGTGAGATGGCTTAAAAACCATTACAATTAAAAAGCTTAAATGACTTGCTAGTCTAGAGCCTTGGTGTGAACTTCCTCTAACGAGTCTCTTAGCACACAGCTACACCATTTGGAGTTTATAATGCCCTATCACATGACCCAACCTGAGCAAGGCCCTACAGATGAACTCCAGGTGAAATTTGATGGGAATGGACAATACTTGCAAAAGACCTTCAGCAGAGGCCTTTGTATTCAAGAGTCTCTTATCCTAGTGTAGGTGAGAGTAGACTTTATACATCCCAAGAGGAAAATAACTTAGTCAGAGGGCTCTCAAAGAAAGACAAAGAGTACAGACAGGAAAACTATTGTGCATAAATCCAGGTGGAATCATAAGTCTTTCTCAAAATGCTGAAAGAATAAATCCTTCTCCCACAAGCTACATAAGAAGATGTGGTTCCCATCCACAACTAAGTGGCAAAGCAACTTCCCACATAGTCACATCTGCCTCCTTTTTCCTCTGTTTCATCACTTAAATTCTGCCATAAGAGGAAACACAAGAAGGGGCAGGGGCTGTATGTGCACATCACCGGGGAGGGAAAAAAGGAGAGAAGAGGATTTGTACCCTAGATGTTTGCATATGAATTTGGCTTCAGCCTTCACTGCATTTACATGCCTTTGAACACTTTGTTTCTTTCTGCATTCTTTGCTGCTCCATTTTATTTATTTTCACCTTCTGCTTCTCAGATCTTCTGCCAGACTGCTTATTTAATTCTACTTGTTGCACTAAAAACACCATTGTTGTCATCCAAATTAATCCCTGAACATAATAAAAACCTCAAAATAACTCAGACAACCAGTTTTCCATCCTTTGGTCTCACTTGAAGTACAGTATAAAAGCTAGTACTGGGGAGTTCTGAGAGCTTACACAGGACCAGTCTTAGGTATATGGCATTTTAGTAGGCAGGGGAGGGTTTTTTTTCCTTCCCTACCTATCTTCTCCCTCCATCAATGAAGGCTGCTCATTGTCCTCCCATCTCCAGCCCATTTAGCCCCACTTCCAATGTAATCCACTGTAAGACAATGTTTTGCAAATAAATACAGTACTTCTCAAATACTGAGGTGGCCTTCTGTGACAGAGTCGCTGAGAAGCAATACAAACTACGATCACCCTTACTTTTAGGGGTAAGGAAAGAGAACAGGGTCCTAAGAATCTGTGGTAAAGTAGTAGGGCACTCTGGCTACAGATTTCCTATGAAGTCTCCAACGTTCTTCTCTATTGAAACTGCACAGGGCAAAAAATAGGATGGAACAAAACAACAACAACAAAAAGAGAAACACAATAGGACAAATATTTTCCCTAAACCTGTATTGCCATTATCTACCCTCATCCTCAAATTTTTTCCCCCAAGCTGGACAATCTTCAACCTAAAGCTTCTCGTGCAAACTGTGCATGGGGGAGACTCAGAAGCATGGTGAAGAATAAGAGCACAGGCTAATGAAGACACCCAGCAGATGACATAACATGATCACACGACAGGACCTCGTAGGACTGTCCAATTTATATATTTTTTAATACTACTTTTGGTTTACTGTTTTTGGGGAGAGAAGAATGAGAAAGTAACAGATGCTGGAAGAAGGAATCACTAGAGGAAAGAATGACAGTACCCAGGGCATTCAGAAAGCAGTACAAACTCAACTTATTTTCTTACAAACTTCATTCTCAAAATCTCTCAACAGTAAGAAAGATTCTGAAACTGCAAATAAAGAATTAATCTTCACTTGCTGGTTTTGTCCAGTCTGTCAGTACTGTATGTTTTCAAGGGTAGCTCACTGATTACCTTTCAGTGTTTTAAATTTCCTTGATTTGAACTAGATGGCAAATCAATATCATAAGGTGAGTTTAAACAGCACATCAGTGAGAAAAATATTCACCTGAAATATAAGCAAAACACTTAACTGGGACTATAATAATTTTTGAAGCTGTTTTAGCTTTTAAGGGACTACATTAGGCCTTTTCTTACAGTCTCAAGGATTCCCTTCCATTTTAATTTTTTTCACATAGAATTTACAATTATTCTTACCATTCATGTCATCCAGTAGGGCTTCTAAATTACAAAACCAGACTGGAACTTCCACACCTCATCTGAGTATTAACCAGTCTCAGCTTCTCCACTCTGACAAAGCTCTGGCGGAGAGATAATAAAGAAATACATATTCACTTGTTAAGAGCCATTCATGCCAACTTTTCCTTCCCATTGTTACTGTGCATTAATCACAAATTAGAAAACATTTTAATATTGTCAACACAGAGAGCTTATACAAAGCTAGATGAGAGAAATAAATAGAAAAGTAACAAAATCTTTGAACTTACACTTACGCTGCTTTAGTAAAGAATTAATTTACTAGAATGTACATAGGCTGTAGATACATAAGATGCTATTGCAGCAAACAGTGTAGTTTTAAAATTAAGTCCTTAAAAATAAAAAGTGTGATTATGCCCAAAACTCTTTAAGCATTCACTTTGTACATTCAGAATCTCACTTGATTTTGCCATTTGTTGATTTGGGGAAGCCAAATTGTAGTTTCCTGCTTCCCTTTCTGTTCATACCAGGCTCAAATTTAAGCTCTGACACCAAGCACATCAGAACTGAACTTAAATTAAAATATTCAGTTTCCAGTGGTCTTGTGGGTATATTTTCCAACTCACAGATATTCTCACTCACATCAGACTCTGTAAAAAGCAAAATAAAAAGCAAACTCTAACCTGCATTTTAGTCCTAAGATATCTGCCAGTAGTCCTTTAATCCTGAAATATAAAACCACAATAAGATTATCACATTTATGAAGAGCAAAAAGCCCTTCTAAAATAAAGCCTTAAAGCTGGGCGGTTGTTTTGGTTTGGTTTTTTTCCTGAGTATTTTATCAGGCACTGAAACAGCCAATTCCATCAGAAGGTCTGCAATATGAGCAAAAGCTGTTTCAACTTTGACACTTTCAGCCTCAGCAGAAAAGTGATCCAGTCATTTGAAAAAGGATTTACCACCTTGTAGCTGCTCCTTCCCATGCCCGTGTTTCTGTCTTCCCAGAACTGCTTAGGAGGGATGCTCTTTCTTCTTTAACTTATTTGCTGTCAATAAGGGGTGACTGTTAGAAAAGAAAGTAATGTACATAGCTGCCTCTCCACAGCTCTGAAATCCTTTGAACTAGAAGCCCCTCAAAGCTGTCACTGAAAAGCAGATTTTGCACTTGGACTGATATCCCTGAACAATAATATTTACATTCTTTCTCTTTTATATTGCTTTTCCTTAGCACTTCCATGAGACAGTTAAAAATAGATGAGACACTGTAACTAGGCTATTTAGTGGCATAGTGCTCCCTGTGGCTTGTCCATGCCCATTCCTTTCTGATGATCAGGGGAAATACCTACTAGGTCAGTTGGTGCATCTCTTCCTACTCCTGCCAGTGCAAGATAACAACATTGCACATCTCCACACTGGCTCATGCCCAAGAGACTACAGTATCACTTGCATAGGTTACGTACTGAGGCTGCTGAGAGCCTTACGTAGCTTGCTCACTTGGAAAACGAAACTGGATCTTCTCATGGAGAATCTATTTGAGGTGCTTCCTCAGTTTGTCTGACTTTCATGTCACTTTGCTGTCCATGACTGTTCTGGGAGGTTATCTGGCACTGTAACACTACAACAAAATTTTAGGAATTTGTTCTTTCCTAATTCACGTTGTCACTATTTTTCAACTATTTTAGTTGTCTTTTCAATGTCACTTTCCTAAGGTCTCATCATAGTAACTAATCTCTTGAATAGCTCTCTCACACAGGAAAAATAAAGCTTCCTTCTGTGTAAGGCCTTTCATCCCACGGAGTTTCCTGCATATGTCAACTGCTTCATATAGGGAATCTCCAAACTCTTAACTAGTGTAGAAAGAACGAGATTTGTCAGCCTCCTTGCTGCCTTTTCACCTTTCTTCACAAGCTGCTAATGCTATGACACAATCTGTGCAGTGTCAGAATGAGGTCATATCTTAATACTACTCTGAAGAATTACTCTCATTTGGGGCACATTTTAATGCACATAGGTGTTTACTGTGCCAGTGCAGCACCACGTCCATGCATTTCACAAGGCAAGCTAATTTATATTCTGCACAGTTAAAACAAAGTTGTGCTATAACTAGAAAAATAATTAAAAATAAGATTCTCTCCAGCTGAAGGATAACACACAGATGAAACAGTTCTTAAAATTACTAGTATCAGTCATAATTTATCCATAAAACTGCATTTACATAGCTTAGAAAGCAGCAGTGCTAAAATGCATCTGATGTTTTTTCACTCCAAGTGCATTATTTTCTATAAATAGTGATGCATTGGTTTAACTGTCTTTCAGCTGTGAAAAGGTAAAAATTACTACATTCTTTTACTACTTTCAGTAACTTAATTTTGAAAATCCAAATATTGGCCTCATTTCTCACATTTTCAAAAATCATAGCAAAAACTATTCTTTTCATAAGTTTTCTATTCAGCTACCAGTGCAGAGATTTTTGTTTGTTTATTTGATTTTTTTTACAGAAATCAACAGAGCTATCTCTGCTCATACTTTACCTGACCATTTGTGTGGTTTTTGTAACATACAAAACAAATTAAACACATCTTGGAACACACACCAAAAAAAAAAAAAAAAAAAAAAAAAAGTTTCCTGTCATGAAAGTAAAACTTCCACTTATTATTAATTGCACTTTAGAGTGTAGATTATTTAAGGACTGTAAAAGTGTGGCTTACCACCATGAAAAAAATCCATTCTATGTAATGTATTATACATAAGAATACATACACAATGGAGACATAGAAATTATAGTTTGTTACCTGAAAGAAGACTGTATAGTATGTATATATACTATACATAGCATACATACTATATATAGTATATATAGTAATGACTGTATAGTCATTAATTATGACATTTTTGCTGTTGCCATTAAAGTTTCAGTATAAATACATACATACATGCATGCACACACACATGTATTTATCAGTGTTGGTTGGTGATTGTGGTTCTGGGTGAGTGAAGCAAACATTGCTCCACTTCACCCTCCCATCATGTTTACAATGCCTGCAGTTTTCCACTGCTTCCCATGCACATTTTATTTTTTTTTCCTACACTAGCAGAACATGCCTTTACTCAGAAGCTTTTCCAAGTGACTTTGCAAGTATGGTATAAACAACATTGAAATCAAAATAGTTCCACAGCAAACTATCTCAGGTACTCAGCGGACCCAGCACACTGACAGCTAAAACACTGCAGGCACAGCTGGTGATTGTGCCCATGGGAGCACTACAATTTCTGCAGAGCCATATGGACCAGGATGGGCAGAGCTGCCTAGTTTAAAACACTGAAGACCCAACACCATTTAAGCATACCCTCACATTAATGGAATGAGCAGGTGCTGCACTGGTGCTGCATGTGCCTCACAACTGGAAATGAGCACTCGGTCACTTTGCAATGATACCCTGCAACTGCAAAATTCACACTATTAGCCATCTTGCTGATGACACTTACAGGGTCCATGTATCCTTGGTTTCATTTCCACTTTTATTGCCTATGGTCTTCCCATTTCTCCATCCTTAAGTTTGCTTCTTCCTTGCTTTATTTTGTGATTGACTTCTTGCTGCTTTTTATGCTTGATTAGTCTTTAATTTTGTCTGCCAAAAGCCCTCTCAACTTAGATTCTTCCTCAAAACCATTAATTTATCCACCTCTACCCTTTCCGTTAAACATAACCATCTTTTCACTAGGGCTTTCACTTTGAGTGTTTATTTGTACAATATCTGATTAATCTGCAATCCTTTGAAAATTCATACTAATATTTTAGTAAGGGTTTTTTTTCCCCCTCACACTTAGGAAGTGATACAGGGTTTGTCTTTTCTGAAGCCAGAGAGATAAAATGGTCATCTATAACCAGATGTACAAAGCACAGTGGAAAAATTAGGTGGTTTCAGCCAGAAAAACTAACAATCAAGAACCTTTTGGCAGGTCTGAATTTTAACTTAAAGCTGCAAAATACATCATTTGAGACAGTTTCAAGTCTTGACCAAATCTTTACTGGAAATTACAGTAGCAAAACAAAGCAGAGTCTCCTGAGACACCCTCACATCTCAGCAAACATTGTTAATCACCTGGCAGCTCACAAGTATTCATTTCACGTAAGACAGAATGTTCCAGATGATTCTGGAATTTGATGGAAAAGATTGTTTAATTCAATAATATTAAAACTCTGGCAGCACTAGTCAATGTCAAACTTGCTGGGTCCAAAATATGATTTCTCTTAAAATATTATTTCCCTCTCATAGAGTTCAAATGCTGCAAGGCTCCAACTTACACTTGTTCATTGCAAGACCAACTGGCTAGAAATTCTACAGACAAAACCCAAACAATTCACTGTGGGGCCCTGCCATAAACAAAGTCATATATGAATGCTATTTTTATTACAAAAGCTGTAAAGGTTTCCTGGAAGCTCATCTGTGAAGTTGCTGAAAACTACATACCTAAGCAAGGTTTCCAAGATACTGCCTCCAACTCCATGGACTTTCCAGGAGACAGGAAGATTTTGAATATCCTTCTTCTGTTCCAGTAGAAGTGCTCAGGTTGAAGGAAAGTAACAGTAGCCAGAGTCTTGTAAGCTTATTACTCTGACTAGGTATTCATTTTTTCTTCTGGAGGCAGCAGTAGCATCCATACACAGATCACTCAGTTGTCTCTCTGACTTTTCATTTCTAAGTTTTCACTTGAGTGCTTGGAGAGAACAATATTGCCTTTCATAAGTGGAAGATGTTGCTAAGAGAGAGAGAGACATTTTTGCACTATGCAACAAACTAGTTTCATCCTCACTCCTCCCCATCTCACAACCTCAGCATGAGGCGTTTCTTCATTTCTTCTCCAATTTGTTTTGCAATCACAACTGCTGTCAGTCACACTTTCACATATAGGTCACCAGACCTGAAAAACAGTGGGGGCACACAATAGAACAACTCTCATTAAACCAACCAAATAAGTTGATTTTCTTTTTCTAGACCAAGGCTGTATCGACAATATCTCACCCAATAAATATAGCTGAGGAAATAAAGAGTCCAAACACTATATAGGATAGCTGCAACAATGCCATTGATCTGCTCACCTGCCTGTCCTGCCCCCTCCCCTTCCAGCCCCACATCAACTCAAGATCTTTCAGATATTTCTAGTGTTTAATTAAACAAAGAAGGTCTTTTCCTCTGTTCCAAGACTTATCTTTCAGTTACCTGCCTAAACAGTTGTAAGTGACAGTTGTAGGATGTAGCCTTTTGTCTCCTTTCTATCATTAATGCAGACGACCCAACACTTCAGCTCCTTTAACTCTCCCTTCTCCACCTACAGCCTGTTACATCTTGGGTTGAAATTTCTCAGAGGATCAATGACACATGTTCAACCTGTAAGAGATTCGGTATGTAATGGATGAAGCCTTGATCCTAACTGGTCTTTGGATGCTATCATAACATAAAGTGACACCATATATTTTTTGTTTTAAAATAAGCTTCTGATTCATGGTCCCCTGCTATTGGCAAGACCATGAGAGTGCGACAGAAATAAACTGTTGACCTCTATAGCAGCAGGGGATCTGTTTTAGGTTGTGCTCACAAAGCAGAAATGGGAGAGGGGGAAGCCAACAAGCAGCACTTCAGACTTCAGTCCTTCTCCCCCAGCCCACCTTAGTGTATACCTTAGCCTGCTGCAGGGCTATGCTGCCATCCTCCAGGACTTTCTTCTGGCTCAAACTTCAGTTTATTTCACAGTGTCACCTCTCAGCACATTTCCAAATTCTACAAAACAAACACCATTAGTCTGTCATTTTTTACAAACTAAGGATGAGTGTCAGAGACCAAGCTACTGTCAAGCAAGTGAGCTCTAAATGTCTCTCTAAGCAGAGATTAGTTTGTTGAATAAAAAGTATTTCAGAGTCAAGGAATCATTAAGTTTGTTTTCTTATGTCCTTAATGAAATAGAACTAATTTCTGTTACGTTCAAAGAGATTTTGCTCAGAGAGCTCATTTTTCTTAGAACTGCAACTCTTAGCATTCCCATGAGGTTCTCCTTGCAGCTTAAACTTTTGCCAGCAAAAGGCAGACAGACCTGCTGGATGTGGTCTGATGCACATCCAAGAGGTCTCTCAAACCATATGTTTCTAAAGGTTCTAATCTGTGATTAGAAATGAAAGAAAATTCAATCAAGTGTCACTTTCTGAGATGTTTATAAGGTGCTGTATCTGCCAGCAGGTGCTAAGCACAGAAAAGCCTTACCCAGTCAGTGATTAGTGCCTTCCCTCCAGTGTGCAGATCAATGGGTTCTGGCCTCATCCACAAACCACAAGACTGGTGAGCAGCTTTTCTAGCAGAAAAATAAAAGGATTTGCCTTCAATAAATTAAATATATATATATAAATAAACCCAAGACACAAAACTACAAAAAAGATTCTCCCAGAAAAATCTCTCGTGTCCTTCAGAACCCTTTAGAAATCCACTGGTTAGTCTTGTATTCCTATTTCCAACTGCAGAAATGTTGATAATTACAGGGCAATAGGCATGTTTGAGTTGTGTGTTTCTGTTACATTCCAGATTGTTCCACAGTGCCCCCGAAATACAGTGTCCAAATTTTGGGAACCCACATAAAATATCCTACACGAGGTATTCATAACAAGAGAGTAAATTCACATCAGAGCCATCTGCAGCACTGGCCTGGACATGGTCCCTCTGCACTGGTGTCCCATCTCCCTGCCAACATAGCCCTCCTGGGCCCAGGCAGCTCTTCCATGACACCACATTCCCTTTGCCTGGCTCTCCCCTGGCTCTACACTGCTCTTCTGTCTACATCAGGTAGAGCAGTGTTCATGGCCCTTCCTCTTGGCCATTGTGGACTGAGGACACTGCTGTTCTGTGTGCACCAGAAGGACACTGTCTGATCAGAGATATCATTGAACATGTAGGGAGAAAAGCAGGTCTGCTGGTTTCCTGCTCTGTGTGCCTCTCCCTGCTGCATCCCCTGAGAAGCCAGGCTCATTCTAACCAGGGAGGTGGATGAAAAGGATCACTAGCTTATTTTGTTACATCACAGCACATTCCTAGGACCCCAGCCCTTAGGGGCTCTACTGAACTTGCTGTGTATTACACTCATTTGGCTTTCTCATTAAACACTACATTTGGCAAATTACACCTGCCTTAGGCCATGTCTACACTATAAATCTTTGCCCAAGTTTTGCACACCCAAGGTCAGACCAGGGCATGGAAAACGCACATCCTGTAGCTGACACTGTTACATTGGTGGGTCTCCAGGGACTGATATATCTGTGCTAGCAACAGAGTCCATGTCAGTGTACCTTCTGCTGTTTAGGAAGGTGAAGTCCCTAACCCACCACAAAACCTTCTGTCAGTATATACTGTGCCTTCACGAGGCAGTCTGTCTTGTAGCCACAGCAGAATAGTTTTTGCTGGGTGCACAAGACCTACTAATTGCAAGTTCTACTTGCACAGTCTCATCTGGCTTCTCTTTGTTCACTTTCTCTTCCTTATACACCACAGAGCTCCCTAGTCTTTACTTTGGATAAGACTCTGAGTTGCCTCAGGATGTAACAGAAATTCTCTGTGAATTTTTCATGTTGTGTTTACAAAATACACAGGTTAAGACATGCTTTTGGAGCTCAGTTTCTTGCAGATATCAATTATATGAAGGCTATTTTTAACAAAAAAATTATCACTGATGGAGATATATTCTATACCAAGAATGCAAACTGATGGCAGCCAAGGGAGTAAGTGATAGGCAAAGAGGGCAACACCAGGTCTTTCAGATTGTCACTGACACATCATGACAAACATTCCCAAACATGTTCTGTGCAAAATAAACTGTGCCCTTTCTCCCTAAAATAAACATCCTTGATATACTTACTGAAACCAGGAATGTGCCATTACTAATGATAATATAGTGCAGGAGAGAGCTTTTCTTAAGGTTACCAGAAATATTTTTGCTGCTTCATCAGATGTATTGTTAGAGCTCACCAAACCTTGAGCTGTGGTGCACCTGTTTTCTCTCAGACACATCTTATTTTTCTTCCTTGGAAGTCCCAGCTGGAGTCCAGGTTTTCTTAAATTGCTACCAGAGCTAATTGCTAAATTGCTACCAGAGCAATGCTGCAGAAGATGGGGAACTGCTTTTTGTGGTGAAAGGTGAACAAATAGGTGGACTCAGTTGACCAGAATGGTAAACGAGATGGAAAGAGCTGGTGCTAACATCAGCAGGGGAGAGAAGAGGGAAAACAGCAGCTGTAGGCAGGCAAGGAACCACAGGAGTTTTGGGGGGTTTTACCTGAGGATGCTCAAAGCAGGAAAATTGTAGAGAGACTCAGGGGAGAAAGAAGTAGCTTGGGGCTGCTAAAAAGCTGGCAAACAGGTGGTTCTGTTGGGAGTTGCTCAGCTATGAAATCACAAACTCAGGGAAAATATTTACTGAAGCCCAGATTTGCTCCACCTGAAGGCACAGAAGGCAGTCTGTTTTCTTCATTTGTTTTTTATTTCTTTTGCTTGTTTGGATGCTCTGTGATATTATTCCAATATTATTTTTGAGAGGTTTCTTATTTAAGTGGATATTGAATTCAGCCTAATGGAATGGCTTCTCAGCCTGTGACTGGACTCTCAAGCACTGTTTCATGAACATAAAAATTAATCTCACACTAGTAACTGCAGCAAACCCAGCAGCAGAAATAGCAAATGGCAAAAGCTAAGAATAGACAATGGTTTGAACTTGCCTGCAGTTCAGGAAGAGAAATGGTATTCAATTCACCCAACCAACTCAGAACTTGGTAACAGCTTTGTTGAAACATTTGCAGAGAAATTCTTGACCATAACACCATACATCTTATTACCACCACTAAAAGCCTATTCTAAGGGGCTTATACTAAAATAATAATTGTAATTCTAAAAATCAAGTAAATCTGGGCAATTTTATGCACACACAGTAGAAAAGACTACTTCCCTTTGATAATAATCTAAAGAGGCTATGTCAACATTTTCACACTCTGGCTTCAGTAACCGTATCAGGAAATCAAACAAATGTTATCCCATGTGTGCAGTGAATTTCTTTCTTCTTGCAACAAGCAAACAAGAACTCTTTTCTTAGCAAACATACAACAGACAAAAATGCTACTGAGAGATATCATAGGACTAAGAACAAAAAAACAAACAAACAAACAACAAAACAACAACAACAAAACCAAAAAAACCCAACTGTCGTACTGATGAAAAAAAAGCTTGGGGAGATGTAACTGAATGCTTTCTTCCTCCCAGTCACAAATGGCTGCAATTTACATATACCAATTACTTGTGGCTGGTGTCGCACAGAGGTGGCTTTGCAAGGTGCTGTGTGAGTGGGATTCTGACCATCTCAACAGCAACACTTCAGACTGCTGGGGAAGCTTTGGAAAATACCTAGAAGTAATAAAGAGGAAGAAACAGATGCTGCAATTAGACATCTACAAGCTCCAAATTCCCAGTCAATGCTAGATAGGACTTCTTTTTAGGGATTTGATCCCAAGAAGAAAACAGCTCTGCATGAGAAAGGTCCCAGACTGATAAATACCAAGACTTAGTATTTTTCAGCAAATTCACTGCGTGGGGGATTTCAAGGAGTATCACTATAAATCTGCACTGCAGGGGATGCTCCCCGTGTGAAAACTTGCAAAGCATGTTAAAATGTAACATGCATTATAAGGAACAAAACTTGATAAGAGCTTCAGTCCCACCATACTGGACATAGATTATTCTCTCTAAGAGCATGAGCACAATCAAGTCATGTTAAACTTTGTCTGCAACATGTTCCATTGATTTTGCACATGCAAGAGAACCTGGGACACTGCACTAGCAGGCAAGGAAAATAGCATTAGAGATGGATGGGTTTAACAGTTATTTTAGGGTGGGTTCTTTTCTTGAGAGCCTTCAGTCCAAAGATCATTAGTTGCTACCACACTAAAACCCACTGAAAACAGCATAGGGCATCTGTTGCATTTCTCTAAGCAGCCCAGCATCTCCCTTAAGTAAGGCAATGGAGCCCTCAACAAGCAGGATTAGTCTCCTGTGAAAGTAGTTACATTACCAACATTAATAAACAAGCAGTAACCTTTTAAAGATTTAAAATGAGATTCAGGGAAATGTTCATTCCCTGCTTTCATTTTCAGGAAAAGGGAAAAAAAAAAAAATATATTTTTTTTTTTCAGGGTAATTAAGGGGGAGAAGGGGGAGGGGGTAGTTCTTCCCTAGAGGTTCAAATATATCTCCCAGGCAGCACAAAAAAAATGTTGGTATTCTGTACCACCCAGTGCCTGCCCACTTCTATGCTTGATTACCCCGATAAATCAGAAAACCTGTTTGTTACAGGCTCTCCTTCCATTACAGCTGTTGCTCTGGTTAACATCTTCTGAATCATCTAATTCATCAGGATCACATACATGGGGTTTTAATCCTTTGATTTTTTAAGTTACTTTGTTCTGAATTTTTCGCTTCATCCCCTCACTGACAGAGGAACTGGATAAAGATAAATAAGTCAGAGTAGCATTGTTTTGCTCCCCTGCTTTTTATTTTGCAAGGGGAATAGGGAGGGGGGAATAGAGTAGATCTCCATTTCACAGTTCTTTAGTGGTATCACTCAGTTTTGACAGTGCAGCCTGAAATTTGAAGAGTCTGAAAAACAATGCTGAACTTCTGTAGTATAGTAAGGCCTATTGTGTTCTCCCAGTCACTAAAATGCTATATTTGAAAATGTATATTAAATAGACAAATAGCTTGGTGGTTATTCCAAACCCTCCATCACTGCAATGCCTCTCAGTACTAATTTCAGAAAAAGGAACAAAACCAGGAATTGAGTTACAACTGAAGTGTAATTGCTACATAAATTATATAGAGTGTCAAAGCTGGAAAGGGAAATGGGAGACATGGTAGGTCAAATGCTTGCTAATGGGCTTTAGAGTCATTCACCTGCTTGAACCAAAATCAGAGATGAGTACACCCACTGGAAGGACACAAGAGAACACACTCTGTAACACTTTCAGCATGAGAGAACATACTGACGTTTAGGATTAATGCATACAAACACACGTGCTCTCAGTAGACACTCTCAACATGGTTGTAGGCTAACCCATTTAGTTAGGTTAACTTGCTAGGTTGCTGGCACATGAAGAATATGAGGAGACCAGACTGCTTTAAGAACAGTGACAATACACACTGGCACCCCTCTGGGGGACTTCAGCAGCAAGGCAACCTCCTCCTCAGGGAGGGCTGAAGCAAACAAATTCTAGGTCCTCACTGAAGAAAGTTAACTTCATCCTCTGCCTGCCCAGTGCCCAGCTCAGCACCACCACAACATAATAAATCATAACAACAGCCCGTAACTAAAGGGAAGTGCCCAAGGTGTTAGTTCATTTTTACAAAATATCACATACAAAAATGTGAGACAAGAGGAATGATGACTAAACCTCAGATTGTTCCATGGTTTTACTATTGATCTGACACCTTTTGTTTTGAAAATCAGATTGCATATTTCTTTGTAAAAATGAGCTCTACAGAGATTCCTGAGACTGAGTTGTTCCAAGTCTTAGCTACCTTCAGGATAGAGGATTTCAAAACCAAATATAGACTACTAATAAGAGAAAAAATTTAACTTTAATAGAGAGGGAACATCTCTAATATTTTACATATCTCATGTTGGATAAGACTCACACCAGTGTTTATAAATGCTCTAAGAAAAAAATATCACAGCCTTCCTCTTCTATCATCCTCTTTTCCATCTATTTTTTCCTCTTTCAATAATGGCAAAATCTTATGTCATTACAAGAAAGTATTTTATTGACCAGGATAATGGATTCAAGATCTGAATCCAAAGTTACCAAATGAAAAAGTACCTGTCTAGCCATATTATGTCAGGAGGAATGAGATTTTAATTATTGAGTTCATATAACTATGATCAAGGATTTTGCTTCTGATTAATTTCCCAAGAACCTTAGGAAAAGTACATGGCATCAACAAAAGTACAATTTCTTGCCTCTCATATTTAAATAGAGAAAGACAGACAAAGAAAACATGAATAAAAAAAAATTAAAACACAAGTCTTCCTTGAAAAATCTGATGTTTGCTACAGAAAGATTTAAATAGCTGCTTTTGATTGAACTTATCTGCTGCATTAAGCATTCACAGAAAATATTTTGTATTAAAAGCTGAGAGTTCTTCCACTGATTGGACACAGTTGCACAGTATAAATCTCAGTTGTAGTGGAAAACCATAAAATAATTAACTACACTTGAACAAGAAGAAATTTGTGAAAATTCTCAGAAACAAAAAAAAGCAGCTTTTCCACAGAGTATCTCCTTCAAGTAGGGGTAAAACATATCCAGGTATCTCAATTTACCTGGGATATCAGTAACAGACTGTAGGCCCAGTCCTGCAGGAAGATGAAGTTAGCAGAGCTGCTCAAGAAAGACATGTAAGAGTTTCCAGGAATGCATTTTTATTCCACAAATGACAGAGTGAGAATTATCTCCTTGAATAAATTAAATCAGTCAGCTTCTGAGTTAAAAATACCGTCATCATTATAATATGTGAGACAGTAATTACTAAAAGCAGAAGCACACACCATTTCCCCATAATACTTTCATTTAATCTGCTAGTCTTTCCACAAAAGACTCAATATATTGAGACTGAGACTATATTGCAAATGCAAGGTTTTCTGCCTTATGACACTGTTATTCACATAGTATTGTATGAAGTTGTTTCCATTCTCAGACTCCAAGTGGCTGAGAAGACAATGTTAGTATCAAGAGAAGAGAGAGTATCCTCCCTTTATCAGAACATGCCACCTGCTTGTTATTGTAGTAAAAGTCTCTCAAACAAAACAGAACAAGATCAAAAAGTAGTAGCACCATGCAACTTTCACCTCTGGCTGGGGAAAACAAACACAGGCCAGAGCCAAACAGCATCTGTAAGAATAAAAAGAGAAGACTCACACCAAAGGACACAAAAATGCAGCAAATAGAAAGGTAACATAAATAGTATGGCAAGAACATTTCTCTGACTGTGATGAAGCTTGGGCTGACAAACAGAAATGGCATTGCTCAGGAAACAGGTTGGAAAAGATGACACTGTTTTCAGAATTGCTTGTTGAAAAGAAAGAAGAAAAAAAAAGCCAAATAGCAACACGTACCCACCTTCAAAAATAGAGATTGGACTTGGTAAAGGTCACTATTATTCTTTATAAAACAGGAAAGACTTTTTACTTTTAAGTCTATAATTAGACTTCAATGGAAAGTTACATTGCAAGCTCAAGAAAATTGCCAAACTTTCAATATAATTTGAAGAATAGAACAATCTTTATTCAAGCCTGGTCTGGACACGTGTTATATTTTAACAAGTACTTTGCATTGGAAAAGTTCTCAGTCACAGCAAATTTTTAGTGTCATTGGAAGCAGATATTTCAAAATATGTAGAGAAACAGATCATTGTGAAAGAGACATCAAAGTTTTACCTTGAAGCTCTCCGAGGCATCCAAGCATAGCAGGGATAAGAATAGTAAAGGCCTACTGCCTACCTCCATGCCCCCCAGCCAGTGGGACTGCTGATTTTACAGTCCTCCATGAGTGCCATTGGCTCATGGAGGCCTCTGTGGACAATGGGTCCTTGTCACATCATCATCATAACTTTGTGCAGCTGGCAGTCTTTCTTCAAGGGAAGTCAGAACTCACTTAGCTCAGATACTGAATTTCCTTTCACCTCTCCAGAGTATGGTCTTTCCAATTCAGGGTTAAGCTTGTTTGCAGTTCATGGGGAAACAGATTGCTGCTATTGCTGCTGCCTGCACTGCATATGGCTTATGAACAAAGAACTCTGGTTTCTAGGGCTCTTGCAACTCTTTAAAGTCACTCCCTAAATGAAAATTTCCTGAAATCTGACCCTCAAATCTGAACCTCTTGAAAACTATGGAATGAACAGTCTGGACTAAAATCCTCAAAACTGAGTATTGTGCTTCTTCATTTTTAATTTATCCAGACCTCTATTTAGAAGTAAAACAGATCTGATTCTAGCATGGCCAAACCAGAGTCTTGTCTTAACAAATCTCATCCCAAGATGACAGGATCATCCATGAAGGAGAAAGTTACTCCCGCAAGATTTCTGCCATCTCCTAATCAAATCTTGCAAGACTGAAGGCAAGATTTTAGCAGCAAATAATCTCAGACTCAGCTAGATCAGCCTGAACATGCAGACCCAAGCTAAACATCCCCTCTTCAGGAACTCTGTAGTTCCATAGCACAGGGAGCTGGACACTGCTGCAATCAACAGAGCCATAAGCACTTCATTTAAAAATTGCTGTATCTTCCCCCTTGCTTGAACACAGTAGCAATAATGTTAACATGGACTTTTAATACTATGTATTATTACAGACATTCCATAAACACCTAATACTGCTCAAAAGACCTTTATTAAATGATAAATATAGCTGCCATTCTCTGCTGCTTTCTGTCAGGCAAAGAGATTCTCTCCAGAGGCAGGTTTGATTTTCCAGACAGTTGGGGTCTACTGTCTGCAGTGGACAGAAAAGAAAATGAACTTTGGGAGCTCTGCAGCAGCCATCAGAAAACAGCTTTAATGGGATGAAAAGGAAGCTGTATTAGATGGGAATCATGGGAATTTACATCAGACTTTTATTTGCCCAAAGAAGGTCAGCAAGTCAGAGGGTTCAGAAACAGCATGCAAAACATGGCACACATTGCAGGGTGTGGATGAAGAGGAAGGATCTTTCATAAGAAAGAAAAATAATTGACATGGCGTATTTCATCTGACTGCAATTTTTCCTGATTTCCTGAAGAAACCAAAGTACAGAGATAACAATTTGCACACATTCATGAATAGTGAGTGTATCAGAGCACATATCTTGGGTTGCAGAACACATCCTCTCTCTCTTCCCTAACAGGCAATTTCTCCATTGTCTGGAAATGGATGCACTGGAGACTCTATACTTCAGCTCCTGCTTTACATGTTACTATGTTTATGTTTGTTACCCAATTGCTGGAAAACTTAAACATTTCTAACTGCTGGTCTTTTTATTCACAATTCTGTTTGGTTCCAACTAGCTGTGGATGTATTTACATCCTGGAGTTTATTCATTGGTCAGAGATACACAGAAGATTGTCGTGTGAAAGCAGCAGACCTTGTTGCTGACTTCCCAAGGAAGAGCTGGATCCTCTGTTCTGGCACACCCAACACCTGTTGAGGAACACTGATCTCATAGGGTAGGAGATGCTGGCCTAGCTCCTTCTGACACTCCATAACGAGAAGGGCTCCTTACAGATTTGAAAGCTCTAGCAAATCAAACATCTGTTTCAACTCCTTTGCGGAAATTTAGTACCAAAAAGTGCAAGGTCCTGCACATAGGTTGGGGCAACCCCTGGTATCGACACAGGCTGGGAGGTGAGGGTAGATGAAAAGCTGGACATGAGCCAGCAATGTGCACTCCCAGCCCAGAAGGCCAAACATATCCTGGGCTGCACCAAAAGAAGTGTGACCAGAAGGTTGAGGGCAAATGCTCCCTTGAGCAGTTGGGGAAGAGCAGAATCCCTTCAGCCTCAGATCAGCACCCTCTGGTTGCCCTGGAGAAACCAAGCTCAGCATCCCTGTCCTTTTAACACTTTCACCTTCCCACTGAAAATGCTAAGAAATGGTCTTATTGTGGTACTGCCTGTAAACAACAACAACAACAGAAACCATTCAAGAATCCCTTTTGATTTGTCTACCAGGAAAGGTGTTCACCAGTTCTTTTCATGATGGCTACTATAACACAGTAAGGTGTTTTTTTTCAGCCAAGAGGTCGGCTGGAGGCTCATTAGGGTGAAGACTCCCACTGTTACTTAATAACCTCTCCCAAATGTGAAGGTCTTCTTCCTTTCTTATCTCAATATCTCTAAAATCCTCCACAGTGAATATAAGCTGGAATTGTCAAGCTACTAGGAAAGTATAGCTCAGGTTTAGAGACCCCTGTTTAAAAGGAGAGATGAATGCACCAGAAATTCTATTCTGCTGTTGAAAGGCACACTGACCTTGAGGCTTGCAATAATGTCCAGAATTAGCTTGTCAGCAGCCCAGAGATCCAATCTCAGTTTTCATGGAACTGTTCCCAGAGCAGGTAGATAATGCCCAATCTTCAAAGTAACTATGTCTCAAGTTTATCAAACAAGGAGAAAAAAAAAATGACACACCAAAGGGCCCATTCACTAAACAGTGGCTTACATGAATCAGCCAAGCATGTGAAGATCTATTTTTCTTGCTTGGGTGACAGAAATGTTGCACTACAAAGAGCAAGAACACAACTTGCAAGTAGATTAAGTGGGTTCAGCATGGACAGAATGAATTATTTCAGCCAAATCACAAATCTACTTTGAACATCAGAGTTTAGAATTTTATTCAAGAACTAAGTTCATATTTGATTAGCAGAGACGAAGAAAAGGAAACTTAGCAAAAAAGAAAAAAGCTAATGAAAAATATACTGTCTCAGCAGCTCAGGAAATGCAAATTCCCTTAAGCCAGTGTAACACATGCTGGACATTTCTAATCCATGAATGAAAGACTAAAAGTTTCAGGATTTATTAAATAAAATTCAATTCACCTTGAAAAAAAGAAAAAAAAAAAACTACAGCAGAGGCTTGACCTACACAAAACAGGCAAAAGGCCCTGTAGTTTGATGCTTCTGTAAAAACAACACAAAAACCCCTAAAAATTTGTCTGCAGCTGAAGCCTGAATGTATTTGGAGCACAGAATGAAGTCTTTTCCAACCAAAATGATTCTGTGATTCTCTCGAGTAGGGGTAGCTAAGCCATCCTTAGCATAAAATTAGTATATGTATTCCTGAAACAAGCAGTGAGGACAAACCCTGATTCCTACAAAAACTTTTTCGGACCACAAAGGAATGGATCTTCCAAGTCTGTGAGTGATTTTATGCAGATTGCTGACGCTTTGCCCCTACACAAGATTCTTCTATTGCTAACTCTTTAGCAGAAACTTCTGTACTTACATTTGAAGAAAAGTGAGTTTATACCTCAATCCTCAAAACTTTTCCTATATACATTTCATTCTCTGATGCCACTGTAGATCACCACACAGGCTGGATACACTAGACACAGTTTTCAAACAACTTACTGTTTTTAAAGTCTTCATGATTAATATTGTAATCCTCACAAAATTGTATTCATCTCAAAGCATCATTCAAGATAGTTTCCAGCCCTTGGTCCCACTCCTAGATTTATCACTCTGCCAGTCCTGGAGGCTCCTGCCTCTTCTCTTCCCCTTCTTAGCTGCCCAGCATGTACATGATCTTGGAGAAAATCAGCTCTTTGTCCCATAGCTGAGATAACAGCAGCAGTTCTTTGCAAGCAGATGGAGATGCTGCAAAGCCATCCCCCAAGGATCCACAAAGGAAGCATGGCTGAACTCATAAGCACATAGGGCCAAAAAAAGGCCAGACCCCCTCTCCTTCCCAAGATTATGGCTCAACACATCTTGCTTTATAAACAGAAAGTACTTTTTGCTAAGAATATCCCAATATTCAGATAGAAATTACCACATGCAAAGCAATGAGATGCTGTTTAATACACCTCAAGTAGATGATGCTTACCCTAATATGTTGGCAGGGTGAAAACTAAGAGAAGAGAGATGAAGATGAACCAGGGGGAGAAGCTGATGTTATTTTCACTTACTGCAGCTAATTGATTCTGAGTGTGGCCAAAGATATGACTTTAAAGGTTTCTGAACAAAAGAATTGATG
Organism: Apus apus; assembly: GCF_020740795.1. Taxonomy (NCBI): domain Eukaryota; kingdom Metazoa; phylum Chordata; class Aves; order Apodiformes; family Apodidae; genus Apus; species Apus apus. Next base: position 12,724,982 of record NC_067293.1, on the reverse strand, counting down.
GTTTAGGAAAATACAATGAAAAAGGGAACTAACATTGAGATAGGAATGGGAGGACAACAGCCTATGATATAGAGGCTGGGTGAGAGGAGAATGTAGAAGAAACCTGACAAGAGACAGCACAGGAAGAAAAAAAAAAATATATCTCAAGAGCTTAAAGCATGTTAACCACTTATTTAAAATATAGCTTTGTCTCCAGTCTCTCAAGGGCTGACTGTTTTTTCTAAAGCTTAACAGAATTTCAATTCTAAAAGAAATACCATAAGGAAACAAATAGATGTTCCATCTAGAGTGAGCTCTCAAAGATCATAATTCAGTGAAGGTAAAGTAGAGAGGAAACATGATCTTGCAGTTACATTTATATTGGTTCTTTTTTTTTGGGGGGGGAACCAACATCAAAACACTTTCCTTTATAATTCAAAAACTTAGAAAGGTGATTTGGTTGTAGAGTTGGGTCATGCTATTTCCTGCTGTTCCCACTTGGGATAATTACTAATATTGTTACCGAGAGAAAGAGAACAAACACATCACACAATTCATGCTAGCAAATACTAATGCAAAAAAGAAGAAAAACAGACTGGGTCAAAATTGCAGCCTGAATGCATTTGTTTCTATCCATAATAGTGATTACTATTATGGCAACACCCTATATTGAGGATATAAAAACAAAATCCTCTCCCAAGAAATGACTCAATGTCCTCATTCTCAACTATCTGTGAGATTCCTTGGAAAGAATTTGAGATCCTCAATGCACAACTCTATTTCATCCCAAAAATCAGTCGGACTTCTCAGAGCCCCAGGGAAGTGCTTCATCACAATCTCTCACCTGTCACAGCACCTCATGATCACCACTGCAGCTTCACAGCAGAGCAAACATCCCTCAGTTTCAGGCTAGGATGCCAATGTTTCTCAGCATCTTCACTGATAATGTCATAGACAGACATTTCAGAACATTAAAAGACAAGTAAAATGAACTGTGGTTCTGAGCCAACACCCACTGCGCTCTATTGGAAAGCTCCCATCTACTGTCTTTTCTTCAGGGTCCGTCTTTTTGCACTCTTTTCAAGGATTATCCAGAAATACAGAGATACAGGACTAAGTGCTACCTTGTTTATCACTCACTCTTTTTTTTTTTTTTTTCATTTTATATAACTTCAGTTATATTAATCAGAAAGAGCAGTTTAGAAAAAGTTATACCACCACCTTTAACTGCCTATAAAATAGAAAGCCCATGACTCATACCTTTCAAGCTGAAGTTTTGCTCTTTAGAGCAGAGTGAGTCTCCTGTCTTCCTAGTTCAGTCTTCAGATACCACCTTAATCCAGATCAGCCACTGAGTCTTCAGGTCAAGAATCAGAGAGAAATACAGAAATGCAGTAGAGCCTGACCTCTGCTACACTGAGGCTGAGAACCCCTCTCTGCTTAAAGTGATTCTTCCAGGTTTTTGAAAAGATACACAAAATGCTGCAAAATCTCCTACAACACTTATTCAGAAAAGTGCCTTCATTCCAAATACAGTTCTTGGGATATATCACTAGAAATAAAAAGTTTTCTTAGGCTTGGCCCGTCTGCTGATGTTTTATTTGCACAGACCCAGGGTTCAGACCATGGCTCCAATCACGCCCAAATGGCCTCCATCACTTGACATTTACTTCATCTAGTGCATGGCACCTACTGCCCCACTGGAGAAGTTAAACTTAAAACTTTAAACCAAAAAAAAGTGGTTGGCTCTCAATTTGGGCATAAAGTGTAACACGTGGGAGCCAAGCGGATTACGCTGCATCTGCACAGAGTGAATAGCTGAAAGGCTTTCTAGCCTGAAAGTTCTCGAATGAGGTAGGTAGTTCAAAGGAATGTGCAGTAGCTATTGAATCTGCCCCATATCCAGCCAAGATGCAAGTCCAAGCTTTGGCAGAAATCTGAAAGGAGACAATGCAGAGGGGAAGACAGCACATGCGAGAGTTTTCCCCTGTAACTTCTGGTTGTTGTTTTTTTAAACCAGAGCAGAAAATGCAGAAGGGGGAAAAAATATTTTTGAGAGCAGGATTGTGCCTGCAAACATCACAGGAGGAAAGAGAGGACATGAAGGCACTGAGCAAGAAAGCGGATTGGGGGAAGAAACTGAATTTAGGGAAAAAAGAGGGAGATAAATGGGTAGACAGTGGAATTTGAGGGAAGCAGTGTCAGAGAATAGATAAACATTGTACAACTAATATTAAGGGCTTCTTGTACCCTCTCTCCATATGAAAAGAGGGATCCAAGTGTCTTTCTCCAAACGAGACAGCTCCTGAGGAGATCATGGCTGGAATCAGGGCATGAGAAAAACCTGGCCACTTTGGGGTTTTTGTATCTTTTCCCATCATTACTTCTGGGCCAGGCCACTGGTGTGGTCTTTGAATTTGAGCTCAGAAAAACAAGTAAATATATAATACATGTCAGGCATCCATGTGACTTAGCAGAGAAAGATTTATTCTATTTTTCTTTATTTTAGGAAGCATTTTAGATGCTGACATAAACAAAAAAGCAAATTAATATACCTTCTGAATTTGCCTCAGAAATATTGCATTTGTCAGCTGAAATTTACTTTCCAGGCTTGCTCTTATCTGCCAGACTGACAGTTGAGCACCCAGAGGACCCTTTATTGTCTTGAGTAAATAATTACTCTATAGCTTAATTTCAAGGTAGGAAGTTGAGTTAGTTTCTTCCAATATACCACCTTCAATGTAGAAACATACTTACAAGGTTACAAATTCAAAGCAAAATGGATTTCCCAAAATTACCCCAGAATAAATTCCACCTAATATTCTTTCACTCAAGCAAGATGCCATGTGGCTCCTAGGCTTCAGAGGAAACACACAGCTGAAGGCACAAACACAGCATATCATGTGCTCCACAAACAGCATTCCCATCTCCCTCTGATTATAGTATCCAGTATCCTATTGCTCAAAACTGTCTTATGCACTTAGACTCTTCAAGCATATCATTCCTTGAAGGTGGACAATAATTCACATTTTAGCCTACATTGACTTCAGTGACTTTCCATCAGACAAGTTATCTGTTTTCCCAGGTTTGATGTACCCTTCCAAGTACCCTGAAGTTAAGGGTGTTCAAGTTTGTTTGCTGTTGAAATTGCCAAAAATAAATAAAATTTTAATTTTTTTTTTTAAAGTCAAAGAGAAAACCTCAGCTGCAGTCATGCTTTTATTCATTACTGAATTTTTTTTTACTCAAATACATGGGCCAAATTCTGCAAAACAAAACATCTTTTTGGCCATCTCTTCAAATTACAGAACCCTCTGTCAGCTGCAGCAATTGAAAATGCAACTGAGAATAGAGCTGTTTTAAGGCCAGCCAAGTTGATATTTCATGTAATCTTTCACAGTGATGAGATCATATTCTACTACCAAGCTAACACTGTAATCAAGACAAGTCCCTGTTTTAGAGGGGCCATGACCGACACGTTCCTTCCTTCTGCCTTAAAGGCACAAACCTGCTGCTGCAACAATCATATGTCCACTGTTTTTCCATAGTTTCTTCAGATTTTAGGGGGGGGAGGGGGGGGGGAAAAAGCCATTACATATAAAAATAGAAGAATGAGCTAATTTAATTAAAACATCCTTGAAATCCCAGGTCAGGTTTTTACTTGTGTAAATTTAGCTCATTTCCACAGTGGCCCAGACCCTGCTTAACTCTGCACATTGCTGCCTCAACACACAGAAAAGGCTTTCCAAGTGCTACCTTATTGCTTGCTGGATGGGGCTCTTCTCAGGCAGCCTCTAGAGAACTTGCACTGCAGATCTTTGTACCTTCTTTGTGAGTGCTCCAGCCAGGTTCGCCCAAGTATATTTAGTCCTCAATCTGCAAAAAGGCAAATGTGTTTGTAATTACCAGAGGCCTTAGTTTACTGTATATAAATCAGGGAAAGGGAAAGATACTGTTAAATGAAGACAGCTATCAAAGGAATTATTTTGCTTCCAATTAGGTTCATCAGGAAAAAGCCTTTTCAATAACTGGTTTCCGTTGGATCTAACTAGATGCTCTCATTTGTTTTGCAGGGGTCCAAAGATTAGCCCTTCATTAGGGCAAAGTTAAGTGAAATGGCTAATTTAAAACTCATTCCCCTACTCCATAGATTTTTGTCTTCCTTTTAACTGAGATGATTTGCTGGTAGGTGATTTATCTTCCCTGACAAGCTGCTGTTTAGCTTCTGATCACTTTGTAAAGTGCACACACACTCAAACCCAAAAGATTTCAAGAGAATTTTGTGACATGGAAACAAGTAAAAATGGCAGCTTCATAATGGTGTTGATTTTTCTAAGATATTCTCCTGCCACAGTAATTAGATAGCTAGGTTCTGTTACAAACTCTTCCTTCATTTTACTTTTTTTCTAGTCTGTTTTATATTTCAGACATAACATTTACAACCAAGAAAGCACTCAGATCCAACAGGCAGAGTCAGTATTTGACAAGGCAGACAGAATTCCAAAAAGCTCTTAAGGAGCACTCTGGAAACTCACATAGGTGGACTAGACACAAAACAAAACTTTCCTTTCAAAAAGTATTAAATCAAAGCATTGTTAAAAGTACCCTTTTTAAGGATAAATAGAAAACACTCTCACCTTTTGTGATCCTTAATATAACCTTTTCTTACTTGAGTGAGCATTATTTTGTGCAAACTATGTTTCAGAAGTCTTCACTAGGGAAGAAAGCAACTACTTCCACAATCATATATGAAGGAAGAGAAAAGCTACCCTGCCCTAATTAAATTCTGATAGAAGAATTACTTCCACCCTCTCAGACTTGTCCCATCTGATGGTACTAATTCACTTCCTGGCTCAAATGGCTAAAGCCTAGCTGCTTTGGTGAACCACTCCTTCATTAACTCTGCAGGGGCAGTAGCAGTGGACAGACAGTTGTAAGAAAGATCTTTCTTCAGGATGTAAAGTTCTTGGGCATCATTCTAGGTAAACCATGCTGTTATTCATTGCATTAATCAACAGCCAGTGCTATTCACTTACTCTCACTACACAATATGGCCCTTAAGAGCACATGATCACAGATTTCTTCTCTGAACTATGATACTGAGAGGGTCTCCATTACCCAAAGGAAAGCTGAGTAGAAACATGCTGATGTTGTTTTGCAGCCCTGTGCTATTTGATTAAATCCCCATTTGTTGTGTTCTTTTGCCACCCCTTTTCTCAAGGCTGTATCTATCACACAGCTGTTCCACATTGAGTTGGGGAATTCATGTGGAGACTCAGGAAAGCAATAGCTTGGCAATTCCAGCACTGCAAAGGCAGAGCTGAAATGCCTTTATGCAGCACCTGCTGAGGGGACCTTTTACTGCTTTCATAATATGGAACAGGAGTTTGGCCCCAAGGGGAGGATCTCACTATACACATGCAAAACCCCAAGTTCTGCCTCATTATAGTTATTGGCCTACCAATTAACTTGCTTCCTGTGAGAGCTGGGAGGAAGGCATTTTGTTCATTGAGATATTCAGGCTCTACAGTTTGTGAAGTTTCTTTTTACTTTAAGGACTATGTATTTCCCTAATTGGCGTTTGTCACTAGCCATTCAAAACACTTTTCCTAGGCCAGATGCTGCACAAAGCATCAGGCCCCACTTTTACAGATGGGTAAACCAAGGCACAGGACAGGACATCTCACCACATAATGTAGTGTGTCCATAACTCAGCCTGGTTCTCAGGACTCAAGACACTGTGTGCAGTCTGCCTCCACACAGCTTCTCCGACTGCAAAGATAACTATTTGTACGTGGTTTTAATCAGGAATGTCAGAAATACTCATTCCTGGAAATGTCCTGTTTAAGTATATATATGGGATGACCAGTCCTCTGTGAGTTTAATTTAGATAATTTAAAATGTCTTTCTGGTACGTGATTCAGAGTCATCATTGGCAATACCATCTGCAACAACAAGATATTCCATTTGCATTGACTGTAAGAGTGGAAAAAAAAACATTAACAAATGCAAAAATACCTGAAATAAAAGTTCTCCTCTAAATAAGCTGTGTAACGCTTGCGGACTACTTAATATAAGCAGCACCTATGATGTGGCACAAACCTACAAAGTGTTAAACTGTGCTACTGTAGTAAAACTGTCAGCCTTGATTATTTAAAAGGTGTCTACCTGTAGGCTTCGCTTTCATTCATTGTTATTAGTACATCCCACATGTCTGGTCAGGCTGGCCAGTGCTCCACTCTGTTCATATTACACTTGGCTCCTGCTCCTGATTTATCAGCCACAGGGACAAAAGTTTGGCTTACCCTTTCTGAACAACAAAGACTTATTCTTGATGGCATCCCTCTGCAGTCAAATAAAATTCATGTACACATTTCTCCACAAATCCTCACTAATGCCATAAACATACACTAGTGTTGCAGCCAAGACAATGACTGCTTGTGATAAATGATGGGTATCACACAAGTGCTGCAGTTGATTTTAACATATAATAGAGTTGACATTGCATGAGCTGTATTTTCCAAACTCACTTGTTCCTTCCTGCCCGCTACTTCAGCTCTGTCTGCAGGCCCCATCTGCAACTCCCATTTGAACTCAAGTCTAGCCCAGATTCATTCCATGCATCACTGAGAACAGGAATACTATCTAGTGAATCTCCACAACAGAGCTGAACAATTCATGCTGCCTTCACACTATGACAGAAAGAAGGTCTGTGCAATCTTTGTGTAATTCAGCATTAACATGCATGAAGCAGTATGGGCTAGATTCTAAGCTCATGGTCCCTGATGGACATAGGGAGTAAGATACTTTAATGGATTTACTCCAGAATCTGTCCTTTCACAACCACTAGACTAATTTTAAAGTTTAAGGGGAGCTTTGTCTGATTCAGAAACTTTTAGCGAGAGCTTTTTAAACCAAAACATGCTTTAAAATAAATACAGTCTAGATTATCTTTGATGTTAACCTGTAGCTGAGATTTGTATTGCTTACCAGATTAATTAGACCAGCCAAGAATTTTAATACCATTTTGCATGCCTCAGAGAGACAGAAAGATAAAGGTTTACTTTTCTATGAATGGGCCATTACTAACTGTGAAATTGCTTGCTGTTATCTAGAGCAAAGCTCCTTGTGGTCTAGCTGTATTTGTTCTGCATAATGAACAGAATGCCAGTGGTTTCCATCTACATACAGCTCTTCACTCAGGGCACTTTACAGATATGGCTGACTACCTTTACTAGTTAAAAATGGGGTTACCAGAGGCAAAGAAGATTAAGCGGTCAAAACCCAAGTCTGTGGCAGAGTCAAGAATAGAACTTATAGCTTCTAAACTATTCCCAAAGGCCTGTTTTAACCACTACACAGCACTATGCTAGCAGGGTGCAACCACAGGTCGAGCTCTGCGCCAAAGGGAGAGGCTGCCTACAGCATTCTCAGCTCTGCTGTAGCTGCGTGCGCACAGGCATGCTGTCAAGCACGAGTACATGCACATTTCCTTCCCATCCCCCAAATCTGCACTGAGCTTTTTTTTATGTGGCACGAGAGAATAAATGCCTGAGACATTATCTGCTCATTCCAAGAGTTCAGAGAATGTGTATGACATCATGGGCATGACTCCCCCTCTAATCACATTATATGCTGTTTAACTTAACACTGCTAAGCTTTGTCTGATAACATTGTAAATACCATTTTATTGTAAATTAGATTATACAAACCTCCTCAGAGTTTATGTCAGTTCTTGTGTGAGGTCCTTGTTCCCCCTCCTCTCTACAACCCCAAATTGAATCTTTTTGGTGTCTAAGCCAGGGCATTTCCACAGAAGGAAGCACAAGAAGAGAAGGCAGCTAAGCCGTTATCTAAGTCAGCACTGCAGATTGCAGTAAGTGGACAGAAGACCCCATACATCTGTTATTTTTCTCTTCCTCTCCTTGGAATAAAATCAATAGGTTTCGTTTTTCCCTTGAAGCTGGCTGAATTTCATTACAATCTTCCTGTGAGGTAGCACATACTTGAGATCTATCATTTCCCTCTATCAAGCCTAAGCTGAGTTATTCCAGTTGGTAGCCACTGTGTCCTTATCCTGGCCTTAAAGTTTCTGATTTGTTTACAAAGGAAGCTGCAGAACTATTATTTTCTTCTCATTTTTGCATTTTACTCTGTTTTCTCTAATAAAAGACCCAGACTCAGACTACACTAAACCATAACCCCAGCATCAGTAAGATCTTCAAAGAAATTCACACATGGATGTTTCCCAGTTTCTGAGAAGAATATTATAATTTTCACCTTTTGACCATTTCTTGCTAAGGGAATTATCTGAGAAGTTCCTAATCTTCTAGAAAACCTCAGCTGCAGGATTTCCCAACATCTATAGACCACTGCATGAGAAGGTGTTCTTCATCTTTATTCCCTTATTTTATTATGGCCATAAATATCCCATGCTACTAAAGCAGAGGTTTAAGAATCCAGACTTCTGAGGTCTCGTTTCAGATATGCTCAGTTCTGTGTTTCTGTCCTCACCACATTTAACATGGGGTCTCAGTGTCAACCTGAGTTCTGATTCCCATCCACAGGCAAAGCTCCAAGGCTGGTGATGCTTCAGGACAGAGCTATACCACCCAGGACCAGAACTACCAGCTCTCAACACCAAACAAGGCTTTGATTTTTGATGTTGCAACCTGCTGTCAGGAAGGATGTAGACCAAGCCTTCATGTCTTCCCCACCTTCCATGCTTAGGACTGATAAATCCTTTCACAATTAACTAAGAAAGAAAACATAAATGAAGCTCATCCTTCCTCAACACAAAAGAACCATACAATGACTGTGACTTTCACTTATAGGATCTCCAGATAAAAAAGCCTTTCCAGCCTGCTCACTCTGTGCTTGTTGGGCCCTACATACCCTTAGGGTAATTTCCCGCAAGACATGGTATTAAAGAATGCTGGCAGCTCACAAAGGGAATGCAGCACAATCCCAGTGACTACTCAGACCAAAACACAAGGGCTAGTGAGGTACCAGTTAACTGCACTGAAGACAGTTTCATGTCCTTGAGCGAATCACCTGCCTTTTGCATTCCTACATGTTCCCATCTGGAGAAAGGCATCAGCAATGTTATACAGACACAGTAAAGGAGGCTGTAAAATAGAGATTTTGAAATCTCACATGAATGCCAGTCTACCTGAACTGTGATTACTATATACTGCATTTGTGTAAGGTTAACGCTATAGAAACGGGGTTCTGTTAACTCCTGACTTCTCATGAAAGCTTTTAATGAAACTGGTGTTATGAGACTCAAGTAGCTGTCCTGGAAAGAAATACATCTTACCCTGAAGGAGGTTAGTGCACATCTCAGTGTGTGTCAATCAGATGCAAGCAAGATTGTACTCTCTGGAATATGTCCTTCCTATCCTTTGGCCACTTTCAGAATTCATATATATAAAAATACACCTTTACAGTGGTTTTCATAACCAACTAATTTCTAACTCCACAGACGTATAGTGATGAAGCAATATGATTTGTAGGGCAGTTGGTTGCTTGATCACAGAATTAATTACATACAAACAAAAACCATAAAATTAACATTTATCTAGTCAAGTATGCAAAGTACCTGGGTGCTTTTTTGACAGCAAGAAAATAATTCTGTATTTTGATTAACCAATTCATTAGAGAAAAGAACAAATCTAGTAAGAGAATTTATATATAGAAAAGAATAATTACAGATTAATTAGCAAATCAGGTTATTTACATTTTTAAACATGTTTGTGTCTCCTTCATCCAGTACTATATAAATGAACTTGAGTAATTTTACTCATGTGAAATATTAGCAGCTAAGCTGAAAAGCTTCAGCCATCAAAAAGCCAAAACTGTAGTCTTTTAGCATAATTATGGAAAGTTTTTAACATTTATTTTTTCCTTTTCTGTCCCTCTGTATTTTAGGATGTCCCACCTAATCACCTACTTCCACAATAATTTGGATTTCCTAACTCCATTTGACACACTAAAATATTTCAGTTTTGGTTCTCTAGTGAGAGAACTAGTGACATTTTCCTTAAAGTGAGATACAGAGAAGTACAGCTACTGGGCCAAAAATCCCAAAGCAACTTGACCACAGAAAAATACAGAACTCTGTGTCAATGTGTAAATCAGTGCCTCCCTCTGAACAGTTCACAGTACCAAGAGTTCACTGAAGTATTTAAAAAACTTTCCCAGGTGATAAGCAGATAACAAGAAAGCTTAGTGAATCTTAGAATCCATGTTTAATACAGAAACCTACAGTCTTTTTGCAAGGAGAATGAATTTAAGGCACAGATGAAAATAACAAAATGATATGAGGATTAACTGATAATCCCTACATGGGAAATTGCCAGACTACTAACTACGGTATGAAATCTATCTCATAAACAAGCCTTACTGCAAGAAGAATGAAAGAGAGAAAAAGTGACATAACTGGTGAAAAGAACATAACCAAGAGAAAGAGATGTTCAACGTCAGTGACGTAGGGAGCTCCCCAGTGGCCTCTGAATAGGGTCTGTGATGTGATCACTGCTGTTTCATATTGTATAAACCATCTGGAAATGCTGTAGGTATGTGGCTGATGATACAAAGCCATTCCAAAAAAATGAAACCTAAAATTTATTCACTGAGGGGGTGTTAAAATAGTAAATTTAATTCAAATTTCATAAATGAAAATTCAGGCATGAGGAAAAAGCCATTCTCACTGTGTTTTAAATCAGCTATTAACAGTCATGAAAGAAATCCTGGAGAAGCAGAGAGTTCTTCTCTGAAAGACACTCTTGGCACAGTGTCAGCAGTTGGGAAAAACTGTCCTGTTAGTAATGATTAGGAGGTGAATGAGAACAAAGCAGAAAATGACATTATTCCTTTGTACAAATCCATAGTATGCCCAGCTCTTCAACACTGAGCACAGTAATTGTGGAAATACAAAGCTACAGAAATGGCAGGAGCAACGGTGTACCAAAAGCCATGCAAGAGATGTTAGAAAGACTTAGATTAGGGAAAACTTAAGCAAGCCAGAGCCTCTCAACCTGGAAAACAAAGAGAATAATAACTATGTTCTAGACAAGCTGTTACAGCATGGAAAAGGTAAACAGCAATGATTATTTTAAAGTAGACTTAACAGAAAAAATAGGGCACCAACTCAAACTGGCAGGCAGCAAGTGGGTTCAAAAGCAAACAAAAGGAAGTTAATTTTCACACAATACCTAATGATGTTGTGGAACTCATTGCCACGGGATGTTATGGCAGCCAAAAATACAAGTGGGTTTCAGAAAAACGATTAGGCAATTTTATGGAAAAAGGTCCATCAAGGAATATCAAAAACAATCATACAGCTGCAGCCTCCAGCTCAGGAAGGTCTCTAAACCAGAAACCACTGGAAGCCAGGAGGGTTTACCAAAGGAAGTATCACTCTATGCTCATGCTGTTTTCCATACACAAGTTATTAGCCATTATCAAGAGGCAGGATATGGGGCTAGACAGACCTTTGCTGTGACTCTTTTTCATATTTGACCAACACTAACTGATGCAGATACAAACACATACCCCTCCACAGTCCCAGATAACTCTGTAAAAGGCTGCTTTGGTTAAAAGGTGCACACTTAGAAGAGTAACATAGCAAATGTATTATGTGTCACTTTACCCCATTTAAGAAGCCTTCCCCACTTCTCATTCAGCATCTACATTTGGAGATGTATTGCTGTAAATAATTTAGGTTGGGACTCAAACCTGTGGTTAACCATGCCAAGGGAAGGTGTAATTTTTCAGGGGGAATAAGTACCTGTAATTTTAAAATCAGAGACAACCAAGCCAACAAAGGTCAACAATGCTCTGATGTTTATTGCACATGCTTGTCCATAACTTGTTCTCCTAAGGACTAAAGATCTTAGTTACAGCAATTCTCCCAGAATGAGGGTCCTTGTGAGTCAGAGGTGAGCCAGAAAACTCTGCTTCCTACTTGTTAATCCATACTGGGATTACTAAAACAGGCAGATCCATGTTTGACACGGAAATAAACAATAACTGGAAAAGGTGGGTACCTCCTCTTTTGAAAATCACATAATTTATTTAGATACCTGATCCCAAGAACCAAGTAGGCTACTTTGAATCTCTACTCTTAGACCATTACCTTCATTCTGCCACCAGTTCTAAACTTGTCACAAAAATACATACTTACTTCTATACACTGACTGAAATTGTGTTGCCTCTTTCAAGTTGCCTTCCATTAGGAAACCTTCCACAAGACAGAGCAGTGAGATTCCTCAGGTCAAGGACTTTGTTTTGTTACACACTTCTTAACACAGTATCCAGCACAAACAGGGTCTAGGGCCTGGAAGTGGTACTACAAAAGATAATAATAATACTAGCTTAAATAAAAACAATCAAAGATAAAAACCAATAAACCATCCTCTGCTCCCCTTAAGAAAATTTGTTTATTCACCCCCTCACAAAGGAGGTTGCCCTGTTTTATCTGCCGGGAAACCTCAGACATTCCGTGCATGTGCAGCACAGATGGTCGCCACACAACAAAAGGCAGAAGGGCTCCCCGCACATGCACAGTGGACGTGTCTGGTTTCTGGATACACAGAAGCTTGATCAGAGCTACTGCTCCAGCAGGGCTGCTGTGCATCCAAAATCCCAGACAAATACAGAAAGCCATCAATATCCTTTGAACAATATTTCTTAGTGGAAGAAGAGACTGTCTGGGAAAAAGGAGATCCACAGTGACCTCGGTTGTGAGTCTTCGTTCATTGGTGTACATACATTGTTTTGAGATGCTGAGATGGGAAGTGCTAAGGAAGCAGAAGTATTATTTATTAAAGCTCAAGGCTCTGTCGTTTCTTTTTCCTCAGATATTCTTCATGTCTGATTTTTCATTCATGGCAATTGCTACTTGAAATTTTTTTCAGCTGTCTCTATCTTTTCTTTACCACATGGAATTGCCCCAGGCAGAGGATATGCAGTATCTAGATTTGCTCATTGCATTTATTTATCTTACTCTTTTCTAATTAATTTACTACTTTGACCCCAGTCCTGCTCTTCCTTTGATTTTATAGTCAGAAATCAAATGAGACTGCTCTCCATGAATAGTAATTATTCTGCAAATAAATACCATTAACATTTTTACTACCTTGCTAAACATACACTTCTACAGTGTATGCGTAGGGGTCTGCAAGGTCCAATTTAGCCAACTGGGTATAAATATTGTAGCTAATTCTTCAGTAAATTGAAAGGCAGAGCAGTCTGGCAGTAACCATTTCAGTTCCTAAGGCAGACAATACAAACTGTAACCAAAGAATAAACCTGTGGAAACTGCGGAAAATCAGTTCTGTAACACACATTATGTTGTGTGACATGAGTTGTATGCAAGTTTCTCCTCTCCTTTAAGAAATTAGAGTGCAGAATTATATTTCATCTAATACATGAAATATATCACTAAACATGTTTCTTCTTTTGAAGGACGTATTCTAGCTTTCAGTATTTAAAATACATGCCTTTTTTCCTTCAGACAGCATACAAATATCTCTCCGTTTTCCTCCACTTAGTAAAAACATAAATAAACCAGGAAATTAAGGACAAAAAAAAAAAAAAAAAAAAGAGAAAGCTACCTTTTCCGCATCCTGTTGTGCCTAAATAGAACACGTTGTACCAGCCTGTACAACTGCTCAATAAAACGTATTGCGGACACTTCAAAAGCTGACCATAATCATGAGAGTTAAGTGAGGAATGTCAGCTAGGATGGGGGATTTTGTTGCTTTTGTTATACATTAGTTAAGCACGCAAGTTTGTGTTTTTTACTTTATCTTGGATTTTACTGTAATGTAATTGAACTCTGTTACCTTTTTCAGTATCCTAAGTGTTCCTCTAAGTGCTTGTATGGATTTGGATTTAAGGATATTGTAACAGATCCAGAGGCTATTGAAGTCAGCAGCAGAAGCCTCAGCAGAGTTTGGTTAGTCCTTCGATGTGGAAACTGTATTTTCCTCTCTCTTATTAATACGCCTGGGATCAGCCTTCAGACATGTTCAAAAGTAAGGTGACTGCTATGGATCCAGAGGCAAAACTCACACTTCATTCAACAAAACCAGGCTTTACAGAAGAGCATATTTGATTGTAAGTGGGATCATTCACATTATATGAATTTCATGCACTGAATTCACAGCAATTTATCGTAATTCCAGGCTTGGGGTGTCCCAATCATTCTGCCTGTCCCCCTCCACCTTGGACCTCTCCCATTTTCACCAAGGCACAGATTATTTCCCTCAGTTACCTCATCACACCTGAGTGTGTTCATATAAATACTTCATATAAATACTTCATATAGATACTACAGAAATTAAATTACAATCTTTACAGTGGGATGCTCAAACTCCTCAGACAGTAGTATCTCAGTGTAACCTGACATAATAAACAAATAGCCAACAAACACACTTCTGTAGATTTTAATACCTCTGGAGTTGACTACATTTCTATTAAAAAACACGTTTTTAGGCTTCACGTGTCAAGTTCTGTATCAAATACACCCTTTTTACAGCCACAGCTCTGACCAGAAAAACCACCTACACCCCCCTTTTAAGAAACAGATTCCTCACCCACTGCAGACAGACATGTGGGTGTTCCACATCATAAAATCACAATTTCCTTTGTATCTTCACAACAGAGCACTGCCAAGGCCTGAGGGGAAAGGACGCTGCATGCCACGGGCCCTTTTAACCCTCCCTCTGGGGTGGATATGGGGAGAAGCACCTCTCTGTGGGGTGAGACCTCCTGAGGGGAGAGACCCACTGAGGGGGAGAGACTCTCTGAGGGGAGAGACCTGCTGAGAGAAGACTTGCTGAACGAAGAGACTCACTGAGAGGTTGCCAAGTGGAGGAGACTCTCTGAGGGGAGACATGCTGAGAGAAGACTTGCTGAGGGGAGAGAAATGCTTGAGGGGAGAGACATTCTGAAGGGAGACCTGCTGAGGGGATATCCACCATGGGGTAGTCTTGCTGAAGGAAGAGACCCACTGAGAGGGTATCCACTGCGGATGAGAGTCTCTGACAGGAGAGACTTGCTGAAGGGAGACTTGCTTAGAGAAAACTTGCTGAGTGGAGAGAAACACTGAGGGCAGAGACCCACTGAGGGGAGAGAAACGCTTGAGAAAAAAGCCATTCTGAGGGCAGACCAGTTGAGGGAAGAGACCTGCTGGGGAAGACTTGCTGAGGGCAGAAACCTGCTGAGGGATGAGAAACGCTTGAGCAGAGAGACATTCTGAGGGGACACCTGCTGCAGGAAGATACCTGCTGAGGGGACAGAACAACTGAGGGCATACCCAACATGGCGGGGATGACACACTGAGGGAGAAAGCCTCTGAGGGGAGCCCACTGAGGGAGAAACCCCACTGAGACCCTCCTGTGCGGACACACCACGGAGGAGATCCGCTGACGGAGGGCACAACCTGCGGCCCAGGGCGTCTCCAGCAGCAGCGCAGGCTGGCGGCAGCTCTGGGACTTTTTCTGCAGTTCTCCCTGGCCCCTGGCGGGCCACGGGGGAGGGCGTGGGCGACGCTTCGCTTCAGTAACATGAAAGCCCAGTCCCGACTCGCGGACACTACCGAGGGTCCCCTCAGGTCCCCGCCGGCGGGACGACGCGACGAGACGCCCCGAGCGCCGCGGGGCGAGCGAGGCGCGAGCAGCAGCGCCGCCTGGCGGGCAGGGCGGGGCGGCGCGGGCCCTGCCCTCCCTGCCGGTGTCCGAGCCCCCCGCCCCGCTCCGCCCGCTCGGTCCGCAGCGCGGCCGCAGCTGCCGGCGCAGAGACGGTGCCGGCGGCCGGGGGAGAGCGCGGAAACACCTGTTGCCAACATGGGGAAGGTGGGGAGGGAGGCCGTGGCGGTGCCGGGCAGCGTCGCTCGCTCTCCCTCGCCTCCCGCAAACCCGGCCGTGAAGCCCACGAGAACACTTTTCAAAAAGATCGCTTTCCGTGTTTACACATTCATCTGAAACACGCGTCTCCAGCCCCCTCCTAACGTGTTGTTTTGGTTTTTGTTTTTTGTTTTTTTTTTCTCCACCGGGTCCGTTTTGGGGAGGAGGGGGTAGCGGGGGCTGAGGCGGCTCCGACAGACCCGGCGCTTCCCGCCGCCTCCTGCCGGGCGCGGGGACCCCGCGGCGGGCGCGGGGACATTCCCGCCCAGGAGGGACGGGCGGGGGCCGGAGCTGCGGGGGAACCGGGGCGAGAGCGGCCGGGGCCGGCATCCCCGGCCGTGCGCGGGGGCTCCGTGACTTCACCGGCGGCTTTGGCGGGGACCTGCCAAGTGCTGCTCTGCCTCGCCGCGATGTGTAGCTTTTTCCTGCCTTTTTTTTTTTTTTTTTTCATAATAAAAGAGGGAGTGAAGCTGAAAGGGGGAGAGGGAAAAAAAAAAAAAGGAGCCAAATGGATCAGAGAAGAAAGGGGAAAAAAAAAAAAGCAATAGCCAAAGGGGATGCCAGTGAGGTGTGGCTTGCATTTAAATATCCAATATGTCAATGTAAGGGGAGTGTGTACGTATATAAAGTGCCGTTTGCATCCGAGCGCGGGACACATCCAGCCATGGGAGGCGCGGGGAGCGCGGGGCCGGGCCGGGGCGGGCAGTGCGGGGCCGGGCGGCCCCGGGCCGCGCTCTGAGGGGCCGCTCCGCTCCTCTCCGCTCCCCGCCCGCGGGCCGCGGCCCCATGGCCGAGGTGGGCGGCTTCCTGGGCGCGCTGGACCCCGACCTGCACGGCTTTCCCCCCGGGCTGGGCGGCGGGCTGCCCCTCGCCGACTCCCCCGGTTTCCTCAACGAGCGTCTGGGGCAGATCGAGGGGCGGCTGCAGCGGGGCTCCCCCACCGACTTCGCTCACCTCAAGGGCATCCTGCGGCGGCGGCAGCTCTACTGCCGCACCGGCTTCCACCTGGAGATCTTCCCCAACGGCACGGTGCACGGCACCCGGCAGGACCACAGCCGCTTCGGTAAGAGACGCTGCGGGGGCGGCCCGGGGGGTGCCCGGCAGCAGGTGCCCCGTGTACAGAGCTAATTACCCCGCTAATATAAATCATCTACGGGATGGATATAATTAGGCTCCTAAACAAATGCGCTCACTCCCCAGCAATGCGGGAGTTTTTTATTTCCAATTTCCTACTCTCCCGGCGCTCAGCCCTGCTGCAGGTGCACAAAAACGTGCCTTAGCAGGGGGAAAAAAAGGACTAAAAAAAGTTGTGGCTTTTTTTTTTTTAAAAAAAAAAAAAGAAGGGGGAAGCAGCTCGAGCTTTGCCTCCGAAGTTAGCGGTGAGGGAGGCAAAAGAAAGGAGGGAGCACGTTGTTAAAAGAAATTCCTAGCTTTTTTTGTTTGGAGGGTTTTTTTGTTGATTGGTGTTTTTTTTTCCTTTTTCCTCGGGTTTTGTTGTTTGTTGTTGGGGTTTTTTGGGTGTTTTGTTGGGTTTTTTTACTTCTGCAGATACTTGTGAGCTGCTTTCTTTAACTTGCATGAATTTCATCAGGAGAGCGTCTCCCCAAAGTGGGCAGGGAGCAGTTGCCTGAATGCGTAGAAGCTGGGTTTGGGGAGGTTTTTGGAAAGGGAAAGGGAAGCTGAAAGGGGGAAAAACGCTGCGGGGACCTTGGAAAGAAAGGAGAAGATGGAACAATAGGCAGAGTGCTGTGGATTTACCTTGCTGCCCGGGATACAGCTGGAAGACTGCAGCGCCTGTATCAGTGTCACACAAGAGCAGGGATCTCTACTGAGACTGTATGTAATCTTCAAAAAATGCATCCCAAGCCACAGGCGAAGAAGTACAGTAAGTTTGAGCCCAGCTAAGAAAAATTCCCGCTACTTCAGCATCTAGTGCAGGTGTCTGTGTAAGCTATCAACAAGTCCCATGCCAGTGATCTCAGCTATGTTGTCAACAGGTTGCAAGAAGTGCTCGCAAGACTTTTTTATAGTTTTCAAGTGATTTAACTCCTTGGTGAAAGGATTTTTTTCTTTTTTTTCTTTTTTTTTTTTTACTATTTTTTTGCCTCGTTTCCAACCGGTCCTTTCTGATACTTCAGGAACTGCTGAAATACCAACTGCTATTGTTGGTAGTGTGAGGCAGGGTTTTGGAACAATTGGAGACGCTTATCTGCATGCTGTGCTTTCCATAAACACCAGGTGTGTGCAGAGCATGTCCCTGCCTAAATCAACAAGAAAGTCATAACCCGCAGGTCAGAGTCAGGTACTAATAGGCTCGTGGGGCATGTGTTCTTTAATTACCTCCCAAAAGACACATCTTTTAACCTTCCATGCTGCAACACATGATGGGTTTCCATGTTAAAAGCAACTGAGAGCAAACCCATTGCATCTGCTTGATTTTAGTTCAGTCTGCCACGTAGTGTTTCTATCAGGTCTTTTTACTTATTTTTATACACGTAAACAGCCAGTTTCCAATGGCAGCATTTGTCTTAGTTCCATCTTTTATAAAGATAGTTTGGAAATACACTATTTTACTCAAACTTCAGAAAAATGCGTTAAATGTGCTAAAACGTTTCATTAATTTTGCACACTTAAGTCACACAGTGCATTCACTAAGTCGAAACACTGGCATTCCGTAAGTGTTTTAGCAGTCAGCATCCAGCTATGTAAACTAGACCAGACTGCAGATATAAAATATTACAGTTTTCTGCTTCAGGGTTTTCCCAGAGGCAGTGTAAAATAAATAGTTATTTGTTGTAATTGCAAGACAAAGCCCCAAAGGATTAGACTGGAATCCTCGTGTCCAGATAAAGTTGGACTAAACCTCACTTCAGCAGAGACTCAAAGCAATAACGTATTGGCACAAAGTATTCACCATCTGCATTCAGTAGCCATGAATATTTAAATTCCAATGTTCCTGGTATGGTTCATATTAGGATGTCATGTATCAATGCATTCCTAAATTTTGCATGCAGCAGTCAGAAAGCAGTAACTTACTGAAGAAACAGGCAGTCTGAGCAATTCTGGGGAGCTGAAAAATCTGTGGTTGAGGGATACAGCTAGATGAGGGTTTTGGGGTGGCAGTTTAAAGCTGCCCAGATGCAGGGGCATCTGGGGAAACACTTAGAAATCCAGTGTGGTGGGGGGTGGTGGATCAAGCCCACATGGCTTGAAGGTGCTCCCTAATACCATAAGCAGACAATTCATGTGTTCCGTGGCTGCAACACTGCAGCAGAGGCAAATATCCAGCTGCAGATGGGATGTGGAGTAGAACCATACTTTGCCTCCCTACCTTCTAACACTGGAAAGGGTTCAGGAAAAGACGGATAGTATCTGCACCCTCCCATGTGCAGCCATCCCAGAAGCTACCAGATGTGAAAGATATCCAAGTCTCCTGGAGAGGAAAATAAAGACCCAAAGCCCTGGTGATGCAGAACAGAGTACCAAGGTCCTAACAGCGAGAGGTAGCAGGAGGGATTCTTTTGTACCACAGCATTCAGGAGATGTGACTGTAGGAATTTCGGGAGGTCGCAGCAGCATCTACCCACACTGCCTGAGCAACCACAGTAACTGTTCCCTCTCATCTGTCACGTTCCTAAATCACACCTGTCCTCTGGAATGTGATATTTTATACTTGTAAAAATACAGATCCATGCAAGAACAATGGAGCACAGCTGATTTTTCCTAGAGGAGGCTTAACATGAAATTTGGTGAAGCCCTCCAGGATCGTTGGAAGAAAGCTCATTCTCACACTAGAGAAGTGCCCAAATTCACACTCTCTGAACTGGCAGCTCTGCCTAATCCATCCCAGAAAGAATGAAGTGCTTTCAAAAATGTATCTGTGCTCACTGCATCTGCTAGGAACCTTCCTGTACAAAGACATAAAGGATGGTCAAAATTTAGAGGGTGTTTGGACTGACATTAGTGCCTCTATGAGAACCCTCCTCTGAATGAAACCCAGATAAATTTGCCAGGAGATTCCCTGCCAGGAGGAATTGCTCCTTTTCTGTTTTGTGTCTGTTTTACAGCAGCATTAAACAAGTGACACCAACAGCACCACTCCTAACTGCAAGCAGGAAAAAAAAGCAGCCTGAAGTTTGTACTGCAGACTAATAAAGGCAGCAAATGAAGCTCTTCTGGGGTACAAACCTGCTAACAAATCTGTAATACAGTTTCCTAGAGAAGCTGATGAAACCTCCAGAGAAAGTTTTGCTGTAGATTTTGACATTCAGACCATAGTGCACCTGTTGCTGAACAGTTGTTGAGGTTTTTAGCCAAAGCTTTAGGTTTGTAGCCATTAATACAACATCTGATGTTTCTGTACCCCTGCTCCTGAATATAGTCATGTAAGAGGAGACAGGTGCAAGAAGCTGAATTGTTCTTTGAGGAGTGGTTTATAGTAAAGCAAGACAGTCCTTGTGGATCCTGCCTCAGCAAAGCTTGGGAGATTATTCACTGCTTTGGTGGTAAATTAATCCTGTCAGAGTCTTAATCAAATATCTCCAAATATTATCTAGAGAGGCTTAATGAACAAACAGAATGAATAATCAAAGCAAGCAAGAAAAGGCAAGTCTTGGGGCAGAGAAAAAAAAAAAAAAAAAGAAAAATGGAGGGGGGGGAAAAAAAGCATGTTCTACCACAAAAACACACCGCTACAATTGGAAAGAAAATTCTTGAGCTGGCCCCAGTGGCCGCTCCCTGTGCTGCTGGAGATCAGATGTACGAAGCTGCAATTTCGTCTAGCAATTGGAGTGAGTTAAGGACAGGATGGATATCCGCCCACATTTTTCCAGCCTTCACTCTGTCTCCTGACTTCTGTGGGTTTAAGTTACATTCTTAATGCTGTTTCAACATAGTCATCTTCCATGCACGTCTCTTGAAGTGTCACTCCAAGATCAGAAAAGGGGAATATTGCAGGGGACACTGTCAGAAGAGATTGCCATGGGCACACCTTGAAGAAATTTCACTAGCAAAGCCAGCAAGTATTTACCCAATCTACATCAGATGAGGGGTGTCTCAGCCACCAGCTCAGAGGGAGGATGCTCATGCTGCTCCTAGGTTGCTCTTGGTCTTTGGAGACCTGGGTTCATGTGCCACATACAGAGCGTTCTTGTGGGCACACTCAAGAAAAGCTCTTGGTTTCCCTGCCTCAGACATCCCTCAGCTTCTAAGTGGAACCAGCAACATTTTCCTGCTTCCCAAGTGTGACAGAAGACAAAGAATAAAAAAATGTTGATGCTGAGGACTGTGTTTCTACCTATGGGATCTGCTGGTCATCAGATATTTTTCACTTGAACATCCACTTGTCTTCAGTCTCGGTATCCCTGTGCTGTTTTCTCCTCATTTCTTACACTCTCTCTAGTTGTTGTCAGTCTTCCCTCACTGCCTCCTTTTCACACAGTGGCTGTTGTCATTTTTGTCCTGCAGATGGGGGAACAGAACCACACAGCAGTTCAGTAACTCCCTGCATGTCTCAGAACCAGTGGGTAGTGGAAACAGAAGACCATCCCTCATCCTGAGCTTCTTCTTCCCCATTCCTGTTTATTTTCAGATGAGAAGCATCAACAGCTACAGTGAGGGAGAGCAAAGCAGAGCCAGGGTCCTGTTTTGCCTGCCTGGCTTGGGAAGGCTGCCTTCCCTTCCTGCTCCTGGCATTTCTGAAGGCAATGTGTGTCCCCAGGCCAGGGTGTATAGCTGGGCACGTTTCAGCCTGAAAAATGTCTGTGCTGGTCCATAAAGCAAGATTTCTGTCATTTGCTTCCCTTTTTGTCTGGAAGAATTGCTGTTCCCAGGTCCATATTTCATCTCGTCTACCTCCTGCAGGGAGGGCTGGATCCAATGCACAAGCCCCAGAGTAGGCAGGGCAAAAAGAGGGCAAAAAGTCTGACATCAGGTAGGAATACACATTCTTGCACCCATCTTAGCGCCAGCATCTGACTGATGAGTCTGCGAAGGGGGACAGAGGTGTCCCTTGCCACCTGCTCTGTCCTATATTTAGGCAGTGATGCAGCATGGTCTGAGGGTTATCACATCCACTCCTGTCTGAGCAGAAGACACGTGCCCCAAGCTGAGGCGTGAGCAGGAGCTGCGGCTGCCGCTGAAGTCAGCTGGCTCCCATGGCTGCTGGTCACGCGGAGATGTTAGACTCGTACTTCTCAGAGGAGCTCTGAAGGTAACCTGATCAGAGTGGCAATTGCTCAGGGCTGGATGGCTCGGGAGCTATATTAAGAGACCTGGAGCCACACTAAAGGTTAGAGCAACTTCGTCCTCCTGTCAATGGAGACGTCTTGTCCAGTCATTAGGTGGGATGGTGGAAACCTTCCTTCCTCTGCTGCTATATCCCAGCTAATTAATCCAGCCCTGAGTATGGGCAGACTGCCCATGACCTCTAGCTAGGGAGTGTGCGATATCCAGAGTCTAAAACAGTCCCACTAACACCTTCAGGAGGTTTTCCTGTTAAGTTTGAAGATCTCCACCACTTCTGAGGTTGGCTTTGTTCAAACCAGTTAAAAATGCACCTACTTGGGGCTGCTTTGTTTTTTTTAAGTGTTTCACAAAGGGTTCTCTTATTACAAGTCTCTCCTCTATCAAAACAGCTGCTGTCGCACAGCAGACCCCACTGATTTCTTTCCCAGAGGAAACGAGGCTGCCTCTCATTATTTAAAGTATCTAACACCAGTGTTGTAGGCTGAAGCCCATGGTTGCTCTCACAGGGCCAGGGATGGCTAGAACAGATGCTGCTGGACCAGGAAGGGACTGGCATGAGGCAGGACACATGGGGCAGGAGGGGTTTTCTGGCAGTGAGGGTGGCAGGAGATGATGGAGGAAGGAGCAGCAGCTCCTCAGCTCTGAAGACTGCAGAGGAAAATCCATTTCCACCTGCATATATTTTAAGTTGGATTTTATCCCTGTGGCTTGTACGTACATTTGGGGGTGGCAAGTACCCCAGGAGTGCCAGGATGAAGATGGCCCTCACCTCTCTTGCTTTTTACTAATTTTTGTTGAAGTCATCACTTTAAAGCATGTGGCCCTATCATCTCAAAACAGAAGCCCTATGGTGGCAAAAATCACTCTGCTTTTAGTGAAGTGTGGCAGCAGCCTTCTGAAACAGCTGGTGGGCCAGGCACAAGTGTCTACATCTGTCTTCTGAGTGATAATTAGGAAAACAAAATAAAACAAAAAAATACACAAAACAAACCCAACAAAACCTGGCAAATCTGTTCTCACTAGCAAAGGTAATTCCTCTTGGGCGAGTCAAATTTGCAAGGATGGGGAGTAGCCTAGAGTGGAAACTGGAAGATTGCAGGCATATGGGACTACAGATTTAAGAACTATGTCATTCTAAAGAAGGAAAACGGTTTGTAGGAAGTTCTGCAACATTTAGGAAAGGCTGGTTCACGGGTGTCACTGAGCCTGGTGTTGGTTTTATTCTCTGTATGATTTGGACTTCTTTTTTGTTTTAGGGATTTTGGAGTTTATTAGCCTGGCAGTGGGGCTGGTGAGCATCCGTGGGGTGGACTCTGGACTCTACCTCGGCATGAACGAGAGAGGCGAGCTGTATGGGTCGGTGAGTTTCAGGTTTTGTACAGATTACACTTCTATTTTGAAAAATTAACTACATTCTAGTAAGTCATTTTTAGTTTCCTTTCCTGTAGCTGCTGCATTTCATTAGTGTTTTTCCTTCAGATGCCCCATTGCCATTAATTCAATCCATCACCTTTTTTTAAAATGCCTCTTTCTAGATCTTAGCATTACCCTATGTGACAGTACTGATTTTTAAGGATGGATCACAGTACATTTAAAATTAAATAAAATAAACCAGTTTTCAACCAAAGCAGAAGGCACATACTTCCTCTAACCAAATCAGATCAATTTCATAGTGTAGAAATTTAAACTTGTGTACCCTGCATATAGAGAATCCTTCAGAAAACCTTTACTTAGCCAGCAGTAAAACATGAGTTTCCACCATCTCTTCTTCTCCAGTTCCCACCTGAGACTGCCACAGACCCTTTCACCATTTAAGAGGCAGTTACTGATGTTTATATTCAAATACTAGCATGCACTGATGTTCTTTTTCCACTGAATTTCTGTAATACCATCTACCCCAAACAAAAGTTAAATGCGGAGACAGTGGTTAAATGACAAATCTGCAAGACAGATAAAAAAAGTAGAATCACCAGGATTCCATGAAGCACAAAAAATCTTAAAACCCACATCAGAAAGCTGGGCTGGAGCCTACCCCTGTGCAGTAGGACCTCTCCTGTCAAAATCTGATGCTGCTCAGAAGCTCCTGGAGTTGCAGGGTTTACTGGTGCTTGCTGCAAAGGAGCACACAAACCTGCATACTCCCTTCTGTGCAATCAAACCCAGCAGCCCTGATTATGAACCAACAGTTTCACAAAGAGTTAATTAAATTCCAGGGCAGAAACAAAAATGAAACAATATTTTACAACACTTCATCTGGAAACAGAATGGACCTGAAGACATAATCATGGGAGTTTTCTCCCTGTCGTTGCATTTT
The DNA here is from genome assembly GCF_020740795.1 of Apus apus. Lineage (NCBI taxonomy): Eukaryota > Metazoa > Chordata > Aves > Apodiformes > Apodidae > Apus > Apus apus. Next base: position 12,700,529 of record NC_067293.1, on the reverse strand, counting down.
GTCCAGCAGACAATGCACTGAGCAAAGGCAGCAGGGACCAAGTCAAACCACTGATCCAAACTGTGCAGAAGTCACGAGCCAGGTCCCCAAATAACCCTGGAGTTTGAAAATCTGAGATACGTGGGTTGCACAATGATGGCTTTTCAAAATGGAAAGCCACTACAGTATTCCTAATTAAAGGTCAAAAAAACAGCGCCTAACAACAGCATTAGCATTACAATGGTATTTTAGGAGATTACAGTACAGCTGTGTTTTTAAATTTTCAGCAAGTTTATTATTTCCCTCTGTGCTGGATCTGTGTGTTGATATAGCCAGAAGCAGCCATCCCTGCCGCGACACGTGGAGTCCCCTCGGGACAGACATCTCTTCTGCCTGTCCCTGGTAACCTTGGGCCAACATTTTTCCTCAGCCTTCCATGGATTTCAGAAACACAACTAATACTTAGGGCAGCAAAAGTTGCCATCAGCACCTTACATGCTGCCTATGCAGTATTGGGCTCACTGGGGACATCCCAGGGCTCGGAAGAAAAAAAGTCACACACCTTGCAAAGTCAGACCAGCCTCTCCAAACAGTTAACACAGACACTGTACCTCCAAACAGCCCAGTGAAGAGCAGGTAAACTGGGGCCAAGCAGCCATGCATGAGTTCAGCAGTTCAGCTGGTCAGCAGCTTCCAACATAGTCTGAGTAAGTGGCATCCCTAGGGGGAAAGAATAAAAGTCTGTATTTATTGATGGATCTGGGAAGAGAAACTGTTTCCTGGCTCCCCAGCTCCCTGATGGCAAGGGCTGTGGTGTAGGCTTCTGGAGGGCTCACAGCTTGCCTCGGGGTTTGTTCAATTAGCAGCAAAACATTCAAAACAGGTCTGAGCACAGGTGAGCTCCTGGATCCTATTACAAAACATGGACTGCAGGCAGGAACAGGGACTTAGCGCTCCCTGTGCTGCAGACCAGACACATTCCCTGCCCAAGTCCTTTACAGAGCAGATAGTGTTTGCAGTAGTGCAGCAGCCTACGTTTCCAGCCTGCCTTTCATCTGTGAGGGCTCCCCCGTGCTGGCAAAGCCACCTGTGTCCTCGTGGGGCAGGGGGACATCCCTGCTCCTTGCTGCAGCTGGGCACATCTCCAGGGAAATTGGGAGGGAGAGGGAAGGAACGATGGGCACGAACTGAAAAGCCATCATTAACCAGCTGCTGCCGACAGCCCCCGGCTGTGAGGGCTGGAGGAGATGGGTGGTTGTGGCTGTGGTGACACCAGAGCCATCCATCCCCCAGCCGTGGGCAGGCACACGCTCATCACATCACCTATCACCACCATAAATCTTGCCTGGGGCTAGACATCCCCAGGTCTTGTTGTGGCCTCACATCACAGCTCCCTGGCGCTTCAGAAGATGAAAGGCCTGAGGAATGCTTTCATTCCACGTCAGTGGATACCACTATCTGCCTTGAACTTTCAAAGCTCTGCCTGCTTCTTCTCCCGGAGTTGCCTCTCACCTAAGAGAACATTTCTGGGGGATGGCAGGACCTGTGGACAGGGCTGTGATGGGGGGGATGTGGTGGGCAGCCCCAGCAAGCTCAAAACTCACCCCCTCGTAAAGGCAGAGACCTGACTGTCAGGTTTAGAGGCTTTGCTATGGCCTTGGTTTATTTTTTTATGAGGCACCATTGCAAAAATGCACACCCACCTTCTCCTTCTGTCTTCTCCCTCCTCCAACTTCAGAAGTATTCGGGTCCCAGCTTGTAGGTCTCATGCCCATTTCCAGCTCTCACGCAGGGAAAACATCCTTGGCAATGCAGTCTCCATTCTCAGGAGAGCCAGGAAAAGGTAGCTGGGAAAATTACAGGCGAATAAACTGAAGGAAGGAGGAAAAGATTATTTTTATTTAATTTTTGACACAAACGTTTTTTTCTTCCCCTCCTGCCACTGCCCCAATGCAGAAGAAGCTGACGCGGGAGTGCGTTTTCCGAGAGCAGTTTGAAGAGAACTGGTACAACACGTACGCCTCGACCCTCTACAAGCATCCCGACTCGGAGAGGCATTACTACGTGGCTCTGAACAAGGACGGCTCCCCCCGTGAGGGGTACAGGACTAAGAGACATCAGAAATTCACACATTTTTTACCGAGGCCTGTGGACCCTGCCAAAATCCCTGCCATGTACAGAGACCTCTTCCACTACAGGTGATGTTTCCTGCAGCTGCCCTGTCAGTGTACATACTTGGGCTCCCAAGCTTTGTCCCAGAGCACTATATTAATAGTCATTCCATCATTCCTGTAAGCGTAGATGACCTAGGAAAGCACTTACATTGAATTCAGACACTGCTGTTCCTCCTTGTCTCAAGCATATATCGAACCTGGGGGCAGGGGAAGGGAGGGAACCCCACATATCATCTTGCATTTCCATTCACTTTCTTTACCTGGTTGCTACAAGAGAGGCCAAATATTCAATGTTATGGTTGCTCAACGGAACAAGCAGGCAAGCAAACCTGATCATTGGGGCGGGGGGGGGGAAACACCATAAAATGAAGAGAAGGAAAGAAAACAAAAGACCGCAGATGCTGCTGCTAAGCTGGGGGTGGAAACCTGTAAAGAAAAAGCCTTTCAAATGGTACCCTGCTTAAGCAGTCCAGGAGTTTGCTACGTGGAATGATGCTACATGGACTGGTCCTGATGCATGGGGTTTTTCCTGCTGTTGGGGTGGGAATGGGGGCAAGGAACATTATTCAGATGTAAGCATGGATACTGTGCATAAGGACAAAACTATTTATAAAATGTATATTATATTTATTTTATATATTTATTTATTTCAAAATAATTTTATTTTTAATGAGAGATGCTATGACCAGATTTTCATCAGGAAGAAGAAGGTCCTACTGAAACAGGAAAAAATAAATTAGTTTTAAGAGCTTATTGGCAATAAAATTGTCTTTATATTGTAGATTTCTTGCTAGCACTTTTTTTTGGCGCATCTTTAACAATTAACCAGTACTTCCCCATCAATATGAGTATTAAGAGTACCTCTAAAAAGCCTTTGCATGGCAAAGATAAATCACCTCAACCCCAAACTCTTGTGCAAGGATGACATCAAATTACACCTGGAATGGACCTGGGATACATGACCTTACTGGAATGACTGGATGGGTGTCTAATGAACTGTAATTTCCAAGAAATGCAAATGCAGCCCTCTCCTTTCCTCTGATCTGGACAAAATAGGTCTGCAGGCCATGCCAAGCACCAGGCACAGCTCAGCTTTCGTGGCCATCAGATGGGATGTATGTGATGGTGACTGCAAGGGGAGGAACCTCATGGGCACAGTTGGAGTCCTTGGGCTCTCCCTCTCCCCAGCAGCCCCATGGGCTGGAGCAGCTCTCAGTGTCAGCAGCCGAGGTGCTTTGGCTGCTGTGGATTACCTGTCCTGTTGAAAATGCAGTGGAGAAACATCTGGAGCATCTGCTGAGGGTCTGCATGGACCCATCATTCCTGCTAATAAAAACACCACATCTCACATCAGACTTGCCTGAATCATAATGGAAAAATCAGTGAAGAAAAAGTAGAAAGCAACAAAAATAATTTTTAAAACCCCTACTTTTTAAGCAATTGCCATGGATGAGGATTATCTCTGCAGGCAGTGCTTGGGTGTTCATGGCTGCGTGGCATTTCCTCTGCAGAAGCTTCCTGGTCATGCAGTCCTATCACCTTTCCTCTCTCCCAGGGCAGCTCCTGCCTCTGGCTGGGCTCAGCCAATCCTGCCCATGTTTCGGCAGCCTTGAGCCAGCCCTGCATTTCCACTCACTGTGCCACAGAGCCACAGCCTGTCTCCAGGGGGGTTGGCCAGGCCAAGAGCTTGTGGTGGAGGCTTTGCTCTGCAGCTCACCCCACAGCCAGCACAGGCTGTGGAGACATTTGTGCCACACATCTGCCCTCGCTGTCTGGCTGGGATGTCACAAAACTACAGGGGAGGCTTCCAGGAATAATCCCCATTTATTTTTTGTCCCCTGGGATCAGCAGAGAGGATTCTTAGCACATGGTGGGAGCAGAAGCCTGTAGTTGCTACAGGTACTTTGCAACAGAGGAGAGGCTGGGACGAAACGTGGTTCTCCGGTGCAAAAATACTTACAAATACAGATGTCATGGCTTTGAGTCAGCATTTCCCTTATCACAGATGCATTTTTCACAGTATTGTTTCTCAGCCTCCTCCTAGCAAAGTACTCAAGGTAAAAATCTCAGCTCATTCAGCTTCTGTCCCTGAAATTCCAGGACAATTTTCCTGACCTAGGATGATCTACACCAGCTTCTTCATGAGCTGGGCTGCTACCTGAGCAGCAGTCCTGGTGCCCAGCTCCACTCCCAGCTCTTATCTTCTCTGCCACCTCCTGAATCTTCCCTGTCCCTTCGATGTCCCACGACAGGCTGTGGATGGACACAAGATTACAGGAGCTTTACCTTGAATGATCCAGACACAAAGGAATTTAATCCTGTATTTGAAATAAAAAGTGTTTGTTTACCTTCTTCCTCTGAGTCACTGCTGAAACATCTCATCCTCAGCTGTCATGTCAGAAGCACAATGGCTCTTGGAAAGTGTCCTGAAATGTACTTTTGACCTTCCCCTGAGTAAAGGGAAATCCCTCAGACCTCGAGCTTTGCTCTCCCCCCTGGGATGATCCAGCCTTCCTCTTGCCAGGGCCTTCCATTGCACTTGAAGATAAATCTAATGGCTAATATCCTGCTCATCCTCTTCAAACTGGTCAAAACCTGATCTCAGCAATGCCAAGGACATTTTTTTGTCAAATCAAAAGGGAGCTGATTTGGCTCATGGGGGCAACATGATGGACAAGTTAATCTGATACTTGAACCAAAGAGCTGCCACAGCAGAGCCTCCTGCTGTGCAAGGATGGTGTAAAACACCTGTCAGGATCCAAGTCCAAAAAAACAATATACGCAAACAACAAAATCCACAAAAAAATTACTGGAAAGCCCTAGGTAAAGGTTGGTGTCATCATCCATGCCCCATCCCTGAAGTGTTCAAGACAAGGTTGGGTGGGGCTTGGAGCAACCTGGTCTAGTGGGAGGTGTCCCTGCCCATACAGGGGGGTTGGGACTAGATGATCTTTAAGGTCCCTTCCAATCCAAACCATTCCATAATATTATGTGGGACATTCTTTAAAGGGGGAATTCAGCATTAGTAAACCTCACCCTAACAGTTGCTTTCAGTAGGAATTTACTGGGTTTGGTTCTGGTTCAGCAAATTAAAGATAAGAGTATCTGACTGCCCCGGGAGCTTAATAGCAGCAGAATGAACCACTGCAGGCTTTGGCCACATCATGAGTGGCTCAGGGAGCTGTCAGCCATGGCAGCGGGTGTTTCCATGGGCACACACTCACCTCTCTGTCCCATCCCGTGGCAGAGCAGGGGGTTGGTTGCCTTGTCCAGCTGTTACCCACCGGCTGCCGCTCTGCCTGGCGAAAGCCAACGGGAGGTGCTCTTGCAGGGCTGGGAGGTAGACCCTGTAGCCAGGGCAGCACACGGGGCTGTGGCCAAGGTGCATCTTCTCTGAGGTGGCCAATGGGCCCCTGGGGCTCTCCTGCTGGGAAAACTTCAGAGGAAAATACATTTATGATGCTTCAACATGAGAGAGTCTCCTAAATTAGGAAAAGGAAATATCAGTGTATGTTTGGGATTCCAGCTCATACAGTTTCTGTTTGCTTCAAAGTTACAACAGGACAAAAGGCATCATTTTCAACCCTTCCCTTCTTCCACCAGAGTGGACATGTCTTAAGTGAAACATCCTGGGAATAGCTGCACAGAGCAGGAGGGAGGTTGGTGGCAGAGAGATGGGCAATTCTTGGAGTCTCACTATGGAGGATGCAGAAACTGAGGGAAACTCTCTGCAGAAGGCCAACATGGCGCCAAGCACAGTGCAAACCCAGCCCAAACCCTCATCTCCCCAGCGCTGGTGTGGAGCAAGGAACACCTTGGAGACCCAAAGCACCTCTGAGGCCACAGCAGCACAGCTCTCCAAGGACACCCTTGGGTGGAGTCCTGACGCTAGGACACAGCTCCAGGGCATCTTCTACAGCACAAAGGGTGCACATGGGGTCATTACTACATCTAAGCAGGTTTGGGAAGTTCAGATGCTGCATCTTTATGTGGCTGATTCTGCAACACAAGCATTTTTCTAAACATCTCCAGCTGGGAACGTTTAGGATATTTGTCTTTCTATAAATGTGGAAAATTTATCCAACTCCAAAACTCTTTTTGCTTGAACTGATTAATTTACTTTTGTTTACCCTGCCCAGAGTGATTCTGCTTTCAAGGTAAAACACACACGCCTACCCAGGGTAAGTATTCAGCACCTGACATCAGATGGTCTCTGTGCACCTCCCCGGCCTGGTTTGGGCAGGGGACTTGCCCCAGGACTCTCCCCAGCCCAGCTCATCCAGCCAACATCCAGCCTCTGCCACACACACCAACCTCCCACTGATGGATATGCAAGTTTTAATCTCATTGGAAGTTACAAGGATACTTAAAAGCACGTTGCCCCCAGTGTTCCTTGCAGCACAACTGGATTATTTTCACACCAGACACGATTTACGTGGCATCTACCCATCCTCAGCCACGGGCAGGATCCGTCAGGGTAACAGGGGGGCTGCAGAACTGGCCAGGAGCCACAAAATGAACAAGCACTGGGGCAGACTTCAAGCATAACTGCCACACAAGTTTTTTGGGTAGGAATGGAGTTATTTTGCCCAACGATTGAGATTTAGTAAGAAAGGGAGAAGGAAAATTTTCAGGTTCAAATATGCAAATAGGTTATTTTAATTTGGCCAAGTAGAACTCCACCTCACTCTTACCAATGTAGTGTTGCTGGGCAGTACCTCAGCTCATTTTTAACTGACTGGCTGCAGAAGCTACTAATTAATTAATCAATCCAAATTGAAAATCTGGACCAAAACTATTTTCCCTAAATGGTATCATGGGCTACATCCAGTAATGGGTATCTCACTGCAGGAAAAAGAAGAGCTGAAACTCACCGCACAGTTCTGAACAAGACGTTCCCAGCCTGCATCCGTGCGGCGTTACCGCTGTACTGTGAATGTAGCACAAGGCACGTTGATGGATTTTGGTCACTTTATTAAATGAGATATTAAATAGTTTAAGTTTCAACTACTAAACAGCACTTTGAATGGTGAAAACACAGATAGTATATCGTCATACTTGAATGCTTCTTCTCTTTAAAAACACATTTCCAGTCCTTATATATATTACAAAACAGCCTTATAGGAAGAGGTGACACCTTTTCTATAGTACTTAAGATATTTAATACAGAACTGAAAAAGCCATCTAATAGAAACAAAGGCAAGTCTTCACAGCTGTATGATTTCAGCAGCCAAAGCTGGTTGATGGACTGAAACATTACTATACAACTGGGACGAAACATATACAATATCACAATACTAAGCAAAAACGCTTTACATCCAAAGGAATAAACAGGTTACAAAATGTGGAGAAGTTAGCAGGCAAAACTGTATTACAAGCAACATTTTTATTCATCATCTTAAGCCATTTCTTCTAGTTAAAACATCTAAAACAAATATAAAAATGAGCCTTTTATTACCTTACTGATGTATGTTCTGTCTTTAAATATTTGTTAAAGCTTGATGTTATACTCAAAGCACATTGTTATGCAGCTAAAATGTCAAGTGAGAAACATGTATGCAAAGTGGTCCAAGTTTTATTTCAATGCTTATCTCGGATTTCTTCTTATGCATTAGTCTTCTGTTATCCATACTTCTGTCCAGAATGAAAAAAAAATGTGCCTTTAAATGTTGCCTAAAACTTCCACATTTAAGTCTTTGAGTTACTGTAAAACTCCATTGAACGTTCCCAGGTTTGGCAGAGAGCATTTCTCTTATTCACGACACATCGGAGCATCGGCAAGAGTTGCCCAGAGTACATTTGCCTTCAAATGCTTGTCTCAAAGTCTTATTTTTTTTCTTCTCGTGTGAATACATCTCTTTTTGCTCCCCTCCCCCCAAATTAAATTTAATTGTAGAGCTGGCAAAGCACTAGAACATACTGAGGTTCTTTTGTGGTATCTTGTAACAAGAGTCCAAGACAGCAACTTGTTAGCATGTTTTGCAATGGATCAAAAGCTGTTCAGATCACAAACCAAGTTTCCATCACAAATTGAAGTATCATCTAAGATTTGCATATTTAGATGCAAAAAACACTTGTCCATCCAGGGCAAGAATTCAGATTCCTGCAAGAAACTTTCAGAAACCAAAACAATTTTTATTCATGTCAGCAAGTCAGAAGAGTCCAGCAATACCTGGAGCAGATGCATCCATCCACTCGTTTCTTCAGAGGTCTCTGTAGTCAATACACCATTGCCTCAAATCTTTGTCACCTGCTTCTACCCCCAGTTTATAAACTGTTTTGGGGAAGAATCAATCAAACTATATTCAAAGAAAAGCTGTATTTGTATTAAATTAGATCTTCACAAGCACAGAAAATGTGGGTAAAGAAGAGTGCTAATGATCTATAATAAACCAGAAATGTATGTCCGGTCTTCATTAAAAAAAACCCCAAAACACAAAAGTCAAGCTCTTTGTGTACTAAATTCCTGTTCTCACACAACCAAAAGGGAAGGGGAGGAGTGCATAACCACAACTCTTAGCTAACAGAGAAGTTATTTCACTGTTCTGGCAGCTCTGGAAGTTGCTACAGCACTTTCTTTGTATGGATTTGAAATCAGCAATGGGTCTGCCATTGTAAAGTCACTTGTTTATCAGGGTTTGCCCCTGGCCACCATCGCTTTTCTTTTAACCCCCAAAATACCAGGAATTCACTTTTCTTGGCCCATCTCCCATTGCCAGCAATGGGGAAAGACAGTAGCACCAGCATTAAGGAGTTAACAGAAATGTGCTTTGTAAATCAGCGCGTGAGGGAAAAACATCTCCAGCTCTACCATCACCACTTGTTATTCCATCACATAAAACTGAAAACAAAAAATGGCAGAAGACCAGGGAAGAACAATCACCTTCCCCAAGTCACTATTTAAGGCTGTATACACAGTTTTTATGTAACTGCATGACTCAAAAGTTTCAGAGCAGTAGTATTTAAGAATATTGCACTCAATTCTGTGTCAAAGAGTATTTTCAGTTCCTGCTTCATTCAGCACAGATGATATAGCGATGAGTCCAGACCTCAGTCAAAAGGAAGCTGGACTGTCTCTTATAATACACCCACTAATATAAAGAAATGGGTAAGCAGAAAAATATTCCATAATTTGAGGAATCAACTCTAATCAAGAACTCAGCTGTTTACAATTCACATGTGGTACATACTGAAACACAGCCCTGCAGTCCTTCCTAAGCCTCTCAAATCCGGTGACAGCTTCACAGCTACTAAAAACAAGCGTAGGAGTTTAGACAGGAAACCTGTGGAGATGCTACTGTTATGGGAGGACTTGTTTTCACTGAAAACAACTTGTTATCTCCTGTACTCAACATATGTAAGAAGATTCTAGGCAACATCACTGACAACAGGGAAAACATTATGTCCTATTTAAACAAAGCTGAAACACTAACATGGAACATGGCATTTAAGGGGACCAAGCAAACTATTATTTTTTACCTTTTTTCTTTTTTTTTTTTACAGTTGAGTTCTGTTAAGCCATTGATTCCTAAAAAAATAAAAGTTCTTTCTCTGATTTTAACAATCCTTCAGGCTTTTAGTGCAAAATCACATTGATTTCCCTTGGGAAGGCCCTGGATTTTTGCCTCTCATTGGGGGTGCTGCTCGTTGTAATGATGGTGACTGCATACCACCAGACACTGACTGATACATTCCTCTCATATCTATCTGTTGGTAGTTGGAAGGATTCATTATTAAACTGGGAGGCTTTGGCATCATGAGATGACTCATTGCTGCTTGCTGGTAAGACATCTGCTGTTGTTGCTGCTGATTGTACTGCTGCTGTAGTCTTCTGTTCATGAGTATCCTCTGAACACAACTGATTAACTGTGGAGGGAAAGCAGAGCTGTTTTAAGCGCACGACCCATCTCAACGCTGCAAGTATCAAGTTCAGAGTTAAAATCAATTTGCTAGGGGTAGCATGGCTGAAGGAAAAAAGCACCATTGTTATCACCATCACTAATGTGATGGTATTCACGAGCTGATTACTGTAGAAACCATTTAGTAACAGCATTTAGGGCTAAGTTCTCTTAATAACTTGCCTATTGTATTGCAGGCACCATTTAGGTAAGTTGCTATGGCAACACACGCTCTATGCTGCAAAATTATTCCCAGGTATAAGTTACAACATTATTTGTCAGGTACCACTTACCTTCCCTTTGAAAGTCCTGCATGTGACTGTCACTAAATGTTTGTTTACCTATGAGGAAAATCTCCCCACTGACATAATCTAGGCAACCTTCAGATCTTGCAAAATAATTCTAAGATAAAAATCCATTACCAATACTTTCAAGGAAGGAGGTTTCTTAAGTTACTTTCTGAACTCTGGGAATCAGATTTCTCTCTAAGCCTCGTGACCTGCAAGAAAACTACTTCAATAGGAACATGTAGCCAGTATTTTTTTTGAATGAACTTCTCACGGAGTCTCTCTGGATGAGGCTGAGCAATGCAACCCAACACAGTGCAGAGGTCACCATCTCCTGATGTTACATCACATGCACCCTTACACAACATCAGCAAATACTTGACCCATTGAAACACACAGTCTGTAGGCACATATTCATTAACCTGAACATACGCTTCTATTTTATGAACACACACATGCAAAATCCATACTCAACATCCCACTTTAAACATGTACAGTCGATCAAATACACATTAGATGTTTTACCATCTGTTGTTTAGTAAGGACATCGGTATAAATGGCTTCTCGACGCTTGACATCAAGCTCCTGGCTTGCCTGTCTGCTCAGTGCCAGGGCCTGCACTTGGCTCTCTGTGAGTGTTACATTTTCTTTCCACTGAAAAGGGAAAAAAACCAACAAAACATGAAACCCTCTTTGCACAAGTCATTTTAACAAAAGCCTAAAGGTAACTGAGGTCTGGCAGTATGTTCAGAGCTGCACGAAGAGTTAAAACACAGCCCAGTTCCCAATAAATGCAAAATTATACTTCACCCAAATCAAAACTCTGAGTTACTAGTTGTTCTAACTGCTAATTAAGATAATGCAGCTCTAGATGACTGGCAGCAAGTGAGAAAGGTGGCAGCCAAGACAGATAAGGACAAGATATAGGAAATATGTCTTACTTGTGTGTAATTACTATTCTTATTTGGAGAAAATCAGCATTTTCAGAGCATGGCAAATAATTATGGTCCTAAACTGCAAGGCCTGTAAAGCTCTAAGTCATCTAGACACCGTTAAGGGTTACTGCAAGCTGCAGGGATGAAGGTCAACACAAGCTGGAAATTATATTAATTAATGATGCAATTAATTAGCTGAATGACCACATACAATAGTAATTTCTTTGCCTGATAACATTTAAGGTTTTCTCATCTCCTGATCTATATCTACAGTTATCCACTTCACTCACAATGGTTGAAATGATGTCTTCAAGGGGCTGAATTCTTGCTGCAGTTACACTGTTGGTTGCTTCCACAACTTTCTCTCTTCCTTGATTAATCAGGTCCTGAGAAAACACCCAAAATTTAATTATAAAGCACAGATATAAATAACACTTTTCTTTGCCAACCTTTTTAAAGTTTTCTTCATCTTTGCCTTGTGTACCTAGAAATAAACTACTTTTCTTCTCTCAGTCTGCACAAGTCAATGAGTCTCAGCTTCCCCATGACTGAACCTCAGCAAGAAGTAACTGAACTGCATGTATAAACCTGCCAACTTGTACAGTGGACAGTATTTATAAAAAGTTACTTTGGTACCCAAAGGTTTTCTCATCATCACAGATATGCTATATTTCTATCCAGGCAAATTTTCTGTGATACTGACTTTGATGATGCTATGGTCTCAATTCATTCTGTGTGCTCAAAATATTACCTCTTGTGCTATATTGCCTATGGCATAATACTGGCCTATATCATGAATTAATCCTCAGGTATATTCAACACACCTCTGATTTGCACACTTTCTCAGAGGTTTTCCATTCTTTAGCAGAGTCTCCTCACCAGACACTAGTACCACCATAAGACAACTGTGCTGCAACTCCTGCAGCTTATAGCCTGGGATCTTCCTAGGACAAAATGTCCTCAGCTCCTTCAACTAAGTCGGCACACCAAGAGCTGAGATAATTGAGGAACAGAACAAGCATTCCTCTCTCCCAGTCCTCAGTCAGAAGACAGATGGAGGGAGAAAGCTAGATGTGGTAATTAACGTCTACAAAGAACGCAGTTAATCTTCCCAAATCCTGAGGTACTGCACAGGTATAGGTTTCTGCACATTCATGGTTAACTTCAGTATAGCTACATACACACACACCCCCCTATTAAAATTAGGAGACAATTACATAAGTATGAACATATTTAAGAATTACATTAACCACCATTTGTGACAGAAAAACACATGCCCACTTGCAGCAACACAAGACACATGAGACTGCCAGGACTGCGCCTTACCTCCAGCTGTTGGTTACTCATTGCTGACAGAGCCCCCAGATTGAAAGGAATATATGGTGTTTGAGAGTTGAAATTTGTGGGAAGCATATTGGTCCCAGCTGGCATGTTGAAACGCATAGTCAAGCCCTTAAAAACACAAAATGCACTTACATTTGAGTAATTCTGATAATTGATGGTCTCCTATAATAACCCATGGAATAGCAGACGCCGACACAGCGGCCCTTAGAGAGGACGTGAATGAAGGGTGTGAACTGAAGATCTTTTTTAAAACCTCAATTCAAAAGGACTTTTTAATCACAAAAGAACCTGAGTTCTAGTCTTCAGTAATGTGTGAGTTTAGCTTAACTATCATTATTTGGTATGCTAAGAAAAAAAAATCACCAAGCCTTGTATCTGAAGTTGTTTAAGATGCAGTTTTTTATATTGCAAACCCACTACTTATTGTTGAGTTTGACCCAACTGTAACTGAATTCTGAAGAAGTGAAATGGTAATTTATTAGCAGACATATAAAGCTCATCTCCCACATGGATTTCTCATAGGACAGTTTCAGTGTTTACTGTATCTTATCTTCCCATTTCTTCTCCCTCACAAAACCTTCTCCCAATACTCAAACACTGTCATTTTTTCACTCAAGATGGTCAGTGGCAACTGATACATCCAGTTTGTACTTTCAGATTACCGGTCAGATCTGAGCACCAAACTTTGCCCTTCCAGGAATTTTCTGCTATTAGACTCCAGTTACACCAAGTTATCATATTTCTTTTACAGTAAAAATATCCCAAACCTGTAGCAAATTTACATTTTTTTTCATTCTACCACCTGCTTAAATATCAAATAACAAGATACAGGGAATAAGAGGGAAAAAACAGTATGTTTTTTGGCCATTTCTAGCAGATGCTTATGTTTGTGGGATCATGGCAAAAAATTCTGAAATTAATTGTATATCTTTAATGGAGCAAGAAATTTCTCTCAAATGGTAAGAGAGGTATTACACAGGACACCAGCTGTGTTGTAGTATGAAATAGAAAAAAATATGTGTAAAAGGAAAAGTTAACTTTTAAATTGAAGTAACAAAGAAAATACACATGAAAAACCAGCAAGGAAAGAGCAAATAAACCACGGTATCCCCAGTTTTCATATATAAAAATTTGCTTTAAATATCCGTTTCTTGGCCTATAAGAAAATTAATTTCCCCAAAACAAACTGAAGAGGCAAGTGCTACTTAAATCTGGAAAGGTTTTTGTACATATAAACCTGATTAGACAGCTTTACCTTCTTTTCTGCTTCATATTCTGCCCATGCTGCTTTTCTTTCCTCTTCAGTGAGTTCCTCTTCCTCCTTATGGTCCAGGAGTGAATCATGTTCATGATAGCCAACTATATATTCTTTATGGATTTGAAGTAATTCTGCCAGAATTGTATCCTGTTCAAATGAAGAGAAGATAAAATGAGAACTCACTCAGTAGCTCTAGTGTATTCACCCTGTCTGTGCCTAACTTGCTGCTTTGACCCAAACAGCAGCTCAGAGCACTTCACAGCAAAATAGAATTAAAATTTAATGTAAAATACAATTTTCCTCAGAGGGAGGGTAATGGATTAACAATTCGTTATGGAGATGACAGTCCAATCACTTAATGAACCACAGGAATCCACTAAGATTCTGCAACAATAAATGCAGTTTAAGAACCTAAAAAGAATGGAATGTGCTTTATGATTTTTCCTTTGCTTAGGCTGGATACCTGAGAGGACCTATCAATAATCTGCATCTATAATATATAAAAAACACCTCTACTGGATTTAAAACACTTAGTTCTTTGGTCCATCAACTGTCCATCAGCACTGAACAGAAAAGGCTTTCCTAAAACCTGTAAGATGCACATCAAGATAAACAGTGCCCCACCAGTCTGGGCTCAGAAAGGTCAAACCACTGCTACAAACTGGGTTTGATCAGCAGGTTGCAGTTTCGACCTCTATTCCACAATATCCCCAATGCTTAAGTGCTTTTAGGTTAATTGAAATATTTACAGTGTCCTTTATAATGGCAAACTATTGTGATGTTTTTGTTCACTGGCATGTGAACATTTTATATACCTAAATCTCTATTTTATATATATTTACATAAAAGAAAGCTCCAAGAGAGCTCAGCATTCAGTCTACGATTTCTAATGCAAAAAATTCTACATAAATCCTGTTACTGTTTTTTGAAATGCAGAGTTACTAGCATGTTCAGTATCTCCTACATAAAGCAAATACAAACTAGCTGCCAACCAAAATCCTAAGTTGCTACTTCCCTTGTCTGAACTAAGATGCCCCATTATGATAGACCATTATCTCAATTAAAAAGTGATATAAAAACAGAGAAACTCAATGTGAAAGGCTGGTATTTCAAGGTAGGCAGTAAGGGTTTTACAGTCCTCATTTTCACTGAATCAACATTCCAGTCTCCAGCATTTCTGGAAGATGATGCCTCTCTATGTTAAAATACAGATAACACTGCAAAGGATGAAGAAAAACACATACTATAAGACTACTAAAACCTGCTCATGCTGCACCACAGAAGTCCCTTTTTGAAGATAACTACTGAATATGGGGTTTTTTTAAAATGCACTTGTATCACTGATGAGTTTGCTAAATTGAGAAAGCTCTGATATATCTCAGCATTCAGCCTAAGACCCATAATACAAAACCATCTCATTGAACTTTTGGACCACTCCTGAAATGAATCACAGTGAAAATACTTTTGGCAGTAGAGCTCTATGAACACCTACAGACCCACTCCACACCGTGCTCTTATTGTGCCAGGCAAACAGGAATATAAATTGTCCTACCCTGACATTTTATAATCTAGCTAGAACAGCGACTGAAAAGAATGGCTTGTGCTCACAAGCAAAAAGGTTTTTGCAACAACACTGGGAACTGCACGTGGCAGTCCTGACCCAGGGTTTTGTCACAGCAGCAAGTTGTTTGTTTCTGTGTGTGTTTAAAACTCAATGATGTTAACCAATTATTTAAGCTAGACTTTGTTACTTCCTTCTACTATCTGGTCTCCCTAAATTTGAATCAATGCCTTCGTTGCCAGCTCCTCACAAAATATTCAGTGTAACACCTGCATGATTAATGGGCACAAGGAACAAATGTTGATATTTTTGAGGTGGTGGGAGAGAAGGCAGAGAGAGAAAAGAGATGCAGTAATAGGATATGATGAAAGCATATAGAGGAAGTGGGTGAAGAAGTCAAAGATATTACAAAAGCAAGCTAGCACAACAGAAGTGCTCTCAGCACACCATAGCTGCACATCAGTGTGTGGAGGGTTCCTGGACATGCATATGCATTAATTTCCATGGCAACACTATTATTGAAAACAATACTGGAATATAATCCACACTCACTTAGCCAACACAGTCTTCAAAATGTGGTTTAAATTACATCCAACTGTGTGTTTGCTTTTCTTTGTCTAAACTTTATTTTGCATTAACTTTAGTGATGGAAGCTTGAAAACTGGGATAGGTACTTCCATTCAGTTTGTTTAATTTTACAATGTAAAAGATAATAAATTCACCTTACAAAAAATCATCAGAATAAGTATTCCTTTTCACTTGTTTAGCTTGTTGACAGAACAACAATTATCTGTTGGTTTATGAGGGTTAAGATGAAATCCTGATGATGGAACGAAAAAAAATGAAAAAAAGGTTTTGAATTTTAAGAAAAGTTTGCCTTTTTATAATCTGGATGGAAAATAAATGCTATGGAGAAATAAATGTATTAGAAAGGAAATATTTCATGAAAGAATGTGAGCTGTGTTGTAATTCATAAACAATTTTTTCTCAACCAACGGAACATACAAAACCAAGGTTAAAAATAAAATTAGATTTAAATAAGCAGTAGATTCTTCTGATTCTGAGATCAACAGCCTTCCAAAATTCACAACATTGTCCCCTGTTAGGGAACAACAGTAGAACACAAGCCATGCCCTGAAGTATTATAAAATAATGATGTACCACATCCAACTGAATCTGAACTATTCCTTTAATCTGCTTTTCCAATCTGCATTACATGACCTCAACTGAGCCAAGTTTTTATTTCACATCAAAATGTGACTGTGACTCTAATCCATTCAACACACTGATCTGGGGATGAATAAGCAAGGAGCAGGGAGTGCAGCAGTGCCAGCCCCGAGGGACACACAGTGACGCCCCTTTTGTTCAGCTCCTGCCTCATCAATATTGCTCTGAAATACATATTGCACTGGCCTGGGTAAGCCACAAATATTGCACTTATCACCAAGTCCAGCTATCAGTACTTGTGGTGAAAAAACTTCCCATTAGCTACATATCAGCCAAGTCTATTCCAGAACACAATCCTTCAGGAGTGTCAAGAGTCTGTGAGAACCCAAAACAACAGCCCAGTCATAAATCACATTGATTTAAAAAAAAAACAAAACAACTTCAGATCCACTGTTAAATTCAGGGCAAAGTAAAAATCTAACACCCAAAATACAACCATTCTCTTTAATTTTCTCACTTTACACCATCTTTTCCTTTTGAATTGCTACTCAGCAGAAATAACAGCAAAAGCTGCTTATGCCTTTAGTCTGGGTTAGATAATGAGTTTGCATAAAGCTCAATGCTTACATACAGTAATTATTTCTATACTTAAATAGAGCAAATTTGACTGAGTGAGTACTCATTCTTGAGACACCTGTTACACCTTTTTTGGTCTGGATTCCTATAGTAGACCTTTTCAACTCTGCAGGGGTAGCAGATGGATGAAGTCAAGCACTGGAATTTAACACTAATTTGATAATTCATGTGAGTAGCATCCATAATAAAAATATTCTGTTAAAACCAAGTGTTTACATTGTTCAAGACGCAGAAGCTGTTTCAGAGGGGTCAGGGCAAAGACTGGCACAGTGACATGATGGCTGCAGTGCAACAGGCATTTTCCCTGAAGAACTGCACACACTGGCTCCTCAGAACTCCTCAGCAACCCAAAGGTCTTGATCAGACCAAAGGGAAAAAAAACCCTGCTGCTAAAATTAAAACTTGACATGCAACTTTGATAAGCTTTCAGGAAAACTGCATCCTGCACATTTGCCCTGTGACTTTTTATATAAAATAGCAACATTCAACAGCTTCCCTCCCCTTAACAACACTTTCTAAGAAAACTGATCTTTGACAAACTTGGATTATTGCAAAAAAACACAAAAATTCTCAAGGATTTATTTTAAAAATCAAGTAGTATTTGTCACTTCACTCACATAACACCTTCACTTCTGACTTTTAAAACAACATAGATTGAAATCTGCCAACCCATTAAAAGCAAAAGAAATAAAATACTTTTTCTTCTTATATCAAATAAGTTGAAAAGCATGTTAAAACTGAGAGTTAGAAGAGGAGCCCTCATACTCAGCCCTGAATCCCTGCTCCTCACCAGACAATTCCTGGTTGCACACCTGAAGAACCTTCCTACCGTGAGGTGTCACTCAAGTAAAGAAGTTTTCTGAGATACATACCCCACAGAAAGCCTATTATCCTGCCAGATTTTTCCACATTGATTGTTGAAGAGCAGATGGAAAACATTTCACTTGTCAGAATTCCCACCAAAAATGATGCTTGGAAGGGGTCAATTCTGAAAAGTGTGCTTTTAAATCTTTGTACCCACATTCTGAGGAATCTGTTCTTTCAGAGCCTGCCTGTATTTCCACTGGACACTTTTCACACATTGATGTGTTTTTAGCATTCATTTCACACCAGTGCTGAGGATTACACAAGTAATCCCTTACCCTACTGTCTGCCCAACAGTAAAATCACAGAGTGATAACACTGTTCAACAGATTGTGCTTTGAAGATGTAAGAGAGGCCTGAAGACAAAGACAATTATACACAAAATCTGTAAAAGGCTTCTTTTAGCCTAAATGCCTATTTTGCTTTGCTGGTAATTATAAAGGAACAGCTCTGTCTTTGTAAGGAAGGGATAGACAGCTCAATGATGGAAGAATAACACAGGTAAAGTTTTAGTCCTTTGTTTGCAGCTAAGAGCTGCAGAGATCAGGCTGGACGTGCTGAACTTGTCAGCAAAAAAAGCACTGCAATATCATGCAACATGATCTTAAAGAAAACTTTAATCTCCAAATGCTGTGTAATTCATCAATGTTACATGAAAATGTTTTTGTAAGCATATCGATAGTCTTTTAAATCAGCCTTTTAGAAAAAAGGCTATGAATGTGTTGTTATATTAACTGTTAAGACATTTTATAATTATAAAACTAAATTATGCATTTCTGCTAAAATTACATGGAACTAAGGAATAGTTAACTTTCTGAATGAATAACCTTGTACAATTTAGATAGTAACACTCACTGCAGTGTTTCCCACAGGTGGTAATTGCTTTTGATAGTTTGTGTAGGATTTTAGAGAGTTGACAAACCAAAAAAAGACAGCATAGGAAATAAAACATAAAAGTTAAACTTACAATATTATAAATAAGTCATGAGTCACAACTCGATTAAACAGATGATAGGAATTAAGGAGTCACTGCAACTACTGGGCTAGCTCAGTGAGCAAAGCAAGAACGTAATTGTGGATAGAATGAAAATAAAATATCTCAATCAGCTGAGCTTCACAGGGAAGACAAAGGCAGCCAAAAATAACTTTAAAAATACTGGGATCATCAAAATAGTAAACATAAGTACCAAATGAAACAGAGCTCTCCAATACAATTTACTGCTTACAGTGAGAAACACTGTAACAAAAAGAGCTTAGATACAGTCATTAAAGTTTGTTTTCAGGGGTTTTAAAATGCATGTGTAACAGTGACTAACACTTAGAGGGCTCACACTTCCTAAATCCCCTCAGCAGCTGCACAGACACTGTAGGTGGTCTACTAGACTGCTTCAGAGAATGGCTTAACTATTAAAAACGCCAACGTGATGCCTGAGCACAATTTATTATATTACAGTAGTCTGAAGATAGCCTAGAATGGAAAACATACTATTTTTCCTTGGAAATTAATAGATTTACAAACTGGAAAACCTTCCTCCTGACAACCAGACAGTGTATATGAACTAAACAAAGCAGTGCCTCAGAAATGTAACCAGTTAACTAACTTCTGGACACACATTTACATGTTACTATTTACAAGCTAGTCAGCTGATAAGCAGTAAAGATAATTGCACAACAGCTTAATGATTAGTCTTCAGCAGACCACATACACAAATAACATAAATTAGACAAAGTACAAAATCTTAGCCTTACCTTAAATAAAAACTGACTTGAAAAGAGATAGTAACTGAACTAGTTATTCTTTCCCCTGAAGTTTACTCCTGCCTGACTTTAAAGTTACAGTTTTTATAATTAAGTTCAGTTAGTTCCCTACTTACCACACAGGATAGTGAACCAGTACTATGTAGAGCAGTAACAATGAACTCCTACTACACATGCTATATCCATTACAGATTTAGGCAGGCCTCAGTGAAAACAAACCACTGTGATCTTAAAGTTCATTTAGCACCAAGCTGGAAAAGGGTCTGACATCACTATAGAATATCAGCACTTTGTGTAATATCAGTGCAAATAGTGTGACGGTCTCCAAAAAATGTCACTGGTCTCTGCTAGTACTAGCAATGCAAAAATAGATTACAAAATCTCAGCTTGTCCCATTTTCCTCACTTAAACAATAAATAAATGTAACTTTTACCTTAGTTCTAATGCACCTCTATTAATGGCCTCTATAGGAAGGGCTAAACACGGAACTAAAATCCAAGCAGGCTTGGCAAAGGAGAACATGGATTAATTTGACTCTCATGAAGTCTCACCTAGGTAGATAAAAGCCAGACCCTGGAGTACAGCAGGCCCCCCCCCCCCAGATTTTTTATCACAAACTGAGGTAGCGCTAGGTATCATTAGCACCCACTCAGATGGTAATGTGAATCTTGGCGTCCCAGTTTCCTGCAGTAGTATTTCTGATGACTCAAATGGTGTTAAAAAACTACTTTGCTTTGCTTTGCATTTTTTTTTCTTTTAACTGAAGTTCTTTTTCTGTTAGCAACACTGAAGGGCAACATTACCTAGCTCATACCATCTGGTAAATTAATTGCATATTTTACTGTGTTACCTGCCATAATAATATAATTTCCAGTGATGTCCAACGACTTACTTTGGGCAACATTGGTGTAACTCTCTTCTTTTTCTTTTCTGAATTAGGATCATCCAGCAAATCTGGCTCAAAAGTGTAGAGTTCTGTAAGTTCATTCATGGTAAAATGACGTTCCACTTGCTGTTGGTCGACAACCCGGAAAGACAACGACTGCTTTGTTACCTGACGATCATAGATCTTATCTTCCATTGTTCCCTAAAAAAAAAAAAATATACTCACTTTCATACAACTTCTGGGTATTCTTGTTATACAGGGAAACGAATTAGTAGATATGAAAGAGTTAGAATAGTAATGTAACAGTGCTCTCTGTTTTCCTCACTTCTCTGACTCTGTATCTACAAAGCTACCTGGAAGACTTCACGGAGAAAAAAAACAAACTAAAAAAACACCTCCTGCAAGTGTAAACAAAGTACTGTGATTTGTGTAGCTGACAGAGGTCATCTAGCTAATGACTAGAGTAAGAAATGTATTTTTTCAGTAGTGTTTTGAAGAGATCCATTTTTGCTTCAATTCCCTAAAGTGGGATTATGACAAAAACCTGCAGTTTCCACAGCATGTACCTTATTTTGCTGCTTTATGCAGCCTATGAAAGGAAAACAGATACTGTATCACTGGGGTGGAGAGGAGAGGGGAAGTGGTCGAGTCTAATTCATCACAGCTGTGTATGAAAAAATTAGAGCCCTGATGAAAAGAGGAAAACTATTTTTTTAAAAAAAAAGATGACGACTATGATAAGTATGAGAACAGCACAGCTTGTTCTGAACATTGTGATTTAAAAAGGACATCAACAGTTCAAAAGTGCACATAGAAAACTACAAAAATAGACTGAAATTTGCAGAAAAAAACCATGTCTGACAGCAGCCTGCTACAATAAGCAACCTATTTAAGGTGGCAAGTAAATAGTGACTTGATCAAGTTAAGTACTGTTACTAGGAAAAGGTCTTCAGTCTACTCTATGACACCTGAAGAACCAGGCAATGAAGCAAGGTATTTCCTAACAGAAGTAATAGCACTATACAGAAAACTATGTCAGCTGTTATTTATTTTACCAATCTTTCCTCGAAGAGCTCTTCCAGTGACCAAATACTGCTACCAATTAGGGCTGGAAGATGACTGGATCAGTGTGGACCACTACAGACTTCAACTCAAGTCCAAATAGTTACAATTTACAAATTTGATTGCCGGACCAGAATATCACAGAATAGCAGAGACAAACCTACCTGAGCCAAAAACCTGTACACAAACACAGGCTTGTTCTGCCCAAAGCGGTAAACCCTGAAAATGCTCTGGATGTCATAGGAGGGGTTCCAAGAAGCATCAAAGATGATTACTCTATTAGCAGCCACCAGGTTAATTCCGAGGGAACCTGCTTTAGTAGATATAATGAACAAGCGGCCTCTGGAACAGAGAAAAGTTGCAAAATTTTAGTATTTTGGAAAACAATTACTGTTCCCATGTTGCTGTGCTACTCTGGAGTTGTTCATACACTGAAATAACTCATAAATGTCATTAAAATTCTGTACTAAGCATAAAACACATGCAGACTTCACAAGGACAACGCAGCAAAACATGCACTCCCAGAAATACAGATCCAGGCCTTCTGCAAATCAACTCTCAACAAAAACTGGTGGCTAAGAAACAAATTTTTGTTTTGCATTTTCAAACTCTAACAAAATTCGTTATATCAAATTAAACCATGATTTCCAACTGGCATACCCCATGCTACCGAAACTGCTTTCTGGCTATCAAACTTTTAGTATATTCCCAGAATGACACCATCTCTTTGATGCATACATTTTTTTTTGGAGTACTGTCTCACTCAGGTTCAATTTAAAATGAGCTCTTGACAGATGCCTGACAGAATAATCTATTCAGGAGTGTTAATACTGAATTAGTTTACTTTGCTTCATGTTAATTTAATTTTTTAATTTATTTTTTACAACTTAACTGTGTATTTTATTTTTTAAACAAATCTAAGCAAGATGGAGCTCCTAAACTTATTAAACCTGTACAAGTTTGTATCTATCAGCCTTTAAAGTCCCATTTCCTATGAGCAGTGGATGGCTGGGAGACAATTCTGGAGATAACTGAGAGCTTCATGCTTCTGACTGGCCCAGTGACTGCTGTCTCCTGGGCAGACACCACAGGGCTCTGACCTTCCTGGGTCCTTATATCCTTTAAGTTACTGTAATAAAATGAATGTGTGTGATTCAAATTGCTTACAATCTAAACAAGAATAAAACCAGCAAGGACTCACACCAAACAAGTACAGAAGTACAAATAGATGATAATCTCAGAAAACCAGAAACCTACTCGTGTTGCACATTTTTGGTGCAAGTTCTGCACCTGACAACACTGTGATCTTTATTTGCCCAGCCTTAAGAGGCCATTAAGCCAATTCAAGTGACTAAGAAATAAGGAACAAAAGAAAGAGTAGGGGAATAATTAAGCATATGTATCAGAAGAAATCTCACCTCACATTAGTTTCATCATTGAATTCTTCAGCCCATTTCTTCCTTGACTGAGCAGTCGTTGAACCATCTAAGCGATAGTAATCAATGTTTCGGAACCATTTTCCTTCACCTATAAATATAATAGTCAAATTATTAAAATGCTGGTTGTGTAGTAACCAGACTGATAATACCAGATATATACAATTCTCTAAGTAGCGAAAGAACAACTATGGAACATAAAATATACTGCCTTCTGACATTTTAAAACCGTGGGAGAGGACTATAGGTTATTCGAGATATAGAATGGTTTTGGAGGATACAGGTGCTTGCCACAGATATGCATTGAAAATTACATAGTGAAACTTGCATAATAAAATATAAAGCATGTAACATGACAGAAAAGAATAGCAACTGCATTTGTGATTACAATGATCATCCACAAGCCTGCAAGAGCTCCTACAAACCTCAACCAATTTTGTCCACATGAAAACACAACATGCTGTCAATATCATTTTACCTTCCAGAAAGTATCCAGCATCTATCACTTCCTGTTTCTTCCTAAGATTGTTATTTTTTACAAAAAGATCAATTGATACTAAATTAAGCTCTGTCAAGCAGGTTCATACAGATGGGAACTTAAAGATACAAATTTATAATGAAATTATGTTTCAAGGTTACATGTTAAGTGAAGTACTTTAAAGACCTGAGCTTTTTGGGGGCAGTTAATTTTATTTTTCACTATTTCTAGTTATATATACACATTTGTAGAGATATGCCTTAACTTGGAGCCAAGGTTCTTTATAAAAAATAACTGCACGTAATCTTTAGGCATTATAGTATTAATTGTACTTTTCTAATTGATCTGTGTAGCTTCACGTTACACAATTACTATAAATCAGTCTCTCCCATAAAAATAGCATTCATAAGTAAATGCTCAAAAGGAGATTTCAGAAGTCAAGGTCTAAATTTTGGAACTGAAATTCAGAAAAATATCTGAGTTTAATTACCCTTTGAGGTATGGCAACTTCTTGCCAGTGGGGAAAAAATAACTACAGTTGATAGAAGATTTTGTCTTCTCTCCCTGATTGACAAGTAACCTTTGATTTTCTTTGACCATCAAGGTATAAACACAAAATGAACCCCACTGTGTCACCAACTATAAAGATAACAGCACTTGTAGGAGACAGCACTGCTTAACACAATCAATTATGAGAGACTGTTGAGTTTTGTCAGCAGGGTCTATGGTGAATCTTGCTACGATACATGGTCTAATTGCTTCCCAAAGAAAGACCACAAACAAAAATCTTCACCTGACTATGGTATTGGTAACACTAAGCCAAAATTCTCCTATGCAACCGTATAACATATATACACTTAGAAATAATATTTTGAAGGAATGGCAGATTCAAAACAACGCTTCAATCAGCCCATACTGGGAATTGAAACTTCACATAAAGATGAACTCCATTATCAGGAGCTCTGGGAGGATGTCACAGAGTCACCAGAATAAACATCCTACACACAGGACATGTCTGGCTAGTGAGAAATTCCTTGCCAGATGAGCATCACTAGGATAAGAATTAATTCAATACCTTGTTTCCTTGTGAGATCCACAAAACAATCTACTGCAGTACAATATAAAGCCTAAATTCACATTTGTCTGTTCCACACACTGTTTTAAAGTAGTCTAATTTTCTTTCATTATCTCTCCCAGTAGGAAGGATCAGAATTTGCCACGCACCAGCATACAACATCACTTTTGTACAGAATGTAACAAAATGCCTTCTCTCCATTCTGGTGAAGAACACTTAATCTGCTCAGGCTACATTAAGCAGAGATGATACAGACTGAAATCAGAAACCAGAGTCCATAACAGGATAGCAGAGACCACCTGCAGCAGAGACCAGTAACTCTGCCAACTTCAGGAATACTACAGTGCATACAGTGCTTCTAACAAAAACAATTATTTCAAATTAATTCCCTTTGGACTGAACAGGGACTTGTAAAGGAGTTCTTAGCTTTGCAATCGTTCAAGGTGACACTCACCTTTATAAATAGGAGGCTTGTCTTTGTCAGTTTTCTCCCTGTTGGCCAGCTCCAGAAAATCTTCTATCAAATCCAGAGATATTAAGGACTGGCTAAACACTAGGCTGAAAACAGAAACAGGGAAACACAAAATTCACCTCTGAGGCTATTTTAATTATTGTCTTGCATTATTTTTCTTCTCTCCTCACTCTGATACTACCTTTGGAAAAAAAAAAAGCCTTTCTAGACACAGAAAAATTTTGATGGAGAACACACATGTACGGGAAACCTCCCTGATAAAAATCAATGTAGCAAGCACATTTGCTTGAGAAAGCTGAGCTGCAGCATTATGAAGACAGAATGAAGAACACTATCAGATCAACATATTTATAAGGTCATTAAAAATACTTCCAGAACTGACTTACACTTTGTCTCCAAGCTCCTCTGCCATTCGAAGAATTTCAAAGAGAAGCACCATTTTCCCAGAATGTTCCAACACTTCAGCATCTGCATCAGTGACAAAATCTTTGTACCAATCTGGTGCTGGACTACCAGGATTGGAAGAGGATGTAGCTTTGCCTATAAAAAACAAAGTAAAAAGAAATTTTAAAAGACAAAGGCATAGTCTCCATATAAATGCTTTGAAACATCTGACATTGCTGGAAAAATAAAGGGAGTAGTCTTTTGGGTTCTTTAAGGAAGTTTGTTATCTGCTAACACACTGTTACACTAACAAAACCTGCAAAATACAACCCTATTTTAACACATTACTACCCTGTAAGCTTATTTTGTTAATTTGATTTAACCCCTTACAATAGAGAAGTACTAGGACAAATTACAAAGTTCAGGTGCATTGTAAAAGCACACTGAACTAACCATGCTCATGGCAAAACCAGTCTGCTGGGATCTGTATCACCTGCTCAACAGTCAGACACAGGCCATGCCAATCTTTAATGATAATCCCATTATGTTTATTCTGAATTCATCCAGGAGAAACATGTATTCAGCATTAAAATCAGAACCAGAAAGGCAGACAAGAACTATTAATTATCTTGATGTGTATTACTTAATTTTATATTTCTATGCTCTCAAAATTAAGACATTTTACATTACAGTGATAAAATGTGACTAGATTTTCTAACACTTTTTTCACATAAAAACTTTGATCTACTTAAATACTCACATAATAGAAGCGCTCTACCTCATGAACAATTCAAAACATTTACCTTTTCAGACTATACAACACACATGAACTGTGACACACCAGTAAATTTCAGCTGCAAGATAGAACTGATATTAACAGAACTCACATTCGAACCTTCCCTCATACAAGCTTTTAAAGAATTTGTTTTCCAATACCAGAACAAAGAATGAACCAAGTTAATCAAATAAGAGACCTAGACATGCTGTAGGGAAATCCTATACACCCCTTTTATCTATTTCTGCCTCCACTCCTAAACTTTACAGAAGGGCCACCAGGAACTGCCATGAGATAGAAAGTTTGCCCACAAACCTGGGCTGGTGCAGCAGCAAATGGTTAGAAATTCTGTACCCACATTAAAACTAAACAGGGCTGTATGAGAGGGAAACAAGTAATCCAAAGACTCATCCTGCCTGTAACACAAGTGATTAATACATTTAATCTGTATGTGTTTGTATTTTGCACACACACACAATCTTCCCTTACACATTTACAGTTTGTTTGTCATCAGGTTGGGGACAAAAAAAAATTCTCACTGAAACTGTCTCCAAACAATAGTTTGTTTAGGGAAAGTGATTAGACACAATAAATGACAATCAGAAAACTAGTTTTATGATGCTAGATACAAGACAAAATTATTAAAGGGAAATCCAAAAAAGAAATGTACAGATAAAAGAAGTTTGAACATGTCCTTAAAAGGATCTTGTATTATATCTGCATTTTATCTGCTTGCTCAACATTCATTTCAAATTCCAGGTGTAACAGTGGATGACATGTATTTCTTAATCTTTCCAATAATCTTTCGCCAATGTGTTAAAAAATAAAAAGCAGCATTGTTCCTCTGTTAACTTTGTATCGTTTTGTACTTATGAATTAAAAAACATTAACTGTGCAGCTTCCCTGCCACAAGACCCTGAAGTTCTAAATTGATATCCCTTGTTTTTCCACAATAAATATATTATTAGAAGTAGCAGGAGCTGTAATCATAGAAGTAGTTAATGGAATTAAGAAATTTGACATTTTGCAACAAAGCAGAATTCCTGACAGCACCCTGAAATGGTCTTTTGCAAAATGAAGCTGCCTAGTATTTTATTTACTGGTGTATTATACTCACCTTCATCTGATTTGTTAACGGATGAAGGGTTGTTTACAAGTTCTTCTGCATTTCCTTCTCCACCTCCACGAGATCTTGAATTCCAGACCTTAATGACTTCAACATCATTATCACTGCCACTTCCACTTGAGCTACACTCTTTCTTCACTTTTTTCCCCTTGGATTTTTTTTTCCTAGGAAGGTAACAGTGTACATGCCATTATTTTTTTAAAAATCAAGTGTTTACAGAACATACTTTAACAGATACATCAAAGAAAAAAATAAACATTCACTTTTATACAAATCACTCAAGTTGTATTAGGGAAATAAATCCAATAAAAAACAACAATCAAAAATATCAATTACTTTGCATAATCATCAGAACTTAAGCTCATTGAAGTTTCATCGGAATCTGAAGCTATGAACTCATCCATGCTGTCTTCATCAAAATAGCCCTCAAAAGAGAAAAAAAGAGAAATGTTATTAAGTATGCTCATCCAGAAGCTTTTATTAAACATTTAGCCATCTGCTTATTCTTCATTTAAACAACAGTAAGTTCTACAAAGTGTTTGCTTTGCAAAATGTTTTAAGAATGACAACATACCCAGAAACAAAAATATGACAAAACCAGCAGCAATATTACCCCACAGCAACAAAGACTTCCATGAATTTGATGAAATTTTACCTAGCATTTGGCACAGCTTACTTGGAAAGCTTGAAACAGAGAGTATTTTGATATATCTAATTTACCTTATTTTCTTTGCTAATATAGTCCAGCTGCAAACACCAAGGGTGAGTCCAGATTCTGCTCAACATCTGGAAATCCTGGAATAGTTTAGCTCCAGCTTTGCCTCTTCCACCTTCATTGCCACTACCTACACCTGACAATAAAGTTCAGATTTTAGAGTGAAACCTTGAAGTGAGTTTGCCACATACGGTTCCCCCTTTGAACAACCCGTCAGTGCAGCACTGACTGTTCTTTCCAGATGCACATCATAGTGTAATGTCTCTTGTAAAAAAGGTCAAATTACTGAGTCACAGGCATTTTTTCCTAGTTAAAGTTGTCAAAATTAGATTTTCCCCTTTTTCTTGATAATGAGAAACATGATTATATTTTTACATAAAAGCACATTTCTCTCCAGTACAGGAATGAATCAAAATTCTCTTAAGAGGGCAGCAATCTCTATTTAGGGTTTGTAAAAGCAGTCCAAGGTAGAAAACACAAAGTAAAATCTGCATTTAGGTTTCAATGACTTCGGCTTACTATTTTCAGCTACCTTTATTTAATGACTTGTAATTCTGCAATATTGTTACAATAAGGAATCTAGAAAAAGCCCAGCCTGTTTTTTTGTTGTCCAAACAAAAATCACTGCAAAGTAGTACAATGTTCAGAGAGTTACATTTCTCTTCTGTAGCCTCAATTTCTCATTAAGCAGCACGTTAACTTTAGGTTCTTGTAACAAACTGTTGGTATTTACGTGTACAATTATTACTGGAGGTATCAGTAAAAATGAAATTACTTTCACTGGTCCTTCAAAACTCTTTCCTTCTATAACTTAACAAAATAGAGCTAACACACTGAACTGTAGAAATTAAGTTTAGTTGGCAGCTTATCTAGGAGATCACAAGCTGCAGTATCCAGAATTTAAAGTCATTAAGACAACACAGTGAATTTCATCCTGCTATAAATCATAGCTTGAGATACATTTAATCTTTCTTGTAATTAAACTGGAGAAAGTAACCAGAATAGAAAAATACAGTTAAAAAAAAAAATCCATCAGCAACAGACAGGCGTTTTAAGACAGGTGGCTTGGCAAGTAAAAAAAAAAGATAAACTGGTACATTTTGTTATCACCACAAAAAGTTAATACATGCTGTAAGGTTTAGACAAAATCCTATCAGCAGTGCCTTAAACAGTCTTGACTGTGGAATTCAACCCCTGACCATTAAGTCAATTACAATAAACTGTACGTAAAAAGCCACAATTGCTCCAGAACCCAAAAGCTGCTGACGAGGAATCTGCCTGCCTGAAGCAGAGCAGTGCAGAAAAACCTCATTAAGGGTTCCTGGAGATTCTCATTTTAATAGTTTACATTACTCGAGAGAATTGTAGGCACATACCTGTCAAATGGTCCAAGTAGTACTGGTAGAGTTTGCACTGAAGAGGTGTCATTCGAACTTCTAGAACGTACTCGTATTTTGGCGGGAGGAACTTTGTTAATGCTGTGTAATCTTTCCTCTGTAATTTTACCAACAGTACTTCAGTTATATAAACATGAAAACGACTTCTGAGTGCTTAAGAACTTAAAACAACATAGCATCATGCATAAATTACAATGATTCAGATGCTTTCCAACCACAAAGGGAAAAAAATAGCCTACTAAATCCACTCCAATTACAGATGCTGCCTGCAGAAGCCCATCTTACCTAGTAAACACGGTTGTCTAGAACAAAGCGTATGACCTGCTAACCCCATGTCCCAGTTCCAAGTCCTCACAAAGTTGATTCCGACTTCAGTAGCTGCTCTGGTAACTACTTTTGTAGATTTTCTCTAAAACCTTTTCTTGTGAAAGCGTAGGTAACTCAAGCAACTAATATCCATGTTTATATCACAGATAAACTCACTCACACCCAACTGTTTTCTGATCACACAGTTTCTATTTTGTTTGGGGCAATGCAAAATTACTAACTTGTTTTCACTTTTTCTACTCTGACACTCATCTACTTCTCTCCACCTACCCCCCTTCATCCAAATGGTGAACAGTATATTGATCTGTCCAATAGCTTGTTGCACATTTCAGAGTGAAGTGACCTTCCTCAGAGCTGGCCCAGCTGGGCTGTGCTGCACACACTCAGGACAGCTGCAGGAGACCTTGGCCACCACGCTGCAGCTCCCGCTTGCTGCTGGCCATTGCAGCACCTGCATGGCCTCGCTGCTGGCTAGATGTACAGCAAGTACTCTCCTGACAACATCCTTTAGGAACAGAGTTGTCCTCTTCTAAGGAAATTTTATAGTAGCTTTAATGACCAGAAGGGAGAGCTGCTTCCTAAGGACACAATCAGCTCCGTGCAGCTGTGAGAAAATTAACCTGGGCTCTGTCTGACGGTGCACAAAGACAGGGTGGGGTAACGAGCACCTCAAGGCATGCAAGATTTATCTGCTATTTACATTCCTCCTCTTGTTTTGTCTTTGGTTTGTGTTCCTGTCCTGCTGTATAGATGTATAAAATTATGCATGCTATCATCTCACTATTATGCATATTTCAAATATCCTTATTTTATGACAGAAAGTTCTTTACCACTCTTACATGCAATCATAAACCTTTTTCTTTTTCTCAAGGAGAACAAAATACCTGCTTGTGGGACTATTTCACTATGACCATTTCACCCAGCTCAAGTCCACTTGGACTATTTAATCAACTACCAACAAGTGCACAGGGAGGAAGAGGTGCTTAGTGCCTACAGAGCAGCACATCTTTGATCAGACTGATGTAGGCAGATTTATTTTCCATCTAAGGTATTTAAGGTATCAAGTTCTTCATCCTTTTGGACTTGATTATCTTCCTTCTCTCCTCCATTTTTATGACTCTTAAAAATCATCAAAAATAGGAATTCAGAACCAAGTGACAAACTATGGATCACCAGCTTTCTGTGCAGCTGTTAAGGTAATTGTATTCTTTAAATGTGTATATGGAATTAAAAGAGAGTATTTCAAAGTAACAGATGTCCTAATCCATCATATAATTTTCTGGTCTCCTAGCAGGTAAACAGCAGTATTCTATAATACATGTATATGTCCTGCTTATGATACAGTGACATTTGGATAAAAGCTGTGACATTTAGTAAATTTCTCTAGTCAAAATAAACAATGCAGAGATCAAGTAACTTGTAAAAATACTTAACTAAAAAATAATAGCTGGATTCAGCGGAGCTCTCAAGTAGCAAGTCTACAGGCCTTTGAATTATTTTATCAGAATGAGATGAAATAACTCCTCCCCTTCCCTGCATGTAAATCAAGTAACTAGTTCCAGTAAAATTGCTCTTACCTGAACACATCCAGCTAACATCTCATAGAGAATATGTGCACGCTTCTTCATCACTCTGACATCTACCAGAGTGGAGTCTGCACACTGACCGTTCTGAATTGGGTTTATAAATCTATTTCGGAATTCCTTAATTGAACCAAGCAAATTCTCCTTAATAAAGTTAACCATGCAGTGATCTAGGACAAAAAGATCAGACTTCAGCTGTTCAAAATTGAAAGTACAGTACTGGGATTAATTCTAACCAAAAACAAACGTGTCATGTGTAAAACTAAGAACTTGTTGTCAAGCAAAAAAACACAAAACAACCCAAATATTTTCCAGAAAGGACATCTTAAACTGACACATACTCAAGGCACAGAAGTAACTTTCTAATTTTAATGTCAGATTTAAAACTACCTCATTGTGCTCGTCACACAAAATCTGGGAGCTCCTGTACACCAAAGCAAGTAACTAAATCATATCTGTAAATATTTTTAAACAGATTCAAAAGCATATTAATCAATAGGAGCAAACCTTACAGCATGTTAACAAGCAGAAACAAAAGTAACAAGCTAGGTTAGAATGACATTCCCAAGACAGTAACATAAATCACTGTTTAGGAAGTTCACTAAGAACACTGCTGTACAATGGTTTAAAACAACTGATGCTGCTGCAAAACCTGGTCCACCCATTTCCCTCTGAACATCCTCTCCCTTCCCCTCTTGACACACTGCGACTCACCTGTTTGTTTGGTCAGCCACATCAAGAACTAAAATGTAAGAAAGCTATTGCTAATAGTCTGATACTCCTCACATTGACTGAGCAACCAGATGTTTGCATGGCCACGCCAAGGGAAAGGTTGGAGGGAAGGCGAGAACACCAACTACTTCATTTAATTTAGCTTACACCATAATGGAGTCACATCTTGAGACAATGATTTAAAAGGCACAAAAGCAAAACCAGATTTTTAGAGAGTTTCAGATATAGCAACCTAGCACACAGCTTCACTCTATCATATTATTTTCCTCTAATCAAATTAAATCTATGTACTGATGAAAGACAGAAGTATATTCAAGGACAAACACTTAAATCAGAGAACTACTCACATTCTATAAGATTATTCTGCAGTGGTGTTCCTGTGAGAATTATTCTTCTCCTAGATCGAATAGAATTCATTGCCTTAGAAACAGCAGATGCTTCATTTTTCAGTATGTGCCCCTCATCACAAACAACAAAGTCGGGGCCTAGAAAGAAACAACATTAGATCTCTCATCTTTTGTAACCACAAAGAAACTGGCAGTCTAAAGAAGCCAAAATCTGTTCTGCTAATGTTAGGAAGTTGTGGGTTTTAACTTTTGTGTGTGTGTGTGTGTGTGTTTGTCTTTTTTAGCACTGTTAAGGTTCTCACTCAGCCTTTACACAAGCATTCACAGAAGCCATTCTGATAAAACTACAGGCTTGTAAAGTCTTCATGGGAAGGATTAAACACAGCTCTACAATATATTCCTGTTGAAATTATCTATCCATGCAGCTCATGGTGCGTACGTCTACGTTTCTATGCACTCTCAAAACTTCATAAAACTGTTCCTTAAATCCAGCTTTGGCTGCCATCTACTGGTTCTCAGTTAATTCTAAAGAAAACAAAAAATCAGATAACCAGGCATTTTTCATTAAGGCAACAGGTCAATAGGGGTAAACTGCAATCAAAAGTCTTATTAAGGTAAGGCACAATCATATCTAACTTGAATGACAGACAAGCAATTTGCCACCTGGGAGCTGAAAGTCACCACAGAAATGTCCTCAGCTTTCTTCCAGAAGATAAACTCATGAATTCTAAACTGCTCTTTTAGGTGAGTTGCACAAGGAATGTCAAAACCACACCACAGCACATTTCCATGGTATGCAAGGCAACTCTAATAGAACTATTAAGCATTACAATTTGGAGTTTCAGACAAATAACTCCAAACTTGGCAGAACAGACTTACACGCCTTAACGCTTTTCAGATCTAGGGCAGTTTCTGGAAACTCTTTCCTTGAAATGAGAGGTGAAAGATATTCTAGGATCCCACTGGTAACTTAGTATGAATGTTTTACCAGATCTAAACCTGACCTCAATTCCAGTACTATCAACCATGAAGTCAGCTGATGTCAAGTTAATGCACCTTTGAAAAATGCTATGAAAAGCCAGAGGTGAACAATGAACCCAGTTGATAAGAAGGCTGATATTTGAGGTGGCAAAGGTGTTTATCAGCATGGACAATGTAGTACTTTATAACTTAGTAAGAGCAGTTTTCCTCAGACTAACTTTTAACTGCCTTGCAAAGAAGAAAATTAATGCCAGGCCAGTGATCAATTGATCAATAACAGAATCTGTCACACCTTTGACCATTTCTATGTCTTGATGTCAGGGCCAGTCATCTTAATCATGCCATTTCATGTGTCAAAAATTTATTTTAATCTTACATGTTAACAGAAAAAGAACCAAGAAGATATTTCTTCCCAGGCTGAAAAACACTGTCTTTTTAACCAAGTTTAGAAGACAATTACAAAAATCCACATATGAATTCCAAACACACTTAGACTTCTCCAAGCCTACTTATTTCTGAATTCTCACACCTGCCACAGAATTTTTGTACCTTTTCCAGTTCTGAGAGCATGCAAAACAGTTGACTGGCTACACACAAAGCCCTCCTATAATTTTAGGCAACATTCCTTAACAGTGACAGAACCTCCTTCTAGTCCTCATTCCACTATTTCCTTAAGAGTAAGGATCTTGCAAGCAAGCTGCTCATGCAGGGTACAGTACTACTGAGATGGTTTAGAGCAATTTTCTAGAACTGAAGCATCTGCAACATCTCCCCTCCAGATGTGACAGCCTGCACATTAATATATCCTTCTCAGAAATAGATTTAGTCTAGTGCATTATGTTTACAATCAGAATCAAAGTATATCACAGTAGAAGGATAATGAAGTCATGATGATAGACATCAATCAAACCCATGCAAATACACCAGAAATCAGTTTCAGTAAAGGCTGTGATTCATTAACACAAAGTGGTTAGTTAAAAAAACAAACAAACAAAAAAATCTCAAAACTGTTGTTCAGAGTAAGTGAATGATAGTAAAAATGTGAAAAAGCTACCTTAGCAAAATTATTCGTGGTTTGTTTGGCAGGCATGTAGCACTGATATCCTGAACTAACATCTTGGCTACAATCCCATGGCAGGGATTTTCATAAAATTGTGGGTTTTTCCCTTGTTCTTAAAAAACATGAATGCATTCATTCCAAGCAAGACATTCCTCTAAGTACTATAGAGGAATGTAGAACTTAAGAGGAACCTCAAGGGTTCATGTACTTCATTTTCTTCATCTGAGATTAGAGTTACAAGAAAGGGACATAATCCTCCCAAACAGATGTAGAAAACTCCATGACCTCTGTTTTGCTCACTCAGCAATAATACCTAATTTAAGTCATCTCTTCTGCAAATTAGAATAAATTCTGCCCTTTCCTTTCTCCAACTCACGTAAAAAGCCAAATGATAACTGTCCTTCCAGTAACCAGCTCTTATATGGTGGAAGATTTGTCAATTTAGCTGACTTTTTTCTATGCTAAAAAACCCTACTCCTCTCAATCTTTCCACAAAGCTTCTAATTTTTCTTGCTGTACTTGCACATTAATATATTGGTACTCATATAACATAATCAGTGATAGCTATAGATACATACACAGTCCTCCTTTTCCTTTGAAGTCTACCAGAACTTAAGTCTGCTTTATACAACTGCCAATTAAAGATCGGGTTCCAAGTTAAACAGCAATGGAATTTTTAATAGTAGAAGTAAAAAAATACCAAGTTATTGAACCGCTGCAAGCAAAGCACAACAGCTATCAATAAACTCACCAGTTGCACAAAGCATTCTGGGAAATCATTTGTCGCTCTGCACATGTATATAATCCTGCTATGACTTCCCATTGCAGAGCTAGTTAATTAATGAAATCACTTCTCACACAACTTCTCCACCCATTAACTTTGGCTAAAACTGCCCTCCCTGGTCCCCTCTTCTGTAGTACACAGAGAAACTCTAGCTTCTACTAGAGAGTGTATCTACTCTAGCAGTATTGATTATAATCAGACACATATCATTAAATGATTGCTTAAATACTAAATTTGCAACTTTTAAAATTAAAAATGCTCCCAGAGGCAAACGTTTTCCTATTTACAGTCACAGCAGGAAGCCAGCACATAGCTTCATAACTCTTGTCATGGAAGCCTGCTATATGGCCAATGCTGCAATTCACAGAGCAAGAAACAATTCACAGTTGTGGCAAGATACTTCTCATCAATTTAGCCAATCCAAATGGCTCCAAAAACTAACCAATTAAAAACAGGTAAAAAATTCTGTCTATTTGTAAATAGTGAAAATAGAGAAAGACTTGACGCAACATAAAAATAATTAAAGTTAATTCAAGGTTAATTTTCCTAACAATCTGATTCCATCCTACCAACCATTAAGAAAAGAATGAAACAGGAAGTTCTATTTTCACATGACAAGGCTCAATGTGCCTCCTTCATAAAAACTGAATGCCCAACATGCCACCTCACTCCACAGTCTAGAAGTTAGATACACATTCATGAAGAAAGGGACGTTACTATAAAAACACATGGCAAAACCCTCTATGTTTAGCTTCCCCTACACTTTCCATGAGGCAAAACCCCACACAATCAATCCATATAGGAGATTATAACATTTTATTTCACCAAAACATGACCAACATCACCACTACTTCAAGACAGCAGCTCACACCTTTTCTTTTCCAGCTCCTGGCAACACTCTCAACAGATCAGATACAGGATATGACTGACAGCACAGGGTTCCCCCCCAACACCTATTTTTTTTTCCACTTGCTTTTAGAAACTACAGCATAATAGGAGTCAGAAAACCTACTGGCAAGAAATCAGTTTTCTTCATTGCTTCAATAATACATGTGGATTCAACATGGTCATAAAAATAGATTATCAGCTACTGTGCTTGAGCTTCCCTGACTCCACAGCAATTATGAGATGAAGTGCGACAAACTGGCAGGAAATTAATTAATGTTTAAGCTGCTCAAACAGGCTTTCTGCGGAGCTAGAGATGCCAATTCCAACTGGCCAATGCCAGTAATCACAAAGTTATTTTTCCTATTAGAATAATCCCTTTGCCTATCAGAAAAAAATTCACAGCCCTATTATTATTTGAAGCTACACAAAATCAAGCTCACTAAGTACAATTATAAACCAGACCAATGCTGTATTTTAGGAAGAAAAGAGCTGTTCTCAGGTATCAGTTGCTAGTTCAGAATTTTTAAGAAAATGTTGCTATTTTGGTGAAACGTTCTCATTCTAAAATTTTTAGTTCTTTTTGGGGACCATGTAATAGATTGGCTCTAGCAACTTGGAACATTTTCAAGTGCTTAAACCAGACATCCCTTTCTTAGACTGAAAAAAAGAATTAAGTGCTTTACCTGCAATCAATTCATTAGTACCTAATTGCCACTTTATTGTTAACACTGCTAAGGTACATTCTCAGCTATTTTTCAGGCACAATGGATCCCTTAAAGGCAGATTTCTTTCAAGGATAAAGCAATTTGTGATTGTAACAGATTAGCAGATTAAGATAACCTCAGGTTCCCAACACAAGTCACTTCACCTTGCAAAAAAAGCAACGCTGGCAAAGAAAAGGTATCTATTAGGAAAAGTTTCCAGTATGCATTCCTGTAGTCATTTGATCTAACAGAAAATTTTGTTATAGAATTCTATTTACAAAAGCAGATGGGTTAGTTTCTCAACAACAATTTCTGTGACTCAGCAAAAGCCAACAAAGGGAATCTGAAATGTAACATTATTGCTTTAAATTATTTTCCCAACAGATTTCCATTTTGCAGGATTACTTAGATCATACATGTAAATCAGAGAGTACAATATACGTAACAACACATACCTGCATTCATTTTCACTTACCTGGATCAACTAAAGCTTTATTAAATATTTCCTTAAGTTTCCTACTCTTCACATTCCTGCCTTGCGCCAGGTTACGATACATCTCGTAGCCTATTATCATCACACCTCCTTCGTCCTGCCAGCGCTGGAGCATGTAGCTTCTCTCTTGAGGACGTTTCACAGTTGCTAGTTCACAGACCTTTCAAAGGTGGAAAAATATGCTTGAGTATCTCTTAAAATACTGAAGCACTCATGTAAATCTTTAAAACCTAAGGCTTATTGATACAAGCACATTTTTTACAGACATAAGAGTCCATTCCTCAGACTGTATTTTGAGTGGTGGAGCTTCCTAATTATGTAAACCGTTAGTTATTTTTTCAAGAATTCTTTTAAAGCCTTTATACCTCTAGCCTCTCCTCATCTTCTAAACCTTCTTGCCATTTTTCAAACTCATTCAACCAGTTCAAGGCAGTATTCAGTGGACACACCACCAGAGCTGTCCGGAAGTCCAGTTTATCACACAGCAAGACTGTGTGAAGAAAACTTACTACCTGCAGGAGGAAAAAAAGAGACAAAAGGACAAATAAATACTGAGTATTAAACACTAGGAAAGAAAAACACAAGTATATATTCACATATAGAACTTACCAACAGTAGTATTTTTCCAACATTCTTTTTCTGTTAAAAAAACCTCACTGCTTAAAATTTAATACACATGTATTTTGAGGTCATGTACTTCTTACTCTATGTTATGTGGCTGCATACACATCCTTCACATTCTGAGACCCATGCAGTTTTGAATTGCAACAGATAGCTGAACAATTTCACAAATAAGGAACCCTCCCTTTACATGTTACCAATCATTTTCATAAACTAGAAAGATGTATTTTTACGCTTTCTCCCAATACTTGCCCCAAACTTAAACAAGTTCACCTCTTTCAAATTCATAAATGGGTCAAGTCTCTTGAAAGTGAGCTTTAGTCTTAAATCAATTTTTTCCATATTTTTTCAACATATTGGCAAATTCTTTCAAAAGAGCTCGGAAGCAGGTTATTGAAATGTTTTCCAAGCATTCACCGTGTAGCCAGACTGGCTACATGTTGCAGATAGTAAGAGTTCCTCAGTGCTTCTGCTGGGGTGCCTGGTTTTGAGTGGTAGCAAACAGAAAGGACTAGAGGGAACCTGTAAAAATGTGGGAGCAGAAAAGCCAACAATCCCATGGCAGCTCCAGCTCTCACACCAGACTTGTGATGGCAAAGGCTGCACTTAATCCACATAAGTGTACAACATGTGATTAGTTCTTTCTGGATTAAATTCTGGTACCTGGCAACTCTGATTTAATACACTGTTCAAAGTAATTTCAAAACTGCATGCCTACGTTAGGAACACCTAAGCTACAATTAAGCGTGTAAAACTACTCTTCAAAGGTGATTTTCAAACTCACTTCTCTTCTACAGGACTGCAGATTGTAAAAATATTGTGTCATCCCAAATTCCATAAACAAAGCAAAGCTGCAAAAATTGGAATTCTTAAACACATACTGTCCACATGCTGTGCAGCACAAACAAAACAAGCCTGCAACTTGTTTTACCTGAACAGCACACACAGCAATGATGGCAGTCCCTCTGACAGCAGCACAGCTCTGTCACTGACAACAGCCCAGCAACCCCACAAAAACCCCCTGAATGAGAAAACCACAATAACCAAGCTTCCTTGAGCCTGCTTTTTTGCAGAGGAATTTAGGGGATCTACAGAGTCTGAAGATGTTCTGCCAGCCTAAGTGCTCCATGACTACATCCTGGAATTCACAGGCCAAGAAAGAAGATTCTCAGAATCAGAAAAGTCCTAAATAAAATCTGCCTGAATTAGGTCAGAGGACAGCAGGAGTTCGTATTACTCATGTAACCTCACTTTTTGAAGAATGCTGGGTAGCAATGGTTTAGAGGAAAGACAAGGAAGATAAGGAAGCCATCTGATCCAGTAAGGCCTGTCTAACACTAGCAAAGAGTAAGAGATATCTCCTGCTAGATTCTCTTGGAAGATTTTCTCTTGGAGCATATTTCAAGTCTCTAAAAGTCTTCAAGTCAAGCCAAGTCTGCTCTCTGGCAGCATCCAGGTGTGCTGACTATGCCACACACCAACAAGTATGGCAGATGTAAGCACTGCAGAGAGTAAAAGCTTCTGAGATGCCAAACATAAACTGCTTTGTCAACAGGATCTTACAGCATCTTGTTTGCTAAGTGACTCACAAGGTTGTAAAGCTGGCTGTGGTCATTGGCAGACTATGAATCTAGCTATGGCACAAAAACGTAGAGACATCTTTCATATAGCTTGGAATTCCAGTACGTTTAGATACTGACCTCTCTACGAATGAACAGATCTTGAGCCTTCAGGTCAGGTGATAGGGCTTCCCATTCCAATGGGGAAGCTTCTACCACAACTGACCAAGATGGAAGAGGATGGTGAAATGGCATTTCCTCACAGACGCTTTAGAGGATCCCATCCTCACTGTAGGAAGAAAATAACCTCTTTGAGAACCATGATCACTATGCTGAAGAGACTATGCTCCAGGGAATGAGTAAAGTGCATCCATATTTGGAGCATGTGAAGAAAGGATTTAGAATGAAATGTTGTGCAAGTGCTCACTGCTAATGTGACGTAGATTTGTTGGTGACAAACTCACCAGAACACTAGGCAGATGGCCTGTCCAGTGACTTCACAGCTAAGAACTGATCCTGGCACAGGAAGGCCCTAACTGACCATAAGCTGAAATAATTTCTTATCAATTCAAATGTCTATAGAAGGAGCAAGCTGGATTTCTAATGATTCAGCTTATACCAGATACCAAAAATGTTCACAGTAATTCATTCCACTTGCCAGCTGTCCTGATTGAAAGATACAGGACTATCTCCCGCCTCCAGAAATGAGGAGACACAGCATCAGTGAAGGCCAACAGCACAGAGACACTAGCCCTGCTTTTACAAGGGCGTTTTCAAGCACATACAAAGTCATTATCCTCCTTTCCTCTTCAGAGTTCTCAAAAATTTCCCATCCACTGTTCCAGAACGAGAGGGAAAGGCTCCTCTGTAAAATGACCATCTACTAAAGGAATCTGTCCTGGCAGCAGAGCAGCAAGAAAGGGCAATTCACTCCAGTTCCTTGCTCATGGTATCTGTGGTGATGCTACATCTGGCTAAATGTAAAACCAAAGTTTAAGAAGACAGATCGATACTGTGAAACACTCCTGACTACCCTGAAAAGGTACTGGCATGAATACTGAGATGCAGGGAATTCCAGAAAATTGCATTTGATCTTTTACCTCTTCTGAAGGTCAAGGGCATAAGCTTCTCCTGAGGCCTACAATGATTATAAGAGACCCAAGAAAAAGAGCTATGAGCATTGTTTTGCAGCAACTGCTTGGTTGATCAGTTTCAGAAGAAACATTTTAGGATGGTGATTGAGCTTTGAAGACTAAAAGAAATGCTAAGTTGTCGACTGCACAAGCTTTAATATGGCAGAAGAGCCACTTGCACCAGACCCAAATCTTTAGGTAAGAACTGCTACAATATTCTGTTTTAAAGATTTTCATAAAGCAGTCTTCAGCAGCGTACAGGAGAAGGAAATGCGCTGAAGTAACAATGAAGGCTTGAAACTGAAGATCTCAGGAAGCAAAGGCAAAGAAAATAAGTAAGTGAAAAAGGGGTTGAAATTATGCCCTATAATTAACTGCCAACACAACTAAAGTTTCTGGTCTTAATTGTTTGTAATGCACAACAATCCAAAAACATGAACATACATATGGACAATTACTGAAACAAAAAACCAAATGCCCCTTGTCCCTCAACCCAGAAGTGACTAAATTGTAGCAAGATATTGTTTACATTGAAACACAAATCATCTGACTTCAGACACTAAAAGTCTGGCATTAAAAACTAAACAAAAACCTGATAAACCTCTACTTTATCAGTGCAACAAAATAAATCAAAAAAACAAAACCACTGAGGAAAATGGATAATTCAAGGAGCAACACATGAATGCAACACAACCTTCTTAAGGTCATTAAATTGTCTTACAAACACAGGTTTCACAAACCTGTCTCCTATTAGCTGTATCTTCTTGTTTTGAGTTTTAAGGGAGCAACACATCACTTTAAAACTAAATATGAACTTTTGACATGAATATCAATTATTACATTATTTAATTTTAGATAATTTGAAAGTGGAGAAAACACAAGCATGTATCAGAACTTTCACAGCTACAACTATGAAACTTCAAGACAACTTCAAGACCTCTTTACAAAATGTTTTCCTCCAGCAACCTTCATCAAGTCATTGCCTAGGAAAAAGTTAAGTTTTACTATGTTCTGAAAGTGATTAAACTTGCCTTTTGCTGGACCAGCTTTTGAAAGCAAGGTACTGCTCAGAAAAGAAGATGACTTGTTTTTCTTACCTGCAATGTTTTCCCCAGACCCATACAGTGAGCCAGAATGCATCCAGAACCAGGAGATGACTTTGTTTTTTTTACAGATTCACAACAGCAATCCCACATGAACTGAACACCTGAAGAAAATCATTGAGTGATTTCTTATTAAACATTCATTTTACTAAAGTTCATGTAATAAGAGATAGGTGTGATCACTGTAAGATCTCGGTAACTCTTGGAAAAGCAGTGCTCAGGATAATTAGTTTATGTCCAGTGGGTTGTATGAGGGATGATCTTTGCCTTGAGCTTAATTATATTCAGTTTTCACTGCAGATGTGGCAATTGGATTAGAAAATATTATTGTGCAGACTGCAGATTACTGCAATGTTGGGGAAAAGAGGAGAAAGGAAAGTGGAAAGGACTTCATGAAAATACTAAAACGATCTTGGTAATTTAGCAAAATTATCTGAAACCAACTAAAATAAATTCTGCCAACACAGATCTGATGTGAAGTCCAAAGTCCTCTCCTTAAAGAGGAAAAAAAAAA
This sequence comes from Apus apus, assembly GCF_020740795.1. Classification (NCBI taxonomy): domain Eukaryota; kingdom Metazoa; phylum Chordata; class Aves; order Apodiformes; family Apodidae; genus Apus; species Apus apus. Next base: position 12,658,033 of record NC_067293.1, on the reverse strand, counting down.
TATAAGAACTGTGACAGCTGAGAAATGAGAGGAAATATACACTATGTAACAAAACTGCATTAACAACATGAGGGTCTGCCAGGTGGTGGGTTTTGTTTTCTTCGCATATATCTACACATATGCATATAATACATATATTTACTGGGAAGTTGTGTTCTACTATGCTATACTTGGCACAGATGAGGCTTCAACTTGGTTGCTGTGACCGTTTTGGGGCACCTCCCTTTAAGAACTGAAGCAAGTTCAGAAGTTGCTTTGTAAAATGGAAAGGTTGTAGATTGTGAATGTTGAGGAAAATCTAAAACAACAGAATGAGCTGTGAAGAAAAATAAGATTGGTTGTTCTCCTTTTCTTCCTCTTCACTAGAAACAGAATATGGAAAAAAGTCTGCTTGATTTGCAGTCATTTCAGGTACCAGAAATAAATATTTCTGTTGACAAAGCCAGGAAAATACTGCAAGATTTTAAAATTTGCTCTGAAAGCTGTACAAAGTAAATATACTAATTCCTCAATAGACTGGGCAAACGTGTATTTGATTCTGCCTCAGTGTGGAGAATTAGATGAATCTGAGAAGCCTTCCAACTTTACACGTTTCTAAGCTTTTTAGCCTGTACAACAGAACTATGTATTGCTGATCTATTTTTCTTGGTCCAGATGTTCAAAAAATAAAGCATTAAACATGACATTCTGGCATTTGTCTGCCAACAAGTTTCTCATTATTCTAATTCAGGATGCTTAAAGTGCTGTGCCAGTGAAGGGAAATAATAAATATTTAAAAAAAAATAAAAGCTTCTTCCTTACCATCTACTTGGTGTGGTTTCAGTTTGGTAACTATACTCCTGTGAACCTGCACTAATGGTTCTTTGGTTTCTTCATCTTCATCTAAAACCAGCTTAGTGGTAATGGGACACTTCAGAGGTGAAGCATCTTCTATCTCTATCACCTGTAAGAAGAAATTGTGTACCATAGGAACACTTCATATAAGAATAATACCAAGCATTTGAAAGACACTAGCCTTACCAAACTGGAAAACATCATTTATTTAGTAAAGAGTCCTTAAATTCTTTCAACTCTTGTGTCACAACCTACTTTGGGAGAGTGCTTTTCTCAAGGGAAAGTAAAGCAGTAGGAAATTGGAAAAGTTTCCTTAAGATCTAAATAGTCTTAAATAAAATTTACCAATGTTAACCTACAGGAAAAAAATACATAGAGCTTGTGGCTTACAAGGCTACATAATTACTTTTAAAATTACTTCTCAAATTAAATTGCAGTGGAAACATGTTGCCTTAAACACCATCAACAACTCAATTTCCCAGCATTCCACACAGAAAACAGAACATACCTCTCTCAGTTTTTCTCTCTCCCGTTCTCTTTCTGCTATACGTTTTCTTCTCTCTTCTTCCTCTTTAAGTGCATTCTGTGTTTCTGTTCTAAGCTTATCATCTTTAATAATTTTCCTTATTTTCTTCCTGCCTTTTCCAGGAGATTTTGAATCATCATTTTCTTCATCCTCAGAATTACTCTATTACAAATAAATAAACTATTACCAGGAATATTGTGACACAGGTAAAATCAAATCCTTAATTTTCAGACAAGCTCCCAAAAACTTCTACATACACAGATGGAATTTAGCTCAAACAAAAAGATATTTTAAAAAACAAGTTAGGCAGCACAACAAAATAAGTGCCACCTTAACTATAATATATTCTGAGATATAAGCCCAGCTGTGCAAAGGCAGTACTGAAGGTATTGTTAACATTTGATAGAATTAATGACTATTAATAAAGAGCTGTTTTTCTGTTCTACTGGTGCTAGATCAGATCAGTTATCACCTACTCCACATGTCTAAAGAAAATCTAATACTAGGAAAGCCTTACAATCTAGTGTTTGTGTCATCTTCTACACCTAGTTTAAAAATTTGATTTACTTAAAAGGTATCATGTATTTTATGAAAATCTAGACAGGAAGTTGTTTTAATTAAACACAATGTTTTTGCTCCAAAATGTGCCATTTTACAAATTTTATCGCTGAATTAACATAAACAAAACCTACAATTTTTTACTGTACTTTGTATAGAGCTGTTTGAGATACCCAAGTCTCTAAGCAGCTGGCAGAGGAGACAGGAACTCCTTTTCCCATAAATTAATTCAAAACACAATGTAGTACCTTATTGTTGTTTTCACTTGAAGAATCCTCTTGAACCTTTATACGCCTTCGTTTCTTCTTCTGCTTGTAACTGCGTTGGTTTTCTTCTGCCTCAGCCTTCTTGGCAGATCTGTAAAAAACAAAGGCAGTCTTACTGATTAACAATAATAATTCATTGCCTTGATGAAAAAGTGATAAAAGTACATTAATTACATTGATAATTAATATAATATACTTTTTTTTTGTGCAATCAGAGGTTTGCTTCCCAGTTCCCTCCTCCCCCTCAACTCACTGGGCACACAGATCAACAGCCTACTTCAGACAACCATGAAATCTCAGAATTGTTAGGCCAGTTTTCTACTAAAAACCACCATTCCTCAATTGACATTGACATGTTTGGCATAAAAATGCCCGTTTTTATTATTCCTTTTCTGTACTGGCTCATCAAGTGGCTGTGTAGCCCATGCAGTGGCATAAATTCAGAATTCTCACATTTGCTGCAAAGTTAGTTAGAAGACACCAAACTGTAGGCAAGAATCATCAACGGGTTTAGGTGCTGATCCAAAGTCTTTAACTTTCACCAGCTCGCTGCCTAAACTGCACTATTAAGAACTAAACACCAAGCACAGGATAAGTACAGTTAAGTTTTATTTATACCTTGTTCTTGGACGTTGGTCATCTTCAGACTCACTGACATCTTCACTAACTGCAGACTCATGAAACTCGGAGTCATTTGAATCATCACTGCTCACTTTAAAAATAAAGTACGATTTAATGTTGAATATTATTGCACAGTTAGCAACATCGCCTAACTTCCAATTATACAAACATTTTAAAATCAACAACCACCACAAAAAGTTCATTTCAGACAGTATGGGACCCATTAAACATACTAATAATATGGAACAGAAATACAGAGTAGGAAGTAGAAAAGCTTAACATGTGAGCACTACCCAAGTTCTGACAGATGGCATACTATGCCAACAAGACTTCATGTCTTTATGCATTAATACCTTCAAGGACAATTTATAAGCAAATGACAAAAAGCATTATACTAGAACATGCCACATTTCAAAGCCAGTGGGTGAGGACTGAAAACAACAGGAAGCATTACAGAACTTCAGAAAACAAAAGATGATGCTTTTGTTAAACAGAAGCTTTTGTTTCTAACGTTTTAGATGTCATTTTATAATCACATTTCACAGCTCATGCAAACAACTCTTACTAATTAACAAATATGCAATTCTATTACTGTATTTATGGCTGAAGTTTCTTCAGGTAGTACAAGCTTAAACCTGACTCAAAGGTCAAATAGAAATATATCTAAACTAGTAGCATTTACATATTACTTCCATAGCGACTTTCAAGAGCTACCACGGGGCATTGATAACACCTTGTAATTTCAGTTTGACCTTGAACAGAGTGGAAAGCCTAACTGGTTTATGACTAATCAAGTTTAAAACAAGGATTACTTTACATACAAGGGGAAATGTAGTATTATTAACAGGGCTAAAAAGTAGTGAGCTGAAATAAAATATGTGGTTCTATGTGAGAGTAGTGAATTTAATACTTATACTAAAGAATCCTGAGCACATTGCCACTGCAAGTTACAATTACTTTTCTTGAAATAAATGTTGTTGGCAAGAGTCAATTCCATAAGGGTGGAAAAACATAAAAGTACATGTAGATAAAAATGAGAGTTGTCATTAAAGAAAACAATAAACAAACTGCATTGCACCTTTTAGTCTGTGGCACACAGCCAAAGCTGGCTAGCATTTGTGCAACACCAAGCACAGCAAAGCACTGCACCTTGACTTCCATGGAACACTATCAGCATCTACATCGACCAAGATGGCAGTGTGCATTTATCTTGACTATCACCCCCCTCCTCTGCTCAGGGTGACTCAATGCAAGGGGCTGACAGATTCTTTGTTCTTGCATGCAACAATCAACATGAAAAAAATCAGTCAGGCATCGCTTCACAGTGCCATCTGGTGTTAAACTGAAGCTTGCAACACTTTAATTCCAGGATGGAGAAAGGTCTGATGCACAAGGGCCTACTAACAGCTTGAGCTAATTTCCACAAACTAGACATACTGGGACTGCCTCTGTTGTTGAAGATTAGTATTCTAAGACTCAACAAGATTAATCCAATTCAGAGGATATAATCAGTGGGGAGCATTGCATTTGTACTCAACATTTTCAACAAAACTATTTATCAAACACAGGTAAGAGAATTCTAGATTTAATACACACAGAAGTTTATAACGAGGTTCTTAAATTACTGAGTTTCAGACCTCCATTCTGACATACTTCGGACTTACTTCACAGAAGCAAGTACTTCTTATAACAAGAAACCTTTGGATTATGTACCTTTCCTTCTATTTCTGCGCTTCCCTTCTTTTTTGTCCTTTGGCTTCACCTTTTTTTCTTCTTCACCAGATTCCCCGTCACTCACTGTCAGCTTGTGCCTCAGCAGCCTGTGTCTGTATCGTGGCTTCTTTGATTCTTCTACCTCTGAATCCGATTCAGAATTATCTTCCTTCTCATTCTCTTCTGTCAGAAATAAGAGTCAGTACAACACGCACACTGGTAATTTTTTTCTTACTTAAATTTGGCAAGAATTAAAACCTGAATTAATTTAGGCTTAAATTAAGTGCTTTTGCCAGGAAATCACAAACAACACACCTTGGTTCCCTCTAATTTTAAGTATCTTACACTTCCTGAACACTTGGAATATCTGCTTCAATGACTGTATGTATTAATCAATTCTTTCCTATGCATGTGCACGTCTTCCTATTTTGTTCAAATTATTCCTAATAAATCCTTAGGGCTTCTGAATTAGTGACAAAAATCAGACTATTAACAATAAAAAAAACAAACTTGCAGAAGAATAAGAGATTATAATTCCCATAATAATGTACATTGGCCTCTACTGGGCAACTACCTATCAACATCCATGACACTTTTGTGTTGAAAGCTGAAGAAACTTAAATAATTATAACCTTCCCAAGTGACATTTGAAATTATGACAGGTGCTACAGCACGACTCTTTCCTAGATGCTTTTCGGTGCTCACCATCATCTCCTGTGTTTTCAGTTTGCTTTGCAGTTTTCTTTTTTCCTTCATCCGATTCATCATCTGAAGATGCATCCTCATCAGAGGAAAGATTGGCTTTGATTTCTTCTAAAAGCATTTTCTTGGCAATTCTTTGAAGTAAAACAGAAAAAACTATTTATTCTGTTGTTCAAGTAAATCTATGAATGATAAGTGTAATCCTATACCATTCAGAATTTTAAAAAAAAGGGTTGAAAGCCGAATAAAAAGAAGACACACGATGAAAAGTCATTGTGGTAAGACAGGACATATCCACAAAAATCTCATGTGAAATGTAATGTGTTATAAGAAAGCAAATCTGTTTAATGCTTCTTAAAAAAGATGCTTCATGCTTTACTGCGAGACTGGAGAGAGCTATAAAAGGCATGAACCTAAACTTTGCATTTTATTCATGGTCTATTTGGATGGACTCTTGCCAGTTCTGGGATAGGCCCCTATATGAATTGTAACTGTAACAAGAACCTTAAGATGCAGCAGACTAATATTTAAATCATAATCACTTCTAGTACTTAAATCATTCCCCTCAAAAATGGTTATCATGCTTAACTGATTGAAATCTATGAGCTTAATTTCCTGAGGCACTGAATCTACTTGATTAGTGTATATGTAAACAACAGTAGTTTTAAAAACAGGGTATCACTCAACATATTTTAAAACAAGAAGAAAGAGATTATTGCAATATGCATTAACTCACAGGTCAAAAAAATAAAAGAACAATTATTATGCTACCTGTATATCATTTGCCTTCAACTGTGTTACCTTTCTAGTTCCCTGGGCCCACCCTAATGCAACAGAGATGCTGTAGCAATTGAAGCAACTTACAATGTTTGAAGATGAATTAAGTGCGTTGGGAAAAAACCCCACACTGAATCCCTCCTATAACTACAAGCACTAGCCTTACAGCAACTACAGTAAAAAAATACATGTGTATATAATCATAGACAAAAAGAAGGGTTATCAAACATTATGGGACCTGAACGTCAAAGAAAAATTATGGTCCCATTTGCCATTCCACACACTGTTCACTTGACATCTCGCAGTTTCACTTCAGCACAAGAATGTTTTCACCTAATGTACAAGAAGTTACTATGAAAAAATAACTTCTTCACATGCTCTTGCAACATTAAAAAAAATCTTACATGAATCTATAAAATGAATCAAAACAGAATGCATCAAAAGCACAGGAAAACAGAGTATATCTGAGGACGGGTACTTTCAGGGGGGAAAAAAAAAATCCTGAAAGAAAAAAATCAAGCCTTCCTCATATACATTTCAGAAATGCTACAGTTATTATTCCTTGATCATAAATTTTAAATGAAGATTTTTTTTTTTTCTAGGTGAAATCTGGTCTGCCTTGTCATTCAGGAGAATAATATAAACTGTATGTACACAATTCAGAATGGGAAAGCTGTTATACCAGCCAAAACAACAGTTCAAAACCCAAGAAACTGAACCACAACCTAGGTTTCACTTGGAAATGGCAAAGGGGCAGTTAGCTTTAAGTATGGCTTCTTATACCTTAGAAAATTAAGTTACTTCTATATATAAAATAGGTTTTGAACAGTATTTCATTTTTCAGAATGTAACAGGCCCCCAAAACAAAAGAACTTTTCAAAGGGAATTTTCCCATGGTGTCTTTCCTAACACTTCTTACACTATTGTCTGTTTCTGGGAGTGTATTTTCCAAACAGTTTCCAATGTTAATGAATATTCAGTTATTATTAAAAGATGGAAGTAAAATGGTTTAGTAAACAGTTAAGATTGGCCAGTGAGTCACAGACTACCCATCAGCATCCAAAACATTCCCTCTCTTTTGAGACACAGCTTGCAAAGAGCTTTAAAATGCAATACTCTTGGTCAGCTTTAATTCCATATATAAACAGATCACAGTTTGAACCCAATGAAAATTTACTAAAGTCCACAGATAAGTAACATCCTCTTCCTAACTTTTTTTGCACTAGAGGATTTGGAAAAGGGACCTAGTTTTTGTTCTGTTTTGTTGTTGTTTGTTGGATGTTGTTGGGTTTTCTTGTGTTTTGGTTTGTTTTGTTTTGTTTTTAAACTGACCACCTAATGTGTAATAGCAACAGGAATAATTAGCTCCTTATATAAGAAATTAAGACTACATTTCTTCCATCTCTTAACGGTCATAAGACCTTTTTCTTCAAAACAAAGCTGCTTGGAATATCACAGGCTGATTTCTCTTTAAAATCTTGTAACATAAATTATTAACCTCAAATCCTACTCCAGGAAATGCAGACAGAAGCAGATTGGCTCATTTTTTATCACCAAAGTTCTGTTTTGGAAGGGAAAAACAAAAAAAGCAGAAACACTAAAAAGAACTGCAAAATTTTAAAATTCAGTCCTGAAAACACTGCCTAGTAATGCTGTCCTCAATTGCATCAGCAAAGTTAACACAACTTGTATGTGGATAACAATACTTACCTTTTATACAGGTCACCTTAAAAAAAAAAAAATCTGTATTTTTAAACAAAGGTTGACTTTGGTTCTTAACAAAGCAAGACATACATTTTTATTTGTTCGTTTATGAAATATTTTCAAGAAAAAAAGAAAGGCAAATGTATCATTAATCTAAAAATACCATGCACAAAACCTGCTATCCACTAGGGGAAGATGCTGTTATTTTCCTACTAATCATCATCAGAACCACCAACCAGACCAAACTTACTAGTTTCTAATTAATTTATTTTAATAATGTTGATTAATAAGTTATTGCTTTTATACTCTGAGGTAGAAAATTAAACATTTTAAGCTACAATAAAGATTCAACCACTTTCCACCAGGCTGATTGACTGTTTAGAGAAAAAAGCTACATTCTCTTCAATGTACATTAGGATAAAAGTGTCAGACACCGTTAAGATGCTCAGTATTTAAAAGATTCATATTTTTAATGTCTGTTAAGATTTATATCTGATGTACAAACATCTGATAGGAATTTAAAGCATAAGCAATACTAGATCCAAACATATTAAGTCTTGTAAATGCATCTGACAAATGATTCATGTAACAAATAATTTGAGTGCCAGACTCTTTAAATTTATTTTAAATTAAATTATATGTGGCTCAGGATTATATATCACATTTCTTTTTCAAGATATAAACCCATTTAAAAGTGATCAGGTTTCTAAGCTAAGAAATTTGCTAGCTCTAATATTTTAGTATTTGCATTAACATCAAACTGCAAGTACCATGAAAACCAAGCTATGAATGTGAAAACTCACTCACTTTCTTCCAAAGAAGCCCATGAAAATCAAAAGATACAGGGATATTTATTTGGGTCAAGAACATAAAAATTTCCTGGTGAACCAGATGTAACGGTTGAACACTATAAACAAATATAATTAAGAAGCACAGAGAACTGTATAACATCCAGCACAGGGCTCCAGGTACTTAAAAAAACTAAAAAATACCCACACCAAAACAAAACCCCCTGCATTTCCTTCCTTTCTGCCACTGACTTGCTGTGACCTTGAACGTGTTTTGTTGCCTAGCCCCACTCCATCTTATTTAAACAGTTTGTGAGATTTGTATAAAGGACAATTTCCCAACACATTTATACAGTGCCTTACAGAATGGGGCTGTAATCTCAGCCAGGACATACAAAAACAACCTTAGAACAAAGTAACAATATATAACTTTACATAAATATGGATTTAAATATATTTCACCTCTGTAAGAGTGACACCAACAATATACATTTATAAATAATGAGTTGGTTACTATGTATTTTTTAACATGCTGAGACATTTTAAAAAGAGGCAAACTGGAAGTTACCCAGGGCTTGCTTAGTCTCAGTACGTGACTACTTTAACTTATCCTTCAGACATTTCAGCAAAAATGGAACAGTAGGTGCAGCCTTTCCTGATGTGGAGTTGAGTCCTCCTGATAATTTGCACCATTCATGCTCATAAATTTTAGAGTGGCAATATGATGGACTCAGATGGTAAAAAATATTGATGAGAGAACGCTACCATTGTAAAAATTATTTTTCTCATTAAAAAGTCACATTTTTAAATATTACTTAGTTACCGTGAAGTATTCATACCAATTAGATTATATAAACTCACACACAGTGTTCATAAATACCTACTAATTACATGTAGCAATAAGGTTGCCCAAAACAAGCCTTTGGGCAGGGGAGGATATTTTTGTGTGGCTAATAAAAACCACCATTGCTTCAGCTAAAGCACCACTGAATTACATGGACCTCTAGCACATTACAAAAAAATTAGAACCATTTAATATATATTTTAAGATATGAATATTTGGATGTAATGTCATACATGTTTTAAAAAATAGTGAAAACTGCCAAACACCTTGGTTTTAAATACTGTACTGTCTTTGTTGGAACAGTCTGATTTTCAAGCTGTCGGAGTTGTATTAAATTAAATGCTTGGACAAGAAAAATGTTTTACAAAAATTTATTGCATCCATCAAATACTTAAAGGCATTCTGCATTAGATACACTATTAACTTCTTAATAAACAAAACTACTGCAAACATATTAAACAGTACCATTTAAAAGATCAGAAGGACCAATCATAGGTAATTACACAACATAAAATGAAAGCATACAGCACTGTATGTCATATTATGACCCACTTGGATATTGCATTTTGGCAAAGATGATTTCAAGACTATTAATATTCATGTCATGCACATCCAAAGGTATGCAAATAACAGAACATCTAAACTAGAGACTTGCAAACATGAGAGTTCCCACACTACAAATATCCAGTAGGTACTAGGTACCCTCTTTGGCCTGGAAGAAAATAGGCAATTTATCTGAATAGTAGGTAAACTACTTAAACACTTTGTGTTGAGTAAACAGAAAAACAAGCTTTTAATGTCTTGAAATTTGTTCCATCTTTACATTTCATATCTCTGATTTTTGGTGCCAAGTACAATGCATGATTTATGTAAAAATCAGACTGCATTTACCAGAAAACGTCTGAAGGTTGACAAAATTGTTTATTGACAAAACACCTCCCCATCTCATAAATGTATTTTCAAAATATCCCTAAATAAAAATGTCAACAAAGATTCAGCTTAAAAACAAAGTACAGAAACTGATTTTTGAATCCCATGTTCGTATTACTGATTTGTCTGTTTTCAATTGGGTTAACTCATTTCCCAATATAGCTCCTAAACTAATTATTAAGCTCTGTCAGTAACATTTGTGTGCTAAACTCTAAACTTTGACAAAAGTGTATTGGCTTAGTTTTCAAGCAGAAACACTTAGGAAACAAACAAAAAAGAAAAAAGAAGGATAAAAAATTAACCAAAAGAGACTGAAATTAAAGCATCACTGCATCATTTTAAAAAATCTTGCATTACCAGTGTTTACAAGTCCTGCTTATGACCTGTGCTGTCAAGTGCCTAAAGCTGAATTATTTGATTCAATTTCGTGACTGAAAATAAGCAAGAACTCCAACAGCAGCAACATTCTGAAGCCAAACTGAGGTCAGTAAAGGATGTAAAACAGTGCTTTTAAAATTTACTTCAGCCACAGATCAAAACATACAACTCTGAAACGAAGATACCATATTCTAAACTAGTAAGGCTCAGAAGCAGAAACACTCCATCAGCAACTGTGCAAAGCTTTGAAGCTGGTCCCATACATGCTATATGGCAAACAAAACCCCCCAACTAGTAAGTTTTTTAAATACTGTATAAAAATTCGTTGAAGAACTATTCAGTCTAACTACAATAACTTCTAAAAAGAAACTGTGGCTCATAATTGAGCAATACTTCATGTTGTGCTTTCACTCATTAGAAAACAAAGCTTTTTCACTTTCTAGCTGGGCTGATTTTGATAACTACAATGGTATTGATAAAATAAGACGACTTAACTAACCATATCTTACATATTCATTTATTATTTTACTTGAAACTGAAGCAATACATACAAGCCAGAATTGTGAAAATATCTATGCAAAGACTTAAAATTAATATGTATATTTAGTTTCTTTTGATACCAGTTGAGCCTATGCACAGTGCTTGTAGAATCACGGCCTTAACTACCACATTAGCTACTTCAGGTACTCCTTAGTGGAGTAAAACTCAGTTTAATAAACAGCTCAAAGTATCTGTTTTCTCCACATTTGCGTTTTCTCTTTATTGAGAAAAGGTGTTTCAATTAAAAAAGCAACTTACGTAACAGTAATAAGCAAGTCCAATCTGAAAATATTTTAGCACTGCATTTTGCACAGATGCAAATTTTTACCTTCTTCCCATAGAACTAGCTGAAATTCACATTTATAAGAAGTAGGTTTTTACCTGCCTGAATGAAATAGTAGCCACAAACCTCACACTTCCAATGGGAACATAAAATGGACAGTGCTGCAGTGCATTTATAACACACCCTATGCAAGGTGTGTTAGCTAAACACTTCTAAATACTCTTTGCATTTCTGGATTTTGGCCTCTGTTTTCTGGCCCCTTGTTCAAACTTGCGGGAAGCCCGTGAGCGAGTCTTTACAAGGCAGGCAGCCGTGGTTTTTACAACCTGCTTGCTCTTCCGTTGCGCCGGTTTGCGCCCACGCCTAGGGTGTGTTATAATCTTTTTTAAGTCCTTACGGATGGTATCATACCTATTCTCAGGATCGTCGTCATCATCATCTTCCTCCTCCTCCATTGGAACAGTCCTTGATTTAGTCTCTCCCTCATCTCCTGGGGGAGGAAGGAAAAAACAGAAACAGAAAACATGAATGCTTAATAGATGTAAAAACAGCAACAACACAGCACATCAAATACTGTCTCCATCAAGAATCCCCATATAAAAATAGCTTGGTAATACCACCAACTTTTCTACCAACAAACAAAAAAGCCAGTTACCTATCTTGTCACAGAAAAATCAATATTTTTATTAACAAGTATCTAGTTTTCAAGCAGCACTTTTGTCCACATTATGCTTGCTACTACACACAACTTGCAATTATCTGCTTACAACATAATACGAAATGTGGGGTTTTACACTCAAACACAGAGGTGGAATATTCCACTTAGGATTCAGAAATGAAGTTTTGTAAGAAGTTGTTAGCTGCATTTCAGAAGCTGCACTATTGAACTTGTGCAAATTGAAAAGAAGGCCCATACAAATATATTACGGAATCACCAAACATCAGCTACCCTGATGCCACAAAGAAGCACTTGAGAACAATAATTTTTGCCTTCAGAGTCTCAAATACACTACATGTACATGTCATGTATGTGTGAAGACTTTTTGAAAACTACATGTGCTGTCCTTGCTGCAAATATCAAAACGCAGCTGCACTATATGGATACTCTCTCATATGGAAAGCACATCAAAACGAACAGCATGGGACATGTAACAGGAAGAACAGCACGATCTGGTATCTGCCTTTAAGCTTCTCTGCACTCACCCGACTGAAATGAAAGGAATCCAGACTATTCTTAGCACAAATAGCAGCTTCTTTTCTCTTGTTATTCTGACTTGTAAGTCAGTCACATCTGTTAGTTAGTAAAACTAAGCTTAGGAAAAGAGACCTCAAAATCCTAAAGGAGCGACACTGCTTCCTCATCCATAATTTCTACGGTGGGGAGTAAACTAAAACTGGGCTACGAGAGCCTTGCTCCAAGTTGCTTCAACGTCTGTTTGTCCTGGATTTACCATGAGCCAGATGTCTGACAAGACTGTGTAAGGTGAACACAGAAAGTCTATCACTCTTGGGCTTAGATTAATAGAAGTATCCTGTTGGCTGAATCAGATTCTAAGTCACATTCAATGATCAACCTATATAGTTTGTTCAGACATAGAAGAGACTCCTTTATTTATTCACCTGTTAAGCCAAAAACAAACAGAAGAGAAAGCACAAGTTTGCCTCCTCTTAAAATAACATATCAAAGGCAGATTCTCATAGAATCCCACAATAACTAAGGTTAGAAGAGAGCTCTAGACACAATCTACTCCAACTCCAGCCTCAAAGCAGAGCTAACTCCAAAGTGATGTAAGTTTTCTAAAGGTCTTGACCAGTTTAATTTTGAGTGTTTCCAAGGACAGGGATTCCAAAATTTGACTATTTGCAGTGTCCCACAGCAGTGGCATCACTGGGGAAATTACAGCTGTGACAGCCGTCAAGAAGTCCTGAAAGTCTCAGTATTACATGCAGAAAGATGCAACTAAACTTACTTCCTCACAGGGCCTCGAAAAACAAACATTATAGGACTGTAATAAGAAACTTGTTTTCCAACTGTTTCTCTACAACCATGGAAAACACCATTAATCAAACTTTGCTTTCTTACAGGGCTCTAAAACCAAAGCAGCACAGCATCTGTGAGAAGCAACCTTTGCACCTGCAAATAACAACCTTCTAGAAAGTAAACTGCAGGAAAATTTAGGGACCAAGTTGGTCAGCATCAAGTTAGTAGGAAAAAGAAGGAACATCATGTTTCATTTAAAATCTGGGTATTTTGTTTACTTGGTGGATTGGGTTTTCCTTTTAAGAAACTACAACCAACAATAACCTCATTTTGCCCCTGCCTAAAGGGCTTTTTGGGAAAACCAAAAAGCAACTATGTCCCTTCTATCTTCACAAATATACTGTTTCACTTTTTTTTTTTTTTTGCAGTTTTGCAAACTACTGTAACTGTTAGCTCAGATACAGTAAAGTCATGTACAGAAAGTTCTACAAAACATCATTACAAGCAAACAAATAGGACACAATTTACTTGTCATGGTCATTAAAACAGTAAATCTAATTCTTTTTCTCAGATGGAAAATTCATTATTAAAAATGCGTACTGTCCACGTAATGTGAAAACTACCCTTCCTTTTCAAGTTCTTTAAAACCAAGTGTTCAAATTCTGCAGTTCCACATTTCTTTTTAACTTCCTAAAGATACAAGACACTGATTAAATAGTTCTACCTTGATAAGAATTATTACTGTTAAACCTGCTATGAAAACAGTAAGCAATGACAGATTTCTGTTAAATGACACAAGCTGCTCTAAGGCTACATGGGTCTTGTGAGGCACAAAGATCACTTGATTTTTAAAATGCCCCAAGTCTGAAGTATTACCTCTAGTGCCATAACCACAAGCTGACAAATTTGAGTTCGCTAGATACCTACTGCTTAAAACCAGTTCCTGCTACATAATCCAGGGCAAAGAGAGGAACAGGTTTTAGAAAGTTGTGCTGCAAGGAAATACCTGCTGGAATGACAGACTATAGCTTCTCAAGCCTCTCCATTTTACAGTCACATCCTTTTTTCCCCAAGTAACAAGTTGCACAAATTGACATAGGTGCTTCCAAACCCTTATCGGAAAACGTAACAATGGGCTGCAAACATTTAAATTTATATTTACCTACTTATGAATATATTCACTTCTAGATTATTAAATGTCACTCAAATCTCACAAATGTCCTCTATTAGTATATTAAGAATATATGTAGATAAACATCTTTTGCACACCTGATGACTGACAAAATCCTGTACCAGCAGACAGCACTAGGTTTTCAGTCACTGGCATAATTTTCTGCTCATCACTGCTTCCATCACCTGTTGAATTCTGTTCATCATTTTCTTCTTTATCAGATGAGGAAGAAGTAGTGACAACCACCTTCTTTTCTGCCACTTTCTTTTTTAAGTTACTCTTTTTACTTTCTTTTACTGACCCTCTTTTAATCTTCTTCTTACTGTCTTCATAAGACTCCTCATCAGAAGAGGACAATGAGTCATTCTGTTCCTTCTTGGACATTTTCTTTTTGTGACTTATTTTTTTCTTTTCTTTAGATGCAGTTTGTTTTTTATTCCGCACAGCATCTTCAGAAGAACTCTCCTCTTTCTGGGGAGATTTCTCAGCATCAGAGGATAAATCAATTGGTACTCTTTTAGCTACCCTCTCTCTTAAACTCCTCCTTTTCTTTTCTTTTAACACAGGTTCAACTTTAGTTTTGTCATTTTCAGAAGAATTGCAGCTTCCTTTCTCTGGAGATGACTTCTCAACATCAGAAGAGGATTCATCTTCTTTTTTGCAACTTTTCTTTTTCAATTTTTCAGATTTCTTTGCTTTGTTTTCTGATCCTTTTTTATTCTTCAATCTCTCTTTTGAAGAATCAGAATTGTGCTCTTTCTTTGCAGATTTGTCAGTACTCTCTGAGGAAGAATCTTCCTGTGCCTTTTTCTTTTTCAAATCCTTGCTCTTCTTAACTTCGGTTAGTTTTGCACCTTTGGGACAACTCTCCTCTTTCTCCACTGAAGACTTCTCAACATCAGAAGACTCATCATGCTTTCCCTTTACAGTTTTTTCTTTTAAGTCTCTGTTGATCCTTTCCTTGGCAGCTGACCCTTTACCAATTTTTTTATCTTTAGAAGAACGATTAATTTCTTTCTCTGTGGAAGACTTTTCAGCATCATCATCATCATCAGATTTATCTCTCCGTTTCTTCAAATTTACCTTTCGCTTACTACCTACTTTTTTCCTCTGCTCTTCTTCAGAGGAATCGTAACTATCTTCTTTTCGTGAGTATCTTTTCTTAGCTTTTTTTGCAGACTCAATTTTACTCAAAATCTTAATTTCTTTTTCTAACTCAGAATCATAGTTTGAAGAATCTGAATAGTTTTGTCGTTTCTTTTTAGCAGCAGCAGAATTTTTAGCTGATTTGCCTCTTTTAGCATCTAAATCTGAACCAGAACTGGAACTTTTTCTTTTTCGTTTTCCGTTTTCATCCTTTACTGGTTGATTCTTTAGCAAATCACCAGTCTTCTGATCATTTGTTGGTGCTTCACTGTTGCTATCAATATCTGAAGAACTGTGACTCATCATAGCTACTTCTTTAAGAACAGCTGGCATCTCATCAGAATCTGAGCTCTGATCTGATACGTATGGCTTTTTAGATTTAGAAAGTTTATTAGGGCTAGGACCATCAACAGTACTGTCTGAAGGATTTCTTTTATCATTTTTCCTTCTTGGTTGCTTTGATGATTTTCTCTTCCGTTTGTCATTACATGCCTCATTGCTATCTTCTTCTGAATTTGATGTTAAGGGACTGATGTCAGTTTGGCGCCTCAGAGGCGTAGTCTTCACACGTGGTGACCTCCTGAGATCAGATTCTTCTACAGGTGAGACCATTTCATTCTCTGTGGAAGGTTCACTGCTAGCATTATGATTTTGTTTTACAGAATCAGAATTTTCTGCTTGAAGTGCATCAGCATCCTTACTTTCCTCTCCTAGACTGCTGTCTTGATCTTCAGCTTTAACTGTAGACTCTGAAAGGGAAACAGGAGTCAATTTTACTATCAACTCTTTTGTTCCTTTAGCCGATGATTTTAACTTGGTACCACCTTTGGTATCTTTCACAGGAGTGCTCGATTTTGTATTTGAATTTGGATTCTCATTATCTGTTCCTGTATTTCCACTGTCTTGCTCATCTGAAGCAATCTGAATCTCCATAGCGGATTCTAGAGTCTCAAAAATATCTTCAGGAACAGATGAGGGAATGGACACTATATCCATGTCTAAAGCCTCTGTACTATTAGGTTCATACTGAGGTTCTTCATTTCTGCCAGACCTTTTATCCTCACCAGAAGCACGCTTCTTATCTGTTTGTTCCACTGTTGGAACACTTTGATCCATGGGCTCACTGTCAGGCTGTTCGGATGCAACTTGCTTTTCGGTGTCATTCTCTTTTAATGCCACATATTCCCTTCCTTCATCTTTTTTCACCTCATTTTTTTCTGATCTAACATCAGGTTTTTTCTCTTTGGTATTTTTATCTTTGATTTTAACATTCAAAGCTTGAAACTCCAAGTTTAGACCTTCTTCTAGTGCCAGATGAGCTTTTTTCATGTCATTCAACACAGATTTAAAAGCTTTTAGCTGATAAAGATGCAGACTTGGGCTTGTTTCTACATTTTCTGCAGCACTTTTCAAAAAGCTTACAAAGCTAGAATTCAGGTTTACTGTAGTTTCAACCAGCTTTTTTGTTTTCTTAACCAAGTCCTTTGGCACCATTAGTGCTTTATAAGAATATGTTAGTGAACCTGAATGTGAATCATCTAGTTTTTTTTCTTCACCATTACAACTGGAATTATTTCTCTTTGGAGAAAATTTGGCTGCATTGTCACAGATTTTACTTTTTTCACTTTCAACTCTGATCTTTTTTTTGTTTTGCTGCAGTAACTGTTCTAAGTTCTCAAAGACACTGTCACATGCAGTGACCAAGTCCAACAAAGGCTCTGGATGGCAAACATAGCAGTGCCACTGGTTATTTTCATCCAGTATAGTTGATAGCTCCTTTCGACCCAGGTTGCGCAAAATGCACTTTTTACAGAAGGCGTTATGGCAAAAGTCACAGCAAATCAGATTTCCACCTTCAGCACACCACCTGAAACAAGGCATAAAAAATGTAAGTCTTATCTCTGTAGCAAAAAGGTGACAAATTTGAGAAGGTTGCATATTTTTCACTATTTGATCAAGAATCTGCATCTTTAAAATTCAGGTGATAAACACATACCCATGAATTGAAAACACTCTTAGCAGCACGGAGAATTGAGAATTGGAAAGTCAGAAAATTAGGACAGAATCACAGAATGTCTTGGGTTAGAACAGACCTCTAAAGGTCATCTAGTCCAACCCCCCTACAATAAGCAGGGACACTTCCAATTAGAAGAGACTGCTCAGAGCCCCATCAAGCCTGACCACGAATGTGTCCACGGATGGGGCCTCCACCACCTCTCTGAGCAACCTATTCCAGTGATCCAGCACCATCATATTAAAGATGACATTTTTCCTAATATCCAACCTAAATCTATCCTTTTCTAGCTTAAAACCATTACCTCTTGTCCTATTGTTTCATGCCCTTATGAACAGCTCTTCCCCGGCCTTCTTGTAGGCCTCTTCCAGGTACTAGATTAACACTAAGGTTACCATTAAGGTACTAGATTAACAGTTCACAAAGCTGAAATGGTCCTAAAGCAATTTCAGCACTGATTTTAAGACAAAAAATAATTAAATTTTATTTTCCATGTTTCTTCTGATATTAATTTTCAAGTTGTTTATTTTATTTTACAACAAAATGCAGTGGCTTAGGTCTTTCTGGCATCAACTGGTATATTATTAATCCAGGCATATATGAAAAAAACCAAAACCCCACAAACTTTACTGATCTATGTCTTTATTACATAGTCTTTGATGAAGACCTGAAAAGCTGCTGACAAGTAAACTCACAGGCATCACAAACTACACAATTTTGATGGGATTACACATTTAGATGTTTGATACAAGGACAGAGTAGTACTTACATGTTTCAAAAGTGGGAAACGCATCTGGCAAAATTAAGTTTCTATGACTCACAAGGTTTTGAATGTCACATTCTATGCCCATCTTGAAAGTATTTGTAAGGTGGCATGCTATTGAAAAATGTGATACCTTGCAAGTATCTTTGATATTGGATTTCCTTATAAATTGTTAATTACTGTTAATTACTAAAATAACAAGTATTTACAAAAAACCCTCAGGTTGAGCATTTCTTGGTGAGAAACAATTGTTTATTGAGGTCTTATGTGCTGGTCTTCATCTGTGAATAATTCAATTATTGCAAAAGAGCTGTGGTTGTTTTCTCAGGTTTTGCACACCTACCTGCACTGCTCATCCATTCCATCTGAATCACGGCTAATGTCATCACTCATGTAATACTTGTAGCAAGTCTGGAAAGAGACAATTTGTATGATTTCAGTATGTTTTAGAATCAAGCCATTAAAAGCAGCAGCTGCAAGGTCTTCAGCATTCTAACCCTCTTACATTTGTGTTTATCAAAAACACATCTTCCGGAGATACAACAGGTCCTAAACCACATTTTATTTAGATGGCTCAAGATTTATTTGAAAATGAAATAGGCTTTGTTTGATGGCTGTGTATTTGTATATTTTAGAATAAAAAATGTTTCTCTTTTTAAGTTTTTTTCCATCTATTTCCTAGGTAAATCAACATCACATCTTCCCTGACCCAATCCTACATAAAGTACAACTTTCAGCTATATTCTCCATATGCCAGCAATCAATCCCATAAGGCTTCATACAGAATGGCCTTCAGTATTTACCCTGATAAATGTTAATATTCAAGGCTTCAATGTCCAGATGTAAACTACACATTTGTATTGAAAAATCAGTATTAGTAAGAAAAAAAATACACACAACTCAGCTAGTAGTAGCAGTGGCTTCAGTTGCTGGATTCTTTAAAACAAATTTTGAAGGTTTGGGATTTTTTTCCAGCTGCTAATAAAAAAAGTTCTCCCAGGTTTGAATAGGGAATGAATACTCTGAATAGAAATTAATAAAAGCTATTAGCTAAATTCTGCCCTTTTACCCACTGAATCAGTAAATTCAGAATCCAGAAGAGGCTTCAGCACCTGAATTTAAAATTATTATTTTCCTTTATCTGGTACAGTTATGCAGTTATATGCCCGTTCAACTAAACAAACAACAAAAAAAAACAGTAAAAGCTGATGTTCATACATTTGAGGGAACATTTGTAGTCAAAGGAGAACAGTTTCTCAAGTATGTGACTGTTTTCCTAAGCAGAAAAAAAATAAGAGAAGAACTAAGCACAGAAAGTAATGGAAGACATTGATTTTATCAGGGACTTCCTTTCCTCTCTCTTGCATTAACACTAAGGCCATGTTCAATTGAGATACAGAAAATTATGGGAAATACCAAATTACATAGTTATCTAGCAGAGCATCTAGCAGAGCTCAGTCAAGAGCTGCTATTGAACCCAACACCCTGAAGACATTTAAAAAATGAACCAGATGACTTGCACACATTACACAAACACAGACACATTAATGATTTTCAATCCTAGGAACAAAAATGAGGCTTCCAATGAAAACTGAAAACAGTTAGTTGTCTTTTAATCTGATTTTTCTAAAGTATATTTTAAAAAAGAACTCAGCTGAACAAATAGAAGAAACGAGCCAAAACATCAGACTAGGCAGATGGACACACTTGAGATAGTAAATCGGCTGAATATGCAGCACTACCTGGGAACTGGGGAAGAAGCTGAAGGGAAGAGAAGGGGAACGCTAAACATGCATTGCAATGCAGACTTGTAGCTGTCTTTACAGATATATTTATAAATACAGAATTTTGACAACTACAGAGATATGCAAGAGATGTCTCTATATCTCTTTGAAAATTAAAAGGACTCGACAACAAGAGGTAGGAGATGTTTCCTTCCTGCTCTGTTCCCCACCTCTTCCCATTGTAGGCAACTTAAGGCATAACCAAAGCCACCACAAAACCATGTAGTTGAAGACCCAGACGATGGTTTTGGATTATGGACTAGACCATTTTTACAGAGGCTGACATAAATTACAATAGTCCAGGGCTGTACACAAGTGAAACCGAGATGGTGTCCTGGTTTGCACCAGGATGAAGCCATTTTTCATTTGACTGATTTTTTTTCCTTCAGTAAGCGTTCCAGCTTGGACTGACAACAAACGCTGGAAGCTACTTTTCCTCTTCTTATTCCAACCCTGGTTTATATACGATGCTTTACCAGGAGATCCAGAATTGAACCTGCTCTTATAATACATTATGAGTAGGCAAACATTTCACAGATCATTTAACAGAAAAAGTTCACTAAAATTAATAGCTTTAAAACTGTAAAAATAGATTACAAAGAAGCCACAATGAGTTTAACTGGGATCCAAGAAAATATGAATATAATTTGTAATCCGTAACTGCCATTTTGTTTTCTGCTTTTAGTCTCCTTAATTGTAATGATAAAGACTGAAAAGTTTATCAGCTAGTAAATAAGAACTATTCCAACAAAGACCCCACCCAAATCAACTAGTAAGACATTTCAAACAAAAAACAAACAGTACAAACTGTAGAACTGTTTACCACATACCTTACAAATAAGAACTTTCAGTGTAGGATGTCTATAGATTGAATCCTTTTGAAAGTGGTTCACCTGTTGCCCACAAGCTGTACAGCTTACAATTCCATGCAGTCCTTCCTCTATAGAGAGGATTATAAACCACATATTAATTGTTTTCATTTTTTTTTTAATAAATCTGTATACACCTGTTTCATTTTCTTACAATACTTTATGTTTTTCATATGTCTTCATTAGTTTACTACCCACTCTGTTAAGAGAAATCTTTCTCTATCCACTTGCTGTTTAAAGACTAAAAGACCTTTCCTCAAATTTCTATACTCCACTTGGGATCAAGATACACATTTTTTCCTTTGAGAGGTTTAATTTGGATTAACCAGTCACCTCATGAGAACACACCTAAGCAAGAGTTATCACTAAACTCATTAAAAGCAGCCTTTATATTCTTTACAACTTACTTCATTTAATCTTTGTTCATAAAATACCATTTTAATTAATGTTTGTATTATGGTACTTCTTTCACAAACAAAAACATGGAAAACCATTACAAAATATGCATGAAATCCTTGCAATAGCATCTGAAAAAAATGTACTTTCATTTTTTGTTCCCCTCTTGATGGTGGGGTTTTGAGGTTTTTTTGTAACAACAATTTTGCAGTAATACGTATGTTCTCTCCATCTTGCTGATTAGCTCCCAAAGTCTGTGTCTCTGCTGCTGCATGTACAGTCAGTCAAGAAAGTGTATCTTAAACCACTTGGAAAGGTGGTGGAACTTGAGGTTGGGAGGCTCACTACATGCCAGGCTGTTAAACTGACTAATTAATACTATGGGGCAGTTTTGTTTTCAACAGCAGTGATGCTTTCAAGAAAATCACTTGTGAAAGCTCAAACTCTGCTCATACACTTTATAAAACTTAATTTGGGATCAAGCAGATGGAGGTTTTATACAGGATTACTTAACTGTGACTTGTCCTTTGCTGTCATATTACGTAAGTAGCATGAGGAAATGAACTCCAATACTTAACGGTTACAGTCTGAGTAAAAACTATATATATCCTTTTTTTTTTTCCCAATAATCACTACCACAGAATTACAACTAAGCACCAGCACCACAGTTAAGGAACTGAATGAACATTCTCAAGACACAAGGCCCATTACCAGTGATTTGCTATGGAAGCACAATCACAATTAGCTTATAGGCCAGTAACAACTAACACACACATCCTTACTCTTCAGTAAGAACTCTAGTGGGAGGTGTTCCTGCCCATGCAGTGGGGCTGGTACTAACTGATCTTTAAGGTCCTTCCAAGCCAAACCATTCTATGATTTTATGAAAACTGCAGGTTTGACATTCTCAACACAAGATTTGTTGTTTTCATCATCAACACATGCATGATTGTCTGTACTGCAGAGTTCACAGACTCACAAAGCAACTCATGACCTCAAAACCAGCTCAAACGCCTATTTCAAACACTGCTGGTAAACCTCAAATAAACACATCTATCATATCAGACTACTTGGAAAAGAACACCACAGTCTATTACACCAAGCAGCAAAGAAGCCTACCCCGGCTTTGACAAACAACATAGTCCTTAAATGAGTGTAAATATCAGAAGGCAAGAGCCAACTGCGGGGGAACAAGCTATCTGCTGTTAAGTCCCGAGACACTTCCCCCCTCCTCTACAACTTGTAAGGGAGAGCACTACTGCCTCCTTCCTAAAAATTTGCAAGTTGGCACCAGAAAAAAGGAAAATTTAGAAGGTAAACCTTTATAATCCATATTACCACAAATTATGATGATTTGAAGAAATTAAACAACTACTAATTCATTATCACTGAGAAAATACTTTTAAAACTTTCCTAACTATGAGTTCATTAGCAAATTCACAACCATAACAATTCTGCAGACAAACCTTGAAAATAAGGACTGGCACTTGGCCTCTTACAGTTCTGGAGAAGACCTAGACAGGCAAAAGTTCTATTGCTACTACTATTTCTAATATAAATGGGACATACAATTCCTAATAAAAATGCAAAGATGCACCCTGCAAAGAACAAGACAGACTGGCATTTATTTTATTGTTATTATTTATTTACTTGCATTGTGGACAGAATTTAGGACCTCAAATAGTGGCTATCACATGCTTACCTGCTTGAACCAGTAATGCTAAACTTTGTGTGTGCACAGAGGAGGCACCTCACACTAGTAGTGGCACAGTAAGTCCCACTTTATGGAAATAGACACGCAGGCATAGTATAAGTGGATTTTGCACTACTTCTCCTGTGCATGTCACAAAACAAAACTGCTTTGATACAGTCCTAATCCAGCTGTTCCTGAGGTAGGCTGCAGTCATGTCCCTCAGCTGGCTATCTTTCCTGGCCTGGAAACAGGGATAACACAGGAGCAAGCAGTACTTATTCCATTTACCCTGAAAGTTTATGGGATCTTAACACGTGTACTGGAGAGCCTTAAAATCTAGTAAAAGGTTATCAGTAGTGACACAGATACAGAAAATTCTCTAGAGATGGAGAAGAAAAATGAGAAGGTCACATGAATTGTCCCAGGCATACAAATACAGGCCACAAAGCTCAAGCAGAAGAGTCCAACCTCTTTAACACTATACCCCTAAAGATTTATGTTGGACCTCTTGTAAAATTGTTAAAAACACAAATGGAAAAAGCATTGCTAGAAGTTGAACAGATTATCTTGTATTAATAGAACAAAACTGATTTTCAAAGATAATGCAGAGAAAACATCAATGCTCAAAATGTGATTAAAATCATGTATGAGCCCATATGTATGCACAAGCACATTTCCATGGTCACATTTTACTCTTCTTCAACCACAGATGGAGAAATAGCACTTATTATATCATAATAACACTTTAAAAGAGACCAAGTATCTCAAATGATACAAAGCGAAGAACGAATAGTGTACAAGAGTTACTTGTCCGAGTATCCTGATTAATGCCATAAGTGTGTGAACTAAGGTATCTCTGGTGGTATTAATGAAAATATCTGTGTTCTTATTGACTACTTTACACATAACCCTCCCTCTCCTCTCCTTTTTGGAAGAAAACTTGGGGAGATTTCTTTCTTTTGTCACTGTTACCTACTTGACTTCTCCTCAGTTTCAGCAGCAGCTATAGAAAATGTGCTGGCACAACAGCTTTTCAAATATAACCCTTAGAAGAGGTGCCACTGGTAGGGAACCTCCCCCAATTTAAAAATAAAAAAAAAGGCTTTGAATTGTTACAGGTATTAGGCTTCCTGTTAGCTCACTGATTGATAATATGCCTATAAATATCTCTGCTCAAATATGGTTGCTTTCTTGGTGAAAATTCTGCATCAACAGTTTTCCAGTATCATTCCTTAAAAAAGGAATACCCATAACACCTGACTGCAACCACCTAACTGTTCTGAATAAAAAGCAAAAAGGATCCATATGGAGTAACTAATGATGTATCCTATATCTACTGAAAAAAATAAGTTTAATGAGAACTAATCTTAGCTTTCACTGCTGCATTGCAGGGGCAGCAATGGAGGCTAATTTTGGCCAGCTAGAATCCTTAATGAACAAAAAGCCGTAAGAGTGGAGGTATTTTTAGGATTATTTATCAGAAATAGGAACAATTTTTAGATGTACCAAATGTGGTCATAAGCAACAATTTAAACCCGTTTTAATAAATGTTTTAAATTGTATTTACCTCCACGCTTTTTGGGAGCTTCAGGTTTCATTTTAACGGTATTTCTGCTTCTAAATTCAGGCCCTTTAAAATCATCTTTGTCTTCATTCAGCACTGGCTCAGGCTGTACAACCACTGTACCTAGAATAATTTTATTTAGAAATTGGAAACCATTACTCATCCAAATCAAGTGCAAAAGTTCTGTTTAAATAAAAGCTGACACAGCACCTATTAAAAAGAAGTGCAATCTGTTGATTAAACTCAACAAAAGTCTTGAATGCACAAATGTTCACATTAAAAAAAAAACACAAAAAAACCAACACAAAAAACCAACACAACCAAAAAGACCACCACACACTTCAAACTATGTTTGTCTTGCAGCTGCAGGACAAAAGCCAAAGACTGAATAGGCTACAAGGAGCAAATTCTGCTCTCTCTGGCCTGAAGTGGTATGTGCAGAACAGGACTGTCATACTGCTGGCTGTGTGTGGGACAGGAATTTGCAGTGCAGTACTACAAATAAGGGTCTTTTGTTCAGGTCACTTGAATCTATCAAAAGCCTTAAAGTAACTACTCTTTTCTCTTTTTCCCCCTTCTACCCAGTCTCCCTCACCACAAATGTCAGTAAGAAATAAATGAAAAAGCAAACGAGTAAAACCTGTTTTGTCATTAATTCAAATTTTCACTTTTTTATTTAAACAGAGGAGAGTACTAATCCAAATTACATGAATGAAAAACATCTTTCCTACTTAAGAGCTCAGTTCTAGTACTTTTGTTGTGAGGACACTGGAAATAATCTAACATTCTAAGAAAGTAAATTTGAAGTGGCTGCTTGAAATACTGCTACTTCTGCAGCAAGTGGCAGAAGTCTCTCCATTTTTTTCTGTTAACTTCCATAAGTAAGAAATGGAAGAGATTAATCAAACTCATGCTATGGTTAAGGAGAGCAGGATGTGGGCTTATAGTACTGTTTAAAAAGGGTGCTTAAATATAGAACAAGTAATGACATCCACCCCCAATACTTAGTTTTGCTGCTGTTGATCTTATTGTTAATAACCTCTAAGACAGAAGAGTAAAATAAGTAAGACTTTCAAGTGACAGGAGTCTGAGACTTCTACAAAAGAACAGAAATAATTATTTCCCCTGTTTCATGTTGCTTTTATACAGACACCAGTAGACATTTGAAATTAAGCCACCAACACATCCTGATGTACCCACAGATGAAAGTATGCTGGATTCAAAACTAAAGCTGCTGGGTTTCCTCTCCTAAATGTGCTTGCACAGGGTGAGCATGTGGGCGCAGGCATTTATGTTGATATATAAAAGCCAACAGGACCTAAGACAGGCATTTTACTAATACATGTGCATTCTAGTTAATTGTTTATGCTGCATCATAATCTTGGTTAATTTGCTGAATTCAGAAACAAAGAAAGAGATAAGACTACCTTTAGGCAAGCTTTTCATATCAACATCGTTTTCTGAGTTTTCATTTGAAACATCTTCATTTAGGGTTTCATCTAAGTTTTGTTCATCATCTGATCCAACATACTTTGTTACAACTGTAGGTTTCCTGCATAAACAGAAAAAAACCCATAGCATGACAAATATTACATACTGCAATACAGGTAAGCCTGGTGCTTTGCAAGCAAAACACCACCTGAATTGGGGAAACTTATGTTATTTTTAAATTAATTTAAGAAATTATGAGGTGGGATGCTCTGAGCTATTACAATCAGTAAGTTGTAGGGTAATTTTCTTGTTAGGAACCAGAATTTTCCTTCCTTTGTGAAATCAAAAGATATACCAGTAAAGTATTTTTGTTCCACAGATTTGCTGTATTGGTTTTTTTTGTAAAATCAAGGTTTGATATGTTTTTGAGAAGGTTTGATGTGTTTTAAGAAGGATAAAAGCCTAAATGAAACACAAGTGAGGGTCTGCTCAGAAATTTTATACATCATTCCAAGTTTAACAGGCAGCGCAAAGAGAACACACAGATATTAGCAAATGACAAAAAGCAGCTTGGCAGAGAAGATGCTTGCAAGGAAATAAAGGAAATGCAGAATGAAATTAACAAGCTGATTGTTGAATAAAAACACCAGTTTCCAGAATTTCATACAAACGTAATTTAGAACTGAATCCATTAAAATGTATTAACCTACTATGGCAGGGAAGGGATAAAAAAAAAAAAAAAAATTAAAATAAGAATGTTGAGCAAAATTTTCAATAGTCTGACAGTAACCATGAACTGCTGTAGGGTACTGTTTTCATCAGTACCAGGCACAGTACCATAAATGCATGAGTGAAAATACTTTTAGTGATAGGAAGCAAAAAACCAAGACAGTAAAAAATTATATAAATGAAAGAGTTCAGCAGGACGTCGGATTCAGAAGATTAAGGAGAAATTCAAGCCAAGTATAAAACCACACTTGCAAATATGGAATCACAACAAACAGAAAAGGGAAAATGAAGATTATTATTTAATTCCCACAGACATGATAAAATACACAAACTTTGATTAGAAGGACTGAAAAGAGATGTACAACATGGTTAAAGAGCAGTAAGAAGGCAGCTGTTGAAATAGTGCATTTGGAAGAAGAGCTTACATATCTACACAGAAGGACATAACTTGAACGAGCATCAGCTGAAAGCAGAAGACGAGGAGTTTTACTCTAAAAGTTTGCTGTTATTTAGGTCACAAATAATTTGCCTCCAGTAGGGTCAACCTGGAGGGTCAACAGTGATTTTTTTTAAATCAAAGAGAAAAAAGGGATTAAGCAGAATACAGCAAACAGCAGTTTCTGCACAGGTCAACTTAACAGCAGAGTTTGATTGTACAATCTCCCAACAGTAAGATGTATAAAGCCTTTTTTCCATATGACCCAGCTTACATTTTTGGAAGAATCCTGCCTGTACAAATAGGAAGGGTGAAGGAACAATTGTATAATCACCTTTGCCCTGAAGATACATGATAATGTTGTTGTCTTTGTTGATAAAAATCTAGCTTTAACCTTTGACCAAAAAATATGGTTTGAATTTTAAGTCTGCAATGAGGCATTTGTTTTACCAGCACTCTGCTGACTTAATGGACCTATACTGGTGTACACTAGAAGTATCTGGCACAGTGCATAAACTTTTCTGTTATTTCACATGCCAAAACGTAATTTATTAAATTTCCTTTTCCGAGCCAACCTTTTTGAACGTGATGATCCTATGGATTTGTTTCTTTCTGAAGAACTACTGCCCTAAAAACAAGAAAAAATTAAAAAGTTAACAGATTTGTGACCAAGTGACATGACAACAACAATAGTTTCTTACATTAACTAGGAGACATCTCAGAAATCACCAGTGCTCTTACAAAACAAACCAACAAATTAAAAGTAAGAAAAGAATTAACAGAAAGTTTTCAATAGTCATGCCAGTCCAGTTAAACTAAATCTATGAAGTTTCAGATCAGCAGTAAGACTCCAAGAAGTCATTATACTTTAACAGCATTTTTCATTTCTCAACAGAAATTCAATCACATACTTCAGGTAAGTAAAACCTAACTCTCTGAATTGTGTTAAAGACGTTTTTCCCAGGAATTACTGTGCATCAGAAAGACAATGAAGTCGAAGTAAATTTGTGCATTTCTAGAATTCAGAAATAAGGGGAGTAGACTGTAGAGAAGGACTGCTTGCATATGCAAAAATCAAAATAAGTATCATTCAAAATTTTATAGTTAATTTTAAATTTATTTTTAAATATTTTACATCTGATGTTTCTATTCAGTAGATATGATGACATTTAAAGAACACTATCAGAACCATCCAGGAGATGTTATTGTAAAAGCAACAAAGTTAACTCAGCATTTCCTATGACAGCCACTCTGCACTAGTCATGCAATATTCCAGAGCATTTTTATTCCTACCTCTTCTCTACTGTTCTCCATTGAAGTTGGACTACTTTCAGGTTCTCTGCTTTTACCTATGGAGAGAAATTAAAGAAATCCAATTAAATGACTGTGTGACTTTCAGAGACAGACTGCTGCACAACAAAACACAGCCCACTGTATGGCATAAATTCTACAGAAATAATTTAGAAATTAAGTACCTGATAGGTTGAAAGGCAGCCTGCCCACTACTGGTGAAGAAACACTAAAGAAATGAAAGTGCAACTGAAACAATACTCAAACAATACAGGCACTGTCTTTTTTTTCATCTCTTACAAGTTATTCTGATTTTCTCTTACACATCTTAACATTAAAAACACAACATTAAATCTGGGATCATGGTAACACAGACAAAATCCCATTTAATACAGAGTATGAGAGAGAATTCCCATTTCTAGGTCTTTGGACCTGCAGAATATAAAACCTGAAGACATGCAACCTATTAGTATCTGTTCCATCCACTACCCTAGATAATAGAAGGGAATGTTGCAAGCTCAGAGGTTCAGTGGTACTTGCATGAAGTTGCTCCAAAAACTTAGCAATAGCTAGCAGTATTTTAATAGATGAACTACTGACAAACACCCAACTAAAGTGGTAGTCTGACTATAATTTCACACTTCAGTTTTGGGAAAAAACACACAAAAAATTACTTTATACTTTAAAAAAAACTAAGTAACTTTGATTAGAAAATGTAATGCTGGGTATTTGACCTGGGCAGAATTGTTTGGATAAATTTCAGCCAAAATTATCCAGCCACAGCTAAGAAGCTAAGACACAGGGAAATATAACCAAAAAAAAAAAAAGGAAACAAAGTTTTTGGCCATATTAAGTACCTGAAATTTCCCCTCTGAAATACTACAGGCATTCCCTCATCCTGAGGAAAGAACCTGAAATTTGGAAGAAGGGTGACATTTATTTTGGAGACTAGGCGCTGCCCACCTTCTACTCTTGACCAGTTTCACCTACGTGCTCAATCTATGGAAAATACCAGTTTACAGATGCTTGGTAGAGATTTCTCTGATTCTAGCAGTGATAATCTCTGTAAATTCTGCATTCAGATCTCAAAACCAACACTGAAACACACCTGCTATTCATCAGTAAGTGTACCCATTTCAAAGCAAACATGTATTTTAAGGGAAAGAGTCAAATTCTACTTCATAACTACACAGGATAAAGGAAAAAGATACATTTTTCCCAGCATGCTTCTCAGCAAACTTTCACTTTGAGATGCACCTACATCACAGTTCAGTTTATTATTCTGCTGAAGTACCACAAGAATAATTTAATTTCTTTTTCCTGTGTTAACAGCTCAGTTTGATGCTGACACAAGGAGGTTAGCACCACATGGCAGCAGACACCCTCTCAAGAGAAAACGTTAAAAGATAACAACTGCACACCCGAAAACCCACATAAGTTTATTGCTTAGGACAACAGGAGTCTGAAAGTAAGCTCTGTAACAGAGTCAACACATTCTCCTGTACTGTATCACTTCAGCACAATTTTTAAGTCATTAAACAGGAAACATATTTTACCTAGCTAAATTTGGAAACGGATTTTATTCAATACTGTTATGAAATATTTTTTATTATTGTAACCAAAACAAGGAGTTTACAATTTGTTACCTATTTCTATCTTGTAAGTAAAAATTTCTAATATAAAACCTGACCTAGCATAGGACTCAAGGTTTTACAGAAATACTGTTTTCAAATGTTTCCAGAATATATGTAGAAATCTTTTTCAAATACTTATGAAAGCACAGTCTCCAAAAGTACTTCTGCAACTTCTACAACAACTGCAAAAGCTTTACTTTAGCAGAAAAAACAAGATACAGCGCTTACACATTCAGGAAAACTGAAGAAGGAACGCCTAGCACAACAAAATACATGCATGTTTGCCAGATCATGTTCCACAGAAAGTCCATCACCAATAGAATTAGCTTTTCTTCAGATTTAGAAATAAATCAGAACTAAAAGAAATACTGTCTCAAAGGCCTATTATATATTTATTAAGATATCCCCACTTAAATCACATTAGGAATCTGCATAATTGCCCTACTGAAGTGCAATACAGTGAAATAACAGCACAGAGTTGCTGTACTTTAAATAATACATACATTGAAATTAAATATATAACATGCCTCATACCTGTGGTTTTGTTTTTAGATGATGGGGGACTGTTCGCGTCCTCAGATTCTTCTGATGAGTGAGCCAAGAAGTCATGAAGTTTCTGCACCAATGTATTCAACTTGTTTTCACTGTTAAAATACAATTAAAACTTCAAGTTTTACATTGCACTCTAATTAAGCAAGCTTGAAATAAATTGTTTAATCTCAATTACACACACCTACAAAAGAAACTCAAATACTGCTTAAACGTTTATTTCTGTAAAATAAATAAATACATACAGTTTTGTTAACCCAAGTAAACTAATATGTGCAGCCTCATTGACAAAAAAGCACTACAAAGTCTGTTAAAATAATAAAAAGCCTCTTTTGAATAGTTTTTAATGTTTAAAATTATTTACAAAATTCAAGAAAGTGAGTAGTAATGCTGTTATGACATTAAGATTAAAAAAAAAACAAATTTAAGATTCTACTTTGTCAGAAGATCTACAAGTTAAATAAAAGCTTTATTATATTACAAAAAATGTGACCTGTGGGAATATAAAACACTAGAATAGCAGAAGAATTGAACTTACAACCTTAGAAACAAACAGGTTCATTGAGCTTGACAGATCTGTATGCTTATGTTAGTACAGACTGTGAATGCTGTATTAATTTGGTCAAAAAAAACCCAAATCAACCACGCAGGATCAGATCATTTCTTGATCTGTTTGTATGAGTATTCATAATTAATTTATAAAAAGGTATTACACTGGGAATTCTCACTAGACAGTTTTAAACACCAGGAACTGATACACTGTACATATACTCATTACAAGAAAAGGACAACATCTTCAGCCCGTGCTTCTGTCAAAAAGCTATGCTGCTTCATGTTATGTTACTCCCTTTCATTTTACATTGTTTGTTTCAGATTTTCTCCTCACAAAGTTTCTACAATTTCCAAAGTGCCCTTTTCTAGCAGCAAGCACACCGAGGGAGGCCAAAGGCAGTCACCCCTTCAGACCTCCCTGTATCAAAAGTTACCACTCTCAGCTGTTTGTCACTGCTTCCCTCCTTGAAGCTATCAGTCCTCTAAAATCTGCCAGCTGATATGTCTGAGTCATCATACCTTATCTGCCACCAGACACGGCTTTCAAACTGCCGAACTAACCACCCCTTCGTAATTAACCCAGTTAAAGGATACAGGCTTCCAGCCTTTTCAATTTGTGTCTCCCCATTCTGATAGCAAGTTCCTTTTACAGGTTTTAAGAACTTTCAAGTATCTATCAAGAGCTCAATATCCTCACCTTTACCATCTCTACTATTTCTCTGAACACCTCAACTCATCAGCTTAGGACTGTCAATGTAACTGTTAGTGCTAAAAAAAAAAATCACCTGTTTTTTAAGAACAGGCACATGAGCATTCTCTTGAGCAATGAGTGAAAGTGTATAATATTAATGCAAATTACTTCTTCAAACAGTCAAAATAACCACACATAAAAACCATAAAACAGCCATTAAAAGTCTGTAATTTCTTTAAATCTTCTGAAGTACTCAAAATAAAACAAAATAGAACTTTGTAATGTAAAGATTTTCTGCATGAGTAAAGGACACTTTTCTTTTGAGACTACATACCTACCACAAATCACCTGAGCATAACAAAGAGCACATAACAAAGCCTCTTTTACTCTCAAGTGTACCTTAACATTTTCCTCTCAATCCGTTTGAAAGTCTTTCCCTCTAATTACTGGACTCATGCTGCTACACAACTGCCAGTACCTAAACTTGGGCTTTCCTTTTTGTCACGGATGGAAAGCATACTTGGAAAACATTACAGAAGATATAATGGTACACTTCAATTCTAACAAACTGCATGCTCTACATTAGAGAGGAGATTTAATGACAATTTACTCAAAGTAAGTTAAAAAAAAAAGAGTTGTTCAGAATCATTTGATAGTAACAAGTACATAAAGAGACCTTATATCCATTCCAGATGGTCTGAAGAATTAATGCACATTTAGAAAGGCCACAAAAAAAGTACATTTTTGGTAGTAAAACCAAAAAAGACCCACATGTGGGATTCTGGTCATTTAGTTTATAAATAGCTTATTTTGGTAAAAGCATTTCAGAAAATTAAATGGGAACTACAGATGAATTATAATATTGCTCTTAATACAAAGCAAATTCAGAATAGTGTGCATGTGTCTTTGTGACTAACACTGGGAACACTATCTACTACCATTTTTTAACTCTTACCTAACTAGCCTAAAACTCATTTTCAGAGCAAAATGTACACACTAATGAAAAAAAAAAAAAAT
Organism: Apus apus; assembly: GCF_020740795.1. Lineage (NCBI taxonomy): Eukaryota > Metazoa > Chordata > Aves > Apodiformes > Apodidae > Apus > Apus apus. Next base: position 12,624,859 of record NC_067293.1, on the reverse strand, counting down.
TCTACAAACTACTACCAAAAAGTCTTCTCAATTTGCTTGTTCTCTTGATTATTCAGCATTTTGCACCATTAGCCTGTATTAAGGAATACCAGGTCAAATGTAAGTAAAGGTGTTTCTATACTTCACCACAAAGAAATTTTAATTTAGGGCAATGCTTTGCCTGCTTTTGTTTGTCAAACCAGGACACACGCATTTATAGTTGAGAATGTATTATCTGTATTCAAAGCTACTACTGCAAAACGCTTATTCTTTGTAATAGACCCATCCACTACTAAATTCATCACAACCTATAAAATATGTATTTTATTTTTTTTAGAAACATAGAAGCCTTAACATTTAGAACCATCTCAGAAGCACTAAGTGAAGCAGTCTACCTCTACCATATAGCAACAGTCCCTACATTATTTCCTAGTGTTTTCATGCTTGCATGTTCTAGGCAAATGGCTTCACCATCAGTGCAGAGCTATTTCAACACTGTTTAGCCTAATTAAAACAGGAATGAAAGGAAAGATGTCCTACTATTATTGGTTTGGCCATGAACCTGATTTGTGACCTTGGGAAACTATCTTATAAGGATACTACTTCTTAACTAAATTCAGAGCAAGCGCTGTAATCTTCAACAGTGAACACCTGGCCCTTACAAGAATTTTTAACAGTACATAGCAGGCAAACCTCATCTTAGGCTAAATGGTTCTACAAATAACTAGAATATATAAAAAGAAAAAAAAAAACACAAGGTACAAGGGATGTCCTAATCTAGACACAACATACTTAAATCCATCTGGCTATTGCCTGCTATCCCCTTATATGTGCTTATCTACACTGGGTTTGTGTGGCAGGAAGGTGTTACAAGATTCAGTGTTGTTTTCTCTTTATCCTACTCTGATTTGACTGGTAATAGATTAACTTAATTCCCCAGGCCAAGTCTGTTTCACCCATGACAGTAATTCCTGAGTGATCTCTATATTCTTATGTCAAGCCACAAGCCTTCAGTTATAATTTTCTTTTGCCTGTCCAGCTGAGGAGAGGAGTGACAGAGCAGCTTTAGTGGGCACTTGGCCTCCAGCGAGGGTCAGACCACCACATTACTTCATGCCTTACTTGATGATCATGCTTCTGCAAAGCAAATCTAATCATCACAGACAAATAAAATTTTAAAGAACAGTCTTCCTTTGGATCCAACTTGCCACATTCATATGATCATCCTCTCTGAGGGCAGGCAAGGTGCTGAAAATTCATAGCCAGGGCAGGAGAAAGAGCACGACTGCCCACTTCTGCAGCAAACCCAGGTCACACTGGATTATATTGTGAAACTGCCCTGGAAAAAGTCCTGCTATTGTGCTCAGTTTCTATCTACTTTCTTGAGACACTTAAAAAAATGTAGGTGGGTAATGTACCAGTTATCAACATCTGGAAGAATAGTTACAGAACTGTATTTTCTTTTAACAATTTCTCATTCTTCCACAGGATCCTACGAACTTTTAGTCTAAGTGCCCCTCAACTGAATTTCAAGTGGCTCCCAAAAGTCAGTGACATGGGAGTGCTTTCCAGCTTTTCACCTATCTCAATGTTGACAACTATGCTTTTGAAAAATTTTTCCTATATTAAGTACTCACCTTTCTTAAGTTCAACACTTGCTTAATTTTCTTCTGTTTAAACTTCTAAAATAGTATAAGGGCACCATTTTTTAAAATTTGTCTTTACAGTTGCTTTTAGTCCAAATCATATTTCACTTTTGAAGTTGAAATGAAATACTGCAAAACAACAAGTATTAAGCAGACAAAATTAAACAATCCCTAGAAAAAAAATTAGAGAAAAATAAAACCAGATGTGCTTTTAAACCACTGGTCTGTAGACTACAATGCCCTGCTTCAGACTGTATCCCTATGCAAAGGACAGAAATCCAACAACCCACAGCAAAGGTCTGACTTAACTACGACAGCGGGAAGAGGAACAGAAAGCAAAAGTCCCTGTCTACATTAGAACACAGGGAAGTCTGGTGCTAATGACACAATATCCATGCTACATACATTTCAGTAGTTCAAACTAGTAGTTCTGCAGACTGAACTACTGCAGCAGTTGGAGTACATCAAGAATGCTGAAGCACATCTTTCAGCTTATCTCCACCCAGAAGGAATCCAGTTTCTGCACTCCACGCCCCCCTGCATTATTGACAAAACTGAGAGCAAGGACAATCTGGAGACTTTTTCAAAAATGCACTTCTTAATTCAGATGTTAATATGGTTGCACCCAAAGTCCTGAAGGACAGAACATATTTTTCCAAAACATTTCTATGTCTAACATTACAACCATGATCTTCTTTTAAATTTACTTTTTTATAGTAAATAAAGCCAAAATTGATGTAACAGCTGAAACTGGTACTAGGCATCCTTATCCCCTCCACCCACCCCCAAACATATAATGTCCTTTCATACTGCCTAAGCCTTAATATAAACAGGTTTTTAATTCTGTCACCTACAAATGATGAATTTTTTTCCTTATGAGAAAGAAAACTGTTAGACTTAACCCCTTTCAAAGATTTTGCATACAAGGGCAAAGCCTTCTTTTCATATGAAATGTGTGAATATTGTGGCTGAACACACACCAAAGAAATAGCTTAAGACTATTGAAAAGAGTGAAATATTATAAAATTCTACAACAGAAGTTATTTATTTTCTTATCCCTAATCAGAAAAGCAGTGAACACACCTCCAATATCCTAAGCCTCCTCTCCTCTCAGAAAACATACATAAACAGAAAATAAAAATCAGCCTACTATTTTATCAGTTGAACAAGTAACAATGCTTCTACAAAGGTGGAGAAAAAGAACACTTCTATCCTAGTGGTTGGTTTTTAACAATTGTTTCCAAGGGCAAACCAACATGGTATTGTATAGCCTAAATCAGACTAATACTTCATGACACGTTTATACCAATATACCAATTATGCCAAAACAAATGAGGCTTTACAATTAGGATTGCTATACTCTGTTGAAGTGGATGTGAACCAGCTCTACCGCCAAAGGACACAGACACCTGACGCCGTCCATACTTTGTTCTCTGCTTTCTCCTCCACTTCAGCACAAGTGCACGGAAGCTGATTTGTATTAAAAGTATCCATTTCTTCTGAATCTAAGTAATTTCCCCAATCCAGGTCACTGCTCCCCAGTATGAATGTTTCTGAAGGCAGAGTGATGCCAGTCTGAGCTGGGGAGGAAGGGAATGTAACTTCAGTGGCAGCAACTCACTATGTGAGCTTGAGCAATCTATCATGCAGCAACTAAATTAGAGCTGGTCAGGTAAAGGACAGCAAGAATCACAGAACCATTTAGGCTGGAAGGGATCTCTGGGAGATCACTTAGTTCAAGCCCCCAGCATAACCAGAGACGGCTACCGCAGGTCACCCAGAAATACGGCCAGCCAGTTTGAGTAGCTGCACAGCTGAAGCTCCACAACCTCTCTGGGTGACCTCTTCCAGCATTTGACTGTTCTTACAATAAAAAAAGGTTCTTTTGTGTTTAGATGAGTCGTGTCACATCAAACTTATTGAATCAGATACTGTCAGAAAATACATTAAGACCGAAGCTCTGACTGGAAACAGAAGGATGCATCTAGCACTTCATCAAGCTCAGAGACTCTATGCTTAAGACTTCATTAACACAGATTCACTCTTTTGCTTTGTTTAGAACTTACTTTAAATCCACAGGGGCTTAATCAAGCAATATCTAGTACAGCTGAAGACACTTCATGGTGTGGATTAAGTAACTTTGGAGCTTAAATACAGCATAACAGGTTCAGACAAGTAAACAGAATTATTTTCTTCCAGACACACAAGGGGCATGAGAAAGCAATGGTTCTAAGTCACCAGGAGACCCTTTATTCAGTACACAGAAAATTACACAATTTATTTCTGTTGAGATGGTATCCAAACAACCATATCAAGATTTGGCTGAGAGTTACCGTGCTTAACTAAAAAGTGAAAAATTCTTTGGTTTTTAACCTGTTTCTTTAACAGAACTTAAAAAAAAAAAGCTAAGACAAACAACAATCTCATTGTTAGATTGACTTGAATGCCACACAGAAGTCTAACTTCAATGACAAAAATGACAAAATAATCTGCAAGCTGAAAAACACTTACTGAAGTCAGTAACTGGAAAATCTAAATAAACTATTTTCACCTTTATGAGACAAAAAACATGGCAAACTGAATACCTTGCTATATTAAGATAGCAAAGGAAGCTCAAACTAGCATATATAACACACCAAATAGAAAGTTATACTTAAAAAGCTCAAACATGGTTTGTTTAAAGAGAAGGGGTCCACATCCAATAGCGTCGTGTCCCTCTAACTCTAAAACTGCCTTTTGCTTCATTTTCTTCTGTTTCCTAGAGTTTCACAGATTCTCGACGAAACACTGCTCATTACAAACTCTAAGAATTAAAGCGCGTCCCAGCGTGTCCCTTTTAAGTCTCCCAGGTATTTCCAGTCATGTTTGCTACAGGTTTTAAGGGTTGTAGCCCATCTGAAACGTAGGTTTTTATTTTACAAGATAAAAGTCATCACTTTGCTTCACTATCACTTCTGAATTTATTGCCTGATTTTTTTGGTTTTGCTTTACATGACAGTTATATTTGCCCAACAGGTCTTCTACAGTTGAACCTATTAAGACCTACAGTTGGACCTACTAAGAAATACCTACAGCTGTGCAGTTTTCAGACTTGTAAATAAACTGCCTAAATAGCACTAAAGTTGACACTGGTCAACATCCAGTGTAATTGAGTTCTTGATTATTTTTTTTTCAGTGTTTCACTCCATTTCCAAAGGGGGGGAAAAAAAAAAAAAGGGAAAAAAGAAAATAATCAATTCACCATCTATATCTTGAATGACAACTGCCTGGTGGCTAGATGTTATGTCTTACAAAAGGTTTATACTCCTTATGGTTTATACCATCTTTTAAAAACTCAGTATCAAACCTTCCATTATATTTGCCACTGAATTTCTACAATTTCTTCTTTCTGCTCCTGAAACACCACTGGAACAACCTGCCTCTGAACTATCTGTGAACTAATTCATGTTTCCAAATCAACTGCAGGCACAAGCTGAGCTCCAGTGATACCAAACACATTTTCATGAGGTTCTGCAGTATCCTAAGGCTTTCCTGTTTAAAAGACACATTTAGTGATCGAATCTGAAAACACACTGTGTCATAGACTGCAGGTATTTAAGGTGAACAGATACATTTTAGTATTTTTTAATATAATTTCTTTTGGTGAGGTTTATCCATGTAAAAAGCACTAACTTTTCCTCCCTTCAAGCAGCTAGTACAAGTGCTGATCTGTAACAGACTGGAAAGTTTCCAGTTTCCACAATGATAAGGCCATCCTACTGCAGAACTGGTATTATACACCCTTCAGTGACATCAGTTTCATAGAAAATTATAATACCTTCAGTTAAGCCTTATACAGACCCTGACCATTGCAGCACTAAGTAGTGCAAATAAACAGGTTTTGGGGCACACGTGGCGAAGAAGACAACAGCAAGCCTAAAATTTTACTCTGCTTGGGGAAAGACTCAAAGAATCTGCTTATGCTCATGCTTCAGGATTGTGTGAAAGACAGTTTAACTCACACTGTATCTTCAGAGAGTAGGAAAGATGGCTATTGACTTATTTCCCATTAGAGCACTGGGGCATTAAATAACATGTCTCAAACAACCCTGTAATACCACTCAGAACAAACATGTCCAAATGATTAAAAATCCCTGAAAAGTTACCAAAAAGTTATATGGAAAGTTGCAAAGTCTGAATCATTAAAAAAATAAATGTATGCTGTTAACTGCACTATTAATATATATTGACTACCAGATGGTTCAAGCAAGTAAGGTTCAAAACGTGTCTTTTCCTATTGTGCTTGTCTTATACAATGTATGAACTGACTGGTAGAAATAAGTTAAGTCACAACAACAAAGATTCTCTCATTCAAAAAAAATTTTTTTGGTCAAATGCTATAGAGCAATCTTTAAACATTTACAGAGGCAGCTTTGTGACACACACCCCCCCTCCCAAGTTTCTTAGTAAATTACTCCAGGTTTCATAATGTTTTTCAGAATACCAAACTTATGCTGGACACACTAGACTTGTAGGTTCTTGGTATTACATGAAAATATTCCCTATACCAAAAGTTTAAAACTTCATACACAGCCAGCAAACCAATATTGATTCTTTTCTTTTCAAGCACTGTAAGTTTATCTTCCAAAATTGTTGTGAAGATTTTCCAGCAAAATTCTATTGTTTACCTATCTTCCAAAGAATTCCAACAACAATTCCTGTCTTACATGAGCAAAACTACAGATAGCAGAAGGTACGCAGGGTGATTGTGCAGGCTGACAGAAATGCAGGCAGCTGACAGGCCAACAGGACCTGTGGAAAACGGGAACAAAAGAGAGACAGAGAGCCTATGGGTGGTTTTCTTTTCCCTCTCATTCTCTCCAATTTTAAGTAAAACCTGAATTGACAAAAAATAAGAAAAAGCCCACACACTGTGTCAATCAGCTTACAGCCCTAAAACCATGGTAGCTTACAGTGTTGTGCCTAGGTCCTGGTATGGAACTGCTCATGTAAAATGAAAACAAACTGTTCCAAAATGAGCTCTATATGGGATGAGGATTATGAAAAAAAACAAAGATGGAATAAGAATCAAGCTCATGAACAGAAGAAAAGTTTGGAATACCAAAAAAAACACCAAAAAAACCCCAAAAGTAGTTTGTCATAGAGCCTGGTTATTATGTGGGACAAATCCAACCCAGAGACTACACACAATCTCACACCTATGTTGTACACACTTTTTGATCCTCAAGATTACAAAAAATCCGAAGTAATCCCATTTACCTGTCTTGATGTAATCTGAAAACCTGCATGGAAAATGTATGAGCTGCTCTATCCTTTTCCACTGAAGCACCAACTAAAGCAGCCCCTTAGTAGTAACACTAATTGTTGCACTAATGACAACATAAGAATTTGGAAAGGGTAGAAGTACAAAACCTTCACAATGTAGATCAGGAACAAGTGGTTAAAAAAAAACCAAAACAACAGACAAAGCAGAATATGGGGAAATGGTGAACAAAACAATACTGTGATAGTAAAATAAAAAGCAAAGGGGTTCAAATGAAACAGCATTTTTCAGAATATGCAATACTAATTATGACCATAAAACAGCCAATAAATATTAGTAAGTAAAATCTTTTTGCTATACAAAAATCAAACTCTACTTCTGACTTTTAGGAACTGGGGAAGAAAAAGGAGACAGTCCTTTATTTGTGTCAGTATTTCAGACTACACATGGAACAATCAATCCAAGACAAAACTGGTTAAAGCTGTCAAAGCACCTTAAGAACAGAGATGGGAGAAAGTGGGAGTGATGGACAATCCCTATCCCACAAAATAAGGAAGAAAACCTATGCAGAAGCAACTGCTAACTGTTGGGAAGTCAGGCACCAAATAACGTGTATTTACAACATTCATTACTTACATGTGATCAACATCAATAATGATGCATCCGTCCAGAATCTCTTTTTGTTCACTAGAAGCAGATTACACAGGCAACACTTCCTCACAAATGTTAAGGCTTTGAAATCACGAAAACGACCATCACTTTAACTTTTGGCTGAAACTGAACAGCAGTTACAAACCACTCAAAATAAATCTAAAACTATGTGATGAAGACACACAAATATGACCATAGATAGAACTTCCTTACTTTAGACAGCGTGATGCTTCCCTTCCTTAACACCGTTTGGTTTTGAAGATAGGTGCAACATTCGTGATGGTCAAGTGACAACACTTCATTGTTTACATAGTGCCTTAGGCATGTGCAACATTAGGTGCCCTAGGCCTGTGCTGCTCAGACCCCTTGAGATATCCATAAACTGAAAGCATACAAAGCCAACTATTTATTAATAGTTTAACATGGCGTCTTTTTTAACACTGACTTTACTCGGTTTTCTGTCAGCTTACTTAGTTTACGCAGCGAAACGGGAGCCGTTCACAATAACTAACGCAGTAGGAGACAGCTCTTCAAGGGTAGAGGGAGATGTTTGTAAACCAGCGTGAAAACAGTCCCCCGGCGGGGGGACTGGCGGGATGGAAAGGACTTTACTACAGCTCAGACACGTGGGGCGGGGGCGGACAAACGCAGGGCACATCCCGCGGCGGCGGGCAGGGCACGGCGGCCGATGGCGAGGGGCGATGGCGGCACCGCCCCTCCGGGCCTTCCCGCCGCTTCCCGCCGGAACGCGGCAGGTCAGCCCTCCCAGCCCTGCCCGACCCGCCCAGTAGGCCCAGGACCAACCCCCCCCGTGCTCGGGGACGCGAGGCGTTCGTGCCGCCGCTCCTCGAGCGCCGGGCCGCGGCCAGACCGAGCCCCCGCCACCCGCCTGCCTTCGCTGTCGTCCCCTCCCCCTGCGCTACCCACCCGGCCTCCAGCCGCCATCCCGCCTCCTGCCCGACCTCCGCCAGCGCCTGCCGCTGCAGGCCCGTCCCCGCCCCACCCCCGCCGGGGGGCCGCGGGCCGAGCCGGGCGGTGCAGCCGCCGAGGCCGCCTGCCCGAGCAGCGCCCGCCGCTCCCCCTGCCGCCCGGCCGGGGCGGGCTCTGGGCCCTACCTGACGGGCTCTGCAGTCATGTCTCCGCCGCCGCTGCTCGGTGCGGCCGGCCGGGCCGGAACCGGGCTCAGGCGCTGAAAGGAGACAAAGCCGTTATTGCCATCATCGCAAGCCCCGCCGCCATCTTATCGGAGGGAGGCTGAGGGAGACCTGCCTCCTGCCGCCTTCCTCCTTCGCCGCCTCCCATTGGCTCCTTGCCGCCCCCAGCGATTTTCTAATTGGGCGGCTCCGACGGGGCCTGTTGCTAGGGTCGTTCACGTCACCGTCCCAACCTTCCCTGCTCTGATTGGCTGGCGGGAGGGTTACATCACCGCCAGGGGCCTGACGTCACGCACCCGGTCCCGTGACATCATTTCAAAACAAGGTGTAGTGACCGCGTTGCCCAGCAGGGGGCTCCGGCCCGGGGGCTGCTCCGGCCCGGGGGCTGCTCCGGCCCGGGGGCTGCTCCGGCCCGCAGCCGCGCACAGACATGTCCCGCGGGGCAGCGGCCAGGGCCGGGTTTCACCCTGTCCCCAGCTGCTCACCTCGGAGGACAAGTCTCCAACCCAGATTCAACAACATCAAGTGGATCATGGCATTGAGGTACATCAGCCCTATGAAGAGTGACAGTGTGATGGCAGCCACACACCAACCAACAGCACCAGAAAGACCAGAACCCTCTGTGGGGACCAGCCATCCAACTCAAAGCAGACCAGGACACGAGCACAGGAGCAAGCTTTGGAGCAGACAGTTTCTCAAACACAGCAAGACATGAACAAGCTAAGCTATACTGCGAATTATCAAGGTTGTACTCGTTGAACAGTGTCCAAGTCACACTGATAGCTAGAGCTTCACTTATGCTAAGCTGCGCTAGAACTTTTTCAACAGAAAATTCTTGAGATTAGGAAACACATCGTTGGCAGCTTGAAGTGTGCCAAGATAATGCTCTCTGCTTGTACTAGCAGCTTCTACGTTCCTGTCAGATTATAAACTCCAATGAAGAAGACGATTGGAACAGATCCCTATTCAGAGGAAAAGAAGCTACATGGCTGTGTCATGTAAATTTCCAGCTCCCCACACGACCAAACCAGAATGGACCCCCAAAACCGAGTCCACTACCACACAGAATCTGAAACAGGTGACACAAGCATTAGTCACTTATAAAAGATAACCAGTTGTGAAAATAATTTTTCTGCAGAAACTTAAAAAACCCCAACAATGTATCAATTCACCTGGTTTCATGAAGCAATAGGTGAACTACGAGGAAAAAAACCAAATGAAAGTCATGTAATCTTAAGTACAAGTTAATCTCTATTTCATTCTAACAGAAAATTATAATAAATAGCATTTTCACACTTCAGCACACAAAGTTGCATATCCCAGGGAGATACTACAAACTGGTCTAAATACAATTTGCTTTAGAGTTTAACATTATACCAAAGAACTGCATGCTTATTTGTTGAATTTTAGTAATATCAAACAGCAGATTTAATAACAGCTTTGTTAACAAATGCTCTCTCATGGCCAGTGCTGCAGTTTTATAAGAACCTGCCTTCTAGGTAAGTTTGAGAAAGAAAAAAAAACAACAAAAAACCTGTGTCAACTGACTGCTACAAATTCAATTTCAAAATTCCAAAAGCCATTCTATTTTATTTGCCACCAGTGTAAATTAAACCAGATACATTACCTATGCTTAGCCCTGCATTAATATTCCAAAGGTGCAATTAAAGTAAGAACACAAAACATTTATTTTGCTCTTCAGGGTATTTAGTCTGCTTTATGGACTAATATCCTACTGATTTAGAATAACTACATGTATTTATTACTATTACTGTATAATATATCTTCTTTTACTATTTACTTGTGTGATGGAAGAAAGTATTTGAAAGCAGTTAAAAAACCAAATTTAATTGCCTCCAATTCATAACTTACACCAAAAGTTACACAAAATCCTATTGTGAGAAAAGGTAAAAATAAATAATGGAAATGTTTCCATCTCCCAGCAACTACAAAACCTGACACTATCATAAGGTTGTCAAAAAACAGATTGTAGAAGCACACTGAAGTCTTCATGTGGGCAGGTATTGTGTGCATCTGTAGAGAAACCTCCTGCACATCCAGCACACCTACAGGGAACTCTCTCCAGCACACAGGACCCGTTCCCCCAGCACTCTGCTGCCAGGCCTGAAGGAATGAGGACTCAGAGCTCTGCTTGCAGGACAAACCAAGGGCCACTGTAGAATCCCATCACACTTTTTTTCATACTGATAATTAGTTTTCTTAAGTAGGTATTAGCCTACTTTTAAGAAAAATGGCTGAAAGACATGTATAGTTATCAATCAACAAGAGAATATTTTAATAACTTTATGTGCTCCTGACCTAGAAATGCAAACTACATATACATCTTGTTCAGATCATTATCTGTGATAAAAGTAGCACAATTAATCCAGAATAATACACTATGCTTAAATTCATTTTATAGCAATGGTCAAGGTCTGAGCTTTCAAGTGGAATAGAAAATGTGCAGTGAAACCCATTCTCTAGTTGTCAGACAAAAAGCATCATAAAAACCGAAAACAGGTGCCTATTTACTCAAGAGCCTGGGTTTGTTTTGCACTTTAAAACTTTTTAACTTTAAAAAAAAAATCACCATAAGTGATTTTCTGTTATGGACTGGGTAATATTTTAAACACACCATCAGAAAACATTTCTAATCAACCCTAAAGGAACATTATAGACCCTTCTTTTCTCCTGACAAAGCCTGGATACAAAATGTGATTCAAGCATCTGATTTCATTTGGATGTTCTAAATGTTTAGCAAGTCATGCAATTACTTCTCTTTAGGACTTCTAAAAAACTGCTACTTTGATTTGTCAGGAATATAGACTAGAAATAAAATAAGGCTCAGGATGCCTTACTGCACATTTCTTTAGATGCTCAATAGCTGTGACCATAAAAGCTTCTACATTTTTCTCCTAAAGCCTCTAAGCAGCCATCATCCCATCATATCCTTCCGACACCAATGGATATTCCATTGCCTGCCAAAAGGTTTAACTTGTTCTTACCCTCAAGCCTAATGTCTGTGCTAGTCACGACTGCACATGTACACTCAACTACATGGACATCACCAGCCACAGGATTAAGGTCACTTGCACATGCACCAAGCCATACACAGCAGATGCAGAGTATTTTCCATCGTGCTGGACGACTAAGCAGTTCTGCCCCCAGAGCATGTGCTTATGGAGCATCTCTTAAAGGCTTAACTGCAGGTGTAATTACCAGCACGTTCTGTACTGAACACTCAAATGGTGTGAAGACAAGGGCTTCCAGTAAATTGCAGGAACCACAAACCCTACCTAGATTAATCCAATTAGATTTATTATCTTACCTTGAGCTTAGCTCATTGGAGAACTCCTTGAATTACTTCTAGCTATTATTTCAAAATCATTTTTAAATACACCACAGCCCCTTTTCAAAAGCAGAAAAAGCAGCAATCTTTGAGGCCAGCCACATTAACAAAACCACACAGTCCATTTTCAGCTAGAGACTATACCATTTCCTCCTTTTATTCTAAGTGTTCTCTAAAGGTGAGCTTTTACAGTACTCCTGAGATGTTTACTGACTTGCTTTTAAAGATGACTTCATCAAGCCCCCAGTTCTAGCATGCCAGTTCTCAAATGTGCTGCCTCCTCCACCTTTGTTCTACAGCTCCAGAACTGTGCTATATTAACTACCTAGTGAGATGCACATACCAACAGTCCAAAGTAATAATTTTGGGTACCAATTACAGCTGGCCATTATCTTTCAACTGCTGCACAATTCAAATTTTTCTAGAATTGCATCATCTCTACATCTGCTACAGATTGTTGCAAGCACTCAATTATCTTTTGCTCCACTATCACACTTGTTCCCTCTTCCACACACTTCCATTTCAGTCTAGAGAGCAGAAAAACTGTTGGGAAAAGCATTTGTTTTTATTTCATATGTCAGCATGGAAAAATAGAAAAATCCACAACTCTCAACATTTATATCACACCTTAAGCAGAAGGCCAACATGTCACCACCATGATGTGTAACTATTTGAAGTTACATAACATGATCAAATGTCTTTTAGAGAGAGTAAGATGTGCACCATGTCAGAAAAATGACAAGCAAGTCTGAAAGTTTAAGAAAATAACATTAATTCTTCAGAATGAGACTGAAAAGCACATTCACCTGCATCACTAATGACAGAAGTACAACCAGCCTAAGAGTTTATTGGAAGTATTGTACCAACAGGGCAGGAAAATAAGCAACAGGTACAGCAGTCCAGAGTTGTTCCCAGGCAACTGTACTGCTGACTAGATTCCACCCCCAGAAATGCTACCAGTTGATCTGTCTAGAACTATGGGAAACCAAGTTTTTCACCTCAAGACAGTTCTCAAAAATAAGCAAAAAATCATATGATCTTTATGCTGTTACTTGGCTACATGAAAAGATCTCTAATATTGACATTTTGGACTCTAATTTCCCACAAACACTTATATGCTATTAATCTAGTCTACTTGGTCAAACTCAAGCTATTTACTATATATACAGACATTTTTATCAACATATCGAAGCAATAGTAGAAGAAAATAAGTTTTTTTGGTTTATATAAAGTTTGAGAGACACAGGAACATGGATTAGACTACAAAATTTTATTGAAACTTGTCCAAAATCCAGCCAGACACACAATTTATCCATTCTACTAAGGTCTCGTCGTTCTGTACGGCATAGAAAAAAATGCATCTCAACAAGCGGAAACATCAAACAACTAAATTAGTGAAGTTAAGGCACTTGAGATGTCTGTTAATTTAGCAAAATTGCGTAAGAATAACATTCTACTTTGAATGATACAGTCCTTTCCAAGCTTCAATCTAAAGCATCCAAATTCTGTAACCCCTTGAGTCAGGGGAAAGGCAGGAGCAGGAGACAAAGTCTCATTGTATTTTCCTCCAACTAGTAACCTCCTAGGCCAGCACAGCCTACAGAAGGAAGCATTAGTGAATCAGACTGCAAAGGGTTCCTGTAGTTCAGGTGCTGAACTACACAACAGTTTGGGCTGAGGTGCAACGACTTCTACTTAAGAATCCTTAAGGCAAAGCATCTTTGGGAGATGAGAGGAAAAAAGGAGAGAGTAAAAAGCTCATGCATTCAATTGTAAGGCTAACAGATCTTCCCTGCGGTAATAATATTTATCCTGGGATTAATTAGATGTCTTTTCCCACTTCCATATTCCCCCCAAGAATAATAACTTGGGGAAAATAAAAGGAGAATGCAAGAACTTACATAGTGACCAAAAATCTGATACCTGTTGGTTTGTCAGGGCTTTGAGCAGTAACTTGAAAGCCAGTTAGTAACCTTTGTTTAATTCATACTACATTTGTAGTTTTGGTTTGTATTTTTGAGAGTATTAGCACTGGTCAGTATATTTTTTTCTGCTCTGAGACAATGTTTACAACTTAAATGTTGCAGTTTCAGCATTTGGCAAATAAATGTTTTTATGTATAAATTAATTCAAAACTCAGTTCTACCTGTTGGAAATTCTTCCTTAACCTGTGAAACAACCTCCTGCATCATACAGCAATTAAGCACCCTTCTCAAAAGCTCTAGTACACACACATTCCACACTAGAATTTGGAGTATGGTCCAGGGGTCACATACAGAGTGAAGGAAAAGATTTCCAGGTACATGAAGATGTTTTCTAAACCATGAAAAGGCATGACAGAGAAGCTATGGTAACCTGCTGGGCACAAACAGGAAACAAAGTGATAAATATTTGAGGGGAAAAAGAAACATACAGAAAACTGATTATCCAACTGAATTTAAAGTACTGTTTCTAGTTAGTCTACAGAAATGTAGTTCTAAGCATTAATTTCTGAATTTCAATAGTTGTTGTTTAAGATGTAAAGCTTATGAAAACGAGATTGCATCTTAATACTCTGTGTCCTTCAGAGCAAATTGTTACATTTAAGGCACTACACATTATCTTTGGTTCAGTCTTTAACTATCTCGTTCAGCATAAAGAGGTAGCACGAACCATACATCTTTAGCTCTTCCATTCCATTACATGCAATTTCAGAGTCACCACCCTTCTGATGTTACAGAATCTGGAATCCTTTAACTCATTAGGAAACTGGAGGAACAAAACAACAAACATTCTGATTAATTTTAAAAGAAACACAGCTGTGCAACATTTCACTTAGCTTTCAAACACATCCAGAAAACCAGAATGAGAAACTGGGCCTGATGCAACTATGGAGTAAGTAGCTGTGGAGAAGTTGCTTAAGAGTGAGTCTTCTTGTGACTCAAAAGCTAAGACAACCACAGCTTACCTACAAAGTTAGCAGAAGTACATAAAACCATGGCACAGACTAGAATAAAAGCTGATCAGGGAATTTAATATTGAACAGGGAGTAAATTCAGCTCTCTTCGGGTCTTGAGAAAAGTCTTTATGAAAAAAGTTTTATTATTTAGATATCTTAAAGTAAGAACTGAGTTCTCACAGGAAGGGGCTAATATTTGCCTATGGGATTAGCTTTTCAGACAAATTAAAACACTGAGATCACTAGAAGGTGGTCCCTCAACATGAATTTATTCCTTGAAAATGCATAAAGCCTAGTAAAAACAGACAAGTATCTATACCAATCATATACATACAAAGCAGTCAATTAATGGTTCTAGACTTCTTACAGCAGCAACCCCAAAATGTAGGCAGCTTTGAAGCATCAGCCATCCTCGTTGTTAAATAAAGATTAATAATCAAGATGTACAAATATGAAAAAGTAGAAAAAGAGACATCTTTTTTCAGCATATGTTGCCTGAGATATCACGATTAAAATAGAATTATTTTATATTATGTTATGGCAGGAAAAGGAGAGTACAATAATCTTTCCTTTGGCCAGACTGAAAAATTGTTATATCCACCAAATACCATTATTGTGGCGATTGTATCGACCAATACCGCCGCTCTTTGAGAAGCAAGTGGAGCATTTTTTAAATAATATTCCCCAACAAACTACATTTTGGAAAATCGGCCCTTTGCCTATTTCCCTGTTCTGGTTTATATTAGTACCACGATACAAGAAAACACCAGGCAGCAGGAAAAGACTCATTTGCAAGCAAACAGTCCAGATAAAACCCCCAGATTTCTACTATCACTCTCCATCTTTAAGTCCTCATTTGTGTTTAACCCACTTCCTTCAAAAAAAACTGATGTGTGTTGCAATCCACAGGAAAACAGTGACTAAAGCAGCAGCAAGGACGTACCTGTATGGGTAGCCATGGTATTTAGATCTGAAGACGGACAGCAACCAGCTGAAGAACAACACCACCAAGCCAATGCCAGCAATACACATGACTGCATACAGAAGAGATGCAGGAATAAGATTCTGGTGAAGTGACAGCTGTCCCCAAAACCACCAGTGACTGGGGTTTTCAAAAGCATTCTGTAACATTTACTGATTTGGTCAGATGATTTTCTGTTAGTGTCACTGAGAAGGGCCAGGTTAACACCAATTTTCTTCCAAATTCCTACTGTAAATCAAATTTATACCATTGCTTTAAAAGAAAACAAGCTTCTTCTCTCCCTTACTAGCAAAATGCTGCAGTTTCTTTGTATCTCCCCATCTTCCAAAAAGACTTTGAGTTTACCTTGCAGTTTAGTAAGAAATTTCAAATGTTGCTTAAAACCCAAATTATTCACTTCTGCTTAGAGGTGGGAAGGAAATCCACAGTGCAAAAGCATTTCCATTAAATACTGTATCAAAAAATCTTTACTGAATATAGTAATACTTTTCTCTCTAAAAGAAGGTACTTACTTTTTCTTTTCCCCACATCCATGTCAGAAGTAGCAGCTTCATGGAGGAGTACCATTCCTAAAGTAACACCACCATCTACAAATGCTGTTTAAGGCTAAATCAACAAAATACAACAGACACAATATAATACATTCATTCCTAGTCTCATAAATTCAGCTCCCACACCATTCCTAGGGCATTAAAAATCACTGGAAAAATTAGACTTCCCAGCCAAACCAGCAACTATGGGGGGGAAGCAATCTAAAGGCATTCATAATGTCAGCTTTTAAAAGAATGTAAACACAAAGTTTGTTTTAAACTGGAAGGTTTAGTAGGTCTTGACACAAAATTAAAAACATGCATTTATTATCTTAGCTTGTAATGAAACAACATTCCTTCCCAGAGAGCTCGGCCCACACCCACTACTGTTCTACTGTATTGAAAATTCCCCAAAGGAATTCACCTTCTGCATTTTACACAGCTAATAGAACAAAAGGCATAAGCTATTTTATCTAAAAAGTTATATTTCAAGCAGCAGTATTTCAGTCTTTTCCAATCCTTCAGTTAAAAATCATTAAAGTTTGTAAAACAAAGGAAGCACAAACAACTTAACAGACCTGGCATTTGCAAAGAATGAATCCTAGCAAGGCAAAACAGCGAATCCAATGGCACAAAAAATAGAATTCCCAAAGATTTAATTCCATTTTACTATAGATGTTCAGTCCCAATCCTCCTCCTGAAATAAGACATAGTTAGCATTGACTGCAATAGGAACATTAAGAAGTCTTTCCATTTCAGATGCAGTTTACCTTCAGCACAAAAGTGCCCAGGGAGACAGTAGAGTCACCATCCCTGGAAGTGCTTGAGAAGCATTTAGATGTGGTGCTTCAGGATATAGTTTAGTGGTTGTGGTAGTTGGATTACAGTTGGACTTGATCCTTAAGTTCTCTTCCAACCTTAATGATTCTATACTATAATGCTTTCATGTAAGAATCCTGAATCACTAGCATGAATGAGTGGTAAGATTAAAAGTAAAGAAAATAAACAAAGAAATAAAAGAAGATCAGTAATAGAGTGAGGAATTCAACATCAAAGCAAGAATAATTGAGACTGAAAAGATGATGAGACATGCAGAGGAACAGAGGATATCCTGAAGAATCCTGTGATTCCACAAAAATATACATCTTTAACACTGTATTCAGTTCAGTCATCAAGCAAGGAAGAAGGTGGTGAGAAAGGAGTAAACATTTTTCTATTAATAGGAAACATAGTTGTTGACACAGAAAGGTTCTAGAAGCTTCTGCATCAGTATCAGGTGAAAGTTAGGAGCCTTGACAAAGTACTCACACAGAAAAGGCAGCAGCATAAGCAAAAAATTCATCACCAACCACATGCTTCTCAGTAGGAAGGATACTAAACAGAAGAACAATGTGCGTTTCTGCCACAAATTGGGCTTGGCTGCTTCCATGGATATAGTTCTGTAAGACAAAGAGTAATTGAATTTAGAAAAGACTGGAGTCAACTTTGACACAATTAACAACAGCTATACAGCTTGGAACTGGGTATTGCTCTGTCTCGGGAGACAAAAGCCAGAGCATGAACAATTTCATCTGTTGATCACTGACTTTTGGGGTACACTGTGGCAGCCACAAACAACCTTCTTCTATTCTGTACAAACAGCTCCAAGTATCATTCAGATTATACTAAGTGCAAGTGCAGATCCCCTGTTTAGCAGGGGATTATGCCCTCCTGCACCCACCCTGATCCAAGCCCAATCCATTTGCCAACTTAGATTCTCAGGTGATGTGCATTGCCCCTCAGCTGAGGGACCATCTCTTCAATCTGCATGTGAGCCCTACTCACCTGGATCCAAAACCAAGCACTGGAAAACTTTTTCATGGCATACCAGGAAAAGGAACATAGCTACCAATACCATTGAAGCTTTATTCTTCAGTCTCAAAAAGGCTTAGGAATGATGTAAACAAGTCAAAAGAAAGCAGTTAAAATATGAGAACTTCCACTCAATTGGCTCAGTTTTATTGACATTAATCACTTACTAATCAGCTGGGTTAACAGAAAATATGAAATTTGTGAAAGAATACAATTTTTAATCCCTTTTGGGAAGTGATATTTCATGATGGTTGTGATGTTATATCTAAGTAGCAAACATTTGATATGCAGATCCATTTTTAATGGAATGCCTGATGGACGTAAACCAGGCAAGAAAGGACACTTCACCAAATTAATTCCCTTCTAAGTATGACACAAGAAAAGCCACTATGTGATGTGTAAGGCCCCGAAGAGATGCAAACCTCTCAATACATTCTGACTACCTTTACAGTCTCTCATTCTCTATTCTGTACAGAGCAGTGTATTTCAAGTGACATTAAAACTGCTTTTTCCCAAGAGTAACATTTCCTAAGTCTAGGGTCACCAGATCTTCATTTACCTGAAGAATCTCTAAGAAAGACGTTTTTATATGGAATTAATAGAAGGGGGTATGAGCTAAGAAAAAAACCCAAACAAAACAGGTTAAACAAGAAATAGCTGGGCTCAGCAACAGGACTGCTCAGCATATAAGACTCAACATAAACACTTTTATTTTGCTGGTGGCAATTTAGAACTATCACGTCTCATCATCACTAGAGATATAATATATGTACAAGACAGAGAAAAGCAAATGTCATAGGTAAATAAAAGCTGAAAAGAAAACACTGAAAACAAACAGGAATGGTTAAAAGAGGCAAAGAAGGTCAGAGACCTGGAAGAGATCAGGTAATTTAAATAAGCTACTCTCAGCACCTAAGCTAATAAGTTTGTCATTATGCTTCTTCCAAAATGTATCACTTGCTTCCCTTTTACATTTTGGAGGGATGGGGAAGC
Organism: Apus apus; assembly: GCF_020740795.1. NCBI lineage: Eukaryota > Metazoa > Chordata > Aves > Apodiformes > Apodidae > Apus > Apus apus. The sequence goes on along the minus strand of NC_067293.1, from coordinate 12,605,523 downwards.
ACAGGGAAGATGAAAGAAATGCTTACTCTAGGTTCTGAAGCAAGTAGGAACCTCCCCCTCCAAATAACTTGTTAGCAAATAGTTCTGGTTACTCTGTACACCATCCTCTTTACCTTGGAGCATTATTTTAGTACCTGCTTACCTTTCTATGATTACTAAAATAATCAGAGTTTCTGCACACACAAAGACCTTGAACTTTCTAGATATTAATGCAACAAAAATAAACTCCAGGGTAACACTTTGGAAACAGTATGTCCCACTTCCAGCTGAGTACCATCCACATGACTGCTGTCTACTGCTTTACTGCATGGAAAGCATTTGGAGCAGCTTCTAACAAGAAACTGAACATGCTGCTAGAGACGAAATCAATTTTAATATTTCTGATCTAATTAAGTATTGCATTTTTATTCTCTTAAAGCTTATTACTGAGCACAGAAAGCATTTTTTTAAGCAACATTCATCCTTACTTAGAACAACACAAAACTAATGCCACCATTCTTACAGATTTAACAAATCATTAAACAAAAAACTGTAGAAATGACCTTTATATGAAAAGGGAATTTTAAGTAATGGCTGAAGTTATCACACAACAGTTGCACAACAGAGCAATTTGTTTTGGATTAAGATCAGTATTTTGTGATTTCTTAGTAGTCAAGCAGAGTTTGCAGAGTTTCTTCTATTTGAGCCAAGAATAGGATAAAGCTAATTGGAAGAAAAAAAATCTAAGTCTTGACTGGAGCTCTAACACTCCTGTTTCACACCAAAAAAACCCCGTTTTACAGGCACATTTGAAGAGAAGGCAGACCCTCTCTGAACTAATAAACAGCTCTCTAATTTGCCTTGCTTGCTGCAGGGAAGGTCAGCCTCACTGACTTACAAAGAAAGAAGCCAAGAACAGAATTTTGACACTGACTTGCCTCTTCTAGTATCAGCCTGATCCTGTAAAAATACAACAGAAATGCAGAAAAGACTCACCACTTGTCCTGTGTGGGGATTCTTATGAGCATAGGGTGGACCCCTAATGTGGTTCCACATCTGGCCTGATGTCATTGCTAACACAAAACACTGAAAAGGAAATAAACACTATTTAATAAGGTTTTTCTAATTTTTTACTCAATTGCTTTGAATTTCATACAAAAACACACTTATTTGGAATTTAATCTTAGGCTTATTATTTGTATAAAAGGCACCTAATGAAGCATTAACTGACCTGAAAAGATGTCCTGGTTTGAGCCAGGATGAAGCCAATTTTCCTTTTACTGATCAAGATCAAATCACATTATCAGACTACCGACAAGTAAAACTGAATGTATTCATTTTTCTCTACCAGTTTTAATCATCTTTAAATACAAAAGCTCGAAAACTAACCTAGACAGCTTTTAAAGACCTAAATTGCTACAAAACTCATGGCAACAGGCACCCAAGAGTTATAATTACTCACCAAAGCAGCAAATGCCCAGCCAGTCTTGTTATACAGAAAATCCAGATTGCTTCCACGCAAATAGACGAGGCCTCCAATGACAGCCAGCAGCAATCCTAACATCAATGGTCCTGCATAGTTTGGTGGCCTTATCACACGAATCTAAACAGAGGATATTTCAAGGATTTTCCCTCAGTGGGATTATACATTATAGCCACACTGCTGCTAACAAAACTCATGAGAGTGAAAAGTATCAATATCAAAAAATTTCTATTTAATAAATCTGAGTAGGGAAGTATGCAATGGCTCTTCCCTTGTTACTGTAAAGTCAGTTTTATGCACTTTTACCCCACCTTATAATGTAAAGATTGCTTTTCTTCCATAGGAACAGAAGAAGGAAGGAAGCAAGTTTTACCATCTTATCAAATACAGAATGACACAAAATATTAGAACACAGAACATAAGGAAACTCAAAGATGAAGTTGTGCCCCTAAACGGGATTGTGTAGATAAGAACTATTTAAAGTATCTGAGAGTTGATCTTTATCCACAGAACACAACTGACATATTTTATAGATGGAATTACACAGCAAGAGAGTGCTGCAGGGGTGGTGGTGGGGAGAGTCTGTACCTACTTACATTGACATCTGTCCTGTCAGCCACCCAGCGAGCAAGCTGCTCGGCTGCAAAGCCGCGCACCTGGAGCTCGTACGTGTCACCCCTCTTAGGCTTCCCCTTGGCAGGGAAGTTAATGAAGGTTGGAGCAGAATTCATGTTTAGCTGCATTTGGAAAATTCAGAGAAGATACAGCAGCATGAGAGGCCTATCTAGTAACACAGCTCTACTCTATTTGTATCTTGCAACATCACCACTAAATCAGTTAGAAAAAGTAACTATTAAAAAAATAGATTACACTGACAATGACTACGTGAGGGCAGCACACAATGACTTGCATCTCTGTATTTCATAAAAGCAACAAACATACTCCTGCAATTTCCCTCTTGTGTTCCTTGCTGTCTTCCCCTTTTAGTGTGGAGGCAGACATTTTTTTTTAGTTCTGTCACTAGCAGTTCTGGATGCTTAAGAAAAAAAAAAAAGTAACTTCTGAGTAGGCTTTTTTATTTTTTAACACAACTGGGCATGTTTTTGGCATTTCTTTGTTAGTACTCAGACCTACACTCCTGATTCAAAAAATTCAGACCAGTTAAGAGGAGATTATGACAGATAAAGCAGTTCACAAAATCTCATTCTATCTTTTCCTATAGTATTTCAGTTATCTTTGATCTGTTTCTTCTCTAAATATTATTTCTGGGAGAGAAATCTGAAAAATAGGAATATATACAATAATCTATAAAGGTTGTTGAGTGGATTTTTGATGTAACGCTACAGGAAAATTTAACAAGAATAATAAAAGACATCCCCTTCCACTTCTCCAGTCTGAAAGCTTCCATTTAATAAAGTATCATTGCCTAAATTATGTAGTTATTAAATAGAGATGGGTATATCTTAAAAAAACACAAAACAAAAACAACAACAAAAAAGAGAGAGATAAGATTGTAAAAACTATAATGAACTATTAATGGGATCTACAATTACAAGAGTACTTGGAATGTTCCCATACATTTAAAATATCTGGTTACATGATGTTAATAGAAGAGCAAAATGACTAGGTACCTGACAAGAAACAAGTTAACCCACACTGAAAGCTGCATCTACCACTCTCTAGCAATTTAAAAAATTCTAATAGCTGTTACGAAGGACACTGGTGCTTTCTACCTTGTTGTTTCATGTATCATGGAAGAATTCCATTCAGAATTACACTGTAAGTTATTACAGGAAACAAACTCAGAAAAAAGCAGTCATAGAAGCCAGTTCACTCCTTCTGCCTATTCCAGATTTGCCAGCTCATCTGTTAATCTTACTGCCAACAAGCTGCTGCCCTTTGTTCATCTCATTTCTTCTGAGTGGCAATTTTTAACTTCTCAATTATTTCTTTAGTCATTTTAACACTAAATTTTGCATATATCTTTAGTTTCTTGCCCTCAGCCTCTAAAACTCAAGTTAAAAATAATGTTAGAACAGAAGAAGAAAGACGTTACCATCTGAAATACATCTGAGCCTTCATCAAAATCAACCATAGCAAAAAAAATCTTGTTGGTAAATGCACTGGAATATCGCCAGGAGTTTGCCAGAATCTGGTATTCCTCATCAGCTTGCCTGTAAAAACACACAAAATGACAGGCTGAATCATATGTTTGTCCAGCACACAAGGTAACATACAGCTGAGGAGCTGCAGCCACCTGCCCCATTAATGGGTGCATCCCACACACCCCTACATTAATTTTCAAGAGTTAAAGACTCTCATCTATCAACCATGTAGCATTTGGCACCACTGGGCTGTTGGGTTGTTTTTTTTTAAATGCAAGGGTAAGTTTTTGTTGAGTCCATGAAACCAAGCAGCTGTAACTTCTGATGGGAATTTGAAAGAGAACCCAGTAGATCATGATTTGCTAGTTCACAAAGCACCTAAACGAGTAGAGGTGTGGCCTCTTTTCCATGTCAGATGATGGGAAACCAATTAATTTCAACCAAGTATCAAAGTCATCTTTACAGACCTCTGGTTTAATACATGACAGCCATAATTTGGTTAAGGAACCAGCAGATTATAATTACAAAGAAGTGCCAATCAACATATTAATTAACAGCAACATTTAGGCTGCATGGCCAGCAGTAATTGTACAAACACTCCCTCAGCATCTCATGCCAGGAAAGTTGAGTTTTCATTGTTTCCCCAGAAGCCTACCAGTATTAGTATTGTTTCTGCAAAGCAGCAATTATGTTAGGAGAGAGATAAATAATTAAGGACTATGTTGTTTTCTCACATACATATTACACATATATTCCCACGTTTAGGTTCAAAGACAATGTGTCCTAGTATATCCCTCCCACCTTTATGAAAGTGTTATCCTATTCTTAAACTTAATTTCCTGCAAAGCATATGATAACTTTCAGGTTCTAATTTAGGACTAAATTAAGCCCATACTTGCACACAACACACTGTCTGTGAGGCTGAAGAGCAGTGAACATCACAATCACCGAGTAATTTCTGGGTGGTGCCTTCACGAGGCGTCGAAATTTGTCTCCATTCATTCGAATAACTGATCTTTTACTAGCCCACTCCATCAGCTGGTTCACTTTTTCTGATAAGACCATCTGAAAAGAAAAGTCAGAGAAACACTGTTTGATTTTGTTCTCTTAGTCTCACAGTACTTATTTCATGAGAATGTCAACCACATGATGAGATAGTTCATTAAGATTCTTGAAAGCAATCACAGATCCTTTTGATGGTCATGTTAATATTATTAACTCCCTCTAACCAGTTAGTAAATACTTAACCACACGCTTTAAACACTTTGCTTTTAAGCACTTAGTATCACACATGCTGGTGCAGACTATCAGCTCACTAGTACTTTCTCACGTTGCTAATTTTAAGATGTCTTTAAGATTTATTTCAGATGTGCAACCTGCCCCAAATCACTCCACAGTATTTGTTTTATACTAAGCATCAAGCTTCAGATTTCAAAACTTAGTGCAAGTGGTATCAAAACGGGAGATGGAAGCGAGTTCAATACCTAATTTTCAGCCTCACTGGAAAAAAACCCACACGTTGAATCAGTGCATATTTGGAGAGCACAGGAGTGCATATGGTGGAGTAGAGCACTCAGTGCTGAGCTCTTCTTTGAAAATGAGCCCACCCACTCTATAACATCATACAAAGAAGTGTTAGATTAAGTGACCAAGTCCCACACGCTACATTTTTCATAAATTACTTCTCTACTCCTTTTTAACACACTTCTTCAGATAAATGTTTTAGGACAAGTCATGAACCACTCCTTGGCTGGCACGAGCACATACAGACGGAACTTCCCAAACCCCAGGAGTCAAGTGCTCGTGGAAATACGTGACACCGCTGTGATTACAGCCAAAGACAAGTTATTCCACCCACCCTCCCCCTCCGAACACAGCAGGAAGACAACACCCTCGCTGTGGGTTTTTACAAGCACAGAGGAACCTGGAATTAAAAACACTCGACGAGGTAAATGCCACCTGTGCGATGCTCAAGAGACAGCTGCCCCGCTCTGCCGCCGGCAGCCCCGCGGGCTGCCCCTCAGGGCCCGGCCGAGCCCCGGGCTGGGGAGGCCCGCGGGCGACCCGGGCTGCGCGGTCCGGCCAGGCCCGCCGTCCGCCTCAGCACAGGCCGGCGCCCGCGGGAACCCCCCGCCCCGGGCCCGGCCCTGCGGCGCTGAGCCGGCGGGGCTCCCGGCGGGCCCTCACCTCCTTCCGCTTCTGCCCCGCGGCCCCGGGCCCGCCCCAGGCCAGCAGCGCCAGCAGCGCCAGCACCGGCAGCGCCGCCATCACCGCCCCGCTCCGCCGGATCGCGCCCATTGGCGGGCACCGCCTCCCCGGCCCCGCCCGCCCGCTTCTCATTGGCGGGCTCCGCCTCCCCGCCGGCCTCCGATTGGCTGGGCCCGCCTCGCGCACGGGCTGCCGGCAGCCCATAGGAGCGCGCCGAGCTGGAGCCGCCCGATTGGCGGAGCGGGGGGCGGGGCGGGACCCGCGCGGCCGGGACCCTGGGCTGCCCGGGGGGCTGCGGCCCGTCCCGCTGCCGCGGGCACGGACGGGCTTCCTGCCGCTATCCGGGCGCTGCGAGCTGCCGCAGAGCTGGGGCGTGCTGGGGCCGCCCGGGGCGGCACCGCGGGCAAGCGGTGAACCCCGGGAAACCCAAACAGGGATCTAGAATAAAACTCCAATAAACTTGATCTGTAGCTTCCCGAGGGCGTAGGTTGCTTGGTTTTATACACTCATGCCGCCTCATGTGTTAAAAAGATCGTTAAAGTCGTCAACGCACTCGGGAGGTGCCGGTGCCGCGGGCTCCCGGGCGGGATCGCCACCCAGAAACGCCGTTTTGCTGATGATTTAGTGTCTTTATTTCTCTATTCGAGGACGTGTAAGCTATGGAAAGTATTTCTGGCGCCGCGGGATTTGCTGCAATTCCTATTATATTAAAATTTCTGGCAGTAATTCTCCGGCCCTGCTATTAATCAAAATTTACCGAAAAAAGGTTGTGTCAGAAGTGGGATTCGAACCCACGCCTCCATACGGAGACCAGAACACCCAACCCGCCCTGGGAAGGCGCGGAACGCCTTGAGTCTGGCGCCTTAGACCACTCGGCCATCCTGACACTGCGCTCAACTCATCTGCGGAGCGACTCTTAGCTCTTTCCGCAGGCAGTGCCCGCCTCCGCGCTGCTCCCGGAAACCCTCCCGAGCCCAGAGACCGGAGCAGCGGCCCCGCGTCTCGCTCCCGGGCCCCCACTCACCGGCGGTTCCCCCCGCCCCTGCTTTACCCACAGGGCTCCGCTCGGCGGCGCGCGGCCCTGGCGACTTCCGGCGCCACCATTTTGTTTTTCAGCGCTCGCCAAGGGCAGCGGCAGCCGCGGCGCCCGGGCAGCTCCGCGCCCGTCACCATGTTCCCCGTGGCTCGGGCTGCGCTGAACCTCACCGGTAAGCACGGACAGGCTGCCTGCGGGGCAGAGCTCTGGGGGGCTGTGGCGGGAGGAGGCGGTTTCCTCAGGGGGCCTCTCCCCGGTTCCTTGCCTTCCCTGTGAGGAAGGGCCCGGGGAGGGTCGCGGGGGCAGCCGAGGGGACCTGGGCGGCTGTGTCGTCTGTTGCTGCTTTTTTTTTTTTTTGCCGCTTTTTATTTTGTCTACGTCTTTTACTTCCCAGCCGCTTTTACTTGAGCTGACCTTGGTGCACCTTCCTCGGTGCTTTTCCTCCTTGCTGGTGAGCGAAGGCTCACCCAGGTTTTGGGACCCGAGGTGGGGGGGTGCAGTGGGTGACCGGCCCGCCAAGCCGGGGGTGCAGTCACGTTTTCAGTCAGACCGCCCGGTCCTCTCAAGCCTGGCCCTGGCTCATGATGTGCGGGCACACAAAATAAACGTGCCCAGCTGCTGTTTCTGCCGGTAGATGTTCAAGCTGCTGTTTCCTGTTTAAAAAAAAAAAAAACAACAAAACAACAAAACTTGTGCAGCCTCACAGGGCATGATAGGGATGTGGCGGCCTCATGGATATATCGCCATCATCTTCCTTAGTCTGTGTGAGCACAAACCATTGACCTGCAACTGAAAGGTTGTATTTTGTACCATCGATCTTTATGCACAAATCGCTGTCTCATCAAATGCTTTGCACACAAGTACTGGACAGTGTCTGTGTCCTGAAGCTGATGGCTTGATCACTCTTCTCCACAATAAGTGTACCTTTTGCAGTGTACATTTGTAACGTACCTCACACGTTCTGCCATCTGAAGATATTCTCCTGTGTTTTGTTCTCTATTATTTACATCATGTTAAAGCCCACAGCTATTTATACTTCCTCCTTCACCTCCCTCCCTTCAAAAATCTTGAAGGGGATGAGAAGGGTGTTACCCATACCCACGATATTTAACCCTGGAAGTTGATGGTGAGCTTAATCCTGAAAAAGCTTTTATTAGGTACACGTACTGGCAATATGGGTATTTGCATATAGAAACCTGAATTTTAAACACCAAACATTTTATTAGAGAAATAATAATACTTAAAATTACAGTTGAACTTCCACACTGAGGGCCCAAAGAAAATGTACTAATGAAAAAAGGTAACTGTGAGGATTTGCCTACTGGAATTAAACTTCAGGATTAACTTTATAGAGTGAAGTTGGGAGAGCTGAAACAAAATGCAAGGGTTTCAGTATATCCTGTGTTTTGGAATAATTCCAGAGCTCTTAAGTCCAAAAGATTATTTTTTTTCACCTTTTCTTCAAGTCTTTAATTACTTAGGCTTGCCTCTCTGCTGATGGAAGCTGAGGATCGTGAGTGGTCTGAATGTGTATTTTAGTTGATTTCTGTCCTTCTGATTATCTTTAACATTCCTTAGCTCGTGGCATTCGGCAGACTGCAGTAAGACAAGCTCATCGCAAGTCTGAGCCCAACTTCCATGATAAATATGGGAACCTGGTTCTCCTTGGTGGAGCTGCAGTTTTTACTGCTGTCTGGGGATATGTAAGTTGTCCTTTTTTTCACCACTGTCTTGGGACTGTAGCTGTAAATGTGCAAGCTAGTAAATTTCACAAGGGCTCAGTTGTTTGAAGTGACTTACATAGCCAAAATTTAGGAGCTGCTTATACAAGTGAATAGTAATGTGATGCAAGTTGTGTTCCTATTTTGAGTTGTTAGATAAATTTCTTTGTCCTATTGCTTGATTTTAAAATGTAGTGGAAACACAAGGGTTCTCTACTTGGGATTTCTAAGCTGTAGAAGTAGAGGTTCTAGCAGAAAAATGTATTGATAAAAATAACAGTACAGTGATGGGGCTTTATACCTTTTTTGATCTAAGCTAGCTTTTTTGAAATAGTAAACTGAAGTATTTAAATATTATTTAATATAAGTATACTTCACTTACTTTACTAGAGGTCATGTTCTAATACAAGAAATGTAAACTGAAAGCTGTAGGAATATAAGAATTTTTCCTTGATTTCAGAGTTAATAATCTTGACTTTTATTCTCCTACAGGTGCTCACACAACTTGGAATTGAGTGGGGCTTGTCACCTGTTGGCAGAATCACCCCGAGAGAGTGGAGGGAGTAGCAGCCTTTGCTTGTAATGAACTGGTCTGAACTTTCATTGAAATAATTATTGTGAAATGGCATTTGTTCTCTGATCACCACTTGTGCAGTGGCATTCCTGGTCTAATAAAACCCAGAAACCTGTCTGGCTCTTCTAGGTTTCCTCTCTGCTCCGTGTCTGCTGAAGTATAGGAAATCGTGTAAAAACTGAAAACAAACTGTATTGTAGCTAGTGGTGGTTGTGCCTGTAAAGCTCACTTGTGGATAATGACAGATCCCAAGTGTCAGGTAGTTGTCCCTTTAGCCAGGTGTGTGTGCTGACATGCAGCTCAGCTGTGTTAGCACTGCACAGCTCATCCCCACCGCTGACTTACACGCGTCTAGCGACAAAGTTTGTGTTTTCTGCTGAGGTGCCTCGGCAGTATTTTTAAGTCGTGAATCACGCTGCCCACGAGCCGTTTCCCTCCGGGAGCTGTGAAGCACGCCGGTGCTGCAGCCAGAGCCGCTTCCCGGGAGGGGAGAGCCCCGCCCCTTCCCGCCGCCGGAATTCCCGGGAAGCGGCTCCCGGGGCCCGAGGGGCGGGGCCACCGCCCGCCCGGGTCACGTGGGCGGGGGGACATGCGCGCCGGGTCACGTGACTGCGCGCCCGGCGGGGCAAAGTGCCCGGGGGGGCGGGGAGGCGGCTCCGCTCGGCCCCGCCGCTCCGGTAATTGCGGCCGGGACGGCTGCTCCTGCCCCGCTCTCCCCGCCGCGATCCCGCCCCGTTGCGGTGGGCGGCCCGCCTGGGGCTGTGGGGCAGAGGAGGCCGAGGCAAGGCAGGGAGCTGCGCCGGCGCTTCCCGCGGCAGGTCTGGAGGCGGCCGTGCGGGCTGCGCTACGTGTCCCTCCGCGGCCCCGCACCGACACCGGCAGCTGCGGCTCGGCCTCGGGTCCCGGGCGTTCCGCGGCCGGGGTCTGTGGCTGCGCGGGGAGCGGCAGCGCGGTGAGGTGCCCCCCGGGCAGCGCGGGGCGTTCGTGGGGCGTCTGGGGGTGCGAGCGGCGGGGGGGTCCGGGCGTGACGGGGCGTTTCGGACACGGGTTGTGCTCGGGAGGGCTCTGCAGCCGCAACGCGGCTCTGGAGCCGCCGCGCCCTTTGCCAGCTCCTGCCGGCGTGTTTCCCCCAGCGCTGGGCAGGCAGCCCAGGGTCGGTGCTGCTCGGGGTGCAGCCGAGGCCGGCGGGCTGGGAGGTGGCAAGGAGGGGACCGCAGGGAAGCAGGGCAGGCTGTGCTCATCGGGGGCATCCGCCCCGGGGGTCTCCTTGCTCCTCAGTTGTACAGTAAGTGCGTGCGCCGATGGGCTTGAAAAGCAGCTCTTCCACCCCTGGCCGTCTGCGGAGAGACTTGTCCTCAGTCCCACCCAGCCTCTTCTCCGAGGCCCTTTTTCTGAAATTTAAGCAGCTTCACCCAGACGTCCGAAACGTCTTTCTTAGCCTTTTGCTTTCTGATGGTGCGTTTTTCCAATGTTTTCATTAAAAACACAGCATAAACGTTATGGAAAAGGGCAGATAGGTGTTTACAGTGCGTTGGGGTAAAATCTCATGAAGATGAGCAGGAGCAAACCCAGAGTAACTGTTGCCTTTCTGTATCTGTGTACTGCAGATTGCACACAATTATTGTTGGTATAAAGTTCCTTAAATTCTTTTTTGCAGTCACCAAAGATGACATTTCTGCACTTAAATACTTGCTGAATCATATTTGCGAATGTAAATAGACTGAGAAATATTTACTTTCAGTTTGATAGTATGGAAGTTAGCTGTGTGTATTACAGTGCACTTTGTGAAATTGCTAATTATAGTGCATTTTGTTGTAGATGAAAGACCTGAAACTTTTTTCTTTCCCAGGTGGTGAACTGGGAAGGCAAAAGCTAGCATTACATGTCATTTACTGTTTCTTTATTCTTATTTTTCACTTGTATAATGCATTCTGCATTGCTCTGAATTGTATTTTGAGACTAAGCTCAAATATGAGGAGCCCCAGTTGGCCTGGCTATGCTCACATAACAAGGATTTATCAGTTATAGCCTGCTCCTACTATTGGATATGATTCTTCCAAGACAGCTTTCAGGTTCTCCAAAAACCTGACTTGAAGAGGTAGTGAAAGGACGTGAACAAGTAAAAAGATTTGCCAAGAATTTGTCTCAAGGATTATAAAACTCCCGTTAGAAATGAAACAATGTTTTCAATGTGTACTTTTTTTTCAGCCAGCTTGTACAGAAAGAAGGTCCCTGAGAGCAATTTCCATAGTCCGCTGACCAAGCAAGACTTGTTAAAAGTCTTGAGCAACATGAATTACAGCCTTTTTAGAGTGTCACGTAGTTGTCTGAGACAGACATTTGTTATAGATGTGCAGTTTCTCCCTCAGAGAGTGCAGTCTCTCCCTCATCTATCTAGTCATACTTTCAAATGTATCTGTTTGCCAGTGAATGTGATAAGTCCTTGTTATTCCTTATTGGACCAGATCTCCTGTAACCAATTCTCCAGCACTTTTGTTAAGCCTGAGGATGAGATGATACAGCTTTTTTCTGTTCATGCCTTTGCTCTTTCTCATAGGCCTTTCCAGACTTTTAGGGACAGGTGCCTTTTTCCATTTAATGTAATTAGTAATTTGTCTTTCTGCTGCTGTAAATAAAGCCAGATACAAAACAGGACTCGGCCATTTAGAAATTAAATTAAGTCCAAATGCTGTAGTTAAATCTCACAGATTCTGCTTCTGACATTTGTGTGAATTTTGCCTGGCTCGGGCCTCTTCTAGTTTCAGTGGCTATAAATTCAGGATCATTATACACAGAAAACTTTGGTGAAAACTGAAGTTGTTCTCTTACCCAGAAACGTTGTGTGCTTTTCAGTTATGTGTCCTTGCTGATCCTGGAGCAGGCACAGAGCTAGAGGTACTCAGTGCTTTGTGACACTGGGATGCCTGGATTAGCTCAGATACTAGAGGCAATAAAGTGGTTTTTTGTGGGATAAGGGATAAGAATCTGCATTTCTACCAGTGTTGTAACTTCCTCTTTGCATTGATCATATTTTTTTTCTTTTTTTTTTTTATTTTGATAGTGTGAGATTGTGAATTACTTACCTTTGACAATTAACCTTACCTTGCTTCAGACATTTTACTTGCAAAGACTGCTGGTAGCACATTTAAAAGAATTGTTTGGGGAGGTGAAGCTTAGTTTCTCAGTCACTTTGTGCTTGATCACAGTTTTGTTTTTCTTTCTGTAGGAAGAAATTGCTGTTGAACATAGAAATCAGTTCTCATTGTGTTGCTTCATTCACTTAATAGAAATGCTAGTTGATTTTCTTCAAGAAAATGAAATGTTTGGATTTTCACTTGTGCACAGGCAATCCTGCCTGAAATTGTACCTGAAAAAGCATACAAGGGCTTATGCTTATTCCCAAATATCCTTTTTGTTTTATTATTCTTTGTGCTCCTCCTGTTTGGTCACTGAGGGTTGCTCCACACGTATCCTACTGTGTTTGGTGTACAAACAAGGAAGTGTTGCTGCCTTGTGAACTGCAAAAGACAGGTGGAAGCAGTGAAAGAGAATAGAAGTTGGGAGTTCCTAAAGGTATTAGGAGTAAATAGTGTAGTAGAGACTACAAAAAGCTTTTATGGAGTTTGTTCAAAGAGAAAGCTTTTGTTAAGCTGAAACTGCTTTAGATAATATTCCGAAACAGCAGGAGCTGAATTGAAACCTTTTGGTCTTCAGAAATCTTAGTAAGGCTGTACAGAAAGCTGAGACTGTGAATGTGCTGTTCCTCAGTTCAGTGTCAGTAATATAATGTAACTGATGTGAGGAGGCAGCGAGGCTTACAAAAGGCTTGCTTGTTGTCTTTAGATTTGATCACATCTTAATGGTATGGAAACTGTTAGCAACTTGCAACAAAACAAAAATCCTTGTTTGTTGTCTTCCCCACCAACAGAGAGAGCTGTTAATGGTGCACATGTCAGATAGATCCACTTGTGTTGATTGATCAAAAATTAGAGAACAAACAAGACAGTTTGATCTGATAGATAAATTCTGTGATAGAAGTTATGGATGCAGTCCTAGTACTTTTTTGGGACCTTGAAAGGCAAAATATATAAAAACTCATTTTCCTCATATGCCCTTATACTTTTTGCATGTTTGTGTTACAGTGTTTTCCGGGAAAGTATTTTCTCTGCTATGTTTATACAGTTCCTAATGCCATGGGGCCCTGATCAGTCCTAGGAGATAAATCTTAAAAAAAAAACAAAATGGAACAAAAGAAAACCAACAAACTTCACTAACTCAACAAAAAACCCTTGGGGCAGTGGAATGTTTGAAGTTTGAATGCTTTTGGTTTCTTATTTAAATCCAAACACAAATAGCAAAGGATATGTTTTGTTTTAAAGGAAGATTGTGGCTGTATGAAGCATTTGCTTGAAACATAAGGAGGACATTCTATTGACATTATAAGATTCCAACATAAGTGGTCCTGAATTTCTGCAGGGCATTTTCTTCCACTTGTGTAAATATCATCAATCATCTTCAAAGTCACTTTACGAGCTTTATTTATTTAATTAGGCCACTAGGGCAGAATAGCTTTAGTAATCCCTGTTTCTCTACACAATGGTACTTTTAAGTAGGAAGACATGAGGCTGTGTACAAAAGGGTGGAAGTGATTATATGTGAAATGAACAGCAGAAGGGCAAGGAAACAAACTCAGAAAACAAAAGAAATATTTTGTCCGTAACAAGCTATAATAATGGTAGATAAGTGTAATGTTGTTTTTACAAATACAATAAATTAGACTTTTCTGAGTGAAATACGGAAAAGCGTAATTTGCTTAATAGGGCTGATTTCAGTATCCCTTGTTTTTGCTAGCTTAGGGTGATAATGAGAGACAGATGTGGAAGAACATGATTGTCACCTGTGCCTCTGTCATACCCTGGTTCTAGAGTTGCGAGAGCTGAGGTCTCTTCTCGCCTGCTTCTCCCTAGTTTCTTCTCACACCAATGAATCACAGCTTCCTGGGTGCAATTAAACTATCTTGATTGTTACACAAATCAAATAGCAAATGTCTGAACACTTTCCCTTTTCGAAAATTCGTAGAAATAAGTACCCCAAGTTCTTCTTCCTGTCCAGCTTTCCTCAAAATTCGGCATCTATTATGAATTACATGTGGCCAAATACATCATCTGGTAGATCCCTGTTTTGATTTCTATCTCTGTGACATTATTTGAGAACAAATGTCTGAATTGTTTTTCACCAACAGCAATGAGAAGACTTGAGTAGAATTTCACAATGGAGGCAAAATCCATAGTCATCAGTGTGGAGGGGATGACATGCAATTCTTGTGTTCAAACCATTGAAGAGCATATTGGGAAGATGAATGGTATCCATAACATTAAGGTAAGTAACACCATCACTGTTTCTTACAAAGCTTTTTTAGTATGAGAAACCACCATAAAGTATGCACCACGGGAGAAAAATACGTGGGAAGGGTATATTCTGTATGTTTTGTGGGAAGTTGATGTTGGAAAGGCATTGGTGTGTTTCTGGTGTAAGAGAAAAGCAAGTGCTAACTTCGCTGCAGTGAGAGCTAAGCCATTACCTGTTAGTCTTAAGTAATTGTCTAGTTTGCTATTAATTCAGTATTGTGAATTACTGAGGAAAAAAGTAAAAACAAAAAGAAGGCAAAACCAGGAAATGTTTAAGTAAGATAAAGCAAAAGCCCTCGCACTTACACGGGTGAAAAAAAAACCAAGCTGCCCTGGTCCCTTACACTGTGTAAACGTCTGGATTTGCTCTCAAGCCTCCAGGCCTTTTCTTTCAGAGGTCACTGTACAGGTTCATTTGTCACTTGACTTATCTAGATAATCAGGTGGTAGTTGACCCACCACAAACAATAAAGCTGTTTTGTTGTGGTTCATGCAATAAGAGTAGCAGGTAATCCTGGTGACAAAGGAAAGTCTTGTGAGCTCTTTCAAGCGTTGGAAGTTTCCTTTCATTTGAACTGCCCATGAGGAATTGAGAGAAGGAGCAACAGAACTTCAGTCTTGAACGGTTAACAGAGCTACTTGGTTTGCCCTTAAGCCAGACTTCCTTGGTCTGACTTCATTTTTATCTTATTTTTTTCTTAGATCAGAGGAGATACCAGTATTTTGTTAGTATTTTTTCTGTTGTGGGAAAAGTATTTGACTGTAGAATATTCCATGGTGAGCTGATGATTCCTACACAATGCATCATTTTACAACAGTTTTAATAATGGAAACAATTAAAAAGCTGGGAGATTCCTATTAGTTTTATTAATTAATTTGTGCTAGAAGAACAGTGCTAAACAAGAGCAGCAACAGAAAACTGCAAAGCTTAATTGTGTAGTATCTAGGTTCTGAAGTAATACTGGAACATTCTGTAGTGGTTTAATTTACTCTAAAGAAAATAATACCTTCATTTCCAAGATAGTTTCAGTTTTAATGGATATGTCTTAGGTGAACATTTTCCTTCCCAGAATAGGGTCTTCTGGCTTAATGTGGGGGGCATATGGTGGTTACCTCTAGCAGATAGTTAAGGACTCAATGTGGTGCACCATTCTGTACCGAGGATGCACTACTTGGTACTGTTTCCTTTGCCTGAAGTAGATACTAATATACACACACAGAAATTTTGGTGAACAGCAGCAATATTTACCAGGCATGTCATCTTTCTTCTTCCTTCAACTTTGATGGAGCTTTAATGTGATACAAGGCTGAGCTCATGACACCAGAACCTTGAATCAGAGTATGGTGTTTTAGAAATAGGGAAACTGCTGTTAGCAGGTGTGGCACAGTATGGTCACAGAAATCACTGGGCATCTGCAAGCATGAAGTCAAACAAAGGCTAAAAGCACTCTGGGGAATAATGAGCTCAGATAATCCTTTCTTTCTCTGTCATTTTTAGCAAAAGGCTTTATCTTGTCAATTTTGCATCTCTATTGTTTCAACTAATTTCTGAAAACATACAGATTACTTGAGAGGAGGAGAAATTCATACTTTAACTTGTTTGAAGACAATGTGCATCACATATTGTCATTTACATATTTAATGAAGCAGGTTTTTAAAAGGGCAGAATTAAGAGTGTTGTAATTAGATTTTAAGGTAAATACCTTATTCCAAAACTGAATATTATTTCTAAAGCTACTCTTGGCAAGAAAATACTTTACAAACTTAGTCTGAATATAACAGGCCTATAAGAAACTTCTAAGAGGTCATATTTAGTAATTATGCTCAGTACAACGTCAGAATTTCCAATTTAACCAGATCATTTGCTTCAAAAAGCTGCAAACAGTAAAATGGGTTTGTTTAGTGATTATGAATTAGGCCAGCAAGGGAGATGAATGTTAGATAGCTAATACAGACAGAGCTGCATTTAAGTTATTTTGCCTCTAACTGCAAGTAAACCAATAAATGTCCATGTTGCTAATTCTGCTAAGGCCTGTAATTGGGACAGAAATGAAGAAAGGCGGTTCTTAAAATGATTTAACTGTTCTAATTTAATTGTGACTGGTGTTTTGGTTGTACCTTTGCCCAGAGGAAAGATAGAATTTAATGATAATGTGTTAGGCCTCTGGCAGGAATTGGCTTTCCCTTTTGGAAACTGCAATAATTGTGTTTGATGTGTCATCAGCTGGGAACAAATTAGATTGAGGATGTTTGTACCATCAGATGTGAAAGGTTAGTACCAAATCAGGACGTCTCTGGATCACCAAAATGTACAGACAGAGGAAAATCAGCTTCTTTAATGTTCATCATCTCTCAAATTCTGAAACTGATTTTTGTTCTGTGAAGTCTGATGTGCTTTATTGCTCACAGCCTGTGCCCAAGATGCCTAGAAATACTGGACTTCTTTCATTACTTCTTAAAAAAAAAATAAATCTCTGGGTTCTTTCAAAGAGTGTTTTCTTTCATTTCTGTAGCCTAAGGGTAATTACTACTAACTGCAGAATTGTACATGTGATTAGAATTTTTTGTTGGGGCTGTTTTGGTTTTGGGACTGAATTGGGTTAGTCATCATAATTCAAACTGGTTTGGCTCTGGAAGGTTCATTAGTGTTTTGATGCTGTCTGGATGTCATAAGTGGGCAGACAGACTTATAAAGGCTTCTGAAACTGGTGGGGGAGAAATGTTGCTTCTAGCTGTGTTGCACAGATGAGCAGAAGTTACTTGATAGTGGCTATTGATGTGGCTTTACTCTTCAAGGCGAGTAGTGATGTATAAAATGACACTGGACAAGTATTGCTAAGATATGCAAGCTATTTCTAGTCATCTGCAGGGTATTAGTTCTTATCTCTTAGTATTGCAGTTTGGTAAATTGTTCTGTTTTTTTTTTCCCTTGCAAGGTATCTCTAGAGGAGAAGAAGGCAGTCGTCATTTATGACTCAAAGCTGCAGACGCCGACAGCGCTGCAGGAAGCAATATATGACATGGGGTTTGATGCTACATTAGCTGATTCAAACCCACAACCTGTTTTACCTGACACTATTTTTCTTACAATCCCTACTCAGTCAGCTCTAACATCTAAACAGATTTGTAGCACACTACTAAAGAACAGAGGTATCATGGATGTTAAATTGTCTTCTGATCAAAAGACTGCAGTGGTGACTTTCATTTCTGCCATTACAAATGGCAAGCAGATTATTCAGATGGTCCCAGGAGTAGATTTAAATATCTCTGCACCAGAGATAATGCCTGGAGCTTCTGAAGATCCCAGCTGGTCTCAAGCAAGTAGTGTTGTGCTGCGCCTGAAGGTAGAGGGGATGACTTGTCATTCCTGCACCAGCACCATCGAGGGGAAGATTGGCAAATTGCAGGGAGTTCAGCGGATTAAAGGTAAAACCCAAGTGTATGTTTATGTAAATTGAAGTTAACCATGCTGTTCTCTGATTGCATTGTGGAGATATCTTTGGTTTAGATTAGATAGCTTAGTGTGACAGTTACTTTGTGGTGCCAGGTTATATGTTTAGTTTGGATTAGAAGTGAAGAAAGGGTGAGGTTGAATAAGTGAATTTGTGGTTGTTGCTGTTACCCGTGACAGTATTCAGAGCAAAAAATTGAGCAAAAGAAGAAATGAAAGTTGTTGTAGTACAAATTCTTGAGGAAGTGATTTGTTTTATATTTACCAAATCAATTAAATCTCCTTTTGATTGCAGTTACATTTCTGAGCATTTAAAGCATTTTTTGAAAGCTTTGGCAAGATCTGTTGCTCTTAGGGGAACGTGCTCATTATGTTTAGGGCAATAATGCACACTTACTTTTATTGGTTAATTTTCAGTGTCTCTGGACAATCAGGAAGCTGTTGTTGTCTACCAGCCTCATCTAATTACAGCAGAAGAAATAAAACACCAAATTGAAGCAGCAGGTTTCACAGCATCCTTCAGAAAGCAACCTAGACCCCTCAAGCTCAGTGCTATTGACCTGGAAAGGTTGAGGAATACTCAGACCAAAGGCTCTGAGACAGCACTGAAAGAAAACTGCAACATGAATGACACAAAGACAGTTGTCTTCAGAATCGATGGCATGCATTGCAGGTCATGTGTCCTCAATATTCAGAGCACCATATCAGCACTCCCATCAGTAACAAGCATAGTTGTTTCCTTAGAGAAGAAATCTGCTGTTATAAACTATAACCCAAACTTAATTAGCATAGATGTACTGAGAAAAGCCATCGAGGCAGTGTCTCCAGAGACATTTAAAGTCAGCCTTCCTGACGAACATGAAAACGTAGCACTTTTCCCCACGCTGACTTCTCCACTGAAGTCTCCTCAGCCACCTCTGAAGGATGCTGGCCAGCCACTTACTCAAGTTGCTGTGATCAACATTGAGGGAATGACTTGCAACTCTTGCGTGCAGTCCATCGAGGGAGTCATGTCCCAAAAAGCAGGTGTCAGGTCTATTTGTGTGTCTCTTGCAAATCGTAACGGGACTATAGAGTATGACCCTCTGCAGACAAGCCCAGAAGACCTGAGAGCCTCGATAGAGGAGATGGGATTTGATGCATCCTTATCAGGTATGTATTAAATCTTTTAAATTCAAAAGGATTGTGCAGTTCTGTTTACTGTTTGGTACCACCCAGGAGGAAATTTATCAGGTAACTTGTACTTGCCAAGAGAAGCTTTATATCTTTTGTCAATGAGATAATTAAATATACGTGCACTTGCTTTAATAATTCAGATTAATTAAAAATGAGATACCTGGAAATGTAAATCTGTCAGGCAAATACTGATGTTCAAGTAGTGCTTCAAGTTGCTACTTGTATAATATTCTTGGCAAGAATACAGAATTAGAGCTTTGCTAGCTGTGAGGAGTATTATGGATTGCAGTGCTGAAGTTGCTTTATTAGTGAATTATCAGACTTGGCTACTGTGGAGTAACTAGTGGAGGGATATTTAACCAGGCTGAGGTGTGACAACAATCTGAAGAGTGGACATCATTGAGGAAATTAAGATGATGCTGTTCTGAGACAACCCTGGTAGGTAGCTGAGCACCACCCAGGCACATGTTCAGCTGCCTGCGGGAAAGCAATGTTCATCAGGCACAACTGTTACTTGGGAAGATAAATGCCATGATTCCAAACATCCCCTGTTTCTCCTCCTTCCCTCAACTGTTGCTGGGCATGAGGTCGTACGATCTGGGGATATCCCCTTGGTCCTGGCTGTGTCCCCTCCCAGCATCTTGTGCACCCCCAGTCTCCTCGCTGGTGGGGCAGCCTGAGCTGGAAAGGCTGCTGCTGTGTGAGCACTGCTCAGCAATACCTAAAGCATCTGTGTGTTCCCAACAAGGTTTGGTCACGGGTCCAAAAGATAGCACCATATGAGCTGCTATGAAGAAAATTAGCCCTGTCCCAGCCAAAACCAGGACGGATGCTTACTGTGAGGACCAGTACAGTGAAAGCCATTGCACACTGGGAACAGATGGCCAGATAGCAGAATGCAGAAGACTTAGTATGAGAGTACAAGTGAATATTAGTAGCAGGTGAGGCTTCTTGAAGGGACAGGGAAGCTCTGTTTCTTGATTCAGTAAGATTAAATTTTGAGAAATAGAATTTCAAAGTTGAGGTGCAGAGGTTTAGCTTACAACCTACAGAAGAGGACAAAGGATGTGCAACAGAACAGGCCAATACAAGGAGGAAAGATAAAAGGAAAAACAGTAAATTAATCAGTGGCCCAACACTTGTCTTGTTTTCTTTTGCCTTAATTGACAGATGGATTAATCTGATTGACAAGGCATGTACAATTAACATTTTTTGGTCTAAATTCACAGCACAATGTATTTCTGGCTGGTACCAGCTCATACCTGACTGCAGTGGCTGTTTGTAATGTCATGAATTGCAATCTCCTTTTCAGCAAAGGCAAAACTAGCTCAGCCCTCACCAGAAGGGCAGCTGGAATCTCACAAAAACGAGCCTCCCTCCAAAGTGTCACCAACCCACCTTGCTAGACGAGAGACAAAGACTATATCAAAGTGCTACGTCCAAGTCACAGGGATGACTTGTGCATCATGTGTAGCCAACATTGAGAGAAATTTGAGAAGAGAAGATGGTAAGATATATGTCAGTGTAACCTGTTAAATGACTAAGCATTTCTTTTAGAGAATCCATTTAGCTTTTGTACAGCATTTTTAATGGGTGGGTTGTCAAGAGAACTACCACTGCAGGTGTGTCACATGGGAGAGAAGAGTCTGCTCACTTGGTTCCTAGGATGAGAACAATGTTGTTCCTGCTGCTCTGTGGGCACACAGGACAACTGTCTGTCTTCTGTCAGTGTGAGGATTGTATTTGCAGGAGTAAATAGTTGCATAACTGTGATGTAACAGAGAATCAGTAGTGTAGACTGTCTTTAATTATCATAGTGAAGATGAATGTGTTCCAAGTTAATCTGGAATTTAATTTTTCCATCCTGGAAAATGGATTATTCCAAGTCCTTTAAACTTAGTTTACATGTTGCATGTTTTTAGATCTGCTCTTTCCCATACGTGTCCTCTCTTGAGGAAACAGCTTTTGGAAGTGGCAAATGCAGATCAGAAAAATAAGGAAGCTTGTATTTTAGAAGAACTTCTAAGTAAAAAATATAGCATAGCTTGAATGTTTGTAATTAGACTGCTAAAACTATGCAACTCTTGTGGAGTAGCACTTTGATCTGTCACACCTGTCCTTAGGTGCTTTTGTTGCATTGTTGATGTCTCTTCCAAAAATCATGTTTTTCTTGACATGTACCTGCAATGTGGTAGCTTACTCAGTTTCAGTAAATTGCTCTTGTGCCATCCTGTTACTATAAATGCAGTGGTTTTTCTTCATCTGCCATTGACACGTTTTGTTTCCTAGGAATACATTCGATACTGGTTGCCCTAATGGCAGGAAAGGCAGAAGTGAGGTATAATCCTGCTGTCATTCACCCTTCAGCTATTGCAGAGCTCATTCGGGAGCTGGGATTTGGAGCTACCGTGATGGAAAATTGTGGTGAAGGAGATGGAATTCTGGAACTTGTTGTAAGCTAGTAATTAAAATGAACCACCCCCATCTTTATTACTTTTGTATATTGGATGTGCTTGTCTTAGCATCTGCATCCTAAAGTGTTAATCAAGTAACAGAGCTAAATTTACAAAAACTAAAGTATAAGAGTACATCAGGTGTTTATCACAAACTGTATCTTGTCCTGCAAACTGTGCTGGCTCACTACTGCACTGAAGTTGGAGACATAATCCAGTGTTTTTTTACTTACTCTGCCTATTGCAGAAATTTCTTTTGTTTGTTGTTGGTTTTTTTGTAGCTGAGTCTAGCTCAGTGTAGCCCAGTACCCCACCTCTGAGCTCAAAGAGCCAGCAGAGCTTTAGCAGACCTTAATAACCTTGTCTCTATGCTATTCTTCCTCTATAGTGCTCTCATCCTTAACTAGAGAGCTCCACCTCACTGCCTCAAACCCCAGAAAGATGCAGTAAGTAGTTCAGGATAGTCATAAGCACTTTTCCTTCTTTTTGAGATGCACTTACTGAGTATCCTGAGTTTCTGATAACAGGAAGGAACCTTTATTTTGCAGGTGAGAGGAATGACATGTGCTTCTTGTGTACACAAAATAGAATCCACCCTCATGAAGACTAATGGTGTCTTGTACTGCTCTGTAGCTCTTGCAACCAACAAAGCACACATTAAATATGATCCTGAGGTTATAGGTCCTCGAGATGTTATACAAGTGATAAAGGTAAGTTTCATGATGGCACCCAGTCTTTTAAAATACCCAGTGTCCTATGAAGAGTTACCCCAGAACCAGAAGGAAATAGAAGGTTATTAAAGGAAAAAAAATCTCTCCCATCTGCCATCTTCATAGCACAGGTTTCTGCAGATAGTGTGTGTTATGGCTCAGAAGCAATGCTCTATTGTGACTTTGCCTAAGTTTTTAAACAGAAATACTAGGAAAGCCAGGATGTGGTATAGTTGAAGATGTCAGCTATAGGTTTGCAGAAAAATAAAGCACATCCATGAGTTCTGTAGTAACAGAGGTGAAATAAATTTCTTGACCTTCTCCCTCAATTTATCTTATCCTGTGCTTCATGAATAGCCATTTTGGAAAGCTAAATTTTAGAATAGCATTTTAATACTCTAGAAATGTTGATTTCCACATAAGATTGCTTTTCTGTCTTTGCAGGGTAACTAAAAAATACTAACAATCATATCAGAAATGTTAATAAAGTAAAATGAAATGTAAGACTGGCACCATCAATAATCTGGCAATAAATGTATAAAATGTCTTTAAAAACTGACTCCTCTTTTGTTGTTATTACACTTTTTTCCTTAGGATTTAGGTTTCACTACTTCATTGGTCAAAAAAGATAGATCTGCTAGTCATCTAGATCACAAACAGGAAATAAGGCAGTAAGTATTCCTGAACGTATTTAAATTCTATATACATCTTTGAGTCTTCTTTTTTTAATCAACAGTAAAGTTATTAACTTATCTGTGTGACTGTGCAAGCTTGCTAGCTAAAATGTTATCCAGTACTTGTCTGCAAAACAAATTACTTTTCTTTTTTCTTATATCTGAGGTGGAAAAGGTCTTTTGTTGTGAGTCTCGTTTTCTGTATTCCTGTCATGGGGCTGATGATTTACATGATGGTTATGGACAGTCAGCTCTCAGATGCTCATGCACATCACAACATGAGCAGTGAGGAAATGGAGGCCCTTCACTCCTCTATGGTCCTGGAATACCAGCTCCTACCAGGATTGTCTGTTATGAATTTTCTGTCATTTTTACTCTGCGTCCCTGTACAGGTAAGTGGGAATATGACAACTCCTAGTTTGTGGGGCTTAAATATTCAGAATGGAAGGCAATGAAGAAATTTTATTTGAAAAGTGACTAATTAGGCTGATTTGAAATGCTCTTGAGGTTGTGTGCTGCTTCTGTGTCGAGGTGCTGTGGATCCAGGCAGCATCTGGGGCAGCCAGGGTGGCAGTGCTGGTGGGCACAGGGACAGGCTGGTGGGGCTGCAGGGAGGTGAGAAGACCTGAGAACCCTGTGCTAGAGATCATAGCCTTTGGTTAGAGCAGGGCCTTTCTTCAGAAAGAGATGAAGGAGGCAAATAATGCAAATAAAACATGGGTGTCTTTCTCTAGAGGAAATGCTGCTGCTCTGTTCTAGGAATGTGTGCATAAAATACAACTGATGCTCTTCTCACAGATATTTGGAGGCTGGCACTTCTATATCCAGGCATACAAAGCAGTGAAGCATAAAACTGCAAATATGGACGTGCTCATTGTTCTGGCAACCTCCATTGCCTTCGTCTACTCATTTGTTATTCTTCTAGTTGCAATGGCTGAGAAAGCAAAAGTAAACCCCGTCACGTTCTTTGACACACCTCCTATGCTGTTTGTGTTCATCTCCCTGGGCCGGTGGCTAGAGCATGTTGCAAAGGTAAGGAAAATAAAAGCTCATGGTATCTATAAGCTGCAGGACATGTAAGAATCATTTCAGAATGTTATGTACCTTTAAAAAAACAAAGCAAATAAAGCTGTCTTAGGTTCTTTTAACCTTTGTTGTAAAATCATCTTCATTAACTGAACTAATAAAAATGTGAAATGACTTAATGTAAGTCTGTTTGCAGGAAGTATTTTCTTAATAGGGTAAATTGCAACATCTGAAGTTGTCATTTACCCAGCAATTTTTTTCAATAGCATAGTCAGAAAAACATGAAAATTATTATTCTAGGGTAAAACATCAGAAGCTCTGGCAAGACTAATTTCATTACAAGCTACTGAAGCTACTATTGTTACCTTGGGCCCTGGTAACATTCTTTTAAGGTATCTTGCTTTGTCATTTGCTTTTTGTTGTTCCTTTGTTTTTAATGTGCTTAATTTGCAGACAAATATTACCATTCTATAGAACTATGAAACAAATAACTTCAGATTTAAATCTTAGATATAAATGTTAAAATACAGAAACATTAACACTGCTCTTGATTTGGGTTTTTTTTTAATCTTCCTCATTTTTGCTATCATAAGAAAATGAGTGAATTTTCTCTATTGGAAAGAAAATAAAATTATGATAAAATAATAGTAGTGCTCTTTAAAATGGCCTTTCTGCTCACAATTTTTGTGTACATTACTATTGTCAACCAAAGGGGTTAGCTTTGTGTATAGTGACAGCTCCTTTTGCCTGGGTAACTTTGATTAACTGTCTCTTATTTAAAACACTATCCATCATTTTAGTGAAGAGCAAGTTGATGTCGAACTGGTTCAACGAGGTGATGTTGTCAAAGTGGTGCCAGGAGGCAAATTCCCAGTGGATGGTCGTGTTATTGAAGGACACTCTATGGTAGATGAATCTCTTATCACAGGTCAGCATTTGCTTTTTGTAGGTGTGAAAATGTGCTTTGTTTTCATTAAACAAACCTGAGGAAGGGAAGTTGAACCTGATCTTTTCTTATTGTGTGTTAGGAGTTGGAAGCTATTATGATATTGCTGAAAAAGACCCCCTGGTGTCTGTTGTTGTCCCTTCCTCAGGTGAAGCGATGCCTGTGACTAAAAAGCCTGGCAATACCGTCATTGCAGGCTCTATCAATCAGAACGGGTCGCTGCTGATTTCAGCAACCCATGTTGGAGCTGACACGACTCTGTCCCAGATTGTTAAACTTGTGGAGGAGGCCCAGACCTCAAAGGTAGAGGATTGTCAAGTTTAAGCATTGGGTTTTGTCTTATTGTTTAGACAGAAGCATACGGAATCATTTGAAGAGTGGTTAAGTTTGTTTAGATTTTAGCTGCAGTTGCATAATGAGGTATCTTGCTGAATAAGGACTTTGATAAAATCTCCTGTTACAAGTGTCATTGTCTTATTAAATAAATATGTAGTTGTAAAGTGTGGTGTGCCATATGTGCTGCAAACAAAAGTTGTGGTTGTATCTATGTCTGAAGGCACAGAATCCATCATGTTGCTGGAGCTGACAAGTTTCTCCTTCTAGGCTCCTATCCAGCAATTTGCAGACAAACTTAGTGGCTACTTTGTTCCCTGTATTGTGGCTGTCTCTGTGGTGACCCTTTTTGCCTGGATTATAATTGGATTTGTGGATTTTGAAATAGTAGAAAAATACTTTATGGTAAGTAAGTCCCCTTTAAACACATCTTCTGAAAAATTTAAAAAGTAGTTTGTCTATAAGTCTATTAGACTGCAATTGTTCCCTTTCTGAATTATCTTTGCTGACAGTTGCTGACTATAGATATTAGAACATTATTGTTATAATTTTTTTATATTATGTATTGTTTACATTGTATTACTCCTACTTTGATGCTTAAAGAGAATCTGCAGTAATGAATCAACTCCTGTTAATTGTCTGTGCTTCACTTTTTAATATGAATACTTTCACTTTGGTATTTGCCAATTTAATTTTTTTTAATATTAAAGGCAGTGTGTCATTGAGTACATTGATTTATTTCTTCTATTAATAAAGTACACTTCTGTCACCAGGGTTACAACAAGAGCATTTCTGCAGCTGAAGTGATAATCCGCTTTGCTTTCCAAGCTTCCATCACAGTCCTGTGCATTGCATGCCCCTGTTCTCTGGGATTAGCCACCCCCACAGCTGTGATGGTTGGGACTGGAGTAGGAGCTCAGAACGGGATACTGATCAAGGGAGGAGAGCCATTGGAGATGGCACATAAGGTGAGAAATGAGGATTATTGTTACAAGGACTTGAAAGGCTGGCAGCAGTGTTTTGCCGGTTGCTGCCTCAGCAGATCATTGAATCTCAATCCGTACCTATTAGTGAGCTGTGATCAGGACATAGTAAGTGTGGTTAAATTGGCTGGTTTTCTGAGGAATATATACATTAAAGCTCTGCTCACTGAATGAAATCTTCCTGTTTTGCTGCAGGTGAAGGTGGTTGTATTTGACAAAACAGGCACTATTACTCATGGAACTCCAGAAGTGATGCAGGTGAAGTTCCTAGTGGAGGGCAACCAGCTTCCACATAATAAAATGCTGGCAATAGTGGGAACTGCAGAGAGTAATAGTGAGCATCCTCTTGGAGTAGCAATAACAAAATACTGCAAAAGGGTAAGTTATTTATACAGGAAAGAGGGGTTTGTGTTGGAAGGGACCTTAAAGATCATCTTGTTTCACGCCCCCTGCCATGGACAGGGATACCTCCCACTAATCAGGTTGTTCCAAGCCCCACCCAGCCTGGCCTTGAACACTTTTTGGGATGGGGCAGCCACAACCTCCCTGAGTAACCTTCCAGTGTCTCACCACCTGCACACTAAGGAATTTCTTACTAATGTCTAACCTGCGTCTCCCCTCTTCCAGTTTAACACCATTACCCCTTGTCCTACATGCCCTTATAAAAAGTCCTTCCCCAGCTTTCTTGTAGATCCAAGAAGGGGCCTTACAGAAGAGCCTCTCTTGCAGTACTTAATTTGTATGAGTAGTTTTGCTTTATTTAGAAAGACAGTGATGTATTCATTTGGGGAAGCTGAAAATTGTGGAGCCCCATAAATCACTGAATACAATATTAGATGCACTGGATACTAAAACTTATGTTTTCATGATTGATTATTTCTCTGCATTTGTTAAGAGTTAGTTTGACTGGACTTTATTTTGTGGGGTTTGTAAATGCAGCATGCTTTTGTGTATTTTAAAATTTGTTAGTTTGCATCCTTTTTCTTTAGGAGCTGGACTCGGAAACCCTTGGGACATGTACAGATTTTCAGGTAGTTCCAGGCTGTGGTATTAGTTGTAAAGTCACGAATATTGAAGCATTGCTCTACAAGAAAAACAGAATGGTTGAGGAAAACAATGTTAAAAATGTGACACTTGTGAGAATTGAGGAAAATACAGATGAATCAGTGGAGCCTGCCTTGATTATTGATGCTGAACTACCAAGTAAGGAACTTTGGTTTATAGAATAAAATAGATAATTTTGCTTTTATGTCTTTAGGATCCTTAAGAATCAATTCACTTTTTTCTGCCCTGGAGAACCTGGCTTGCATCAAGGCTCATGTGAACTAGTTGATCATTAGTTTATTTCATGCTCACACATCATTCAGGACATTTTGATTAAATATATTTTGGAGTTACATCTTGCATATGGGGCTGGAAAATCACACAGGAATGATCTTTCAGCTCTCGCTGTTTTTACTTTGCTTCATTCCAAATTACCAGTTGCTAGCCAAAATTTTATATTTTTACACAAGTGACTAGTTTTGAATCAAGAACAGCTCGTTGTTAGACCTTTCAACTGTATTGGGCTGTTACACACGAATTAAAAACACTGAGCAGGGTATTTGGTCCTTTACTATCCCTTGACCTGTGATTCTTGGTCCACTGATGTAGTAACTACCCATTACTGAAGAAATGTTAGTGTCTGTCTTGTTAAGAAGACATGAGAAGATGAGCAGGGCAGAAAGGACAAAGAAATATTATTTTTCTTTGTTTGGATTCTCTGTCATGATATTTCAGTGTATACTGGGAGAACCTGGATAAGATTAGCTGGAGGGAACCTTCCTGGTTTTCCATGTGCTGATAGGATTGTATTTTCTTCCTATAGCTACTGTGACTCCTCAAAAATACTCTGTTCTCATTGGGAACCGGGAATGGATGAGTAGGAATGGCCTCATTATTAAAAATGAAGTTGATAAAGCCATGATGGAACATGAGCAGAGAGGTCGCACAGCTGTTCTAGCAGCTGTTGATGGTAAGTTTACTGCACCCTTTTTTTTTAATTCAGAGGTTGATTTGTCACTATTTAAAAAAAGTAGTAAGTAGTCACAGCATAGTGGTTTTACCTGAAGCAGAATAATGGGTTGAAAAGAGTTAGTTTTGTACCACTTCCATATGAGAGTTATCACCTCTTCCTGTCTGCCTTAGTTGGCAGGAGAGTTGGAGAGTAATGCAAAGACTTCAAAGAGAGCAAAGGGGAAGGAAGGAGAAAACAAGGGATGTTTCTGTTAATGGGCAGTGCAGTTCTCTGTATTGCCTTAAACATTGCTGCCCTGATGCCTGTTCTTACTGGTTTTTCTGTCAATAGTACCATTTCTGTAATTGGCCTTCCTAGGGGAAAACTAAAGTTGTGGGGGTTTTTTTCTAAAACAGTAAAGATCTTTATTACAAACACTTCCTGTTTTTTCAGGAGTGCTTTGTGGCTTGATAGCTATTGCTGATACTGTGAAGCCAGAGGCTGAGCTGGCAGTCTACACTTTGAAGAGTATGGGATTAGAAGTTGTCCTAATGACTGGTGACAACAGCAAAACAGCAAGATCTATTGCGTCTCAGGTGAGCGGCTGTACATGTGTTGGGGTGTGAAGCTACAGCCTACATACAGGAATGTACGTGCTGTGTCATGTTGATACTGCTTGTGGCTGGCATGGAACTGGTCTATTGTGAAAAATGGTGATGTAGACAAAATCAGAATAAAGAAGCCTTTCTGAATGGAAACAGCATCAACTTTGAATTCAGAGCTATTTTCATACGAGATGGATTTAGTCTTTAGCTCATGAGTGGTGACATGGGTTTCAGCCTTCCTGTCATGTTATTAAAGGCAGAAGCTTTGATAGGTGGTAGAAAAGCTGCAAGACAGTTTTGTACTTTCTCTTTAGGTTGGCATCACGAAAGTGTTTGCAGAAGTTCTACCCTCCCACAAAGTAGCCAAAGTGAAACAGTTACAAGATGAAGGAAAACGGGTGGCCATGGTTGGAGATGGTATCAATGACTCCCCAGCTCTTGCTATGGCCAATGTGGGAATTGCTATTGGCACAGGGACTGATGTAGCTATTGAGGCAGCTGACGTGGTTCTAATTAAGGTAAGAAACAAGAATGCTTCATTAAAATAAGAGGGGTTAGAAGGCCTGGGATGTATTGAATGATTCAAACCATTGCTGAGGTGTACAACCTTAGTCAGCCAGGAGGACTGGAGCAGAGAAGAGATTGTCTTCACTGTGTTTGTTAGGTGTAGTGGCAATTATCCTGTGAAGGCAACTTCCTCAAATTCTGGGTACTAGAAATTTTGGGGTAGTTAAAATTTGAGAGTGGGCAAGGGAAGAAAAACTAACTGGACCTTTGGCAAACAAATTATATTTCTGTAACATACCACGATACCTCCAAGGTTATAGTCAGTTCATCCTACATATCAACAACACCTTGACAGAAATTGTGGTCAGTGTCTAGAACTGTACTGTGTGGTGCTTTATGCATGATTCAGATTATGATGACATCTGGAATAAGATTGTTGCTGATTGTAGGGGCTCTCTGCAGACAAATTAGAGCAGCCTACAGAACACTTACTGCATGTGGTGTGTTACATCCAGGGTACAGTAGTAAGCTTTGAAATAGGAGTATGATGCCACTACACATGGGTTTTTCTTTTCTCTCTGACTTTTTCAATAAATATATTATCTTGCAGGATGACTTGATGGATGTGGTAGCAAGTATAGATTTATCAAGGAAAACTGTGAAAAGGATCCGAATCAACTTTGTTTTTGCTCTAATTTATAATCTCATTGGAGTTCCCATAGCTGCTGGTATGTGACTGTTTCCCTGCAGTAGTAAGAGTGTGCTCAGTGAGCAGAAGATTGCGGTGACTTTCTGTTGTGGGGAAGAGTATCCACTTTCCATATTTCTGACTGTCAGTAAGTGCAGAGTTCTCTGCCTGGGG
The DNA here is from genome assembly GCF_020740795.1 of Apus apus. Taxonomy (NCBI): domain Eukaryota; kingdom Metazoa; phylum Chordata; class Aves; order Apodiformes; family Apodidae; genus Apus; species Apus apus. Next base: position 12,575,287 of record NC_067293.1, on the reverse strand, counting down.
ATGTTGCAGTGGTAAATTTGTGAACTGTGCTTCTCCCATGTTATGACTATTATGGATATGCTCAGCACATCAAAATATGAGAAAATGTTTATTCAATGAGCCTGATCCTGTGAACAAGCAGTTTACTACAAGGCAGGAAGATGTGCCTACCTCTGAGTTTCAGACTGTGCAAGTGAGACATCAACTGTATTCACTTGTAGGTTCTAGCTGAGATAGAACACAAATTCCTGTGTATTAAATATTTGTCATTTCACACTAAAGTCCTATTTATTAACTTCTTGAAGTACAGCTAAAATTAGACAGTCTGTATTGAATTACATGTGTTAATACATGAATAAGGTGGTGTTCCTGCTCTGAGCTTATTGCGGTTTTCTTTTTCTAGGTGTCTTCCTGCCCATTGGTTTGGTTTTGCAGCCCTGGATGGGATCTGCAGCAATGGCTGCCTCCTCTGTTTCTGTGGTGCTTTCTTCTTTGCTGTTGAAGATGTGAGTATGAACAATTTCATTGTTTTAATTTGAATTTAAAGCTCAGGTCTTTCACTCTGAGTGGCAGAAGTGTGGGACTATGACAGAGTTCAAAGCTCTGTGAAGGGCAGTTCAGGCAGGTTTGTGTTTAGCAGCAGTTGATTTTGTTGTTGCTTGAGGAGTCACGTGGTTCAAAGTGCTTCAGACAGTAGTGTTTAAAAATGTCGTTTGTAGTCTGAAGGTAAATGTACAAATCAGAAGCATGTTCAGAATGGAAAATTCTTTAGTGGGCTTTGTATATTTGTGAGAAATCTTGTCAGGACATGCTGGCTTCTGAGAGAATGCAGCTGTAAACACATGGTGTCATTGTCTCTACTCCGCCGTTAGAAGTAGTGCAGCACTGTGGGACTGGTGTCTTGCTATTGAGTTAACACACGAGGTTTCAGAAGAAGGAGCATAGAAGAATTGGTAAATTACAGCTACAGTGGCCCACTAATAGTACTTATGTTTTGTCAGTACATTTAGCAAGATCCTCAGCAGCATCAAAGCAGTTAAATAGTGAGTGGTGTGTGTCAGCTTCACCTGTTCTGCATCCTGCCAAAAACCATGGAATTATCTTTTGGTTATGTAGTAGCCTTGAAAAATCTGAAACTTTCATCACTTTATCACCTATCAAATTACAAATGTCTGTCTTGTGCATGATCATAGCATGTAGGCTAGTTTCTTTCCATGTTTTAGTGTGCTTCTCTTCAGTCTGAGATATATTGTCTTTTGTTTTTTCCTTCCTTAGGTACCAGAAACCGAGTTCTGAGAAACTCGAGTTCCGAGCCCGCAGCCAAGTGAGGCACAAGAGCCCATCAGAAATCAGTGTCCACATTGGAATTGATGAGACTGGAACAGATTCTCCCAAACTGAGCTTAATGGATCAAATCATCAATTACAGTAGAGCCTCTATAAATTCTCTCTTTTCAGACAAGCGTTCAGTGAACAGCATAGTTCTTAATGAACCTGATAAACATTCGCTTCTGGTGGGAGACTTTAGAGAAGATGATGACACAGCATTATGAAAGGCTTATGAAAAACCTGAAGCAAAATGAAAAAACAACCAAAACAGCTGCCTAGAGGTCTCTGCACTCATTGATCATTTCTGGAGGTCTTTTCAGATCTATTTATTCTTTCATGTAGAAAGCTAGTTTTTGCAGTGACTCTTCAGGGTTTTGTATTTTTTTTTTTTTTTCCCAACCTAGTCTTACCAAGTAGAAGTGGTGCAGGGGCTGTTAATGCTTGCTAACAGGGCTGTGTTGCCACCATTCCATGAAGCTTGCAGTATAGATTTTTTTTTAATTTATTTTTGGAAAATGACAAGATTCAATTAAGGAAACCAAGGAACCAGAATCTTATTTCCCCGGCCTTATAACAGGCTGTTTTATGCATAATCAAGTTTAGTACTGTGTTAAATGTTATAAATTACTGTGTCTGCAAAATACTGAAGGTTCAGTGTTTGCAGATAGATGTGCCTTACTTCACAACTGCCAGGACCCCTCTTGTTTCCATAGCCTTTTCAACCAGAAATGGTTCCTATCAAATGCCTTTTCTTTTTACAAATGCCTGGTTCCAGCTTTCCACACTGAGCTTTGAGTCATGTCACTGTGATCTGGATTCCTGTGAAGCAGAGACACCCCAGAGGTTTTGGGTTTGCTTTCTAACATTATAGACACTTTTAACTGTATCCATGCCCCAGAACACTCCTACTAAGAATAAAGATTGAATTGGTTGGGAAGTTTGCTTGTTCCAAATCTCTCCGAAGCCAAAAACTCCTGCAACATCTGAATTAGGTATGAATAATGTGCTATTAGCCAAAATGTTCAGCTTTTAGGAAGGCAGCAATGTAGTTAGTGCTCACTACCAGTGTCTACTAGCACTCCTTAAATGAACCTGAATAGTTTGGACTGGTGTCAAGCAGACTGCCTTTAAAATCTTCACAGATTGGTCTTTGTAGCTATCTCACTCCATCAAATAACTTACTGTGTGTCAGACACTGCACTGTCAGTTGCTTGTAAAGAGAAGTGTCTGGATACCAGGAATGCTCCAGAACCCACTCCATAGATTGATCTAAATCTGCTTGGGATGTTTGGATCCAGGCTTCGTGAATTAAGACAGTCTACATTTCTAACTGAACTTGAAATACCAAAATGCAGGTTTTGATCATTAAATCATTAATATTAAAAATACTCTCAATGAGAAATAAATTACCCAGTAGCTAGCTACCTGTTTGTTACTTAATAAAACTTGTTCTTTCAATCCTCTGCTGAGACAGCTATCTGAAGCAATTACTAGGTTCAATGATGTTGGATTACATTACAAAATATACTCCAGGGTGTAAAAGTAATTTTCAGTTTGTATGTGTAGAAGTACTCAGTTTGGAGTATGATAAAGAGATCTCTGTAGAGTTCTGATTTTTAACTTGAAGTCTGATATGGGTGTGTAGATCATGTATGTAAAATGTAAAAAGTTAATAGCTTTTGCATTTTATCTGAGAACTACCAGAAAAATACCAGTGTGTGGAAACAGAAAAATTTTACTATGGAATATGTTGTTAGTTAATCAGTATACTTGTTATATTGCAGTGAGGAGAACAAAATTTGTTGCTACTGCTAGTTTAAGAAACAAAATACTTCTGTTGTGGGATTTAGGTTCTTGATATCTCTACACAAATATAGATTTTTTTTTATTGTTATCTACATGTATATATTGTAGTGTTGAGAAATGCTGAGATAGATTACTGCAAAGCCATTCCATAAGATGTTGTTCTTTTTTCAGCAACAAAGCTGTTTCTTGCATAGCAGATAGTTACCTAAAAACTGTTTGATCATATTATGATGGAATTTCAGTGCTTCATGACCAGGCAAACTGTTTCCAAAGATTTCTGTGTTCTTGTTTATCCACACTCATTCTCAATGGTGTTCTTGACAAGATTCTGTAGATGAAAGGGAAGTAATTTACTTTTTTGTCTGGATTGTGCTGATGGTGGGTCTCAATCATGGAGTGAAGACACGTGGCAGCTCCTAGCATCTTTTCAGATGGGGGTTTTGCTACTGCAGGTGATGGTTAAGGTATATATGACATGTAAGTGACAGGTGTCCTGCTCCTACTGCAGGAAATAGAGCAGTATTTTAGGGTAAATTCCTGGTAGGTAGATAAAGCAGCATGAAGAATTTGTTAAATTATTTTTTAATATATTTTTAGAGTCCTTTGGCTTTGACCTTTTATTGCCTAGATGGTAGGTTGAATGTTGATGCTGGCTTTATCCCCAATTTTTTCCCAATACAGGTGTTTTTCCAGGCCTTTATATTTTCTGTGAAACCCAGCATTTGATCAGTTACAGCAAAACAAAGCTACTTTTCAAACCCAGGATACTTCCTGAGGTGCAGAGATGATTACTGGGGAATAAGGAGCAGTAAAATGCTGGCTGAGAGAGGGTGAGGAGGTTAGCAGCTTGTGAGTACAGTCAGAGGATCAAACTCTTAAAGAGAGAAAATAACTAAGCTAAAGACCAGTGTTAGCCTGAGAATGAGGGGGTATAAGGTAGTTGTGATAAATCTAGGCTTGAATTGAGATGAAGCTTTTTAACTGTCACAGCTGTTGAGTTCCGAGACAGCTTTGGTTGGAGCTGGTGTGGGTGGAATTGGTTTTGTGTTTCTGAAAGAGGCTGGTACGAAGTGATGCCAGGAAGAGCAGTGGTCAGGACTTGCTGGCTGAAAAGCCCCTTTCAGCCCAATTTTCCTCTTTTGGGAAAATCCGTCTGGACTGGCCTTTTGAACTTGAATTTAGTGCACAGTGTGTTTGAGTAATGTACAGCTCATTAAGAAACTTGGAGTCCAGATCTTTGAAAACTGGTTGTCTGTCCAACACCACCCCCCAGACTTACAGAATGTTTCTCTTGTGATTAAAATATTCTATAAGGTGCTTAATGTTGAAGAACCAAAATATTTTTCAGTTTGAATGTACAATGCAAGTGAAATCATGCGGGAGCTAAATGTTTTCCCAAATGTATAATGTTTTAATATGTAAATATGTTACTCCTGTTGGAGATGGTTTGGATTCAGGAATTTAAAATATCACTTGGAAACACATAGTTACAAATGAAATTGTATTACTAGCTTGTCTATTTTATTGTTTTCTGTAACTAGCTATTTATAAAACCTATGCTCTATTTAAAAACAAAGTACATATCCTTGAGGCTTTAAAACTGCTCTTTGAATCTTGCCAATAAACTTTTAAAAGTGTAGACACTTGAAGTTTTATAGAAAAAAGAATGTGAAGCTGACAAAACACAATGGAAGCAAGCATTTTTATTTATTAAAAACTGTTTATTTTTTTGCTTAGAACTTCCAACAAAATGTTTTACAACTTGAGATAATTTTTTTCTATTCCATTTCAATATGAAGAATGGAGAAATGAATGCTGTTGTGGAATGATAATTCAGTGCTGTTACATTTCTTTACATCTAGAAACATGTAGTCTCACACTTCTTATTCTTTTAAGACTGTGCCACCATCAATATAATGACAATTTTAAGCTATATAATAAAGTAACATCCAAAAAGTGTTTTAATTAAATGTTCTATGATCTCTTAAGTCTTTCTTTTGCTGACTTAACAAATTCTAGTGCCAGCTGTGCAGAATTTCTCCCCATTCCTTCCTCCACAGTGTTCAGTTAAAAGGCCAGACGTGCCATCTTGGGAACATGGTGATGTTGGGGTGCCCTGCAGCAGGCTGAGATGTGCACGTACAGGCTGGAGCCTCTGAAAGCAGCTTTGCATGTCCCCTGCACTTCACCTTCCCAAAGTAAGAGCACTCGGGGCCAAGTGGCAAAGGTGAAGCACTGTTGCTTTTTGCTGGTTTGGCAAAAGGCTGAGGATCAGGATTTCTTGTGTGTTTCCAGCTCTGCTAAATTGCGTGGCCTTGGGCAAGACGCTCAGCCTACCTGAAACTGTGGGGCTGCTGGCAAGTGGTGTCAGTGAAAGCTGGGAATCTGTGGAGTCGTCATCATGTAAGGACGATCATTGTGTGTTACAGAATCATGGAGTAGCTGAGGCTGGAAAGGACTGTGAGAGGTCACATAGTCAGAACCTGTCAAAGCAGGTGAGCAAGGGATGGTTGCCCAGAACTCTGCTGGGGAGGTGAAATAGGAGGTGAATATTGAGGCTAACTACATGAACAAGCCAGGGAAGAGCCTGTGAGCTGTACGGATGTGCTTAGTGACCCCTGGTTTTAGGCAGAATGAGTCTTTGTCTTCACTAGTTTGGCTGCTGTGTAGAAGACTTAAGTTTGCATTCAAGTCTTTCCAAGATAAAGATTCTTGCTTTCAATTAAGACATAACCCTGTAATTTCTTCATCTTGGACTGACTTTCATTGGTCTAATATGCCCTAACAGGTGTGGAAACCTACAGTTTGTAGCATTTGTGGTTTCGAAAATACAGGCTTGTTGCACAGAAATAGTAACCAAAATGTTTGTTTCATTTATGCCTTTAGTTATTTTGGGTTAAGAGTGTGTGAACCTTGTTTCAAATGGAGTGATCTGTTTTAGCTATGACTGAATTTAAAAATAATTAAAATAAAATTTCACTAGAACTTCTGCATATATATCCAGCTACAGTTTCAGCAGCAAATTGCTCGGTGAAATGGATCAGAAGCACCTTGGTCTGCAGCCTCGGGATTATGGTGTTGTGCATGGGATGGATACAACAGTTGCTGTGTAACTTGTGTAAGGAAAGTTTCACTGAAACCATAGTCAGTCCCAAGAGTACAAGATGCATCTCAGCCTCAGAGTAAGAGCAAACACTTGTTTTCTAACACCTTTTGTTTTTCAGCAGCTTCATAGTCACAATGCTAAAAATGGAGTAAAATAGGCTGTATCAGTGGAAGTCTATTTTGTGATCTGGAAAACTCTCCTATTTTGAATCTCTCAGTGAGCAGCTCATTTCAATGAGTTGATGCAGGCTGCCCAGCCTTGCTGCAGTCTCAGGGTAAGGTATCACACATCAGCAAACCAGGTGTTTGTACCTGCTGCACAGAACATAGCCATACATCCAGATTATCTGCTATCATTCATGTTATTAAGTATATTTCATAATTGTAAGTAACTTTACCGTTACACAGTAGCATTTCCCTTATAAGCTGTACTTTCCAGATGTTGGCATTGTGGCAAGAGAAGTACCAGAGTCAAATAAGCTACCCTGATATGAAGCTGCAGAAGATTTACCAGATGAACACATCTGGATCTTAAGATTGTCTCGAAGGTTCCATGGTTTCAGGGAGGGTCACTGACTAATCTGGAGGACCCTGATTTTGATTCATTGAAACATCGTATTTATAACAACTTGTAGGTACACAAACAAAATCCTACCTCACCTCAAAAAAAAAAACAACCAGAAACCACAGATGTTGATTAGGTTGCCAGGAGTCCCTAAATGCTGTGCCAAAAGTTCTTGGGAACAAGGTGTGTTACCCAGATCTCTGCGTTCACCTGGCCAGGATACATCATCTGTGATGCAAGTAACACCAAGTTTCATAGACATACCACTAGAAATTTTGCAAGGCTTTCCTAGAGTTTGAAAATGTCTCTCCTGTCCTGATATCTGACAAGTCAGTGCTGTTTCTGGGTTATCACAGAGTAAATTTAAATTATCTTGTGAGCTACTGCTGGCAGTTTTACATTAGCTCCTGCAGATGTTTACTGCGGCAGCCTCTCTCATGCCTCCAGTCCCTTGGTGGCAGTGAGCAACTGCCAGAGGGGTGAGCAGAGCTCTCACAGGCAGTTTTACTGGTTGTTGTTTGTTGTGGGGTTTTTTTGGGGGGGAATATTTGGATCAAATGCAGGTTCATTTTACCCTGTACAAAATCAGTGGAACAACTATTGACTTCCAGGCCTCTGTTGGAACACTTATATAATAGATAATTATAGAGTTAATATTGTTCTAAAACTTACTTTCTTCTCTGGCATTACAGAAATCCTGTATTCCAGCAGCGTGACGTGACCAGGCACTCTCCTGCTTAGCACTGCAGCCTCTGCAGCTGCTGCCTGAAATACCACGTTTTCAGGCTTGGTGGAGTCCATTTTACCAGCACACAGTTACTGCCTATTGCTTTCAGCCACTCCCTCGATGCCTTCACTTTGGTAGGGCTACATTGTCTTCTTTTAAGATGCTCCTTTTTTTTTTTTTAAGTAACATTTTAAAAAAAGCATCTGTGCAGAACAGTGTAACAACCCTAAAGGTCAGGCTTTGATTCCAAATTCAGAATCTGTCTGGATAGCAGAGCTGCACTACTGGCAGGATTTTTTACTTCCAGTTGACTGGATAATTGAAGTAATAGCTATGAATTTATATGGTGTCTACTAGGTCATGAATGAAAGCTGATGAAGAGGTAAGATTTTGTTTTTATCCTAGTAAACACATATTTCAAATAAATTTCTTAAGGAGAGTTTGAGAGCTGTACACATAAATGCTCAGCTGCAAGAAAAAAGAGGCCGTGTGTATAGAATAGGATTCTTCATTTTCCTTGCAACATTCTTCAAAATGTTCAGTTTAATTCCCCCATCCAATTTTATACTTGGACAAACCCAAAGCCCTGCATTCCTTGTTAATGTTAGAAATGAGATTACACACACACATGTGCCAACCTGCTGACATCAGGCAGGTGGTGGGAGTAGCCAGGAGATGCACAGGTTTACTTTCTGGCTACAGGCAACAGTGCTAGAACCTTAGAATTTTGCCCATGCTTGAGGGTGTTTTTCCTACAGTGCCAGACTGGCTGATCAAACTCCCTAATCCTGAGAGATTAAAAGGAAGAGCTGGGAAGGGTTACAAAAACCAAGCAAAGCTAGAGCTGGTGAGAACATACAGGGTTTGTGTTCATGTAAATTTTAACCTTCAGAGTGATAGTAAGTTTATAGGTTTAAATCTTAATATTTTTGCCTAACTTGTCCTTAAATTCAACTCTGCTACCTGGTAATGCTCAGGGTGCAGGAAGTGCTTTACAATCCCATATGGAGGCAGATACCCTGCCTCACCCTGAGGGGCAGAGAAATTTGCCAGCAGCTAACTCCACCTTTTATTTAGGATGAAAAGGCAAAAGCTAACTTTGTGCATGCACACTGTAACAAATGCCTTGTAATTTCTCTACCTTTCTTTGCTCATTCCACAGAGCCACAGTTAGCTGATAGTTTACAGAGTACATAAACATTCCCTGCTGTAAAATGCTCTTATTGTTAAACCGTGATATTAAAACCCCACAGTGAAATACATGATAATGTGTAAAAGCCTTTTAATATTTATGGTCTTGCTCTAGATTCATTCAGTGATGCTGTATTTCTGAAATCTAACCCATATAAGATGAGAGCATTTGGGAAGAAAACAAAACTCTTTCTCAGTCTCCTTCTTGAGCTTCTTCAATGTCTGGCTCTCAAGGAGGCTCTCTTATCTTTCCTACAAAATACCTGTGCCTGAATGTTGCACTACTGCAAGCAGTAAACTGAACTTGTGCTGAAGCCCAGTTTTTAAGTAGAAGCTTACAATGCAGAGGGTGGTTATAAAAGCAGGAGGGTTCTGAAGATTGGGTCATGAGATACAGATGGAAATGCAGATTACAGGTCTCCAAGCCACAGCCTTTCAGTCTGATGCATATAAATGCACAGATCACTGCACCAAAGCCCATGATCTGCCTGAACTTGCCACGATTCCATCCCTTTTGGCTAAACAAAGCAAGCAGGCAGGATCATGCAGGTGAGGCCCAGGTCTGTCTAAAGTGCACCTTCTCTTCCTTTTTCCTAGAAATCACTTCCTAGGATGGTCACAGATCTAAAACAGATTTTTTATTTATTTTTTTGTTAGCAGCCCTTTGCCCTTTTTGGCTTTGTTGTTCTGTTTAATGTAAAAGAACGGGTTTTGAACTGTTTGCATGGGCTTTTTTCTTTCAATATTTGCAATATATTCTAAATATTTCGCAACAGGAGGGGAGGACAGAAAGGTGACTCAAGCGTGGAAATGAGCTTTGAGTCTTGAACAACTGTCTGTAATACTTTTCCTTTCTTTTCAACTTGTTTGTAATGCACAAATTCTGGTGTCCTGGCTGTATCCTATCTGGAATTACATTCTGCTACTGCAGGTTTTCGTGGGACTTCCTCTCTATTCCCCTGCCTCATGTTCTTCACCAAAAATAATAAATAAATGAAGAAAAACCAAACAAGTGTAAAACCAGAGTACACATTGTGAACCATGGCTGCAGTTCTGCCCAAAACAATAGACCCTTACAATTGCGTATTACTACAGATTTACACAATGCCAGCTGTAGGTAGTTGTAGCAGAGTTACTTCCATTGAGTGGATTTTCCTTGGTCGGGGTTTTTTATTTAATTATTTATATGTATAGCTTGCTTAGTCCTTTATCCCTGAATGTCCTCTCCTAGCTGGGGATTAGCCCGTGTCACACTGTCCCCTCTCCTCAGTCAGCTGTGGTGTCCATCGTCCATCACTCTGGGTGCTCAAGTTACTGTGTCCATGCCATGCTCTGTGACATTTCTCCTCCTACTGTCTCACCCCTTAAAGGTGGCTTGCAAGCTTTTCAAAGTAAAGCCTTGTACTGTGAATGAATCCATTTACCAGGGAAAGTAATCATTGCTGCAAGGATGTGCCTGTGGGCTGCTGCTGAAACGGAGCCTTCCTTTTATGAGTCAGCACCAAGGAATGTAACCCTTACCTTGGAAGAAAACAGCAAAGTACTAAGTAGACTGGAGAGAAGGAAACAAATTAAATTCAGAACAGTTGAACAGCTAGAACTCTGGTGGGTCTGGAGGACCCTTTCTTACCTTCTTGCCTTTTTCATGAGCATTTGTTGACCTGCTGTTGTTTGTGCTTGAGGCTCTGCAGGTAAAAGTGGCCCTTAGCAGCTCTGCTCATGTGCAGGTGATCCCCACTCTGCAGAGAGCACTTTTGATGAGCTGTCCCTGGAACAGGATCTGAAAATGGGAGTGCTCCCAGATGCTGGGAAGGCAGGATTTGGGACCAACTCAGGATTTCACTCTTGGGCCTTGGTGAATGTTGTATTAGTATCAATCTTTCCAGATGTCCCTGTCTACAGGTGATGCTGCAAGTGCTGCCCAAGCCCTCTAGTTTGCAGGGACCCTGTGGGCTGCTGCAAGATCAGGACTGGTTTACTGATTCTCAGGAGGGACACCTAGATACACTCCAGTTTTACCCTGTAGTCAATGTTGAGACCTAATTTAATTTGAACCATGATTGTATTATTTATATATCACAAAATCACAGACCGGTTTGGGTTAGAAGGGACCTTAAAGATCATCTAGTTCCAACCCCCCTGCATGGGCAGCATCACCTCCCACTAGACCAGGTAGCTCAGAGCCCCATCCAACCTGCCCTTGGGGCAGCCCCAGCGTCTCCAGTCAACCTGTTCCAGTGTCTCACTACCCTCTAATTTTCAAATATGTCAAGTTATTAAAAAAGGCATCAGGTTAGCCACAAACTATTCACAGGCCATTGTGTCATCTAGCCACAAAACAATTTTTTTATGATGTATCAGTTTATTTCCTACATCAAACCTTATTTTCATTACCGTATCTAGTTTCTGTTGATGATAAACTGTTAGTTTGTTCCAGTTTCTGTTACTCAGAATTAAAACATCTGCTGTTGGCGTTGCCATGTAGCTTGGGTAACCAGGTTTCTCCAACCTGTCTTGGAGGCCCAGCCAGGCTTTTCTGAGCCTTCTGACAACTCTTACAGCAGGAGGCTCCTGCTCTTCTGCTCCAGAGCCTGTGCAGGCTGGATGTTTGCATCCAGGCAGGAGCAATGCATTCCTTTCTCTCTCTGTGTACCTTCCTATTTTGTTTCTTGTTTGCTTTTGTTTCGTCTTGCTTGCCTGTTGTAGGCTATTCCACTAATTTTAGCCTTTCAGTAAGCAAAGAGCTGTTTTTCTCAGGCAGTCAGCTTGCCATCAAGATTTTCTCAGTGTATTTAGGGAGTGTGGCAAAAAACCTAAACCCGCCTGCAAGCAGCAAGGCCTGAGCTGTCCATTTTGTTCACTACTTTTGTAGAAGATGCAGTTCCTTTCGTGACAGACCGTGCACATACGTTGGGCTGGGCCATTTTTGAAAGCATGAGCCACACTTCTGGGAAGTGTATCCCTTTAAACCGTTGTGTTTGTGTGGTTTTTTTTCCCCAGCTATCTTGAAAAGCATGAATGTATCTAAAATATCCTGGGCTTTGCCTTTTAGTTAAGATGCCAGACCTTGTCTGTTGTGTGAAGGATCCTCCACGTTCAACATTTACGGATCATTTACCCTCCACAGCTATTAATTTGGATGTTTAGAGGCTGGAGATGAAAGAGGAATCATTGCAGTGAAATCTAACCAAGTACTTAAGGAGGAAACAGAACAAACAGGCGATTATTTCCAAAAGCTGAAAGAAAAACCATTCCTGTGCCACCAGGCCGGCTTGTGGGGCCTGCAGGTACAGCCGGGCTCTGTTTCCTGGGTAAAAAGCGACCGGTCCGCACGGCGCGGGCCGGTTCCTGGATCCACAGCCCGAGACACCCACTGAAGCCGCGCGGGGCCCGCCCAGCGCTGCGGGGCCGCTGCGTGCGGGACGTGACCGGGCTGCCCGCGGGGGCGGGCGGCGCGCTGACGGGCAGGCAGCTCGGCCAATGGCGACGCGAGGCGGGCGCTGCGGCCCAATCGTGGGCGGGAGGGGGCGGGGCCAGGCCGGTGTTAGCGGCGCGGCGGAGCGCGGCGGGCCGGAGCGGGGCAGCGCGGCGGGCCTGGGCAGCCATGTCTCTCTCTACCAAGCTCACCCTCGACAAGGTGGATGTGAAGGGCAAGCGGGTCGTTATGAGGTGAGGAGCTGGGGGCCGCGCGGGGAGGGCAGGAGCGGCGCCGTCCGGGGGCGGCTGCCCCTGGCGCCCTTGTCCCGCGGGCGGCCTCGGCCCCGCCGGGCCCCGGGGGGGGGCGGCCGCGCCTGCCGCGCCTGCCGTGCCTGCCGTGCCTGCCGTGCCTGCCGTGCCTGCCGCCCGGGGAGCCGCCCGCGGCCCGGCGGGGCTGGGCTGGGCCCCGGCCCCTCGCTGCGTCCGGCAGGCTCCGGCCGGGCTTCCGCGCAGCTTTCCTCGGGCAGCAGCGAGTCACCTCTGCCCTCGGCGGCTTCGTGTCTGAGCCCGGCAGTTTGTTTTCTGTGGGGTTTCGGGTTTTTGGGTAGTTTTTTTTTTCCGCACGCCGGCTGATGGGGAGGCCCCGCGCACCCTCGGTTGCCCGTCACGGAAGCGCGGCTGTTTCCTGGCGAGGGGCCCGGGGGGGCGAGGCCCGGGCTCTGGGGCTCTGGGGGCCCGGGCTCTGGGGCCGAGGCCCGGCCCTGGCAGCGCTGCGGGGCCCGAGGCCGCGGGCGGCCCCCCCTGGGCAGCCGGAACCGCGGGGTGACTCGCTCTGCGGGGCCCTGAGCCATCCGCAGGCTGTTGGAGGGAAAAGGCAGCCGCTCTCACCTGTTTGTACTCGGGAGCAATGGAGAGAAAAAAAACAAACAACAAACAACACAAAAAAAACCCACCAAAAAACTAAAAAATTTATTTTCCCAGATCCCTTTTTCCTTCTGCAAATCGAAAAAGCGTTGCGATTAAAAAAAAAACCCAAACGCCCGAAGGTTGGCCGCTGGCCAGCTTCCCAAATGCGTGATTCAGTCTGCTTTTTGCACTCAGAGTCAGGTCGCAGGTGTTCTGCAGGTCCTGGTGTAAAACCCGAACATAGGAATTCGTAGCTGGTTTATAAAACATCAAGGTCCGCTGGAAGCCTGATGTTGGAATTGCTGCCAAATACTGGGAGATAAGGGCGCTGAGGTACATCGTGATACATCCTGCTCGAAATACTCTTATTATGGGATTCTTTGTCCAGGGTCACCGTAACGTGGCTGCCTTGTGCCTGTTACCTTGCCCAGTGGGCAGGCAAGTGTAACAAAAAAGTAACTTCTCTTCTCTGTAGGCTGTGCCAGGCTAGTTGCTTTTTTTATCCTGTCTCTATCATCTTAATTTGAAGTAGTTCAGTAGGAATTTGATTACCAGGAACTAGCCCTTATAATGAGTACGGAAGAAGTTCAGTCAGAATTTGCATGTGCTTCCTAAATCTCGTACTACAAAAGATCTTTTGCTTTCTGTAACAACTGGGGGTTTTCTTTTGCCGTCTGTTTTTTCCTTTTCCTTGCATTGGCAGAAGCTGGTTGAGCCAGCTCGTGGTCTCCCACAGTTAAGGCACCTTTGCAGCTCTGCGGGGGCTACAAGCACTGAATGAATCAGCAGATGCCCCTCTTGGCTTTTCCTGCCTGCATCTCATTTCCCTGAAAAGCATCACCATGTGCTCTCACTGCTAGTAAAATCGATATCTCTTTTTTCTTCTCAAGTTCCCCGTGATTTTGGCATATTCATAACCTGCTCGTCTTCCAGTCCTAATTACAAAGCTTCCAGAAAGTTGGGGATGGGTAGGGAAAAGGAGCTCAGATTTCAGTTGCCCGCAGGGGGTAAGGAGGGTGAACTGGGTTTTTCTTCTGTAGCTCTGATGGCTCAGCAAAGCAAGTTTGGTGTTTGGTGTTTTTTTGTTTTGTTTTGTTTTTTTTTCCCTTTTAATTTTAGAATAATAGCACAATAATGGTGCTTTTCTTTCCCCTTTCTAGAATTACTCCACTGTACTATGGGACTGCCAGTTCGATTTTTTTTTTGTTAATTTTTTTTTTTCTGCTCAGCTACTCCTGTTTTGCTGGCAGCTTTTGTCCTTCTTTCCATCTGTTTCTTATGCTGAGCAGGCTACAAAAGAATTCAAGCAACTTCCTGAATTTTATTGTTCTTTAATATAGACACCAAATGATAAACGGTAAACTGTGCCACCATGTTTCACTTTCCTCCTTCTGATACGCTGTTACACTCAGTCGGATGTTCCCTTCAGTAGCTCTGTGAGTAATTTCTGCCTTTGCTGTTACGCAATTCAGCTTCCTGCTGCTGCTCCTCCTCAGCACGTGGGCTCAAGGTACACCACTGAGTAATGGCTGATGAAATTCCTCCCTTCCAGCCTTTCATCTGGCAGGAGTAGGGAACTTTCCTCTAGATCCATGTCAGGTCTTCCACTAGGAATGTGATAAACCCCAGCCTTCAACTGCAGAGAGATTAGAGCTGCAGAGAATAGAAATTTGAAGTTGCAGGCAATAACTTTCCTTGAGCCTGCCTGCTTGCTGTAATAGTCCAACCAAGTCTTTTAGAGGCCTCGTCAGAGAACACAATGTCACTTTTTGTTATTCGCTTCCTTTCCCTTGGAAGCTCCCACTCAGTCATGTGAGGACACATTTAAAATTAAAAGATTGTGGGGAGCATGTTTAATATCAGTTTTATTTCCTGCTCGAGCATCATTGCAGCTGCAGTCATGAGCATTAGGATATATTGGTGATGTGGCTTTGCTAAGTCATCCCAGCAGAGGTTTGTTCTCCATTTGTATTCTATTGTTACAAGCAGAAAGGGTTAATAACATAGTGATTTCAAAACGGAACTTGAGTACAAGGCAGAGCTAAAAATCTTACTCTAACTGTAACAGTGCATTTTCCAGCCAGCACCTCTAGGGGTCGGTTCCCTCACTCTTTGTAAAATAAATCTGTTGAGTATTTAATTTCTGGGTTTTTTTTAGGGTTGACTTCAATGTTCCAATGAAGGATCACAAAATAACCAACAATCAAAGGTAAGCCATAATTTCCATCCCAGATGGATGTCCCAAAGTCTGTTTTCTCTCAGATTTTAGCCCAGTTTTCTTAGCAGTACCTGGAATGCTGCCGTGATTAAGCTGTCATTGCTCATACTGGAGTATTAAAGGTGTCTCAGAGAAAGTCCAATGATTGTTAATTAAACCCTTGCAACTATTAGCAAACTACTGAAACTACAAGGCTGCTGCTTCTCACTGTAGCTGCTGTGGGAAGCATATAGAAAAAGTATCTTAATAGTACAGAACCTAAGCTTCAGTCTTTAATTACGGTTGAAGTGCTATGACCATTTTACAGATGTATCCCTTGGGCTGCGTGTGAGAATTTGCTATAAAGAAGACTTTCTGCCTCCTGGTTACCCTGTGGTTGTGTTAACATGTTGGCTTGTGTTAGAATAATTGTTGTAGTGCAGCATACAGAGACACAGGGTTGAGAAATGGGGATATATCTTGTCTTGCTTGTCTGTCACTTGCAGGCAGATGCCACTTTTGTTCGCCACAACATGCTTCCTCCTCAACACTTCAATAATTTCTTTTTTGCTTTAGGATCACAGAATAAACCAGGAAGCCCAGTAGTGTTCAAGTGTGTCCTGGCATTCCTCAGCTACAAGCAATCAGCAGAATTTACATTACAAAATGCATTTAACCTCCATGTCCTACATCACATGGAAGATACCAGTGAAATGTATGAAACGTGCTGGGATGGAGAATTTTTTTGATGCTTTCTGGACCATGCTTCAGGGTTGTCACAGTCCCTAGGAAAAGAGTAGGTTGGGCTAGCTCCACAGGGAAATCTGCACTCTGGGGGATGTGGTTAGTCTCCTGACAT
This sequence comes from Apus apus, assembly GCF_020740795.1. Classification (NCBI taxonomy): domain Eukaryota; kingdom Metazoa; phylum Chordata; class Aves; order Apodiformes; family Apodidae; genus Apus; species Apus apus. Next base: position 12,559,207 of record NC_067293.1, on the reverse strand, counting down.
TTGTTCTAGCAAGGATAGGTTGCTAAGAAGTCCATTGTCCCTTTTGGAGACTTACTGCTGGTGATGCCCTGCTGTCTGTTAATGAGATGTGGGCTGAGCCATGTGAATGCCAGAGGTAGGATGGACTTAACTAATTGTTCTGCTCAGCTCTTGTGCTCTCTTTTTAATCTTTTAGAGACAACTCTGAGGGCTTTTGTGTTAAGTGGTCACTAAGTCTGCTTGCCAGATAAACTACTTGAACTCACTTTCTTTTGTTCCTCTCTGCCATTACAGAATCAAGGCTGCTGTTCCTACTATCAAGCACTGCTTGGATCATGGAGCCACTTCAGTGGTTCTGATGAGCCACCTGGGTCGCCCGGATGGTGTTCCCATGCCAGAAAAGTTCTCCTTGGCCCCTGTAGCTGTGGAGCTTAAAGCACTCATGGGCAGGTGAAGTAGAAGAGCAGTCCAGTATGCATCAGACCCTCTCTGCCAGGGGACCCAGATGCTTTCCGTTCTGAAAGGAAGAGTCACTGGTGAGGTGACAGTGTATTTCTTGTGTTTGCAGGGATGTCTTATTCCTGAAGGATTGTGTTGGTCCTGAGGTGGAAAAGGCCTGTGCTAATCCTGCAGCTGGCTCCATCATCCTGCTAGAGAACCTCCGATTCCATGTAGAGGAAGAAGGGAAAGGGAAGGATGCTTCAGGGAACAAGGTGAAACTTCAAGTTTAGATTTTGTGCATGCCTGCTCTGGTCTTTCTACCTTGTTTGCTGCAGATTGTTGAGGACCCAGCAGCCTGTCTAAAATGCTGTTTATGAACCTGCTCTCAGAAGGATGTGACAGATGAACATGTCTGATCATTTGTACCACACTGTGCAAAAGTTGGTCAAATGCATTGAATTTCCAAGATGAAACAGCTTAAGTGAAAGGCTTTGGATGACTTGAAGGTGGTGTAGTCTGTAAAAGAAGTAAAAGGGAGCCAAATAGGGCTGCATGGGAAATTGGTTGCTTTATACATTGTTTTGGGATGTCTAAATCAAAACACAAGGTCTGTTTGAGATAGTTTGTTGCCACTGGGGCCGTAAGAATGATGCTGCTTTCTTGATTATCTGGCTAATGTTTTAATATTTAATCATTCTGCAGCACAGGGATTATCAAACCGTTTTATAAGTCTGTCTGCTGTTAAGAGTACTCATTGAGAACCAGGCTGCCTTGCACCTCTGACATTTTCTTGAAGGTCAGGAAAAATACTTGCTCCAGACAGCTGCTGCTCTTGGTGTTGGTGACCCTGTTGACTTTACACAGGCCTTGGTTCCTTTCAGATTCAGTGCGTGGAGTGGAATGCTGACATCGTGTGGTGCCCTTTATGGGCTGACACAGGACTCCTTTAGTTAGAAAAATTGTCCAGAGAGCTAAGGAGCCTGACACTAAGAAATTGAGCAAGTCTGAAATTACTCTGATTGTGTGCTACTGAAAGCAGTGGTGGGAGGGACAAGAGTGGGGCAAGAATTTAATTTGCTTTGGGAAGCAGTCCCTTGGTTTTGAGGGTTCCTGCACTTCTCATATTATTTAGCTGGGTGTATGCAGACAGGAGCATGTATGCACAACAGGAGAGGTGCTGTTGACAGACCTGCTTCTTGTCCTAACAGAGCTGAACATCAGTGCTGTTGTGCAAGGCTGCAGGTTACTAAGTGGTGCTTAGAAACTGTGGCTTTCCGAAGCAGATCAAGTGGTAGTGGCTCCTTCATTTGGAGCCTCTTATGTTCTGCTTACAGATGTTACTGGTTTTAACAGGAGCACTTAATCTATTTGTGTAAAGCCAGGCAATTTACCGAATTAAGTTGATAGCATTGTTCTGGAATCTGTGTAGCCCCTTTGGCTTGTCTTCTGCTCAGGCTGTGTGAATAAAAGGGCACCACCCAAAGCCCTGCTGAACCCATCTGCTGTGTATTAGAGTACTGTCCTGCCACCATCCCCCACGGTGTTACATCTGGGTGCTTGCAGATGCCTCTCTTGGGATGGTGCTGATAGAGCAGAGAGGCGATTGCTTGAGTGCCAATCTGGGTTGTTCTTTAAGAGCAAGTGGCTGTACATGAGGTCTGAGCAGTCACTTGCTGCAACTGTCCTTTCATGGTGGAAATAAAACTGAATTACATGAGCTGTCCCACAAGGATTTGGTAGGATGCTTGGAGGATGGAGAAAAATTTTGTCTCTTTAACAGAAATGCATCTGTTCTTGCCCACTACACATAAAGCTTATCTCCAGCATGCCAGTGCTGGCTGCTTTCACTGTGGCCTGTTGCAGTGTGCAGGCTATTTATAAGTTAATCCTCAATGCAGTTTCTAAATCAATCCTTCGGGAGCTCATCCTTTTACCTGTGGCACTTGGAGACCACACTTTCTTTTTTCTGTAAGCAAGCATGAGTTTGTTTTGTCTCATCCCAGCATTGCCTTATTTATACACACCCTTTTTGTGTTACCTGTGTTCACTGTCCAAAACTGGAAATCTGTTAGAGAGAGACTGAAAGGCTGGTAGTGATGCAGTTCATTCCTGCTCTGTTGATAGCTAGGAACTTGAAGTTGGAACAGTCCTCAGGCCTGAAATAGCAATCTTGGGCAGTTTAATGTGGAGTTCAAACCATTTAAACCTTTTTGTTGCTCCTACTGGTCTGGGAAAGAGCACGTTAAATAAAATGACCCACAGAATGAACTGATGAGTTTGGTGACTTTAGTTTCAGAACCAACTCTGTGTACCTCAATCACACAAACCTGTCATTCTTTCTCTTTTTAGATCAAGGCTGATTCTGCAAAAGTGGAGGCTTTCAGAGCCTCTCTTTCTAAATTGGGAGATGTCTATGTCAACGATGCTTTTGGAACTGCCCACCGAGCTCACAGGTGTGTATCCATTTTCCTTCCATGGCAGAACTGCAGAATGATGTCTCCTGTGGACATATGTACAGCTTTGCCCCTGAGTTGTAACCTCTTTTGGGGTTTATCCCATTACCATCCTGCTGTGTTTGTTCCTGAGTGATGATTTAGTGGAGGTAGTCAACCATATGTGCTCGTTGAAGTTTGTCTCTGGGAACAGAAAACAGCTGAAACTCTTAAAAGACTTTAACTGACTTTTTAGCTTTGAAGATTGGAAAATTGCTTGCTTGGAACTTGTATAAATTGTCCTGTGATTACAGCAGACAACTTTTCCAAAAGATTAATAACTCCAGATTGATTATTCTCATGGACCATGTTTAGATATATGTACTTGTAAAGTCCAGTGGTCCTCTTTGAGCTTGATTTCATAATCCAGTGCTGTTGGAGGAAGACATCTCTGCTCTTGCTGTGCTTATTTGTCCCTCCACATTTTGGATTACTAGATAACACTAAAATGTCTTTTATATCAATATGTCTGTGCAAAAACACTCAGTGTGTACAGCCATCTTGCCAAACTAGGAAAACGAAACCCTTGTGTTTGTTTTCATGCAAGTAGTATCTGTGCTCATTGCTGCAGCAGGCTAAAGGATTTGGTTTATAATGCTATGAGACACAGGGATGTTTGGGTCTGTACAGAGAACATCTTTCCTCACTCTTATGTTTACTCTGCAGCTCTATGGTAGGTGTCAATCTGCCTCAGAAGGCTGCCGGCTTCCTGATGAAGAAAGAACTGGATTATTTTGCTAAGGCCCTAGAGAGTCCGGAGAGACCTTTCTTGGCAATTCTCGGAGGGTAAGAACCTACTGACTCTGTATTTCTCTTTAACTCCTCTGTAAGAAATGAAAAGGTATTTTGGCTTGCTTTCCCTTTAACTGTACCTACCTACAAAAATTGTTAAGTCCTGAGATCTCTTAAGATATGGCTTAGAGAGGAGCTAACTGACCATGTCTACTTCTGTGATGATACTATCATGGTCTGCTCATCATATCTCCTTTCCCCAAACTGAGATAGTCCACAGCAGTTTGTTGTACAGATGAACCAGAAGAGCTTTTAGATACACATGATGGCCCTGAAATGTTGTCAGTGACCTTTCCTCCATGGTTCAGAGTACAAGCATCCTGCAGGCTCAGCACTCTGTAAGTTGACACGATCTGTCATTGTGCAATGGTGCCCTACTGCAGCCCCGTGGGCCTCCGCTCCTCCACAGCTCCTAGTGTGTGAAGAATCTTGAGGGTGCAAACCCAAGTGATTGCTGTTATGTAGAAATTTCCCATTGCTGCTGATTTTTGTCACATGTGTGCCCAGTTTAGCACTCTGTAGTTCCATGACAATGTATCTTGGTTCACCAGATGAATTAAAATACTTTGTGAAGTAACACAAAGCTGGGACACCATAACATTCCTGTCTTCTTGATAGAAGTTGGTGACTTATTTCTGCTTTTTGCACCCATAAATGTGTTTTTTAAGAAGTAGTCAGTTTTCACAAAGTTTTAAACTTCTTCTGTGACCTTGGTTATACTGACAAATGCTTTTTTTTTTTTTAAGTTTTTATCAGTACCCTTCCAAGGTCTACACCTGCAGATGACTCATCAATAAGTGCCAGCCTAGGTTTACCTCAGGATTGTTCCCTTAAGATCTTTTATGAAGCTTTCTTGTAGACAACAACAATTTCATATATGGCATTAAAAAGGGAGGACAGGAGACCTGTGTCTATTTACTGCCAACTCTGTAATTTCTATATGAATTAATTTTGGCATTGTTGTTCCATTATCATTTGTATCTTGTGCCAAAAGCAGTCATGGGCTTGTGTTCAGGACAGTTCTGTATCACAGATCATCCTCCTAGTTTGGAGCTCTGCTGTGAGTGTGGTCCTGGATCTGAACAGGTGACAGGGACTGGGCATATGGTAGGTGCAACAGAGGATCTGGGGTTGGGCAGTAGATGTGACTGGCAGTTCTCTCTGCTCTGTTCTGCCTTCCTGGACAGCTGGGAGAAATCGGGCTCTAAAGTGCCAAACAAGGGTTATCGTTAAATAAGAAAAACTGCAGGGCTGAACAGTGCTCTTGTAAGTTGATGTTTAATGCTGCCCTGCTAAGTTGCCAGATTCCCCTTCTGCCCACTCCTTTGGATCATTCTCTCAGACTGGCCTTGACATGCCACAGTCACAATATCACCACTACTGATTAGTAGTTGATTAATTCTGCTTTGATCCAAGAAGTCCTCGTGAGGCTTTATGCTGTCTTAGCTGAAGATTACTAGAGAGTAAGTTCTGTCTGAGGGGTTTTGGGCAGTGGTGTTGTTATTTATTCTTTTTCCTTCTCTCTCTTGCCAGAGCCAAAGTTCAGGATAAGATCCAGTTGATCAGTAACATGTTGGATAAGGTCAATGAGATGATCATTGGTGGTGGAATGGCATTCACTTTCCTCAAAGTGATCAACAACATGGAGGTATGAAAAGAGAAATGCTGTGTCTGCTCCTGGTAAAAAATGAGGTCAGAATGTCCCTTATATATTCTAGTATTGAAAACTGGTTCTCTTGACTCTCTGCAAGAGTAGGGAGCACTGAGAAGTTACTTGACAGTGACTTTGCAAAAATGAGATTACTGCCAATGTAGAGTTAGATGCTTTAAGAAGACTGTTTCTTCAGAATTGCTGTCTGAGCAGTTTGCCTTTACTGCTGCTGTTCCCTTCTGTAATGACCAGTAGCTAAAAAAAATGCTTGTCTCTTCCTAAATAATTTCTCTAGATTGGCAACTCTCTGTTTGATGAAGAGGGATCAAAAATTGTCAAGGACCTCATGGCTAAGGCAGAGAAGAATGGTGTGAAGATTACTCTGCCGGTGGACTTCGTCACTGCAGACAAATTTGATGAAAATGCACAGACTGGGCAAGCCACAGTGGCTTCAGGCATTCCTGCTGGCTGGATGGTAGGTTTTAATAGACAAGGGGCTAAAAAGTAATAGGCAGTACTAGGGTGGGAAGGACATCTCTGAAAGGAGCAGAAAGAGTAGCTGTGATCTTTGCAAATGTTTCTGAAGGTAGTCAAGCTGCACAGAGCATGCTGGTTTAGTGACATTGAAGCCCTGTGGTTTCTCCTAAATTACTGTGTCTGAAGTATCTTTTGTGAGATTTGGATTAAAACAGCAATGTTTTTCTAAAACCTTCAGATCTGAATGCAATAAAACCGCTTTTATTCAACTGGAATTTTCTAAGTAGAGTTGGCAAAATTTTCTAACCAAAGTTTCACACATCTGACATTGACTTTTAAAATTACTTATTTGTACTAGGAAGATAAATACCACTCCAGATTCCACCCTGCTGCCACAACTGCTGGCACATCTCTCCATTCCTCAATAGTCAGTGCATACAGAGAAACCCTTGCTTCATAGCTGGGGGTGAGGGGAAGCTTCTCAGGATCCCAGATACACGTCAGTGATGTGAGATGACAGTTGGGAGTAAATATATCTGTGGCTTCTCTTACTTGTTGTAGGGCCTGGACTGTGGCCCTGAAAGTGTGAAGAAGTTTGTTGAAGTTGTGGGAAGGGCCAAGCAAATTGTGTGGAATGGTCCGGTTGGTGTCTTTGAGTGGGACAAGTTTGCCAAAGGAACCAAAGCCCTGATGGACAAAGTGGTAGAAGTAACTGGAAAGGGCTGCATCACCATTATTGGTAAGTAGTTGTGTTTTTCTTCTCTTTCTAAATGCAACAAGAAAGCTTCTGCTTGTCAGTACTATGTTAAAAATACTTGTCAAAGTGTTTTTCTTAATGCATTAATCTAGTCTTCAATTTGGAGACAGGGCTTTAAAAGCTGCTGTCTGTACTAATGCTGAGTCTGTACCAATGCTGGAACAGGACAAGCCTGTAGCAAGGCTGTGGCCAATAAGGTGAACAGAATCTGAGTTTGTGTCTTACTCATTTTGTTTGTACTACAGGTGGTGGAGATACAGCTACTTGCTGCGCAAAGTGGAACACTGAGGATAAAGTTAGCCATGTTAGCACTGGAGGTGGTGCCAGCCTGGAACTGCTAGAGGGTAACTTTTTTTTTACTTATTTGAGCAAATCAGGTAGTTCTGGATGCATGTGTAGGTAACCAAGAAAACACAACAATAGGGTAATTGTCTTTTCTGTTCCACCACGTGGAGTTGCATTTCGATTTTGAGCAATGAGCTGCTCATTGCTCTTGTTTTGTAGCCCTCCTAGAGGAAGAGAGGAAAAAAAAATTGAGTATTCTTTTAACAGCCCAGTTTGCCACTCCCAAAAAGCAAAAATGCTGGAATAGAAAATAAAAGGCCTGGAGAATGAGCTCTCTTTTGTATATGATCCCTTGAGACACACTAACCAGACTGTTTAAAGTGCCCAGTTTCTGTTAGGGAAATCTCATCAGAATAGTTTCCAATTGTTGCCAGAAGTCTCCTTTTCAGCACATTGTTTGAAATTCCCTGGTTTTGGGGAGCCCTCTAGTGATAATTTACAAACCTGCACAAGGGTACTTGGAATTCAAAATCGTGAGAATTTACAGGATTCTCCTAATGAGGTACATTATAGTCTAATTCTAAATGAGTTTTAATTTCCTCTGGTAATTAGCTGTTTCCCAATATGTGTAAATTATCTAATGCTGTCAACTTCTCTGCAGAAGAGAAACTGCACTAAACTGCACTGCAGCTGTTGGCTTCCAGCAGTTACACGCGAGACAGAGCTTTTGTTTCTGTTGCCTAGGGAGTGATGGTAAAGGGAAAGAATGCAGATGGTTAGAAGGAAACACTGGGCAACTGATTTATTCAAAAGGACAAACTTGTCTAAGTTTTGGCCCAAAATGTAGGTTTATGTGTGGGATCTTTTAAATGTAACGGAAATTTAGCTAATTAGAAAAGCTTCTGAAGATTAAAAAAAGGCAAAGAAAGCCCCCCAAGACCCAGGAAACTAGTGTGTTATGGACAGTGTTAAAATTCAGTACTGCCACACAACTTGAACATTAAAAGGTAGTTTTTCTGAAAAAAGGCAAAACAAGAATGGTCTTTCTTCATTATTGAAGTAGGAGAAAAACACTTTAGAAAATATTGCACTTAAATAATCTCAGCTCTCAAGATGAGAATAATCCTTGCTTCCATCAGTTGGAATGAGGCACGTAAATATCTAGACCTGGGTGGTTTAATCCCAGTAAAAGACTTGAGACTTGTAGGAGATTGTTTATTTTTCTTGATTCATTCTTAAAATTTCCACCTCATACTCCAAAACTCTATTTACGTGCCACTAGGGATTGAAGAAAGTATGCAGCAGCTCCCTAGATCCAATAAAACAAAAGATCTGTTTGCCATCAAACTTAATGGAAAAATGTCTTGGGAGTTTGGATCTGACCCTAGTGGAGACTTGGATAGAAATTTACCATTATTGTTAATTGAGAATTGATGACTGAGGTATGTGAAGAGTCTGTGCTGACATGTGAGTGCAGTTGTGCTCTGGGTACTGGTTGCAGCCCTAAAAGGTACTGACTGTGTGGAACAGTTTAAATGCAACCCATATGCCTTAAGAGCCACAGTCATCAACAGGAGTGCACATAGAGCCAAGCTCTTCTATTTTAAAGCTATAATTTCCAGTTATTTTTTTATATATATGTTTAAATGTTGCAAGTGTAAAGCTTAGTTGTTTGAGGGTAGAGGGCTTCTTAACTTTATTGGTGTTTTTTAACTGCAAACAGGTAAGGTTCTTCCTGGCGTGGATGCCTTGAGCAATGTGTAGAGAAGAGTCACCCCACTTCCCAGTCCTGTGCACAGCCCCTGAGATTCAACACTTCAGCGCTTCTGTATTTCAGCTCTGCAGTAGGCAGATCACAGAATGTAAATGGAAAATGGGCCGAGCTTGAGGAGGAGACAGCAGAGATGGTTTACGGCTGCATGATGTGGATTTGTCCACTGTTATCCCACTTGAATTAACGTACTTAGTTTAAACTGTTATTGTGAATTTAGAGTGTATATATTTATATTTTGCCTTTTCAGAGAGATTAATCCCTGTTAGATGTCTGTTTCTCAGAAAGGAGTGCACTGTTTAGCTTTGATGTTCTTAGGCATTTTCATCACTTGGCACGGTTCAGAGACAAGAGGGGACTCCAGTTTTTTGGAGGCTGATGGTGATAGCTGCTGAATAAACATATTTAAAGTGCTCCCAGTTTGTATATGGTCCTTCTTTCTGATTTTTGGAAGAGTCTACATCTTCCTTCTAGCATCAGGATGTAGAGTTATTTGTCCTTTTTTGCACTAGTACTTGTAAATATACTTTTGGTTCAGTGGATCTGTAAGCACCCAGTCAGCATCAAAGTGAACTTCAATAAGGAAGCAAATCGTTACAGTTGTCCTTTTACAGTAAAAATTCCATGCCATCAAGTAATAAAGTAAGATGAAATTTTGAATGTGCAAGTCTAGTAAAAAAATGCAAATTTAGAAGTGTTTCTCATCTAGAGAACTCACCTCAGAGTAGGCAACTATTGTATCTATCTATGCTGAATACGTGGCAAATGTTGAAGACAGAGGCAAGTAAAAACTGAGTCATGGGCAAACAGCTGCAGTCTGCCTTTGCTCCACTTTGTGGTCCTAAAAGCAATGAAACTAGCATAGTACAGCCACACACTTGGATAATTAGGCTTGCATGTGTGGCTCAAGTGCATTACAGAACCCCAGGGATTGCCACCAACAGTGCAAATGTATAATAAAGCTGAGATTTACTTTTTGACTGTTATGTGTTGGCTCCTGTGCTTGCTGCAGGACTCAAATGTGAGCATAGGGTGGCTCTAAACCAAACCAGGGACTAGTCCAAACTCAAGACTGGCTTCTGAGCATCCAAAACTGTTTTGGATTATTTTAGCAGTCACAGTTCTGCTCCTAAGACTTCTAAGATGATGCAGTGCTCCAGCTGAACTGTCTGTGTATTTTCCTGCTGGATTAGAGAAGGGTCAGTGATGTAAACAGCAATTGCCTGTCCTTATTCCTAGTAAATTCCCAGCAGTATTGTTAGGATGCTTCCCAGGAGGTTTTGCATGGACTGAATAGTATAAAGCAGTCAGGATGAACTATGGAGAATCCTTGAGGTAAGCAGTAAGCCACAACACAGAGTACACTTTTAAGTTAATTTTTATGTATGCACATCATGTTACCAAAACAAAATGAAAGCATGTGTTAGAAGCAGACACAGCCTGTTTGCCAAATTTTACTTGGTCACGGTGGGATGCAAATTAAAACCCAATAACATCAAGTGTGTATAAAGCTATGCATGGAATATACAGTCATTACACTTGAAAGCTGAAAATGGCTACTGCAGAGAAAAAGAAATAATGCAAATGACTGCAGTGCTGTGGTTTTCTCCTCCTCTCCTTTGTAACCCTCCCAAGCATTGTCTGATCACGCATGAATGATGCGGTTTTGCTGGGATGCTCGCTCGCTGTTCCTCGTGTTTCCCAGGCAGGGGTGCAGACCTCCGACAGCTGCAGTGAGGAGGCAAAGAAAGGAGTGAGCTTGTCAGCCACAAAAAGACTATAGATTTTGGAAATCTAGTACTACAAAAACAAACATTCCAGCATGTTTTATAACAGATCATGCTTGTCGGGCTCTGGCAAACAAGGCCTGTGACAGCGCGGCCCATTTTAGTGTCACTCTTATACCCCTGTGTTGCTGGATTCCCATGGAGCAGTAACAGACTCCCCCTCCATAGCTCCTTTCTAGTGTTTACAGGGGAAGGCTGGTGTGTGGCCACTACCTCTGCTGGGCTTCTTTCCTTCGTCACTGAAAGCAACAAACCAAAGTTATCTGTAATTAGACGTGGCAAGGAGCAGTAATGCTCCAGGAACACAGATGTCTGCACTTAAAAGCATTTTTCCACCTGACTTTGGATAGTTGCTACTTGTATCAGTAAAATGTCCTTTTGTTTCCACATGGCTTGTGAGACTGCAGGACTGTAGACCTGATGACCAGCAGGTGATTACTTGAGTGACATTTGCCCTTGTTGAACCTCATTAGGTTCCTCTCTTCCCAGCTCTCTAGCCTAGCCAGGTCATCATGGATGGCAGCACAGCCTTGGAGTGTCAGCCACCCTCTCCAGTGTTGAGCTTTGTCTGTTAATTTTTAGGACCTGGCTACTGCAGTGATAAAATATTCTTAAGGCATCCAGAGGTTCCTTTTCTCACTAAATTTTTAATCCTCTGGAGTCACATTGGTCTTCCTAGATTACTTTTGCATGTGTTCTGACAGCTTTTCTGGACATGAATCTTTGAAAGTTCTGTTTTTACATTTTTATTGCTTGTTTTGAGAATGTTTTTGGGGCAAGGAATGTTGCTAGTTAGAAACACTGAAATAGACAAGACAAAACTGTCACAGGAAGCTCAGGATGTGATGAAGATAATAGATTTAGCACCTAAATGGGCTGATAACAAGAGCCAGGTGCTTAAGAGCTTAAATCCTCATTGCTGAGATTAAAAACAATTCAACATGAGACTTCAAATTTTTTGTTAAGAATAATCTCTTAGCCTGAAGTGTGTGAGCTCTCAGACTGGTGTATCCCTGCATAATTTACAATCTACTGTTAATTGCAGGAGGTAGAGAAAGCATCTCCATGTCGTAACTCGTGCTATCAATGGTACTTGAAGAAGTTACTTGTAAACATGGCCATCACCTGCTATCACAGGTGCTTTGGTGTCCACCCGCATGGATGTCAGCCCTGATAGGGCAGAGGGTGCCCAGGACATCCTTCATGTTTCCAGATCCGGCGGGTCAGGTCGGGCTTGTCACGGCTCTGCCTGCGGAGCGGCCGCTCTGGGCAGCGGCCATTTTGTGAGCGGCACCACGAGGCTGGGGAAGGCCTCCCTCTTTTGGAGGGAAGGATTGACACCTCCATTCCCTCTTCTTCGGCGCGTTCCCCTTGACGCCTGCTCTCTTGGTGTGCCTCGCAGCCCAGCTGGTGTTTCACGGAGCACTTTTGCCCCTACACCCCCAGCTGCCTGTGTCCCCCACCTGGAGAGAAGCGGCCTCCGTGGGGCACCCACCGAGACCAGCTCTCCTCCGCCCGCCGTGACGCGGACACCTAAAGGAGCCGACAGAGGCAGCCCTCCTGCCGCCGGGGCACGCAGCGCGGGCTGTGCTCCCGCCGGGGCGCTGAGGCGAGGCGGGGCGGCAGGACTACACTTCCCGGCCGCCTTTGCAGGGCCGGCCCGGCGAGGGATGCCGGGCGCCGTAGTTGCAGCCGCCTGGTGAAAGTTAATAACTGGATCTGGGGTGGGCGCTTCCCAGAGCTCCTCGGTGTCTCTCATTGCCATGCCAGCTTTGTCACCTCGGAGGGAAGAGGAGCAAGATGGATGAGCGGGCGGCCGCCGGGCCGGGCGCCCGCAGGGTAAGGAGCGGGAGCGGAGCGGGGAGGCTCGGGCCGGCGCTGTGAGGCCGGCTGCCTGCGGGAGGGAGGGAGGGAGGGAGGGAGCGGGGCGCGGCTGCTGCTGCTGCTGCTCCCGCCGGCCCCCGCCACGAGAAGGGGCCGCGGCCGCCCTGCCCGGCCGGGCTCGGGGGCAGGTGCGGCGCTGGGGATCCCCGCCGCGGGGGCTGCTGAGGCGGGGGAGCGCGGCGCCGGCTCCCGCCGAACGGCCCCGCTGGCCCTCGGCGCCCCGCTCCTGCCCGCAGCCTCCAGCCTGAGGTAAATGCCATCCCGCCCCCTCCTCGTGCCTCCCGCGACGGGGCTGCGCGGCCCTCCGGCACCCCGAGGCCGGGGGTCTTCCCTCAGAGCCCGGGGAAGGGGCTCCCCTGTTTCTCCATGACCCTCACGGAGACCACCTCCTTCCTCGGGCCGGGGGGGCGGGCGCGGGACAGTCCTGTGGCTCAGCCCGCAAACCTCGGGACCGCGTCCAGTGTTTGGGTGTCACCGCCGGTCCCCCTGCTGCTCTCGGGGAGGTCTTGTCACGCACGGGCGAGCGGTGAGGCGAGGAGCAGGCTGTGAGGGCTTCTCACGGGGACTGTTGGATGTGTGTTGTCGTGAGGACAGAGGAATCGGTGCGAAGGAGAGAGCAGAGCCATCCTGTCCCTTCCCAGGTACATTTTTCAAGTCCAGGTGATGCAAGGGCATGTTTTGCTACCTCCAGTCCTGCAGAGGAGGCCCAGGGTCTCTGCCCCTGCCGTAGCTGCAAGAGAGGGTGCCTGCTCTGCCCTGCTTTTCCCTCCAGAGTCCCTGTCCCTGCCAGCCCAGATGCCCACTGGAGCTGATCTGGTCTGCCCAAACTGAATTCTGCTGAAGTGACTCTAAATCCTCCTGCTTTGATCTCTGAGAGAACAAAATGCCAGTCTGAAGGTGATAATCCCCAAAGAGTTGAAAGCTTTGTGTTTGCATCTTTGCCTGGTAGAGAGTGGGGATCCCACCAGCCCTCAGGTTGAAAGATTTCATTAGCAGACTGATTCAGGTAGGCCCATGAATGTTCACTGTGACATCTAGCACATGGTTGCAGCAGAAGCACAGGTCCCATCTCTTTTAATTCCAGAATACTTTTTGAGGAAGGTGAAGGCTGGAAGACCAAACCTTTAGCATGGAAGAGCTATGGTGGACACAAGGACGTGGGTGACCTCAAACACCCATTCCTTTTGCTTGGTGCTGTAAATAGCCAAAAACTTGACTGAATTGCCAGCATAGGTAGGACATCCCAGGGCTTCCATAGCGCAGGCTCCTGCGGGACTCTCCTGAGTCCTCATGACATTTGGGCTGAAGCTCTGGCTCCTGGCATCCTCACCCGGAGTCTCTCATCATGAGATGCATACACAAGGTCTCCATTCAATTTCAGTTTAAAATTTTCAGAGTGTCATCTCTGATAAATGATCATCAATTCAGCCCTAATGCACTATAAAATAGCAAATTCCATTTTAGTTCACTTTCATTTTTATTCCACTTAATAGTAATTCATTAAACATCTAATCCTGTCCTAGCATTTCTCATCAGTAAGGCTCAAGGTGCTTTACAAAAGAGGTAAAAATATGATTATTCCAATTATCCCTATTAAGGCTTAGGTTTCAGGCAGCTTCTGCAGATAATATAGGTCATAAATAATTAAGAGTACAATCTAATTAAAATAAATCCCCAGTCATAAACTAAAGTGCCACACTGAAGAAATCAGTCTTCAAAGGCACGGCCTTGTAACCTGATCTCCCTGATCAGAACAGCATGCCATTAACTGACAAATCTTTGCTCTCCTGACCTGTCTGCCCCAACAGCAGGTACATCTGTGTGCCTGTGCAGGACCCAAGGGAGAGAGAGGGCCGAGCTTCGGTGACCAAAAAGCAGTGTGTTCTTCTATTGAAATACCTTGTTTTGTCATTTGAATAAAGGTCTCATGTTCAGAGGCTTACCAAAAGGTACAGCGTGAACTCAGCAAGGTTAGGCAAAGAACTAATTTAGTTTGGTTTTTTTTAGCAGAAATACTGGAAGTTAGAAGCATTGCTCAAACTGGAGTCCAGAACATAAAAGGAAGGTTGTGGCCTGGGCCCAGCTCATACATGAGCTAAATAGAATTCTGGCCCTGAAATTTACTCTGAGCACCTTGTTAAATTTTAGCCAAGTTGGACATGAACTTTCATGTTTGTGAGTTTAGGCTCCAGATTTCTACTGCTAGACTGAGTCTGTCTGTGTATCCTGACACCTGCATGTCCCCACTGGAAGCTGACTATCTCAGGACTGCAGTTTATCTGCATCATTCAGCAATAGGACTACTTGGATGAAATCCTTGTTCTCATTCCAAAAACCTGCTGTCACATATTATTCTGTGTGAACTACTTGGCTATATAGTTCACCTTCTCAGAAGGTTAATCATTGCTCTGTAACACCATCTACCATCAGTACTGTCACTGTAGCCCAATGTTTTATAAGAGATCATAAGGCTGATGAAGGCACTTTAAAGTGTGTGTATCTACAACAGCTACTCACACTTTACCATTGTAATGCCTTAACAGTTCAGAGCTAGTGTAGATCACCTTGTCAGTGAAAATGGCTGAATCTGATGACCTATAGAAGCTTTCTAACCACTTGCACCTCTGTTAGTTTGGTGTTGGGTCATTTCCTTGAAAGTTGGTGGTCCATGAGCAGTTACAAATAAAGCTGAAAAAGGCCAGACTGCCTTTTTGACTGTCTTGTGATGAGGCTTAATCGTGGCCACGGAATGCTGGTGTAATTTTCAAATGTAATTCAAAGGGATGTTGATGATGAGTTACATTAAAATGAGTCCCTAAATCCCCTAGGGTCTTGGAGAGACCTGTATCTTGATCTATCTGTGCCATAATTTCTTCATTTGTGTGGTCTTAAACTGTAATTCAGTCTCAGTTGCTGGAAGTTTTTACTGGTAAGGCATGACTGGAGCTCCAAGTAATGCTGGTGGTACTGGAAATGTACTACAAATGACAAAAGGGAGCCACAGAAACAAGGAAATGGGGAGTGCAGAGACTCTGAGAAGCAGAAAGAGGGAGGGTGAGAAGAGAAGAAAGGAGGGAGGGACAAAGGAAGGAAAAATAGAAAAAGCAGGAAGAAAACTACAGCACTACAGTTCTAGGTGGCTGTTGGTGTGGTGTGGGTGAGGCTTTGCAATTGAACCAAGTTTCCCTAAGAGCATTATCATATGGGAGAGAGGAGAAGGAAAGAGGGTTCCTGGAGAAGTGGATACCCACACAATGAAGCCTTTGGTTTCTTCCCTTGCACATTTGTAGAGCTCTCACGTCTTTCCCTTGCCCCAGGAGACATTCCCACTTCCTTTCTTTTACCAACATTTGGAAGGCGGAAGGAGATGAGGCACTGTTGGGTTCCCTTATTAACTTAATCTGTGGGAAGTCCTACATAAATAGTTGAATTTCCCAGTCTTGATAGAATGAGATATTGGTACAGTGAAGTCAAACAGAAGATGGAGGTTCCTGCACAAGGAGGCTTTGACTCTGTTCCAGTCCTGTGCCTGTGACTCTTACGCGTGCATTTCTTTGAAGTCTGGAGCTTAGGAGTCTGCATTAATGATCAAGGGACAGAGCTGAATATGAAATTTGTATGGTACGAAGGTAAAGGTGTGGGTTTGAATGTGGGAAGAGAATATTTAAGAGCAGTCTGGCATATACAGTTAATAATAATAATAAAAAGAAGTAATCATGTTAATTTCCTATAGTTACTCAAGTTCTCAAGGCTTTCAGCATCTTCTCATTCCTTGTTGATTAGTGATCTCTTGCTAGGTCTGGTCATGTCCAGAGTATTAACTTGTTTGAAAAGTAGAAAACTTCAGGTTTAAACCTTTTGTATAGTGGGAAACTTGTTCTGATCCCTTAGGCAGGAATCTGTTCCTCACGCAGTGTTTTAGAGCACTGTGCTTGGCATTTGGCTGTCACTCTGTCCCACTCAGCCAAGTGTCGCTGATCTCTGAATGCTTAAAAAGTTCCCTGGGACTGTCTGCAGATACAAAGCTCTTCTGAAGCTGAGATTTGTTAGGAGCAGAGCAATAATTAGAACAATTATTTCTGATTTTTACTTATGATTATGTTAAAACTCACTTATTTTACCACTATGTTAGGGCTCCCACCAGTTTATCTTATTCAGGATCTGTTCTTCCTGTTTTTTACTTCATAAAGCAAAATAGTCAAAGTAAAATGCTGTGTATCTTAAAATACAGGTAACAGTGACTGTAACAGTGAAATAGATTCTGGGTTTAAAATTCTGACCCACAATTTTAACTGCTTTTTCAGAACTCCTCCCTAACTATTGCATTTTCTTGATTCAGTATCAAATCAGTTCCCCTTTAAGCCTCAGGATTACCAAAATTCAGATTTTTCTGACAATGCAAAAGTCAGATTTTCAAGACATGGCTTATATGTAGGGATGTTATGAAGCAGACCCTAAGCTGGTATTTATGTCCTACTGGATGAGAGTGACAGAGCACTGAAACAGGCTGCCCAGAGAGGTTGTGGAGTCTCCTTCACTGGAGACGTTCAAAACCCACCTGAATGCATTCCTGTGTGATGTACTCTAGGTGACCCTGCTCTGGCAGGGGGGTTGGACTAGATGATCTTTCGAGGTCCCTTCCAACCCCTAGGATTCTGTGATTCTGTGATACAGAGCTGCTTTCAAAATACTGGCCCCAGGCCCCAAGGGATTTACAGTCTTGCTCTGAGTGTCTCCCCTGTGATGGAGGGGTATGGACCTACCAGAGGGCTGTGGGAGCACTGAGCCCTCACTGGTACCGCTTGTGCTCCCACATCATTCATTCACCCGTGGCCACACACTCCACCTGATATGAGGGCTGACTGTGCTCCTTGAGTGAAAAAACTGGAGATCCCAGGCCTCTCCCCATCGATGACTGGGACCCCCTTTCTTCAACCTAATGTTACTGCTGCACACGGAATCATAAAATCTCTTCAGCATCCCAAGCGCTTTGGAGCCATCCTCCTTAAGAAGCTGCTGAGTGCCTTGGGGGCATTGAAAGGGAGGGATGGCAGGTCCAGCCTCAGCCATGTGGAGCTGAGCTGGGGCAGCAGCTCAGGGTTTGGCAGCTGTTCTCCAGACATGACTTTACTCTGACTCAAATTGATAGGGCTGCATTGTGAAGTCTTGTGTAATTTTTTTTAACATAGGATTTATTTATGTATTTAATACCATAGTTTAAATTAATATTAATGAAAGTGTCTGAGGTCTTTAGATCAGGTATATATAAAACTCTGATCCAAAGCCCACTGTAGCCCAGCAGAAAAGTCCAGTTTCTGATACTGTTCTCTCTTGTCTTCAGGGAATTATAAAGACAAATTATTCTAAGCAGTTCAACATGTACTGAGCTTTAGTTCGTTAGCTAAGAAAGAGTATAATGTCTTTCCAGGACTACGTTCAAAACCAAAAGAACAAAAAGCTACCTTGAAAAATGGCCGTTTGGAAGCAGAGCAGCAAAAGCCAAGAAACTTGAGCCTTTTGCTAATGAATACTCTGTCCTTAACTCACATTGTCTCTTTTGTTTCCCACACTTTCCTGAGCTACACATGGATTCAATTTGCCAGTCTTTAACCCGTCCTACTGATGCCTGATCTCTGCATAGTTTGGCAACTGGGACAGCTGTCATTTAAGTACTTGGCTTTGTTTTTATTTTTTTTTCTCCTGGTTTGTCCCTGTGCACTGTCTGGCTCAGATGCAGTTAAGGAATCACATGGGGTGTGGGTAAGGCTTGGGTGCAGGCTGGGGAGAGGGAGTCAAAGCTTTTCCAGCTTCCTGGCAAAGGGTGTAACAGAGGCAGGGATGGAAGCAGGTTTGCTTTGATTAAAACATAGTAGCATATTTCACTGTGACTGCTGTGGGGAAAAATATTGGTGCTATATTCAGACTTTTTAAAAGAGGGCTGTTTTTCTTGGCATAGCTCTAAAATTGATGGGAAGTCAGGGAGGAGCCAAGGGATTTGGCATAATGGGAGCTTCTCACACCAGCTTGTCTTTGTGCTACAGCACAGCAGAAGTGCTTTCTGCAAAGAGAAGCATTAAACATCAGATGTTTATTTGCGACAGTGAAATTTATTCCAGTGCATGGTGACTGCTCATAGCATGTTTCCAGAAACATAACTAGCTCCTAGAGTTGCTGTTTGCTAAATTGGTATGGATCTAAGTAATCATCCGTTTAAGATAAAAATGGCATTTAATATAAAAAACATAATGCATTTTCATTCCTAATTTTTTCTTTAGATTACTATTGAACAAAGATCACCAGCAGAGAGTGCTGGTGCTCTTCCAGTTCTAGTAACAGCTTCTGAAATGGATTGTAAAATCTAATCAGACTTTGTTCCATAATTCTATTTTTAGTTTTTAATTTCTGTGAAAATGAAATGTTCATAAATTATCTTTATATCTTGCTCTCTCTAATTATCAATCTTTTTATAGCTTACTACAGGATAAAGATGGTTTTTAGGAGCCAAAACTATGTGCTCAAGAAAATTATAATTGCTACTTTCAGAAGCAAATTTAACAGAGCTTCATGTATTTTTTCCAATGCACTTTACCTTTTTTGTAGATGACATTATTTCTCCTTTCATTTCTCTTCTTTAATTTCATGTTCAAAATAATCTGTTTACTATTCAGTACAGCTTCTTTGTAGTGGGGGAAGATGGCCCTGGTCCTAAAATTAGTAGAGCTCTAGCATCTATGTAGTGCTCATTGTTTCACAGAGACCATGCTTTTAGCCTCTCCAAACAATGGAAGGTTCCTTCCAGCAAAAGATCACTTTTGGTTTGACCTCTTTCATTTCTCAGTTCTGAGTTTGATTCTGATATCAATATTAAAAATTAGTTGCAAAAGCTTTAAATCAAAAATCACCCCATCCACATGGTATTTATTCATACAGTCTCACCATTATAAATTCTGGAGACTTTGAAGAGGTTAGGCTTTTTGCTTTTGAATCAGCTGTAGTTTTCCCCTCTTAATCTTTATGGTCCTTGAAATACCAGGATTATTGAATCTGTTTTTTTGCTGCAGAACCTGCTGTACATCTCACTGTCTTGTGATTTCATACATTCTTCAGTCATCAAGAGCAAACAAAGGCTGTGTTGAAGTGCAGGGCCTCTGTGCCTGACTCTTACAGTTCACTGTGATCAAAATCCATTGAAGTTGAGGCAGTCTTTTAATTAATTTCAGCAGATAGTGAAGAGATACCTCTTTTTAAAGAGGTGTGAGGGGCAAGAGTGCAGAGAAATGAGGGAGATGGTCAACATCAAAGTTGCTAACATACAACAGACATTAGTTAAAAGCTTATAGATCCTTCTGTGGGAGAATAATGGTGTCTTGTAAGGAAGTCCCTTTGTCCAGACTAACCCTGCTGTCCTCGATTTGCCAAAACTACATTTTTGTGTAGGGGACTGGGCTGTGAATGTTTAGAGCAAAGCTGAGACATTTAATTTGTTTTTCCATAGTTGGCAGGTGTTTATCATTCTTCTGATTCCACAGCTTTCTTCTGAAAGTCTGTATAAAAAGGGGCCAAAGTTTGGCAGTTAGAATAATTCTCTTTACAGGTGGTACCTGATCAATCAACTCATGGGTGACACATCACTGCTGACCTCTATATTGCATTTCACTGTGGTAAGCTGTTCCTTTTGTCCCCCTTCCTGTACAGGCCTTTTCTTCACGCAAGGAACCGTGCTGAACTTGAGTTACACTTCATTAGAGGTATAATCCAGACTGACAGACTTTAAAAAATCTTCACCTTAGATGAGCAGGAGCCATGGTACAGTGTAAATCACAATACAGACGGCATGAAGCTGGCTAAGCAAAAGTCTCTGTAGCAATAATTACCTCCCAGAAGGTCATTAAAGTTTTATTATATAGAATTAGTAGAATAAGAAACTTGCGTAGAAAGACATAGCAGTTACTTAGTGAAGGACAGGAATACGTAGTTGATAACTATTCTTGCACTTGTGTTTTGAGAAGTAGAATATTTCTAGTGATTCTGAGGATGTGAAGTTTCATAGTAGTGATTTCTGGTGTTGTTGGTCTGTCATTACCATCTGTTGGTGAATTATAAGTATTTTTACATAGAGTTCACTCGTCAAATTCATGGCTTTCAGAGTGATTTTTGTTTCTCTTCAGAAATCATAGCTGGTCTCATCTAAATACCACTTTAATGGCCATGACCCCCTGAAGGCCTTGGATGTCCATCCTCGTGGTAAATGGCAGCAAAAGCTGCAATGCTGTAGTGGGGCTGCATGTCCAGGTTCACCATATGTGAACCTGAGAGTGATGCAGGTCCTGTGGCCTGTGACTCTCAGAGACTCCTCAAGTCTAGACAGAATTTCCAGCATGACTTTGGACAAACCCCTTAACCCTCTTGTACCTCAATGCCATCTCCACGCTTTTCTTGTGATTCTCGCACAGTTTTTAATTCTTCTAATCTTGTTCTGATCTGTATCCCTTAATGTATTTGTTAATTTGCTTCCCTTCCATGAATATGTCTGTCAAAATATTTGGCTTCTGTGATAAGAAAGATAATATCCTATATCAGAATTACCTGTTCCTTGCTTCTGCTCACCTAGTAAACTTGGCCTCATCTCCTCCTCTTAGTCTTTTTTACTGTGGCTTGCATTACTGTTTTTTTACTATAGGGCCATTATTTCACCTGACAGTGTGTCTACAGACTAGACAAAGAACCACACACACTAAGCACTGTTTTGGGGGTGGTGGGGATGTACTGTCTGGTCCCAAGAGCTAAATGGCACTTTTGAGCACTGTTAATGGTTTATTTTTATGTGCAAGAAGAAATGCTCTGTTAAACTGGCCTGAGATGAGAGATCCATGGAAATTAATTTACACTCCTCTCAGCTGCACTGTTTGGACACAGGGCTGAGCAGCGATTTCTCTCTGTACATGAGGGATAATAGCAGCAGCTTCCTGAGCTCCAGCTGCTGTGGACAAAGGACAGCAGAGTTACAGCGATTCCTGGAGGGAGGAACTCTAAGATGGTGGAATTTTAAAGAATGTGAAGGACAACCTCTTAAAAATTGTAGGTGGAACAATTCCAGGTCATCCAAACACTTGGTAAGCCCAAGATTTATTTTCCTACTTTGAACTAGTTGCCATTGTGACATTTATCTTTTGTGCTTTTTAACACATCTACCGTGACCTTTGTATGATTGCATAAATTGGCCCGAGTATGCTGGAACAGTTATTAGGAACCTCTTTCTTGTGTTGTTTCCTGAATTCCCACATTGTGGCGTGATGTGTGTATGGAAACTGCTCGCTTCCTCCACTGGCAGCCGTTCAGATGTGTGCTGGAGCTCCTGAGGACTGGGCTGGGCTGGGAGCTGGGTGAAGAGAGGATGCAGGAGGAGAATATTTTAAGGAAGAGCATGTGGATTTCATGGATCTTTGTTCTTTTCCAGTTCTGATAAAGCTGTTCTCTCCAATTGTGTGGGTTAAACATAAGCACTGCTAGTGCTCTGTAGAATAAACAGCAGCAGATGAGTTGAGGTTAATAAGCCTCGGGCAAGGCTAGCTGCTTTTCAGTGTCTGCATTAAGCAATATTTTTTACTTTCCTGATGACTCTACCTTCTCTCTTCACTCCCCACTATTTTCTTTTAGCATGTGGGAGGGAGACAGGATGTGTGATTGAAGCACAGTTTATAACTCTAACTCACTGTAGCTATATATTTCCCTTAAAACTCCACCCTACAGCATCTAGCAAATATGTGCTTCATTAGCTTGTTCTGCATGGTCTTTTTCTGCATTTGCAAACTGTAAGGTTATGGGATGTTAATGAGCTGTTTACATGTGTTTCTACATTTGTTCCACTGAAACGTTCCAATGAATGAATGTCAGTTCTGAGGGGGAAAAAAAAGATGTTTACATATGCTGCATTTGGGATTTCTGAAGTTTGACTTCCTGAATTTTTTTTCTGGATATTTCCTTTCAAAGTTAGGAGTTGGGAATGTTGGAAAGGATTTGTTTGTGTAGAGCAATGGAAAGGTAAATGGCTGAATCACATTATCTCTTCTCACACGAGGAGCCCTAATGAACTCCAGTGGGCCAAGTTTCACAGTGCAAGGATTTGACACATAGCCAGTTTTTGCACATTTAGTACTTTTGGAAACTCAGCTCATCTTCTGGCCAAACCTTACCAAACTGAGAGTATTTGCATGGTCAGGCCTTAGTGTATAAATTAGCTGTGGACACAGGGTAACAGCTCCTCTCATTTTTTGCTTTGCTCTTTCTTGAAATTACAAGTTAGCAGGAGCCAGGAGGCAAGGAGAAGCTGTCTCTGTGAGATCATCCTCCACATTCATTTGAGTGCATTGTATGCAAAAGCCAGAGGAGGAGGTGGATTGTGAGAAAGGCAAGGTACATTGTTTGTTCACAAATACATCCCTATTGAAGGACCAGTTTAATATCTCCGGCCTTATTTAGATTGGGGATTTGCCCTGATGACAGGCATCAGGCTAGGAGGAGTTACAATTGCTTACCCCACTTCAGGAAAAGGGCTTTGCCTCTCCAATACAGAGGTTGGCACCACTGCAGATGACTGTGTTATTGCCTTTATGAAGTGCTATTTGATCTCCCAAAGCAGGGACACTGGCTTACACCTTCCTTGTTATCAATGTCCTGGTGTCCTTTACTGGCAGGCTTTGAATGGGGAGCTAAGTTAACGTGCTTTTTTTAAAGGTTGTTACATGTTTAAAGCTGAACTCTTTCTTACGTTGAAATTTGACATGATTCCAGGTGATAAAGCCTTCAATGAAAACCACCTCTGAATGTGCTACCATCTTTTATTATGTGGTAAAATGATAAAACGGCAAAATCGTGGTTGCATTTGGGGAAAACACTCAAGTCCCTTCTGTCTGGTCTTTCCCCACCAACTCTTGGATCCAGCTGTGTCAGGGCAATAGAGGTTGATGAAGTTTGCTGTTATGATAGACCGAGCCTTGGAAGACTATCTGATGTATACTTGAGTTTTAAGCAGAAAATGATACATGGGGATGTCCTTTAATATCCTGCTCATATGCCATTAGTCATGATCAGTTCTTGCCATGCTTTCAGTTACTTTCAGCATTTGGCCAGCAAGAAGTGGGTGAGTCAGATCCTTGGCTGCTGTGTGCTGGGATCAACCCATTGAACTGCACTGATTTTGCAGGATGCTTTTGAGACCTCGAGGCTTCTGCAAGGTGATCAAGTGACTCCAAGTCCTTTAGCCCCCTGTGCTGAGCTGGGCGGATGGGGCCCACATGCTCGTTAACGGGCAGCACAGCCAGAGCCCCCGGGCCCTGCTGCACGGGCGGGCTCACGGCAGCCGGGCAGAGCGGCGAGCTGCGCTCCCGGTACGAGCCAGACCGGAGCTGCGCCGAGTGCCGCCCCGGGCGGGGGGCAGCGGCGGGGCCCCGCCAGCGCCGGCTCTGCCAAGGCGCCGGCTCCCGCGGGGTGCGGCCAGCGCTGCTCTCTCGGGACGGCACCGGCTTGGCCGCCGCTGCTCCGCACACAATAGCGGGGCAGCCCCGCGCCGCGGGCGGAGTGACGGGCGGGGCGGGGGCGGGACCGGTCCCGGGCGGGGCGGCCGGCGGGGGGAGGTCCCGGCGGGGGCGGTCCCGGGCTCTTCCTGCCCGCCCCGGCGGAGACGCGTCCCGCCGGCCGCCCGCGCCGCAGAGCGAGGCGGAAGGAGGCGGAGGAGCGAGCGGACCTGTTCGGCCCAGCCCTGCCCGGCCGGTGTGAGCCTCTGCCACGGGGAGCGTGTGCCGGGCGGCGCAGTCGCCCCAGCCCCGCCACCAGCCCCGCCACCGGCCGCGCGGCTCCTCTGGCCGCGCTGCGCACAGGTAACTGCGGAGAAGGAGGCGCGGAGCGGAGCAGCTCCCGGCCGCGATGCTGCGGGCCGCCCTTCTCTGCCGCGGGCGCTGCCGCTGACAGCGGAGCCTGCGCCGGGCCAGCTCCACCGGGACGCAGACTTTCCCTTCTTTTTGTTTATCCTGCCATTCTTGAGATACCGCTATCCTCCTTCCAAGGACTGCGGGCAGGTCCTGTCTGACCGGATTGGATTTTTACCCGTCTATCTTGATTGCTTGTCTGAAAGTATATTTATTTTAAATAATAATAAAAAAAAAGGTCGCGCCGCAAATTCAGTTCGTATTACGTTCTCCTTTCTGTGGAGTCCGGTTTATTTCTGCAGTTAAAAAAGTTTACTCCTCCCTCCAGTTTTATTGACACTGAGGATGAAGAAGGATTTGCAAGTGAAAGCGCCTTGAAATACAACGTCTTCGGAGGGAGCTCTGCAGTTCGTCTGTTGAGTCTCGAATTCCACCCTTTGCCCCTGCTGAATCCAGTGTTCTGCCCTTTACTCTCTGGGGTAAAAAACCAAACAACAACAACAAAAACCCGAGGGGAAAAAAAAAATACCTTTGGCAGCAGGGAAGCTTTGTGTGACTGACCCAACGAGCTACAAGTGTCCAGTGTCTGAAAAAGAAGAAAACCCTTTTGTCTTCAGCGGATCAGTAGGTAAGAGACGTGCCCAAGGGACTCTGCATTCTTTCTTACAGCCTAAACCTGGGAGTTAGACTGGCTTTCTTCTCTGTCAGCTTTTGCCCATCACTTCTTTCTCTTGTAAAGATTACTTTTCATCTTGTAAAATTCTTGCAAAAACCCCCCAAACAACTAGTCTACCTATTTCAGCACTGGCAGTAAATAGCCAAAATTAATAGTGATGTGTTTGTGTGTAAAATTCCGTGGAAGCTGGCAAAGTGTGTTTGTGTCAGGCTGTGTTTGAAAGCAGCCGTGTTTCTTGTGGTGCTCTTTTCTTTTGAGAAAATAATCACAGTCATTGTGCTTGTAATCCACGTGTCAAGATTGTCTTTGCTCGTCATGCTTCGTGGAGAAGCATGTATGTGTGTTAACGTGTGCACATTTGCTAACAGGGCTTCCACAATCCGTTGAGATTTGTTTCATACTGGGGTTTGTTTTACATTAAGTGCTTTACTACTGTGTCACAAGGTGTAAAAGTGTTGAACCCATAATTAACGTGCCTTAACAGATTATTGAGCATGGCTAGGAATATGCTTGGCAATGTGCAGAGTGAGTATGAGGATGTGTTTTCTTTGTTTTGAGTTTTGTTGGTTTTTTTGGTTTTTTTTTTTTTTTGTTGTTTGTTTTTTTGTTTTTTTTTAAGTAAGACTGAAAATGCAGCAGGGACATGTGCATGTAATAACTGGATGGAGGCCCAGTCCCTGTGCAGGGAGACATATTTTGTAGCATACTTCTTTCTCTAGGGGCCAAGTGCTGAATGTGTGCTGTTTTACAAGTGATTATACTGTTTTAAATTTCTGATTTTCCTTCTCTCCCAGCTCTGTACCCACATACTCACTTCCTACAGCCAGAGTTTCATTGCAACCAGTCTTTTGTGCAAAGGAAGGAATTTTGTGTGGCTGGCAGTAGAACTTGTCTTTGCAGGGAGAATTATATTGTTCCTTGTGGAAACACATAACATTCCCCAGCAAGAGGATCTGGCTGTTTATGTGGTGAAACCAGCCTTGACATCATTCTCTTCCCCACTGTGTGGGTTTTTCCTGTAGATGATACAGGAAATGCTAAATATTGGTCTCTTGTGGAGCTTGTTCCTCTTTCTTCCTCTCTGCTCCTTTCCTTTCCCCTGGAGCGATTTCTGAGGGGAAGAAAGTGGAGAAGGTGTCCTGTAGAGGGAGGACATCAATTCATCATGTGCTGAACTGGTGGACCGTCAGAGAACTGAGGGCTTCTCAGTCTCTGATGAGGTGCAACAACCAGTGAGGAGGACCTTGCGAGAGAACTGGGGCAGGTGACCAACCAGGATCCATCTGAGGGAGATGGCATCTCATGGCAGAGATTTTGGCTGCTGTCTCACCTCTTTCTGCTACACTTGGCTTTTTTTCTGGGGACTGAGCCTTTTTTTGCCAAATCAGGGGGAGAACGCAAAAACCATCTTATCGAGCTTGTTCTGCACCTTCATGCTGCTCCTGGGTGAGTGATGGGCAGCATCACATTATGTTTTTATGTCAGCCTTGAAAAACCAAACCTTACCATCAAGACCATGACCCTGTTCAATCTTTGGGTCAGACTTTCACCAGGGTTACCTTGGTGACTGCTCCTAGGAGTAGTGGCATGGGCTGACCTTGGTAAAATCTACTTAGAGTTGAAGTTCCAGGTTCACCTGCGGCACTTGGTCTCCCTTTTTTTCTGCAAGACACTTACTTGCAGTATAACCCTTCCTTAAAACATTCCTGGGAGCCTCAAACACAAAGCACAGTGATTTGGCTCTGCTCTAGCACTTTCTTGAGGAAAGGGTAGGATTTCCAGGAGAAGTAAAAAGAGTGTCTGGTCTTCCCCCAAGCTACTTGTCTTTCTGATTCTGGAGATGTTTGCAGGCAGCACTGCCTGTCCTGGGAAGGAAGCTGGAGGCAGAGGGGAGCCTGGGTATACGGAGTAGGCAGAACAGGTCATGTAGTTGGCCATGGGATTGCAGTGGTGTAATTTTGGTATTGTTTGGTGACACATATTTGACTTGTGATGGATGGTTACTATGCTGATAGTGTGGTTCGTTGTTCTACCTGTTTATGGTGACACAGGACATCAGATTGTGCCATAAACGTGGGAGAATCAAGGCATTGCTCTTTACTGAAGGGTGCTTGAGTGACTTGGGACTAATACATGCTTTGTAGCACAGAATGGCATGGATGGACCACAGGCTTTTCATATGCCTATAAAACAAAAGTATAAAAATTCTCTGTAGTCTGTAATACACCTCAAAGGGCAGCTGATTTAGATGTGCTTCAGTGTTAAGGTCAGAAGATCACATTCCATAGGTTACTAGATGAAAGTGCTAAAAGAGGGTATAGCATAAATATTTGATTCATATAGAAGGGATTGGTGCAAATCCTTTTGTCCCTTCTCCAAAGAAGTTCTGTAGCCAAAGCACCATTAGGAGAAAAAAAAAAAAACACAAAACCACAACAATAAGCCTCAAACAACAGAAAACTTTTAACTTCTTTGTGCTAGAGGGACAGTAATGTAATGTGTTATTGTTGAATTCCACTAAAATTCTTCTCATGGGATATACCATCTTCAAGAACAGCTAAGAGAACTAATGTTTTTTAATGTAAAATGAGTCATAATGCATGGGCTCTTGAAGTTGGGTTTAACATTGTATGCAAACATTGCCAGCTGGTGGGGATTTTTTTGGATAAATAAGAGCTATATTTGTACAAGAAGGCTTGAATGATGTATTTCAGATGCATCCTGATTAGCATAAGCCATTCACTTTGCGAAAGAATAGTAAGACTCCCAGAAGTGTAGATAATGTAATAGTTCTCTTGTTCTCTTTATCCTGTCTTTCATCAGCAGACCAAGCTTTTTGTTTATTTAGAAATAAGGTTGTATTGCTTTACTGCCACGTTTTCCTAACCATGGCAGTGAAAATGAGAATTTACAGCCCCCAAGTTCTCAAATCACAATTGCATCTCCTTCTTCTATCCCTTCCTTTTGTCTCCAATTGAGTGTAATGTGAATTTTTTTTAATTTTTTTTTTTTTTTGCAGGGTGGTGGTGTTGGTGATGGTGGTTTTTTGATGGAACAACTTGCACTATTTAAGTCTGTATATCACCCAACACAATGATGTCTTGGTATATGGCTAGGGCTCCCTGTTACTACAGTGAATGGACAGCTGAAGTAAAATTTCAGCTTGTTAAAGGCTTTATTTTCTTAATGTGGAGGAGAACGTGATGTAGGTTTGAATAGTTACTGTATATACAGTGACAGGTCTTTAATTCTGAAATAATCAACAGTCCAAGTATATGTTAATGTATAAATACTTTTGGCTGTGAGAGAATTTATCTGTTCATACCTCTCTTGGGGCAGAAATCCATTTTGCAGTTCTTGCTTCATTCTTACTGGCAGCTTTTACAGAGCTGCAGAACTGTAACCCAACAGAAAGACAAGGCCCAATATGGGAAAGTTGTTACATGTTAAGAGTTTGTATTGAACTAAAACCTGGCTCCAGACACCTGTAAATTACAAGATTCTGTGTTCAGTGCAGAATATGGTGTGTGTTAAGTTCTGTTCTGAATTAAAAAGAAAACTATGACCTTTTTCTTGGCAAAGGATTCTTGGATTATTAGATCCACTCTGGGTGAAGTGTAAATGCTTTCAGAATAAAGTAAGATGTCTGTTTTCCCCCATCTGACTGTTGCTGCACATTCCCATAATTTCAAGGTATTTGCAGACACTTAGTTTTGAAGAAGTCTTCTCAAAGGTTTCCTAATTGAAACAACCTTATGGAATTATTTATATTTTTTTATATATATAAAAATATATTTTTTTCCTTTTTGCTATTGTGGACGATATAGTGGGAGTGGAATGTCCTTGTTTGCCAATGTTTGCTACTAGGTATCCCCCTTCCGTGGAGACCAAATGTTTATAATAGTGTGAGAACAGCCATTCTTGGTGATTGGCAATGATGGTGAAGGCTCTCTTTCTCCTGTTCTATCCCCTGAAATACAAGAGAGGACTTGGGTCTCTTGGTTCTTCATAGACATGTTCCAGATTGCCTATTGCTGGGGTTATAAAGTTTCAGGAAGCACTAGAGGATTTGCCAAGATTATTTAGTCCATTGTGTTGAATCTGGGCCATAACCCGTTTCTCTAAGCTCATTTTCGGCTTTCAGGAATTCTTCGCTTTTCTTACTTTCTAATGAGTAGTTACTTTCTAGATCAGACTTTCATCTACCCCTCATGCCTAATCCTCTCTCTGTATATGCTCCATATATGGCATAATCATATTGTAGGCTTTAAATCATTGTCTTTATGAAAGAACAGCCACATAGCTGCCCTATGAGTCCAGTTTGGCTGCAGGAGCTTCTCAGATGTTAAACCCTTTTTAGACAGGAGAGAGTGTATTCCCAAACAGCTCTGGAATGCTGTGTCAGCCACAGGAAGAGTCACACAGTGCAGCCTCCACGCTACAGCCATACCTGCAGCTTTTGCGCAAGTATTTGGTTCATGCTTTGAACAGATCTGATGCTGAAATTGTATCCATGTGGAAATATTGTACTGTATGGAGAACTCTAAAGTCAGCAAATAGCCAAATCTTGCACGTTACTTGGATCTCCAGAGTAGCCCTGAAATGTAATCTTCAAGACAGAAAAAAAAAAAAATCTCATCAACTTCGGGGAATAATAATGTAAAGGAGCTCCTAGGAGCAATTCATTTTTAAATCCACAATGTAATATTTGTCTTACTTGCCTACTATGTAAGTGAAAAGAGGTTTTCAGGGTTGATAAACTTTGTGTTTACCTAGATACTTGGATGTAATTTTCTAAGTAAGAATATGATTGAAACATACCTGTTTATAAATGGCCATAGAAGGCAAACTGAACATTTGATGTGAGCAAGAGATTGCTGGGTAAGGAATGAATAAGTGAATAAATAGGAATGGAAAAGAAAAGTAATGAAAAAAACAACAAACTGAGAACAAAATAAAAAGGCCTGTGGAAATAGAGTTCTCGAAGCCTTAATGTAATGTCTTGGTAGAGTAGTGGTTATGTGGGGTGCTTAGCTTAAGCGAGGGAAGAGTGTGTGTTGGGGTCTCCTGAGTGCCTGGGGATCATGAGTTGTGGTCATCCTTCATGATGGCTACTTGATGTGTCACGCTTTGTTGTGAGCAGTTCTGGCACTGCTAGCTGAGCCCTGGAAAAGTGAGTGCTCTCTCTCCTGTTTTTAATAGCTGAATCGTCTCATATTTTACTGGCACGCAGTCTGCATTCTTGGTCCTGTAGAAGGGGTTCAGAGATAAATACTGCCATTCATACTTGTTGCTTTTTTACTTTCTCATCCTCTCAGAACGACTGTTGTGTAGTCTGTGTCTAAGCTTAAAATAACCTTTTATTTTTTAAATACTAAATATTTTAAAGTCTTTGGGCATTTGGAGAGGTCTTTGATATTTTTCCTTGATAACTACTGATGGACTGTGCAAGATTCATCAGTATTGCTTAGAATATAGAACCAAGACTTTGTTTAAACCATAAAAACATGCAATGATCTAATAAAATTGGGTTTAAAGGTCTTGCTAGTATTTGTAGTAGCAAAGCACTTACAGTGTCTAATTGTAGAACAAAATGTTGTTGAGCAGTTCACTTATATGAAAGTCTATGAATTAAACCAATTTAAGTTTTTGTGTAACGGATTAATTAGCATTTGTAAGACCTTGTCTGAGAGTTGTATCACAGTAATGTTTGCTTTAAAATGCTTAGTGTCTATACACAACTTGTTTTTTAAAAGAATTACTCTCTTAGGACCATTTACTGTAACCCCCAAGCAAAGTAGTTCCACATTTCAGTGACTTTGTTCCCTTCAGGGTTTGGTGGACTTTTCCTGTTGTTCTAATTTGGGTGGTTCTGTGTCCAGCTGAAAAAAAAAAATATATATTGCTTCATACTAGGTCTAGCCCATCTTGTTGGGGGACTTGGGAAAAACAGGGTGGGAAAACAGATCTTCCTAGTTGTCTTTTTGAAAAGAAACAAAGCTGAAACCTCCTCAGTATTTCTGGAGATGTGGAACATCAAACCGATATAAGATAGCCTGCGGAGGTAGATGAGGAATTGGTAGTTTACTGAAATCAGCACAGCTGAATGCTGATACTTGTATTAGGTAAGCAGGTTTGAAACACCTTCCTGCAGAATGCTAAAGGTTGAAGAGACTGAGAGCAATTCTGTAGTCTGTTCCATCCTTCCTTTGGGTAAGATCTGGGAAACTCACTGAGCATGCAGAAAGGAGTACTCCAAAGTTACATGAAAAAAAACAGCTTTTGCGGTTGCTGAGTTGGGATTGGGTGTGGAGCACTCAGATCTTTAAAAAAAGTAATTAAAAAAATCTTAGCACCCATGGGAAAAGAGTGGATTTACCACTTGGAGAAAGACCAGTACATCTCTGATGTGGGGAAGCAGGGAGGGCAAGAGAAGATGTGTATGGAAGGCTGCTGACCCCATCCCAAACTGCTCAGGTGGCATTTTGAAGGGATGTTTCCATGGAGCAATCTCAAAAGGCTGAAATGGAGATCAGGGCCCCAGATGGTTCTTGTGGGAGGCAGGCAGCTCTGAGGGAGCACTTGAGCTGTGTGATGCCTTGTGGGACACAGGACAGCAGGTTTTCTAGCCTGAGCCAGGTCCTGGCAGCCACATTTCCTCAGTGGATAGCTCGATGCGTTTCCTGCTGCAATCACTGCTGGCTCTGCGTGAGAGCTGCGGCAAGGGTAATGATTTTGGCTTGTGCTTAAGGAGCAATGTGTTAACTGTGGTTTCTGCGCATTCAGTGAAGTTCATTTTAGCACATCTCAGTGCTTAAATGCTGTAAGAACATGGTGTGTACCTATTGCTGACTTGGCACCATCAATCCCAAACATGCAGATTTCCTTCAGTAGTGGAATATGGTGTAGCTCTTTTTGTTTCTGCAACTGCCAGGGATACCTTCAGAAGTATCTTCTCCAGCTGTAGAAAATACTCAAAGTTCCCCTGCCTTCTGTTTGCACAAGTTCTAGGATGCCTACACCCTTGGTCAAAACCATTTAGGCAGGATCCATGCTTAAATTTTTGCTGCTCCAGTTATTGTGGAAAATCTCTTCAGTAGCGCTGAAGTTTATGTTAGCAAGGAAGAAGTTTTACTGGTAATGGTTTATGCAAGGTTACCTAAGTAATATACCTAAAACCAATTATTTCCTAGTGTAACTTCATCTGCTTTAGAGTGGTTGCCTGAATAGTTACACTGAAAGAAATCAGTTCCCCGAGTGACATAATTGTAGCAACAAAAACATAAATGTAGGCCAGGACTTAGCCAATCAACGCTGTGCTAAAGTGAACATAGTAGTACCTTCCTCCCAATGTGGTGGTGAGGCTTAATTAATCATCTTACAAGTAATTAAAGGTTTTTACAAGGTGCACATGAAAAACCCAGGTGGTGATGATAAAAGTGGTTTTGGTGGTGTTCTTTTATAGATCCTTGCTTTCTAAAAATTTGGTGGTCTGGGCATTCTGTTGAGTTTTACTTTTACAGAAAAATGCCAATCCATCTTTTTAACCCACACTACCCACTGAGATCACAAAATGGGTTTGTTTTGTGATACTGGGTTTTCCCAGTACTGCATTGGGTTTGTTCCCTCTCAGAATGAGCATTGCCAGCTCTGTTAGGCTAACAGCTGAGAAGTTAACTGTATTTTTACTTTCTTTTTAGAAAGAGGGAAAAAAAAAAGCAGCCCTTTGAAAAAAGGAGGGCCCATGCCCACTTGCTTTCTGTAGTCTGTGACTAGTCCCATTAAATTCTGTAGAACTGCTTTGAGAAATAAGATCTCCTCCACATGGGGACTTAAAATAGTTTAAATTGTGGTAATGCTAGAAAAAGCCAGAAAATTCCATGCTAAAGTTAGGCCATAGTGATTTTCTTCTCTGCACCCTTTTCCACCTGTGGTTTTTATTTGTATAAACTTACTGTACACATTTTGAGGACATCAGCACTGACACATGAGGAAAAACTACCTTAAGGTAGCATAAAACCAGAATATCTGTTTGGGGAGTGCATTTCCATTGTTTTCAGGACTTAGGCTTTAGGTTCAAATTTTGACTTTTAAAGTCACCATCTATGTTAAAAATAATATTTTTTTTTAATCTCACCAGCAATTAAAACAGCCTGATGTTATCAGTAGGAACAAATGATGCACTGTCAACGTTTGCTCCCTTCTGATAATGTTCATGAAACTGGTTTGCGTGTTTGAAGATTACATTTTACTCTCACATGTTTTTCATTATCTGAGAGCCCGAAGGAGAGGCCTGGACTAAATCAGTGAAGGAATGGAGAAACCACACAATGCAATGAAAATGGTGCTGAGGCATACTTGGGATAGTTGTGGGACAGGGGCTGCTGACGACAGAAGCAGGGCGCTGCCTGAGTGCTAGCAGCAGCAAGAAGTGGAGCGTTCTTAAAAGACAAAACAAAACTTGATGTTGAATTAAAATTGCGGCTTGGGGTTACACCAATTCCCCAGTTCTACAAGGATAATTACTGGAAATCTGTAAAGTTCGAAGCAGATGAATCTTGCTCAGTATGTGCTGGGAGGCAGTCCTCTGAAATGAGACTTGATGTGACTAAACCTGGGTAAGCTTGATCTGGTTTCATCAAGAAGACATCCAAAAGGTGAGATCTTGGCCTTTATGAAGTTAGTAGCAGAGCTCCTGTTGCCTGTGCTGGAATTAGTGTTTTATTAAATATGCAGAAATCGCAGTACCGGCCACTGAAGGGTTGTCCTTCTGTGGCTTTGTGAGTAGTGCTTGATAGTGCTGCACAATAGTTTAGGTAACTGAATGATGTGATGTATTTGTGTAGAAATATTCCCAAGAAAACAGCTGTATTAATATACCTAGATTGGTTTTACTATTACACCAGTATAGTCTGAAAAAATCCTCCTTCCCCTCTGACTTCTGACATTTATGGAGGAGTTTGAAATTCCATAGTATTCTTATAAAAATGCTTAAAAGCCGTGAAGCATTCCTATTTATACCAGTTCTGTAAGTGTTTATTCTTCTCTCTCTCTCTTTTTTTTTTTCTTCTTTTTTCCTTTGTAATATAAAACCTAAATTATGTTGGTTAAGATTATAGGTACTTCCCTGTGAAGAAACCGATACTTTGTAGTGAGGGAGCAGTAATTCAAAGGTCAAGTAAGGTCTTTCCAGTTTTTCCCTTAGAGATTTGTTTAGAAGGAGATCTTCTACATTGATTTCTTGACTTACTTCTCTCAAGTCAGACCAAGTGACTTGCTGCTTTTTCCTCAAGCCAGCGAGGTTTTCTTATGCTGTTCTGTGCCCAGATCCCCATACCATGGGCATTTGAGGAGGATGGTTCATGGCTCTTGGCAAGGCAGTCTAGTTGTTGCCCAAAGTGGACTTGGTTTGGCTCAGAGAATGGTTAGAACCATGATCAAACTTTGGGTGTTCTGGTGGCTTCTCACTGTAATTGCCTGATGATCTAATCTAGTGGGTATTCATATTATTTGCACCCCTCCGGGTGACAATGTTCTTTTTTTTAGTTAAAAGAAGGAAGTTTTTCTTGTTTGCCCAGTGACTCTGTCCTTTTGGTATGAAGATGAGTAATGTTGGCACTGCTCCATGCACCTGCTCGGTGCCACCCTCCAAGATCACCTGAGCCACAGTCAGCAGATCGAGGCAAGCAGGGATGGGATGGTTGAATGAAAGCTAGGCAAGTGTTTATGGTTGGAGTCTGAAACCTGCTTTTGGTTAGAAGCAGGCGCTAAAAACACTATCACAACTCCGGGGTTCGTTGTATGCTGCCTTGCAGGTTTGATTGTTGGCGCCAGACATTGTGAACCTTTATTCTCAAGGACTACTCTGGTGTGTATTCTCCCTCGTCCTCCTCCTTGGGTAGGGCTGAAATTAACTGAAGAGCATTCAGTGATAACCTGCACTATTCATTAAATAATTTTGGACCTCGCCCTTCTGAGCCCTGTGCTTGTAGCCACTTCAAAGTGAGTGTGTGTGCAGAACAGCCATGTTTCCAGTGGTCTTACAGACACATGTTAAGCGAATTTCACAGGATCAGGCAGTCAGCCTCTGGGTTTTGCGTAGGCCATGTAGCAAAGGCATATTTCTATTAAACAACAGGTGACTCAGCGTGTGAGCTGATCTCTGTAATTGCCTGGGGACTTCATAGCAAGTCCTCTCTATGCTACTATCTCTGTTTTGTGTTCCCTCCTCTCTTACAGCGTGCGGGTGTGTCTGAAGATAACTCTGCACCTGAAAAAACAACCCGAGACTTCATCTGACTGATAGCTTCCCATCACCTGTTACCAACCAGGATAAGCAGTTTTCACATGCATATCTTTCAAGAAAAACACATAATTAGCAAAATTTACTGCTTGAGTTTGAAGTCTGTCGCTCTCCCTGGATTCTTCTGTGTATGAGTGACACAAAATTTAGTAGTAAAACTGAAAGTGCTTAACTGTACTCCAGCCTTTTTGAGGTGGTGAACCTGTTCCCATCCCACCTGATGCGTAAGCTAATTAGCTTCTTGGCTAAGCAGTAATTCTGGGCAAGTATGTACAGGCTGCCCTCGCAGGGACTCTTGCATTCCTCTTAGTTTCACAAGCTAAAGGTGCTTCTCTTCCCTTACGAGGTTATTATTGCTCCATGCAGGTTAATTGAACTACAGCATTATAGCCACTCATCAAACAGTGGTGAGTAGCTCACTTGTCTAAGCTTGTTTATTTTATAATGCTGAAAAATATTTGCATGCTCTACAGAAATGTGCTGCTTTGGTCCCTCACAGCCTGGCAGTATTATAATTTTAAATTCTTCATTAATCTATCTTCCTCACAAGGGACTGACAAGGTTCCTGGGCATAATTACATGATGCTTAAGACAGAAGCCTCACTTACAAAGTTTTTACACAGTGCCCTGCAAGCATGAGTCTTTTCTTCCTTAGATAGTACCTACATTACCTCCCCTTTTATGGCCATTCTTGATCTCAGCATGATTGCATGCAACACTTTTTGCAATTACTGTGTTAGTTCTGCTGGTTCTAGCCTCTGATGTTTTGCTCCAGAACATGCAGATACAGAGTGAGCATGAATGATTTCAGACTAGAAGTTAGAACAGGGTAATAAGATGATAAAGCTACAATGCTCAGGAGCAAACTGAGAAATTGGTTCAGCCTGGGAAATCTACCTCATAGTGGTTCCTTGGAACAGAATTGGACTAAAACTGAATTTTCCCCTTGAAGAGTGGAGTGTTTTTAGGCTTTATGGTTATAAATAGTGCACCAGCCAATCCAGAAACCAGTACAGTTTTGCATGGTTGTTAGTAGTCTTCATTTAGCCCCATGCATCATAATAGATTTAGGCTAAATTCCCAAATATGTCTGTTTAAAATGTCTACAGAATCTATCCCAATTTCCTTCTAGCTCTATCATAACTTTTCCAGTGCACCTCACTAATTTCCATCTTTAGCACACTGAAAACAGAAATTGCAGGAAGAGCCTAACACAAATAGAATTTGGTGTCCAAATAAATAACACATGGGCTTCAGTACCGATTGTGCTGTTCATTTTTGTGTTTCACTACATTAAAAAGTTAACTCA
Source organism: Apus apus (assembly GCF_020740795.1). NCBI lineage: Eukaryota > Metazoa > Chordata > Aves > Apodiformes > Apodidae > Apus > Apus apus. The sequence continues at coordinate 12,522,679 of NC_067293.1, read as the reverse complement.
CTGGTTCTGCTACGAGTTTCCGGCTCACTCAGAAAGCAGATTCCAGGAATGCTGTCACCCAAGTTAGTTGCACAAGATTTTCTTTGTTAATTAAAAATAATGGGATAAAACTGGAAAAAATAGGCTTAATGCTAACAGTTGGTATTTAAAGAAAGTGGGTTGTTTGGTGAGAGTATCTTCATACTGTATTTCTGTCTACTTTTTGTTTTGGATTTCCAGGCTGATTCCTGGTTTGCATCCACAGTAAAATTAGTAGTATTCAGTCATTGCAAATACTTACAGTATGAACTGTGCCCTCCCCTCATCAGATCAGCAGAATAAGCTCATATTCCTGTGAAGTGAAACTCTGTGTGTGAAATGGTTGCATACAAAATTACTTCCTTGAATGTTTGAAGGAGTTAAACATGCACAGATTGAATTTGTCTGTTGAGAAAATCTTTTGAGGCAGAGTCTCAAGCTGGGTTGTATCTTTGTATTAAAAAAATTAACACCCCCACAACCCCCCTTAGATTTTTCCAGTTGAGACAAAAGAAATCTTTGGGTGGAAAGGCAGCATCATATTGCATAATAAAAGCCTTTTTATGCTGTAATAAAAAGGGTTGCTTAGGGCAACTTTGTTAAAAAAAAAAATTAAAAAGGAAAAACAGAAAAAAAAGAAGAGTCACTGATGATACTGGTATGAGGGGGACAAGGAATCCTTAACTTCTGTTGTGCAACACTGGGAAAAGAGGCTAGAAATGGCTTTCGTTATCTGCAATCTTAATGCCTAGTTTAAAGGTTCTTTACTGCATATTTGCTGGCAGCTGTTTTCAATATATCCCTCTTGAGCTAAGTCACCAGTTAAGAATTTGACATTAGCATGTTTTTTTCAACCACCATCTTGAAGTACCATACCACACAACACAGCCTTGTTCCCTAGTTAGATATTGTTCATGTGCCTTGAAATTGCTGTTGACACCTCAAGTATTTAACTTGCTGATCTGAGATCATTTTTGTTGGGTGTGGATGTGTGCCATAATAAGATAGAGACAAAAGTATCCATGTCTGCATTCCTTCACTACATCTGTTCACTTTATTTTTTGCAACATTCCAGGAAATTAAGTTAAATCATGTATCTCAATGAATGTTTTTGATTTCGCTAGTTCTATTTTAATTGCCTGCCCTTAAAGTATAAGCACACTGAGTGCACAAGTATGTTCCACTTTCTTTGCAGTGTTTGCCTTTTTCTTTAGGATATCATCAATAGTAGATTTAACTGCATCTTGAGTAATGATCCTAGAAGCACATTTTTCTACATTCTCCTGGTTCTCCCCTCAATAGTTTAAGTTTCTTTAGTGCCTTATATTCTGAAAGGGAAAAGTAACGTAATTAACGCTTTGGGAATTAGAGTTGTGCTTTGCAATATATTTCTGGTATGTTCTTTGTCAATGTCCTTTTCTTCCCCTCACTTTCCCAAGTCTGTAAAATAAAGCTAATATTTGTACACTGATCATTCTCACAGTAATTTCTGAGGTATAATCTGTTGAAGTTTATAAAGCATTTAACCATATCACCTTTCATCAAAGACTTTCTGATGATAGAGTTTGAAATGTACTGCACCACTGGAAAAGGAGCCATAAGAATAGGGTATCATCATCTTTGCTGCAGCTTTCATTCTTAGCAAAAAATAAAACAATAGAGTTAAAGAATTAGCGGGTTTTAATCACTGTTTCACTTGGAGGCACAGATGGGACAGAGCATTACTTGGCAACATTTAATCTTGGAGCAGAAATTGTCATGATTAAAGCAGCAGCTGGAGTAGATTGCTAGGGATGAGGAGGTGTCATTTATCTTAAAGGGATCAAAATTGTTGGGCTCTGGGAGAAAGCAAGAAGCTACAAAAGAAAAATCTGGAATATAGGCCAAGACTTATTATTTCTAGGGTCTCATCTGCTGATTAAAGTGGTGTTTTCAATGCTTTCCTCAGAACTATTTTGGAAGCGAGGAGAGTGTCAAGTGATCTGACTCCTACCGAAGAGGAGACTGAAGCCATCTCTGAGTGGAGATTTTGGACTTGCAGGAGGACGGCTGTGTGTGTCCCCTCCATGTGGCAGAACTGCTCCTCCTTACCAAGGAAGTCAAAGTAAAGGAAATAGGTATGTGCCGCTTCATACAGGATTTCATAAGAGTCATGTTCCAGGCCATTTAACAGGGCCTGAATTCCTAGTTTGGTGAGGCAGCCTGGAATGAGATGGATTTTGACTTTCATTAACTTTTGCAGAAGGTTTCTGTCTGCCTGATGCGTCCAGGCCTTGTGACAGGGATATACTCCTGCGGCAGGCTGGCCTGAGGGGGCAGACTGGGTGATTGTGAAGACACAGAACAAAGCAGACCCCTCAGGTCTACTGACCTCTGCAGCCCATCCATGGTTCTGCAACGGAACAGGCTGTTAGGAGCAAGTTACCTTTTGCTAAGTACAGTGTTACAAAGAAAAAAGGTGACAAAAATAAGTGCTAGAATACCAGTGTGTGTTCTGCTGTCAGGGCAGAGCCACAGCTTAGCTGATAGGTAAAGCCTACTCTCTATTCTGAACCTCTTCTAGCTCAAAGGTAGCTCTGCTTTTAGTTAAATGTCTCAAAGATATCATTAGTTTTGGATTTTTCAACCCATGAAAGGACAATGGGCATGAGTTTTCATGACAAATTCCTAACTTCACTGGGAGACTGAGCGAAGTGTAATTGCTGTTGCTCACTGACTTAATCTTTACTTGGGATGTGCTTGGCATTGGCTCTGTGCATATCTTTCGTTGGCACACTTCTTTCCTGCCACTCAGATCTTTTTCTGTTCCTTAGATCAGACAGCTCTTTTTTGCTTGCATTCAGCTGACAACGTTTAGATGTGTGAGGGTTTGGTTGCCTTTGTATAGCAGGAAGTTAAGAGTCCTTGCTTGCACCAGTATATAGTGATTTCTGCAGCAGGGAGACTAAGTGCTGATCTCACTCTAGGTATTTCATAACTCTAAAAAACCTGCTGGCTAACAAGGTATTCATTAATTGCTTTAAACAATCTAAGCTAGAGATTTCTTCACTTATTTTGAGCCATGTATTGTCTCAATGGGCCTTTTTTTTTTTTTGCCTTTTTTTTCTTCCTGAAAATGGACAAATTGTTGATTTCATCCTTTAATCCTTGTCTGCCTGGCAATATGGAAAGTGTATTTCACTGTTGGTAGTCCTAAGTGTAAAGCAAACAGGTCCTAGGCATTTTTACGATCATCCTGTGAATCACAGGTCTCCTTTCTGCCTGAAAGCAGACTTGCTGTCTGAGGTATTCTGCATGCTTTCAGTCGATTGATATTCCTATAAGCTTGCAAGTCACCTTTCATCACCTTTCCAGGCTTTGTCCCCTGGCATGCAAGTCCTTCTTGGGTCAAGGGTCTTAATGACCCCTATTGTTATGGGAATCTTTGGTAATCTAACCTGCTTTTTTTTCTGTATTTCAAGCCATTGCTCTTAAATGTCTCTTGCTTGATCTACTCAGGCGCTAATAACCGTGTCTCCTTTCCTTAGGTCAAGGGCAGATTTTACATTCCACCCAAAAGGCACCACAGTTTGAGATGAGGAATTCAGAAGAGCAAGCAGCTACGACTGTTTTACAGCGCCTGCTGCAGGAGCAGCTCAGATACGGAAACCCAAATGACAACCGTAACCTTCTTGCCTTACACCAGCAAGCCACAGGAAATGCCCCCCCTTTCAACAGCACCGGGAGTCCAGCATCTCAGAACGAAGGGCTGAGCTCCCAGGACCACCAGCTTGTGACTCATGCTGCCCGTCAGGAGCCCCAGGGCCAGGAGATACAGGTGGACAACAGCATCATGGAGAAGCAGCTCTCTCCGCGACTCCAGAACAGCGAGGATCTCCCGACCTACGAGGAAGCCAAAGTCCAGTCACAGTATTTCAGGGGCCAGCCGCATGCTAGTGTTGGGGCAGCCTTTTATGTAACGGGAGTCACCAACCAAAAGATGAGGACTGAAGGGCGGCCCACGGTTCAGCGGGTGAGCCCAGGGAAGGTCCACCAGGATGAAGGACTTAAGGACCTCAAGCAAGGGCACGTCCGCTCCTTGAGCGAGAGGCTGATGCAGCTGTCCTTGGCCACCAGCGGTGTCAAGGCCCACGCGCCGGTGACGAGCGCGCCGCTCTCCCCCCTCTCTCCGCTTTCTCCTCAGCAGTCCAGCGACCCTTATAAAAATTCTGGCTCCAATGAGTTCTACAAGAACTCGGTGCAGCCCCCTTCCCAGCCCAACATGAAAGGAATGGAGCAGCGGGGTCCTCCTCCAGAGTATCCTTACAAAAACGTGTCCACCCCATCTATGAACTGCAAACCTCAGGACTCGGGACATTTCTACAGCGATCACCGCATGAGCCAGCAGGGAAGGTCTGATGGGCCCATGATGAGGTATCAACATCCCCCTGACTACGGGTCAGTCAGGTAAGCAAGGTCTTAATGCCAACTCCATGACAGCCACATCAGGAAAGACAATAGAGAGCTCAGTCCGCTACGTTTTCTTTTACAGAAGATCTCATTTTTATTGTGTGAGATGACATATTGTGTTCAGCTACGGGCTGTGTCTGGAAGGACTGTAGCCTATTTCAGTAGCTTACCTAGAGGCCTGACTTCAAAAAAAACCCAACAAAACACAAATGAAAAAAGAACCCCCACACAAGCCAGCTTTATTTTATGGCATGGGGAAGTTTAATACTGAGGCTCCAGAGTCTTACAAAAGGTTTGCTACAAAAGCCAAAGTTTTGGAGTGATTCATTGTAGAAACTTGCAGCTACTTACTGCAAGACTTAAGTTGTTCTTTAATTGCATCTGCCCAGATGAAATAATATTTAAAAAAAAAAAAATTTAAATGGCCTCTAAAAGCTACATAGGAAAGAGAAAGTGAATAAAAGCAATAATATTGAAGGTAACAAAAGTCGCCCAAGCTTCCTTTAGAGTTTTTCAAGTCTTTTTTTCAGTGGACCCAAAGTGTAGGAGTGGAAAATGCTTTGTGCCTCATCCCAGACTTGCTTGTTTAGCGTTTGCTAATTTTCCTTGCATCATTTGAAATCTCAGCCTGTTCTGGTTTCCTCTAGATAAGGAGCTAGATTTGGCTTGAGCCGAACACTGATGTCTGTGTGGGTGAAGGTGAAGCTAAAAAATGGTGGGCTAAAAATATGGCTTTACTTCACCTGTTTGTCCAAGACCAGGTGAGATTTGGTGTAAGGATTTTGGCCTAGATTTGAAGCTACAAGGGTAATATAAAGGAACAACAGGAGGAGGGTGTTGCTACAAAAATGAATGATGAGGTCTCTGCGTTTGTGTTTGCACATCTTGTGTTGTGTTTTGAGGGGAGTATGAAGAAGTAACCGATTGGTATTTGGGAGCAGGGGTTGAGCTTTGGGGAATTTGAATCTGCTCAGAACCTTCCTAGTCCTATGGGGAGCTATTTTCAGAGTTTGTCCACCATTGTTTGTGATCTGAAATGACTTCAGCAGCATACAAGCCTGATGAAAAGGCCCTTTGATCTGGCTAAATAAATAATAAAGAGGCCAGGAAGAGGGGAAGTAAAGGGTTTAGGGGGGGTAATGATTGTAGAAGCTCATTGCAAATGTTTTTGAAAATTCAAAGGCCTCCAATCTCTGTGCACACAGGAAAGGGAAACAGATCCTTGATGGTTATGTTGCATCAGAAATACTCAGAATGTTACAGATAGGGAATCTGAGACGTAGCCTGCTTGCTGTTTAAGGGAGAGGTATTTGAAAACACGCCAACAGTCAGCTCCTCTAGACAGGGTGATTTTTGTCTGTATTGGATGGATCCTGGCTGCTTTGAAAGAACATGGAGGGGGGAAGGGGAGGGGAGGAGAAAGGTTCAGCTGGCAAGGTTTCTAGTAGGGGAAGCAACTGAAATTTCAAAGCATTGGGAATCTAATGAGGTTACTTTTTAACCTAAATAGCTGCACAGAGGAGAGGTTTCCTTTGCAAGCAAATGCTGAAGCAGTAGAACAATTGCAAGACTAATCCATAAATGACAGAGCAGCCTTGCAAAGGAAGGGAGCGAGTCCTCTATTCCCCTCCCTCTCCCACACACTTTAAGAGAAACTGTCATTTAAACAAGAAACCTTCTGTGTTACTAAAGGTGCAGCTGGGTAGTGGTGTGAGGATTTTAAAGGCATACAACTTTCAGGAGTGCATTTGCCTCGCACCAGGCAGTGCTAGCGAGTGTCTTTGCAGCCTCACTGGAGCAATAAAGTATTTTCAGAGGCTCCGGTTGACCTGCGTTGCAGCTCTGTTGTTTACTGGGATTCATTTGGATTGGTAAACGTGTGCATTTTTTGAACCCTGCGTCAAGGAAACAAAGCCCCTTCGTTCTGCTCGTGAAGCCACACCCTTTTCTGCGGGTTTTTCCCCTCATTGTTCGGGGGAATTTGAGGGTGACCTAACGATGTGGTTAAATAAAACCCGTTGAGCAAGATAAACATTGGGGAATTCACAGCATTCTCATGCTTCACCCTCCCCAGTCTGGGAAAGAAATGGACTGTGTGGTAAGTTCAAACCAGTCTGCAAACAGTTCGCCTCACCTGCTCTTGGGTGGTGTAAGTTTGGAAACACGTATGTGTTCGTAAGGATGTTGGTTTAATGTAAATACTGGGCATGCCAGAGGCATCTGAGCTGTTATTTGGAAATTTTAAAGTTCAGAAGAGGGCAGGCTGCATGTGAAGCTCCAAAATCCGATTATCTCCCTAATATCTCAACCTCACTTTAGCACTGGTGATGAAAACAAACCTTCAGGTCTAAAAGGAGCCTTGGCCTCAGTGTCTTGTGAGCTTGCAAGGTCTCTTGTGGCAGAAGAGCAAGAGATGGAGGAGGGCTTGTGCTGGTACAGTTTTGGGAGCAGAGGAAGCTTGCAGTCTCTCTGATTTGAGCACCGTCTTCTGTTCAGAGCCCAAATGCCTGGGCTCCTGCTGTGGTGCTTAATCCCATTGACTTAACAGAAACTTCTTGAGAAGGAGGTCTGCAGAATTTGTCCCATAATTAGTAAATCACTTCTGTGCACTGTGTTCCCCTGAGCAGCATCAAAGTGGGGGATAATCAGATATTACCAGGAAGCAGAACAAAAATGCATGGGTTTGATTTCTGCTGTCTGATTGAGTGGAGTCTGCTCCCTCCTGCAGTCAGTGTATCCCAGTTTGTGCAGGAGGGCTGTGGAAGAGAGGGGAACTGCAGCTTCTTGAACATGAAGCAGGCAGGAGAAGCAGAAAAAGTTTAATGAGGCGGAGACCTTTCCTGATCTCTTCATTCTCCTGCTCTCCCCACTTTGTTGCTCTACCTGCCAATCTTCTGTGTGACTTGATGTCTGCAAGCCTTGCAGCCTCAGGACTCCTGATGGCTCGATTTTCTTGCAGAGCTGCCGTTACTGCAGATCTCTGTCTTCATGACTTAAAAACTAATGTGACCCCTGTAGTTGCAGAACCATAAATCCAGGCTTGTACTTGGCCCGCGTGGTGTGTTTCTGTGATACGTGCCAGGGACTGTAAGAGAAGCAGAGATTCTTGCGTGATACAGTCTTCAAAATGAAGTGGCCCTTAGAGTTATGCTTTCAAACTTAAACACTTGTGGGAATTATTGCTCTGAGTGTTCTTCCTGCATTTGGGGTTTTCGGGTCTTTATGACACTGAGACAAATGGAAGGAGATTGTGTAATTTTGTTTTCCATGTATTTTGAGAGCCTTTCTGCATTTTTTCATGAAGTGGTTCATTCTATCATAGTTTTATTAAGATTGCAGGGTTACCTAAGGCCTGGCTCTCTCATGGAGGGAAGCTTCTACTGCCATTCTATTAGCAATTCAGTTAGGTGACCCCAATAGCAATTTGTCCCTTAAAGTTTTGCAGTCTGGCTTAAAAATCTTAAGTCCAGTTATGTTCATTTACCTTTCTGTATCTCTCGGTTCAAAACTGGCTTACCGGAGAAATAAATTCTGCAATTCTCATGTTAATCTGAGGGATCTCAGAGCCAGGTATTTTGAACCCACAAAATATATACAAGTATTTTATAAGACAGAATTGAATGTAGTGGGAATGCTAAAAAGTTCTTTGAACATGTATGTGAAAGTTTGCATACAGGATATTGAAAGGTCTAGTTACTGCTGTGAGGTTACTAGGATTTAAAAAAAAATAATTAAAAGATAGGTTGTCTTGCCCCAGTTGTGTTATCTAGCTTTGCTAGGAGTATAAACACATTTGTGACATTTTGGAAGCTCAAATGCTGTCGGTATTGCAACAGAACTAGCTTGAACCGAGAAGACTGGTATAATTTCAAGACCATGAGAGGCTTTGGATATGAGTGCCAAGATGCTGGAAATCTTGGAAATGTATCTTGTTTAGAAATACTCAGCCATGATTTCCTGGAGTTGTTCTTTATAATAGGTTTTTTTAAAAAGTTATTACCAGGCATGTCAACACAAAGACTGTCCCTTCAGAATTTAGCTGCTGCTGTTGTTTTTCTTTGGCCATCTTTGTGTTCCTTTTGTGTTCCTTTCATTAGTGCTCAGGTCCTGCAGAAATGGCAAGATTCTGCCCATGTGTCTCTGATGGCAGAATAATGAGATGCTTAAAGTCAAATAGCTCAAATTGTTAACACTGGCATCTAAATAGTCCTCATTAGGCTTATAATATTAAGACACTGAGTTCAGCGGAGTCACTTTCTCTGAGTAGCTGCTTCAGATTGTTTTCAGGCTTAAAGACAGTATTCTGTAGGTTCAAATTTGGAAAGGTGTTTTTTTTTGCATCCATGAGGCAGACAGGCAATATATCTCTTTTGATCTAACCTCTGTAGGTTGTCATAGCTTAAATGTCACAGCAAGGTTAAAACAGAGGATTGTGACATTAAGTAAAGAATAAGCTCAAGGAGATGAGTGGCTTCTGAAGATGCAAAGTTTTAAGTCTGCACATAACTGGGTGAGCTAAGAAAGGAACTAGAAACCACCTGAGACAAACCAGATGACCTTCAGCGTGGCATGTGACAGTTATGCCTCGTTTTTCATTATGAGAACTGGCAAATAAAGCTAGTGAAATAAATGAAACAATAAGTAGAGCTGACCTCCCAAGAGGGGAAAGAACCAAATTGCTGCTATGAAACTGAACATTCCTGAGGAAATTAATTGTACATCTCTATTCTGCTTGACCCATGAGATCCTCATACCCTCACATGAGATATGATAATTTTTGGGGAGATTCAGCTCCTGAATGTTGTTGCCGACAGACACGACAGCCACTTGAGTGTGAGAAAGAGAAAAATGGTAACTAGAGCAGTAATTATTATTTTTTTCCCAAGTGACAGGGGCTAGATTTGTTTCACTATTGAGGAATTTAAGCATCAGCTTGAAGGTTTATATGCACCTCTCTGCTGGAAAGCAGAAAAATAAGACATGAGTTGCATGATATTGAAATCACGAAGCCTGTGCTGGGCTGCGAATGTCGGAACTGCTCCGTGCGCTGCCAGCCAGATGTGAGTAATGCAGACATTTCCTCTCTGGATGTATGAAGGGTTGATGCATTCTTTCAGCAGAGAACAGGAAGGATGATGCTGAGTGTTTGCACATTGGCTGAGAAGCCTGTTGTGTAACCCTTTAGCTCCCGGTTCAGCTTCATGCTTGCTGTTGTCAGTGGACATGGCACTAACCTCCTGGTGTGGTGGGAGAGCTACTCTGTGGGCTGCCTTCTACATCCAGTACCTCTCTGCAGAGTTTGCGTGCAGGGTCCTTCCTGGGAATGCAGACAACTATGGGGGTATGGCCAGGTGGAACAACAGTCTGTGCTTTTCCAGCTGCAAGGTTGAACTGCATCCCAAAGGGTGGGAAATTTTATCAGAGGAACATGAGTGTTTCAGAACATGTTGAACTGCCAGACTAGGTCTGCACCAGGCTGAGGTCTGTGCTTAAGAAGAGACTGGCTGCAGCATGGAGAGGGAGTGACTTCAACTGTTAAAGAACATCCAGAGAAGTTAAAGGTTGAATGCCTTTGGAGGAGGAAGGAAGGCCCTCCTCCTGAGGTCATCCAAGCATCATAAATCCACACAGTCTCCTAAGAGAGATTTCTTACTTGACGAGTGCAGCAGAAGTTGAGCTGGCGATTGCCAGTGCCTGGGAAATGTGAGCTGGTGTAGCTTGGAGTTAGTTCTAGAATAGATTTCAAGCATGTTACAGATTAATAGATCTATTTTGATGGCCTGTAGAGTTTATTGTTAGGAGCAGTAAATGTACCTACTGCATAGAACTGAGGTTGTTTCTGAATCAAAAGGCTGCTTCTGTTTCTTAGGTTGGTTTTCAGATTGTTTCATTGTCTCATTTGACCAGACTGCAGTTTGTTGGTTGATGTTTCAGGAGGCTTGATTCAGTGGTGCTGGAATACTAGCATTGAGCTTAGCCAGTCCCTTTAACTCTGTATCCTGAATTGCCAAAGAAAATTCATTATTTTCTCCATGCAAGATAGCACATTTCAGGACAGAAGAAGAGGGCCCATGCCTAACAGTTCTCAATTTAGTAATTTTATCCATAAAGTGCCGAGAAAAGTTTTAGAAATAATTTTGGCCAGTAGTTGATGGAGTTTCTTTTTGTGTTTCTGCATGCAATAGGCTCAAGAAGAAAAACCTTCATGCCCCTCGAGTGTATTTTTGGCTGATTATTTGATTTTGAAGCCTTTTTTAAAAAACAAACTCTTAAATGAGGTCTTCCTCATTTTTATGAGTCTTTTGTGTAGAAGACCTTTGCACAGGAGCTACGCAGGTCATCCCTTGTCACAGGGTTTGTGCACCATCTTCTGCATGACATTGATGGAGCTTCTGCTCTCTGTTTTCCAGGCAAAACCCAGATGTGCAGCTGCAGTTACAACAGAGGCCTCCTCACCATCACAGCCCAACTTCTTCCTTGACATCCCTGGGATCTTTGACTCTGCTTCAGTCTCCACCGCCATCCAGGCTGTCCCCTTCCCAGCATCAGCAACCTCTGACTCCAAGCCAGGGAGATCCTGGCATTCTGCCACGGACCCAGCAGCCATTCTTGCCAAACCAGGTCCATCAGGGAGATCTGTACCGACTATGCCAGCCCTTCTTAGGCCCCCAGCAGCAGCAAGGCGATTCCTACTCAGTCATGTCCCGGGCTCAGCAGATACCCTCCCCATATCAACAGATGCAAGTAGATCCTTTTGCCATCGTTTCCAGGGCCCAGCAGATGGTGGAAATCCTGTCAGAAGAGAACCGGTCTCTACGACAGGAGCTGGATGGGTGTTATGAGAAAGTAGCCCGGCTGCAGAAGGTGGGTGTGTTTGGGTATCAGGCACTCTCTTGTGTCTAGAATGATCACAATTGAATCTTCTAATCTGCAATTGTTACATTCCTTGCTTAAGGGACTGATTATCTACTCTTGAGTCTTTTACATGCAGATTGATTAGTCTGTATCCTGTCCCTTTGGGCAGCAGCTTAACTTTGTCAGAAGATAAAATCAAAGCCTTCAGTTTTATTCTAACAGCTTATTGACTGTGCTTAAAAGAGCATCTTCATCAGCTGTCTTGAAGAGGCTGACTGCTTGGCTCGCTTGGTTAAATTAAAACTAGTGTTCTTATGGTCAGGATAGCAGCAGCTTTCAATTTCCCATCAGTCTAAAAGACCTTAGAGGCTGCAGAAAGGCCCTGTTTGGAGTGATATGAGGCCATAGTCACTCAAGAAGACAACAGGACGTTGCTACAAAACAGTGTGCAAGACAAGTGCTGCTGCTATGGCTACATTAAAGACATTTGGACTGCAGGACTGAAGCTAGCACTGCTTTTGTCACTCCCTCAATACTACACAACTTCCATGAAAACTTACTATCTTGTTTTGGATCAAGCCATTTGCCGTCTTTGCCTTTGTGAAACAAGTAGAGTAAGTGATGCCAAAATGTTTTAAAAAAATAATTATCCCAGTGAGAGCCATCATGAACTGGCATATGTAGAGGCATTTCCATTGCAGCCTCACAGAATTAACTTCTTGATGACCAGTGGTTTAAAGCTGTGCAGCAGGTCAGCTTTGGTTTTGCCTTGCAGCTGTGAAAAGGCTGATGCTACTTGGAATTTTGGACTTCATGGGCCTTGCTGTACTCTTTGTACTGAGCAGTCTCCAGGGCCATAAAAATGTGTGGCTGCTTAAAACCCTTGTGTGAGTTCAGATGACCAGTGTGGCTTCTCACACTCGTTTATTCCCTATGTAACCTCTTGCCAGGGACATGTTGGCTTTGTGGTATTTCTTTTTTGGAAGGTTCCTGGCCAGGAAATGCTTTAGAGAAATGTTTGGCAGCTTCCTGATAATGAAAGAAGGTTAAAAATGCACTTCCCTCCACCCTCTGTTGATCACTGGCTGTAGACAGTGCTGATGGGGTTTGCTATCATGTGGTTCCATACTTCCATCACAATGCAAGCCCATGGCTGGTAAGGAGAGCAAGAAGTGAATCTCATTCTGCTCTGGGTGATCAGAGAAGCTTTACACTGAAGGGTAGAAGGAAAAGAACAACACATTTTGCTGTAAATGTTTCTCTTCCCCCATTTAGTAAATTGAGTATGTAAAAGCACAATGAGGTTGTTGAAGTGTAAACATAGAACATCAGGAGGTTTTGTTGTGAATTTTGGACCATAAAAATTACAGATAGGCAGGGTTCATCAGTAATGCAGGATCTGCTACTAGCATTTTTTTTAGCATATTTTTGTTCTCCTTTCTTCTTGTGTTTTACTTGCTCAACTCGATATCACATTAGCTATTTTTATCAATGCTTTCTGCCTAAAGTATCAGCAGTGCTAAAATGCCCCAGTCTTTGGAAATAAAAGATAACACTTACCCTTCTTCAATTTGCTATATCTGTGGTCTGATCATATTGGGGAAACAGAGCTAGAGTCTGGAAGGAGAGTCCAGAACTTTGTTTCAGCCATTGGTGTTTTTCATACAGAAGGATCCATCACAAACATGAGACTCTGTCATTTTACTTAATATATAGATGTAGATTTATTTTGTAAAGAAGACTTGAGACAAAGTAATTTCCTTTCTGAGACCGAATAAAAAGAGTTGTTAGTGATAAAATAATAAGTGCTTGTTTTCACTTCCACTGCAGCTGGAAACAGAAATTCAGCAAGTTTCAGAGGCATACAAAAACCTGGAGAAATCATCCTCTAAGCGGGATGCCCTGGAAAAGGCCATGAGAAACAAGCTGGAAGGAGAAATTCGTAGGCTTCATGATTTCAACAGGGATCTAAGAGGTGAATGAAGTAAAACTCTTCTTCAATGCTGATGTTTTTCTATTGTTGTACTTAATTGGCAGGACAGTGTTTTGTTGTAGAACTCACTGTCTGTTGGCTCAACTAGAGTACAACAGGTATGTTCAGTAGTCTGAGATCTTAAGTGCTTGCTGGGAGTACAGACAAGACAGGTTTAGGAGAGTGCTGTAGTGTCTCATTTCCAGCCTGTTTCTCATTGAGAAGAAACATGTGATAAGCCAAGTACGATAAACCAGATGCAAGCTTGGAATTCTCTCTTGTCTTATATCCTAGACACAATTTGTACAATTTGTTCAGTTTATACAAATGGAAAGATGTTTTGCTGACTGGCTAATCCCACACCAGGCATGTTAACTTTCTTTCCTGTCCGGTGACCCTTCTGCACTGTCATACAAACTGCAGACTGTCTGTTCTTCCTGAATGTCTTGTCATTCCTTATCAATATAGGCATCTGTTTTTTTGGATCTCCCTTCCTTTTCCAGAGAGAGATGTTATTAGTGTCTGGTTCTTGCTAAGAGGCTGAGGCAGTATGATGGCTGGCAGTGGAGAGTGATGTTGAATGGTATTTGACCTTAGCATGGGTCAAAGTTTAAGCATTAGTATGAAAGGCAGAAAAAAAGCTGCAATTTGAGATGTTTAAAGGTGCACAGTCAGTCTTTTAAACTGTAAGTTTCATTTTTTGATGAAAGGCACCTGATTGTCCTGTATGTCATCTCTTTCACTGCTCCTAGTCTCTTGCTGTGTTCACAGAAACTGTTTTGCATCCAAGAAGAAGGTCCATACAGTGCCCGCTGCTATCAAGGACAGTACACAAAGGCCTGCATTAAATAATAGTCATAATAAAACACAGCATAAACACTTCATTCTTATTTTCAAAGGCTGCTATAAATTTCTAACAGCCTGCAGCAGCAGAACTGGTAAACTATCCTTAGGGTTTTACACTTTTTCCTAAAGTCAGGTAGTTGGCAAACAGAGATTTAATCATCTAACTATTAAGATTTACTGAAGAATTAAAAGGGAATCTTTTAATTGCATGGTAAGATTTATTCAAGTGGAAAAAAGGTGTCTTAACATTTGTAAAAATTGAAAAACAAATTTCTGTTATAATTGTTCAAAGTAATGTATTTGAAACTTTAGTTAACCTGTTTTGTCTCAAGAACACAATTAGAAATGTTCCCAAAGTGACTACCAGCTTCTGATAGGCTTTTTACTTTGACTACATAGAATTCAGAGATCCATTCCCCTGGCTTGCATTAGAAGTGTCCTGAGCAGATGTGATTTGGTGCTTGAAAGTTTTTATTTATTGTTTTTTTTATTGAAAAATTTTGCAGAACGTATGGAGACGGCCAACAAACAGCTTGCGGAGAAGGAATTTGAGGGGTCTGAAGACAATCGCAAAACCATCTCTCAGCTCTTTGCACAAAGTGAGTCATTCAGTCCTTTTGGGTCACTAGGAATGCTCTGTACCTCCTGGGAAGGATAACACTGCAGCAGGGCAGCGTAGTTCAGATCTGGGGATTTTCTACTGGGGCAGAAATCAGGGCAGTGATGGTCCAAAGATGGCAGTGGAGAAGGGAGTAAGGATACAAGAATTCCTTTTCTGTCAGTATGTAAAGTCCATCTGATAGTATTAGAGATTTTGGAGCAAATGCAGTTCCAGTTAAACTATAAAATTAGTGTTTACTCCATAACCGAAAGGATAATTTGTCTACCTGTTTTGTCCCCTGAAACCTTTCCAGGCTGATGAGAGTCCTGGCATGAGTTAAGGCCAGTGAGAGTGGAACCTGGTAGGTCTCCTGTCTCTTTGCTCTTTAATTTGTCATTGCCTTATCCAGTTCAGCAAAAATAAAGGGGATGAACACTGCCTGCATACTGCTGGGCTGGGTAAGGGTCATGAATTCTGTCCACAGCAGTGGGTTTATCACAAGGCAAAACAAAATGACAGATGTGAAATGCTGCTTTTCCTTTGTACTGAAATATCTTGAGGCCAGTAGCAGCGAGCCAACTTTTCTCTCATCCCGTAGTGTACTCCACCCTTCTGACAATGCTCACTTTTCTCCAATTGTTATATAAAAAGGTAATGCAATAAAATTGCAAAATACAGATTTTCTATGGTGTAACACACACTGCTGCTCCTCTGACAAATGCTGGTATCCCTCTCTTGTGTTGTCTTTAGCTTATTCCTTGCGGCTGATGTTGCATGCAGATGGTTGTCAGGGCGTGGATTCAAAACTCTTGGTGGTAGTGCAAAGTTTGTGAGTTTAGTCTCAGATTCAGACTGGTTCAGTGGACTTGGAAGTTCAGAGGTTCACCCAGAGAGGTGGGAAGGTCAAAGCTGTGAGGCCTCACACTCAATTTCTTGTTTTGGGTGAACATGGAAAGCATAGTGCTACATTTCTTCGGTCCCAGCATTTCTAGGGCTGCTGTAGGCCCTTGTCAAGTGAAGCAGTACCAATCTGGGGAAAAGTCTGGAACAAAACCTCTAAAAGCCTCGCTGCAGGCACTTGCAGATTAACAAACAGACTGCTGGCACTGATTGATACCTGCTGGCATAATGCCACTCTGTCTCTGCCCATTTTCTGCAATACATTTTACCATGCTGACACTGCCAGCAACTCACTTCCTGTTTGGAGGAGAAATACTGGGATGAGAGAGATTGGTAAAAGAGAAGGCAAGTGGTGACATTAGCCTTTGTCTTTGTGTCATGGGCTAGCTCTGAGTTGCAGTTAGGGTTTGCTCTGCAGAGTTCTGGGTGCTGTTGGAGGACAGGTTTTGTTTTGCAACCTGTGTGTGGGCTGTGTTGATTCCTAGCAGAAGGGAATCTTTAGCTACTCTGTGTTGCTGAAGCTTTGCTCCTGGCTCTCTGCTGGCAGAAGAAAGGGAATAATTGTGGTTCTGTAAATATAGTTATGCACATGCTTGCACAAATGGGCCTGTGTACTCCATATGCAGTCTGTCCTAACACCCAGGATCTAGTTCCTGTTTTTCAAGCCTTCCACTCCTTGTCCTCATTCCTTTGTCATGGGATATTGGTTTCTGGAATGCAGTTTCTCTGGTGTCATCAGTGCTGTGTGTAGATCACTCCAGGGAGTATTCTGTGGTTATGTACCCAGCAAGAGTGTTAATGCTATCATTGTAGCTGGTTGGCTTGAGCTGGGAATGACAACATATACAGAGGACATCAGCTCTGTGTTGTGGCTTTGCTTTACACCCCTGTGTGATAATCTCTCCAGTCCCTGGTTATTTTATCCCATTTATTTTTTATGAAGGCGGTTGTCCTGTTCCTGAAACACACAACATAGCTGCTCCTACCAGGACCAGCTCCTTCTGGAGAGCAGCAGGAAAGGACCAGCTGCTGTGCTTGGGGTGGCTTTAAAGCATCCGACCTGAACTCTCAGTGCTGACCAAAAGGCTTTCTTGAGCTGCTTTAAGCAGTGACAGAACAGCTACTTGTGCCTCAGTTCTGGCCTAGAGGGTTCTTTTAAGGGCAGTAGAGGACAACTGAAGAATTTTCATTTCTCACTTGTTTTCTGACTCCTCTGGTGATACTGCAAGTAAAGTGGGACAACTGGATATTACTTAGAGAAGGAGGACAGCTGCCCCAGGCAGAACAGCCTTCCTTTTTATGGGGTCAGTGTGGAAAAAAAGGAGCACAAGATTTTCAGGCACAA
This sequence comes from Apus apus, assembly GCF_020740795.1. NCBI lineage: Eukaryota > Metazoa > Chordata > Aves > Apodiformes > Apodidae > Apus > Apus apus. The sequence continues at coordinate 12,505,693 of NC_067293.1, read as the reverse complement.
AAGTCTGCTATCTCCTCTCTCCAGCCTGGGATATTATAATTACCCAGTTTGTTTTCCACTGCTGAAAGCTCAGAGGTAAAGAGGTGCCAAGTTTCACTAACCATCTGCATAATCAGAGCAAATTACCTAACTGTACCGAGTGATACACCTTCTATTCCTTCTCACTAGCATTATGGCACATTGTTACTTGAAGATACCATGCTTGTTTTTCAGGGTTATGTGTCCTTCTCTTCCTTGAAAGCAGTGTACTTTTTTTTTCCCTCCCTTAGCACTAGATTTGCATTCTCTCTCTTGTCAGAAGTTCCAGTACAATCTTTCCTTCACCTCAGGAGTGAAAGACTCCTGAAAGCTGGGTAGCGATGAGTGCTGGTCTGTTGATAAGCCTCACTTTGTTTTGATAGACAAGGAAACACAGCGGGAAAAAGAGAAACTGGAAATAGAACTGGCTGCTGCACGCTCCACCAATGAGGACCAACGGAGACACATTGAGATCCGAGACCAGGCTTTGAACAATGCTCAGGCCAAGGTGGTGAAACTGGAGGAGGAGGTAAGGATGCTGGGAGAGAGAAATTAGGGTAGCTTGGGTTCCAGTAAAAGTGACTGTGGGAATGAGTTTGTCTGGTGCAAATTATAAGGAAATCTGCTTGCTTCAAAGCTGTTTATATCGGCTTAGCTTTGTGTTTGTTTGCTAAACCACTCAACTGTGCACAGATAAGCCACAAATCTGTATTTCCTTGGAAGTGCTTTTGTCTAAGCAGCCATCTTTCATTTTCTTTTTGTTTCAACTGGTAAAAGTGGGCTGCAACTGAAATCCTAGCCCTGGCAACCTCCTGAACTTGGCAGAAGTTCAGATCTGGATGGACTTTTAGCTAATATCAAATGAATGCAGCTTGTCCCCTTGCCAGGTGTTCCACTTCCACCAGGGTATCGTGGTGCACAGTGCAGATCATCATATGTGCCCAGTGTTTGTAATAAGCTGGGCATGACCTTGGTTGTTTTCTTTTCCTCCCAAGAAGGGATAATGCATTTGAGCTGCCTAGCTGGACAGCTTTCACAGCAGTTTCTTTGGTAGCCTTGTCCCTGCCACTCTCACATGGCTCTCACCTTGCTGCCCTTCTGCATCATAGTGTCTGTCCTCTTTCCTCCTGCCTACACCTTTTCTCTCAAAGGCTCCATTTCCCAATCCCAGCCTCAACTTCCTTTACTCCTACTCTTCCTCCATAGAGAACCTCTGGAGGAAATCTCATGACCAAGTGCACTTTATCCACTGCAGGTTTCTTCTCTCCTCCTTCAGTTCTGACAACTTCTGCCTACTAGTGCTCACCATCACCCTCAGTTGAGCACAGTGCCTTTATCCACCTGTGTCTTTGCTGCCTTCAGAGACATTCCTTGAACCCTTTCCTTGTCTCCTCCTACTCTCCATTCAGGATACTACTGTGCAAAGAGAGGAGGAATGATCAAATACAAACTTAACTTCTTCCTGTCTTATCTCACCTGCCTTCCTCCTCTCCCAGGTACAGCTGTAGCTGCCTTCTTAATTTTAGCCTGCTCTTCTCTAAGCTCTGTATTTGCCCCAGTTGGCCGGCCTTCCCTCCTTCCCTCCTTCCCTCCTTCCCTCCTTCCCTCCTTCCCTCCTTCCCTCCTTCCCTCCTTCCCTCCTTCCCTCCTTCCCTCCTTCCCTCCTTCCCTCCTTCCCTCCTTCCCTCCTTCCCTCCTTCCCTCCTTCCCTCCTTCCCTCCTTCCCTCGTGCCCTTAATTTTTGCTCCTTGCAGTACCTTTGTTTCAATCTCTTCAGCTTCATGGAAGCCCTCCCTCAGTCTGTCACCTCCTGGACCTGCTCATTCAGGACATTGTTGCAGGGTAGCCTGCCATCATACCTTAGCCTTTCTCCCCAGTGCTCTGCCTTGCTTTCCTTTCTCCACCACATCAATTTCAGGTAGTTCTTTGTTTTCCAGACCTCTCATGATTTACCCAACCCTATTTATTTTCTCCCTTGTTGCTGAGAGGATGTCTTTTACCTTTGTCTTTCTCAGTTTCCAACAACCCCTTCTTCCCTACCCCAAAAAAGCACTACTGTGTTTTCTCCCAGACTGTCCTCACCTTCACTGCAAACACTGGCAAGGCCACTTTGAAGCCTCCCTTGCTGTGGTGCTCACAACATGGTTGGCAGGGGTGAGGCCATAGTTCATGCTAACCCAGAGACTGTTGATTTGGCCTGCCCTACAACCCTGCCTGTTGTCTCCAGTCCCAGACTTGGGCTGTGAGCTTTGAAGGCAGGGAGCTCTCATTGGTACAGCATTTAGCATTGCCAGGCTTGGGGAACCCGGTGCTGTGCAATACAAATTGTTATAATAATAAAAAAGAAGAGAGTCAGAGAAATGCTGAAATGTCACTGGCCACATTCAGCCTTGCATGCAGTTGACAGGTCCATTGATTTCACTAAAATTGCAGCATCTCCTGGCAAGGCTGACTTTCACCTTTGTTGCTCAGGGGGCCAGGCAGCATTAAGTTATAGGGTAATTTAAACATGGCACAGTTCTTTTTGGCTCTAAAACAATTCTGTCATTTGATCCTGCAATGTGCTGGAGCTCTCTGGCTTTCCTTCAGATTTCAGCACTGTGTTACACCAGAAGTCTGATGTGTGACTAACTTTAAGTACACAGGACATCCTTGTGGCTTCCCTGGGACCATTCACGTGCTTGGAGTCAATGTGTCTAGAGGTGCTGTGCTCAGCCAGCACACACAGCACTTGGCTAGGTTCAGCCTGTGTGTGGGCACTAATATTGGCTGCCTCACAGTAAAGCTGAAGTCTTTAGAGGTAATAATATTTTTACTAGAAGAATGGGCTTCAGTGCAGTTGCAAAATCTTTTTGCCTAGGTAGAATAGTAAAATAGGTAAGTAACTCTGGGCTAGATTGCACGATAGCTTAAAAAACACACATATGCTGATACAGAGTAAAATGCCCTGGTTTTGACTGCACGAGGGCTTGTGGTCATTAGCATCCAACCTTTGCTCGAATCCCAGAGTGCATAGGAAGTGCCACCCTTCCTGTTGTAGATAAATATGGAAGCGTCTCAGTGAGGGAGGAGGAATTAACTCTGTTTTTCCTAGAGGTGATGGAGCTTAAGGAGAAACAGAAGGGGTAAGGAGTCACTTTTGCAGGTTTCCCAAATCACTTTTTAATGAAATACTTAGGATTATAAAGCATTTGCTGCCTCATTAGTATTAAATTGTGGGAAGTTCTCAAATCCCCAAGCTGTTTGGTAACTTTCTGAAAGACAGCCAAACAAACTGCTCAGTGCTCAGGGAACCATCTAGAAGGGACTGTAAATGTCAGCCTGAGTTATTGACAATCAGTGACCAACATATAGGAACAATTTGTCAATTATTTCTTTTATTCCTGCCAGCTAAATCACAGTTACTAGTCCCTATAATTGTCAGGAATTTCCAAACTAGTCCTGTAGAAGAGGGTGGAGTTTCTTAGGCTAAAGCTTGGCAGCCACCCTGGCTCAGGGCCTGAGGGAGGTGTGCATATTTCAGTTGTTGCATCCTGTAATGTAAGTTTTCAGCTTGCTTTTTCCCCTTTTCCGTTTTGACTTCCTATTAAGCAGAATTACCCTGCCTTATAGTCACCAGATCCTTTATAAAAAGAATAGTTCCGTTCTAATGAGAGCTATAAACCATAGATTGCTGTAGCTGAATTTAAATGTTGCATTGGAATTGAAACTTCCAGATTCTTTTTAAAATCCTTTGCCTGAATTGCCAGTTTGGACAAAACCACCCCTCTGAAAAATATAGATACTTGCCTACTCCTATGGGCTTTGACATCTTTTATATATTGCATTTTTTAACATCCAAGTTAGAGGGAAGGAAGAGATAAAGGGATGCTAAATGCGATGAAGAAAGGAATGATCTTGGAGATACCCAAGTATAGTGTGAAGCAGTTGGAAGCAAAAGTAGACATTCACAGAATACTTTCCCTGGTCTGTTAGCAGGGGTGAAATGGCTCTTCACATTTAGAACAAGCTGCCATCAAAGTTTTAGATAGTGTGGAGTTTATTTCTGCAAAGTGCTAAAAAGGGTGAGTGATCATGGAAATCTAAAAGAAATATGTCTGTGCATAGACTTGTTAAGTATGTATATGTTTTATATAGAATACTTAAACTTTACTGCCTCTTTATTATACATAAAGAAACCCAGTAATTAACCAATTTCTCCCGTTTCATTCTTCCCTTTAGTTGATGTTCCACAGTATGCATAAGTCAGCAGCTTATTAAAATTGTCTAGTAAAGTATTAGTCTGTTTTTTAAACTTGGGAATGTTTTCATTACATGGAATAAATTTGAGTATATTTGAGGTAAAATGCATGTTGGCTCAAAAACTTGTATCACAGTCAGAAGTGGTTGATGATAATATTTGCAGCTAAAGCAATAAAGAATTCTCATTTTGGAGCACAGATTGCCATGATGGTCTCAATTTTGATGTAAACATTTGAATGGCTGCAGTGTTCAGCAGCTGGGTAGCTGGTCACAGATGGCCTCTATGTGTGGGCTTTTAAGAAAAAAAAAAAGGAATTTCCAGGACATTTATTGAATTTGATAATTTCTGCTTACCCTGGTTAATTCATACCACGGGATACCACACTTCAACTTAAAAAAAGTTTGTGGGTTTTTTTATAGTAGTGTAACTTATACTCCTTTGCTCCACAGCTTTACATGCCCCTGTTTTAATGAATGCCTTAAGGAGACAGCTTTGAAAAATAGTGAATAACAGTAAGAAGATGTTTATATCTACTCTTTGGCATCCTCATTCACACACCTTGCAATGGAAGGAGAAGCCAGACATCCTCTCTAATGGGTGGAAATTGGGGGCTGGGATGAAATTTGAATGAAAATAATGAAATACCTTTTCTAAAAGTGGCTTGTATTTAGAAGCTATAAGGTCTTCCAGCCTTCAGAATTCAACATAAACCAGATATTAGAGCTCACATATTATATTCATTTCCCACTCAGCTATTGTGGAGAGAAATAGCAAACTATTTCCGATAACACTGAGGGTTCTGTCTGCAGGGAAATGTAGAAATGTTCATTTCCAAATTACATCTATTGTACTTTATATGCTGTGCCTGAGATACTTTCAGAACAGAGCTCTGGCTTATAGGGAAGAGACCCAAAGGAGAGTTTGTGTGCTTGAAGGCTTGCCTGTTTTTTTCCAGTCACTTCTCTGGGTCTATAAAAAGATATTCCCAGTCTCCACAGCTTTGTCTTTCTTAAATTCTTGGACTCTCAGACCTACATAATGACTTCTTTCAGGACAGAGTTTCTTTTTAAAAGGGGACATGTTTTGGATGGCTTATGGCTTATGGATGGGTAGGGTGGAGAGGAGAGTAAACTCCCTCTCTTCCCTGTAAGTAGTATGTATGCATATCTTTAATGACCTGCATTCTTGTAACAAAGCACAACTGGGTTTTTATTGCTGTGTCTCTACCTCTTACATTCTGCCTGTTAGTAATTTTCCAGAGGTGGCTTTGAGAGTTACAACTTATTTTAACACAGAGAGGTGACATTATGATATTCCCATGCAACAAATGCTGTTCCCTAGCAAGAGGATAGTCTTACCAAATTACTTCAGCATGAATTCTTGCCAAGGTCAATGGCACTTTATGGGGCCTGAATTCAAACAAACGGAGGGTTCAAAGGGCATCCTGGAGGAATATATTCTAACTGCAAGGGGGAGAGATGGTTTAAATGTGCTCACTGTCTATTTTTTTAACTACATTTCTGCCATAGCAGGCAAATTCTTGTGGGGAAATGCATTTTCAGCTGCATCTGAATGGATTTACCTTTAGCATAAACCCAGGATGTAATGAAAACACCCTGAATATATTAAACAAAGGACTTTGAAGACATACAGAAATAGTGGGTGGGAGACAAGCAAATGCTGACGAGTGTTACCAGTTTGCTGAAACAGGAGCTATCCAAGATGAAGAGGGTAATGGCTGGGTTCGTCAAAATGCCTGAGAGGGTTTCTGAATCATTGCTAGCTTTGCAGGAAGTCTTGTCTTCTTCCCCAGAAAAACTTTGCTGAGTAACCCATCTGGAAGTGATGAATCTCTTTACAAAAGATGATCCTTCCTTCCCCCTCACCTGTTATGTCCAGGACTGCATTTGTCCTGCAGAGGCAGCTCCGGTCCAAAGGATGTTAACAGCCTCTACCTTCCCTTGACAGGGAAAATTTCTCATTTCTCTATGCCCTGGCTCCCTGTGCTGTGTGTAGGGAACCTCCATGCCCTCTTCAGAGTCTTTCTTTGATAAGGACCTGGGATCCCTGAAAGAGATTGCCATGATTTGTCAAAGACTTTTCTGAGAACCCTAAATCAAGTGAAGGAACAGGATTTGTTTGGCTTTTAGAATGTTAATCCCTTTTCTGCCAGGCAGTTGTAATAATAATCAAATGTCCCTGTTTCTGACAGGAATGCTTTGTCCTTGGCCATGGCTTCTACACCATGCAAACACTCTGTAGCAGAGAAGCCTGCAAGTTGCCTGCTGCCAGGCAGCACATTGTTTTAGGAAGTCTTTTCTTCTGCGCAAAGATTCTAAGAACTAGTTTCAATTTTCTAGGCTTAGTGAACTTGTTTAATAATTTCATTCCTGTATGATTCATTTTGCATTGCTGGAAGCCCTGCAGTTTGGGGATCTTGGTGTGCAGACGTATTTGGGCAGCAAATCTTTGTGATTAACTTGGAAACTGATTGTTCTTCAGGTCAGCCAGACTCTTGTGAGCAATGAAGCCTCTGAATCCCAAGCATATCCTGCTTCTCACAGTTGGCTCTCAACTACGGAAAGCAATCTTGACAAAGGACAGAGGAAATAAAATGAAAACAGGAATGCTTGATTGAGAGGCCAGGGAATCTTCCAGGGATATTCCCTGCATCATCCCCGTACTAGATTTCTGCAGATTTCCAAGCCAGTCCTGCCCTTCGTTATTTTTCTTTTCCTCAGTCCTGTTGCAGAATTTATGTAAAGGTCATAGTGGATGTGAACTGGAGAGTGACTGCTCGTGTTTAAAATGGTTTGATTAGAGTTTGATTGAGGTAAAGCCTGACATCTGATACCTGATTAGGGCACTTTCCCAAGTTGACCTGGCAAAGATATGCACATGATGAAAGTTGTGCCATGTGCTGTAGGAAACGCTGGGCCAGGATGGTACAGTCATGCTGAAGTGCTCTGCTGTACTTCCAGAGATGCACTGAGGTGATTTTAGATCTTACCATCTTAAAGAGGTGTTATAGTAAAGATATTATTATGAGTAAAACACTCTGCATTTTCAGATCACCCTTCAAGGCAAAACAGTTTCAATACATTATGTGACCATGAGTTTGCTGCTTAGTTAAATGCAGCACCATCAAAAGGAAAATTACTATCCTGTCAAATTTATTTAAAATTCTGTTCCAAAGGGCGTGACTGCATCCTTGTAAAGCTGCAGGAATGAGCTCTTATCTAGAGCACGTGTTCACTGCAAGACCTGATGCAGAGGAGGGAATTCCAAGTGTCTTTTGATGCCATCTTCCCCATGGTAGATGTTACCGTGGCCCTTGGCACTGAGCAGCCAGTTTGGTTTTGTTGCTGGAAGAGAGAGGGTGGGGAATCCATGGCAGATGACCAAGAACAAGCCTCAGCATGCTGGCTTTTTTACTTCTTCCCATCTCACTTATGTCTGCAGCACCCAGGTAATACTCAGGAAACTGATTCAAATTCCTGTCTTGGGAATACACAGTCACACTCTTAATTTATGGCAATGAAATCCTTCTGTGCTTGGGAGAATTATTCCTGGTCCTCCGAGAGGACAGGTCAAGTAAGAAAGATTATTTTTAAAAAGTAATAAAAATTAGATTTCACTACTACCACTCCTGGAGGATCCTGGTTCACAGAAAGGTAAATTATTCTTCACAAATACAATAGCAGAGATGGCAGAGCTGGAAATGAATGACATGGCTGGAATATACTGTGCATTGACTGAATGCAGTCAGTGCATAGAATGAAACAATCACATATATAAAGGCAAATTGTGTCAAAAGAAAAATCAGTAAAGCTGAGTTGTCTTTAGCACATACATGCCCTTAAAGCTTATTGAACATCTGTGTTCCAAAACACTCACAATTATTGGAGGGATTCCTGAATTAGTACTGGTTTTAAGCCATTAAAAAAATACACGAATCTCAAATTTTCTAACATTCTTAATTCTTCCTGATGCTGGAAGATGAAGTGTATTTTGTGAAAGAGAAAAAAAGGTTGTCTTTCTGAAAAGCCACTGAACAAGCCATGCCTGTACTTTAGGTCTGGTGCATGAGTTAGGCATGTGCAGGCAGTGCTGGTAAGTTGGGCAACAGCTTGTGTTGCAACATTTCACCTGCAGGTTCAGCTGATGGGAGCACTTTCAAAGCGAACATTTCAGTGGAATTTCTGTGTCCTAATTCCTTTTTTTGGCTGGGCTCTTGGTATTCTTTGAACACAGGCCAAAACTTTAATCCACTCATATGCATACTCAGGTTTATTAATTATGAAACTAGTAAACTGTTGTTGGTGGCTGCCTTTTGCAAGGAAAATTTTACCTGTGTGTTAAAAAAAATTTCAGAAAGTAAAGTGCTTTGTGATAGGTAATAAGAGACTAAATGTCAATCCTTCCTTTATTTTATATATATAAGAATGGAGGAGAAGAGCTGATTTTGAAGGTAAATTCTTCAGCTTGATGTGTGATATTTCACTGTTAGAAAGTGTATTAGGTTGTTCCTCACTCTTGCCCAGATCAGCAAGCTCATATACAAAACCAAGATACCTGTTGCTTTCCATTTCTAGGTACTGCTGCTGACTCAGTTAATCATTTTTGTCTGGTTACATAGCTGCTATGAGCTGCTGTTAATCTAAGTGTAGAATTAGTGCATTAATATACGCTTTATTGGAGTATGAGCAAGCTTAAATCAGTGCTTATTAAGCACTATGCTCTGGAATAAAAAGATCTATTAAGTATCATATTTTTACTGATTTTCTGCAGAGCAGCAATGGAATATTAAAAAGTTCTTGTCCCCCCCATTCCAAACAAATTTGAAATCTTTAGCAATCAAATAATAAAAATACCTTTATACTGTACATGCCCTGTTGGGAAGGCCTTTGGTTGGATTACTCAATATCATAGAATCATAGAATCATAGAATCCTAGGGGTTGGAAGGGACCTCGAAAGATCATCTAGTCCAACCCCCCTGCCAGAGCAGGGTCACCTAGAGTACATCACACAGGAAGGCATCCAGGCGGGTTTTGAATGTCTCCAGCGAAGGAGACTCCACAACCTCTCTGGGCAGCCTGTTCCAGTGCTCTGTCACTCTTACAGTAAAAAAATTTTTCCTGATATTCATCTTAAACCTCCTATGCTCCAACTTGTATCCATTACCCCTTGTCCTATCACTAGTCTTCACTGAAAAAAGCTTAACTCCATCGTCTTGACACTCACCCTTTACATATTTGTAAACATTGATGAGGTCCCCCCTCAGTCTCCTTTTCTCCAAACTAAAGAGACCCAGCTCCCTCAGCCTTTCCTCATAAGGGAGATGTTCCACTCCCTTAATCATCCTTGTGGCTCTGCGCTGGACTCTTTCAAGCACTTCCCTGTCCTTCTTGAACTGAGGGGCCCAGAACTGGACACAATATTCCAGATGTGGCCTCACCAATGCAGAATAGAGGGGGAGGAGAACCTCTCTTGACCTACTAACCACACCCTTTCTAATACACCCCAGGATGCCATTGGCCTTCTTAGCCACAAGGGCACACTGCTGACTCATGGTCATCCTCCTGTCTACCATGACCCCCAGGTCCCTTTCACCTACACTGCTCTCCAGCAGGTCAGCCCCCAACCTGTACTGGTGCATGGCGTTTTTCTTCCCCAAATGCAAAACTCTACACTTGCTCGTGTTAAACTTCATCAGGTTTTTCCCCGCCCAAGTCTCCAGCCTGTCTAAGTCTCTCTGAATGGCAGCACAGCCTTCTGGTGTGTTAGCCAATATTTATTGTAACTTATTATAAAATAGTTGTTTGGGAGAAAATCCTTTAGGGCAACAACATTCATGCTGTGAGATTAGATGCCTGCTGACTTTCTGAAGAGAAGAAAAGGATACCATGCCTGGGATTAATAGCATTTGGAGATTTTTCTCTCTCTGCTATTCACTTAGTAGTCTCTGGATTGCCTCAAGGAACAGGAGTGTAAAAAGGCTAAATCTTGAAGAAACAAATTATAAGACTTTTGCAGAAGGAAGGTGCAGTGTCAGAGGGGCTCATGTTGTTCAGATCAAAGCCCAGTATCCCAGTATCCTGTCTGTGCCAAAACTTACAGCAGATTCCTAGGGAACACTGTCAGAATGGGGCCAACAAACAGCAATACTTTCCCAGAATACTTTCTGCTTCCAAGAAGGACTTCCTGAGCCAAAAGTGGTGTCTTTTGTCTTTGGTGTCCCTCAGTGGACTTTTCTTCCATGAAGCTGGAGAGTAGCTCTTTGAACTTGCATAAGGGAGTCTGTGTTTTGCATTGTGGTGCTTCTCTAGACTTTGGCTCTGACTGTTGTGAATAGTTGCCTCCTTCCTGTTATTTCTGTATTTCAGGGTTTATGACAGTCATAGCTAAAAAAGCAATGCCCCAGATTTGCTGCCGAAGACCAGCTAATTGTGACTGATAGTCTTTTTCTTAACAGGAAATTATTTCCATAACTGTACGGTATTCTTTGTATTAGAACAGAGCTGGGCCGTGGGGGTGTTTTATCCTGGTTGTTTTGGGTTTTTAATTAATATTCTAGCTTGGTTTTGTTCTGCCTAATCTATGGATTAACCTTGCTAAGATAGTTATTGGGGATCTCTGCACGGTAGTTTTCATTGCTTGTCATGAGGCAGCATAGCAGCTTTGGTTTGCAGGATGAACAGTGGAGAAGAACAGAAGATCAGGGGCAAGGAATGGAGAAGGACATCTCAGGTCACACTGGGCCAAGATGACTGAGATAAATGTCCAGACTGTGAGAATAAAGCTGGCTGCAGTGTGAAGAGGGCATGGGCCATGTCTTTTGTATGTTTTGATTCTATTTATTATTTTGTTGTTATGGGACTAGAATAGAATCCTGCAGGTTTTGATTCAGTTTGTGCTTAATCTCATAAAAACACTGCCAGCAATTTTGAAGATGACACTGAAAAGTCCTCCCAGTTTGTGGACCAGGTCAAAACCCTGTTTTTGCTACAGTTACCTTGGCAACATATGTAAAGTGACTATAACACTCTCTCTTATGAACACAGATGCCCTTTCTAGCCCATTGATGCTCTGAATCGTTACCATAGGGTCACTGAGAGCAAAAAGAACAAACGTAACTGACAGGAAAGCAGAGGTGGGAAAGTCCTGTAACATCCCGAGTGTTGAGTCCGGAGCAGGAGTCTGAGGCACATGGACAGCAGTCAGCTGGACATGTTCTTCCCAGCTGGTGTTTCTGTGCTCTGCAGTGCATACTGATCCAGAGGTTCACTCACTTGTTCTCATTTTTTAACTTACATTGCATTTTCTTCCTTTGTTTCAGCTCAAAAAGAAGCAGGTCTATGTTGAGAAGGTAGAGAAGATGCAGCAGGCCTTGGTTCAGCTGCAGGCAGCGTGTGAGAAACGGGAACAGCTGGAACACAGGCTGCGGACCCGGCTGGAGAGAGAACTGGAATCTCTCCGGATGCAGCAGGTACCCACTGCTTCCCTGGGCTACACTAAGGTTCTTGTAGGAGTCTTTCTTGTATTATATGAGCTTGTTTCCTGATCTGACAGAGTGAGGCTGAAGTGCCCTTGCAGATCTTTCAGATCAGGCTCTAAAGGAGACCACAACCATCACCTGGTCTGTCTGAAATGGCCTAGCCCACTGCATTTCACCCTGGGGAGTTCTTGTGTCAAGCTAGTGCTGATCTGAACCAGCCTCTGTCCTTCAGACAAAATGCAAATAAACCAACCCTGACTTTTACAGATGCAACCTGAGATGACTTTTTTTTTCCCCCTTTGGAACCCAGCGTCAGGGTACGTCTCAGGCTGCCAACGTCTCGGAGTACAATGCCACAGCGCTTATGGAGCTCCTGCGTGAGAAGGAAGAAAGGATTCTTGCTCTGGAAGCTGACATGACCAAGTGGGAACAGAAATACCTGGAGGAGAGCGTGATGAGACAGTTTGCTTTGGATGCAGCTGCAACTGTGGCTGCTCAGAGGTAAATGGGGCTTTTCATAATGTGGGGATTATTTTCTTTTTCCAGTTGAATGTCTTATTTCCCACCGAGGAATGTTGTCGTGCCACCCTCCCATGATACCTCTCCTTGCGGTCTGAATGGCTTCTCAGACTTCTGCATGTGAGTGGAGCTTGGCTGCTTTTCCTGGGAACTGTGCAACTGCCAACAGATAGAAACTGTTTTCCAGGGGAAGATTCCCTCACATGCAGGAGCCATTCCTAGAGGCTCTTGGTTCAAAAACAAATGTATGAGGACTGCTTTGGTTTTTATTTTTTTAAACAGGCATCAGTCCTCGCTGAAGTCATGTGAGATGGGGTAAACGTGGTGATTCACATCGTTCACCCTGAATAGCTTCTTTGTTCTTCAGAATGTTTTTGCAAATTACTTTGTGGTATTGTCCTCAACATTGTTACTAACCAGAAACATCTACTAGCAAATTCTGCTCAAAACATTCTGCTGCTTATGGAGAAGACTGCTTGTGGGGGCGGGAAGGGAAGGGTGTCTGAAATTTGGTAACAAGCTCACATTCCAAGACAACTGTACAGAAACACTTACTATGGCTGTAAATGGGCCCCAGTGCTTCAGCTAGATGGTAAGCAAAAGCTGTCATTGGAGTGCAGCTCCTTAGAGTTAAGTATTGCGTACATATAATTTCATTGCTCGCGAGTTTCTGGTTCTTGATGGCATATTTTATTTTAGATTGTTTCAGGAACCAGATGTGAAATGGAGTGTCATTGCAACTGGCTTCCTAGCTTGTAAGATCATACTGGAATTACATGGGTGAAGTTGCAGATCTGCTGAGTTAGCATTTACAGACTTATCTTGCTCCAGAAGCAGGTTGTTATTTTAGGGCATTGATGCTTCTTGTGCACTGTTTTCTGCCTCCCCAGAGATTCTCTAAAGGCTTTTGCTACTGCTTGTTCTCAGAGGCCATGTTATATTTTCAGGTCTGGTCTATTGTTTATCATGGAATGAGTGGGGATGTGTTAGGTTTGTTCAGGTTTTGTTAAATGAACAAGAATGCCTTCCAGTCAGGAAAGAGCCAACCTCTTTTTTTCCCATTTCCTTCTACCTGCTTCTCCCCTCTAAGACAGCATTCCAATAGTGTCAAGGCTTCTGCAAGTTTCTGTGCAGTTGGCACCAATAGTGTCTCCTTCAAACACAGAAGCTGGGAGAGATGCCACTAATATTAGTGACAACCTCATCTACACTGTGCACAAATTTGTTTCCTTTTTCTTTGCTAGTGGAAAATAGCATCCCTTAGGAAGTTGAGGAAGAATGCAGGAAGAATGCTTTAAAGCACAGGCAGGAATCTGGGTCAGGTTAGGTTTATTTTATGAATGACTTTCTTATGCCCTTGACATTGGTGCTTTGCCATTCCTGATCTGAACTTTTGCAAAGTTAAAAGTACATTTTCCAGACAGTTCTCAGAGCTGGGTCAAAGAAAACAGATTTCTTACTACAAGGGATTGAAGTTCTTGGTAACTCCAATTTTTTTTTGTTTCTTTCTAATTATGTTAATGCATAGAGCTATGTCAGTAACATGCTCTTAATGTTGAGTCATACAGTGACACAGAACATAGCACAGTGACTTTGTTCTGATTGAACAGAAGACAAAGTATGAAATACTCATCATGTTATGGTTAGTGGACTGAACAACTGTCACAGTGTTAACATCAATTGCATAAGAAACTTCTATGCCTAGTTCCCTTTGATCCCCAGACTCCCTGTTGGAAGGGGAAGAAAAAAGCTTTATATATGAAGCAAAGTTTGCACTGACTCAATGGAAGAGAAGTGCCTGCTGTTCTATGCCATCCTTCCCCATACCCATGTCCTTGGATTTGCCTCTCTAGTCAGTTTACAATAGTACAGAGAATCAGTTACAGACTGGCCTGGGATGGAGAGTAGATTAACTGTTGTAATGACTTGCATATTTTTGTAATCTGTCTTTCATTAGGACTGGGAGTTGGATTTTTTGAAGGAACTGAGCCAGCCGAAACTCATAAAAAATTTGATATTCTTGTTTGTTACTTTAAAGCAATAATTTTGTGCTGCTAGGAGGAAAGCAGTGAACTTAGCTGGTCCGTCATCTGCTCTACTGCTTGTTCTCAGGGACACGACAGTGATCAGCCACTCACCTAACCCTAGCTATGACACCTCACTGGAAGCTCGCATTCAGAAGGAGGAGGAAGAGATCCTGCTTGCCAACAGGAGGTGTCTGGACATGGAGGGAAGGTAAAATGCAGTTTGGTCCCTTCTGACTTCTTTAGGAAAGGGATTTTAAATTAATTGTCTGTCAGAACCAGAAATTCTTCTCTTCAGTGATAGCAACAATGTAGGATGCCAGACGCTCATTTGGCCAAGGAAGTATCTACATAGCAATCCAAAACCGGTCTTGATAGTGAGGGCTAATTTGTATCTAGCTTGTTCCTCTTCTCTCTTCAGGGCATCTTCATCAGACCCCAGGCTCCAGCCACCTCTTTTAGCAGTCTCACAGAACTGTTTTCACTGGGGATAGGTCCCATGCAGACTCCCCAACATGTGTTAATCATCCTATTTCTGTTGTCTCCTGCCCATAACTCTCAGCTTTGTCTTAAAGCCCTTTCCATGGCTATTTAGAGCAGCTTCCAGTAGCCAAACGTGGGTGGATATCTCAGTGCCATTCTCTCATGGACATGTACAGGAAGTCTCATGCACCATCTGCTCTGGTGGGCCAGTGGGCAGCCAGTATTCAGGGCAGTAAGCTCACTGGCGTCCCTCTGAAATGGCTAAGGGTATCCTAGTCATAGCCATGAGGGCACTGAGGCCTCAGTCCAAGGAGACAGCAGTACAAATACTTTATTGTTCTTTGTACTTCTCAAAAAGGATCAAGACTCTGCACGCTCAGATCATTGAGAAGGATGCCATGATCAAAGTCCTGCAGCAGCGCTCCCGGAAGGAGCCTGGTAAGACGGACCAGATCTCCTCCATGAGACCCGCCAAGTCACTCATGTCCATATCAAACGCTGGCTCGGGCCTGCTGTCCCACTCCTCAACCCTGAGCAGCACTCCCATCCTGGAGGAGAAGAGGGAGGACAAGAGCTGGAAAGGCAGCCTGGGTAATCTTTAAATAACAGTGGCAATGCAGATACACGAGTCACTGCTTAAAGGGGAGGCAGGAGCAGCAGAGGAAGAAAATGTGTGGACAGACAGATCAGCTGGCCTGGCCTGCAGTAAAGCTGACTGCAAGCAAGATGGGACACATTGGGAAAAACTGCTTGTTTTAATCACTCTTGGGAAATAGTGCCTTCTGATGTCATTAAAATACATAAGCCTTTATTCCCAATTTGATACCTGAATGCTGGAATATTTGAGTTCCAGTTTTTGGAGTTCCCAAGAGCCTACTTTCAGCTGGGTTGTTACAGCTGTCTGAAGGTGGAAAGTCTACTTGAATAGGAGCAGATTGCTGTCCCGTAGAGTTGTGCCTACACTAACATGACTTTTGTCTAGAATGACTCAACACCATAGTTAGAGAAAATGAGTTGTAAAAAAACAAAACTTAGATTACGTGTTGTTTTTTTTGGGGGGGGGGAGGGGGGCAAAAGTTAGGCCCAAAGGCCCGCCCTGTGAGATTGAAAGACCCTGAAATGTAAATGAGAATCTGTTTCAGCTGATTTCTGAGCATGCAGGTGGGCCACTGCTTCGAGACAAAGTAGTGAGGTTAACTAGTGCCCACTTGTGTATCTTTGCATGCCGCAACATGAGGATATTGCTATTATTCTTGTACTTCAGCACCCAGTGGTGAAAGGTGCTATAAAATGGTAAACCAGTGCTATCCAGGCCCTAGAGCAAGTACTACAGAGGGGTGCAAAACTGATACCAGTTGTTATTCTGGGATTGCAAAATATCCTTCCCTTTTTCCACACAGGTGTTCTGCTGGGAACAGAATATCGCTCCGAATCCATTCCCTCCACCCCATCTCCTGTCCTTCCTTCCACACCGTTGCTCTCGGCCCACTCAAAAACAGGCAGCAGAGACTGCAGCACCCAGACTGACCGGGGGAATGAGCAAAGCAAAGCTGCACCTCCCACTGCAGCTCCCACACCAGGACGACTCCCCAGTACCAGCCTGACCTACAGCACAGACAAAACAGGTAACAGAGCTCAGCTGCTCTCCCAAAGGGGCCCCTGCCAGTGGCTCATCATCAGTTTTGCTCTGTGGGGCAGGCCTTGCTGTCCCTTTTTCCATTCAGGAAAACTGGGTTTGGTATTTGTGAGGACAGATAGATTTCAGACAATGTACTGAGAGGTCTTAAATGCTCTGTAGGAGAAAAAAAAAACAAACACAAAAGAGTGGTAGCATAAGTTTGGACACACTGGGTAGAGACAGATAGCAAGATTTAAGAATTGGAGCCAGTATATGCAAATCCAGGATCATGTCTCTGAGTATGTGTCTACTCTGGAGTAAGTTGTGAGTAGTATGTGGGGTTAAAACAGCATATGAAAATGGGCTGTAGAAACTGGCCATTGCATTTTAGTGAGTATTCAAAGCAAAGTGGACTCATATAAGGGGGAGGGAGAAAAAGGAAAGGTAACTATTGTGATAAAGCTGGTTTTTGTACTGTCCCAGTCACAGGACTGACTTCAGCGCTGGCACAAGTAGATCCAGTTGACAGTGACTGTCACAGAAGCTGAATTTGCTTCCCACAGAGCTTGAGCTGGCAAGAGCTGCTCACTTTCCAGCCCACTCTGCCAAATCAATGCAGATTACACAACCTTGCCTCTTCTACTTACAGACACATTGCAATTATGTTGTTCTTTATGGAAGAGTGGATTTGGCTGGTCTGCTGTGCATCTTGCCCCTGCTATGCTATTTAATGGGTATTGAGGGAGACAGGGGAACAGGTTTTGTGAAAGTCTGCCCTGGCTATATTGGTTTAAATGCAGTCACTCCAGTTTTATATGCCATTGTGTATCAGTGGGAGATACCCAAAGGGAATTTGATAAAATATCTCTATTTGCCTGGCTACATGCATGAAGAATTGAATTTTTTAAAATTAATAAGGGGTTGTTAGCTGTGTTTTGGCCAATGATAGAAGATTACTTTTTAAATGTTAACATAATTTTTCTAATCTCACTGAAGTAACAGCTGTGATTGTGTGTCTCTTGTTTTTTCTTCATCATGTAGATGGGCAACTCTTCCACTCCAGCACCCTTGAAAGAAAAGCCCCTGTTCAGAGCATGGGGCAGGACCTCCCAGATGGAGAGATGGTAGAATACCTCATCTGAAAGGCTGGACCAGGATCTGAACTGGGATACAGTAGCAAGAAATTTTTAAAAGACATTTTTCTTGGGGAAAAAATTGTAGTACCTGAGTAATAAAAGAACACTCAGCTGTTTGCTCTTGTATATTATGTCTCAAAAGTATGAACGGGTTAATTTATAATTTGTTCTAAATTATAAAAAACCCGTAACATTGTTCTTTGAAAGTTTCCCCCTTTATTGTTTAAATACTGGATCTGGTAACATCTGGAGAAAAAACAAGAACTTAGGTGCTCTTCATTTGATATTTCAGTATTTTTAGAGTCTCTTAAAGTGAAGTATCTGTTCTCACAGGTGTTGGTAAATGTCTAGCTTGAGTGCAGGAAGATGGACCTAACAATCAGCACCAGGGACTTAGTTGTGAGCATCACTTAATGGTTTTAGAATACAGGTGTTCTGAGAAGCTTTTATAAATTTGAGCTGTGGTCAAGGGAGATTTCTTTTAATACCTTGTCTCAGTGTAAGAACTTGGAATAGTTATTTCACGTTCATAGGCTGGAAAGTTTTCAATATACTTTTTTTTACTTCCCAAACTGTGTTATTTCTTTATTAAAAAAAATTACTCCGGTGATTAATGTCGCATTTCACATTTTTAGTTTAATTGAAAGTTTTTCCACACTTTTATACTTAAGTACTTTTCCAATAATTTATACAGTGGATAGGAAATAATATATTGTGTTCATGTTTTATGTAAATTAAAAAATGAGAGTTTACAGGCTCAGTCCTGATCTGTTAGATCAGATTTCTGCCATTACAATTCCATTGGCTTTTGTGGAACTACTCTGAATTTACCATAGTGCAAGTGGCAAGCCCTGTTGCTTTTCAGTGTTAGCAACTTACTCATAGATTCATAGAATGCCAGGTTGGAAGGTCCAGCCTTTCTAGGTAATAATATAGTTTAAGTGAGATGGCTCAGCACCCTGTCAAGCTGAGACTTAAAACTGTCCAATATGGGGGAATCCACCACTTTCCTTGGGAGACTATTCCAATGTTTGATTGTTTTCTTGGTGAAAAATTTACCTTGTGTCCAATTGGAATTTCCCCAGGAGCAACTTGTGCCCATTACCCCATGTCTTTTCCATGTGACTCCTTGTAAACAGGGAGTCTCCATCGTCTTGGTAGCCACCCTTTAAGTACTGGAACACTGTAATAAGGTCTCCCCGAAGCCTTCTTTTCTCATATGGCAGGTCCTTCAGTCCTCTGATCATCTTTGTGGCCCTTCTCTGGACCCTCTCCAGCCTGTCCTCATTTACTGCATCTGTGGAGATCTTTCTTGGTAGCAGGTTGTGTATTTCAAATGCCCTCCCTGGAGATACTAGATTATTTTTTCTTGTATCAAAGCCTCAGAGGTAGAGCTTTAAAGAGGAGCTCTGTGTAAGGTTTCAGATGGCAAATTCTCTCCTTCCAAAATATTTTTTTTTTCTTCTTCCAACTGGAGAGAGCAGCTTAAAGTCCTAGAGGCACTGCAAAAGAAAATTACATGTTTAAGTTACCAGGTTCACTTTCAGATTTTTGGGAACTAGCACAGATGCAGCAATGCTTTGGTTGCAGATGCTATAATGAGATATTAAGACCAATAGAAGTAAATGAGTTTTTTTTTTACTATCTTTGCATTTTATTATTACACTTCAATATTAATTTCTGTTAAAACAATTTTTTTTACTTGAATGTTAAATATATAATTAGCCAGTGGTCACATGTTGGCAACATGGCTAGTCTCAGCTTTCTGTGCAGCATTAGAGTAGCCAGATTTTCATTTCAGATCATTTCACCCCAGAAATAAGGAAAATCAGCAATTAATCATCAAACAGTGCATGTCCTCAGTTCCTACTCAGCTGACAGTACTGACGTGGTGTCCCCATTGCAGTAGCCTTACCAGATCAACGGATCTAACATGAGTTTCACACCAGAGGGTTGGGAGGTGAAAGGAGGTGCCTTCTGTCTGCTTCACGGGCAACTCAGCAGTGCCTGAAGGCCAGTGGTGAGTTGGATTCTGTTTGTCTTCTAGTGATAATCACCTAAAAAACCAGGGGATACACTCTGCATCGTTTCTAGCTGATTTACTGCTTGTTAGTGTTCTTCAGGCTATATTCCCAGACCTACAGAAGTTAGAGATGGCAAAATGCATATGGTAAGATACAATCTAAGTCTAAATAGCCTGGCTTTACCAGGGGACTGCTCTAACAGGCAGCACAAACTCCCTTCCACCACTGCAACTTCAGACACTTCAGAGCTGCTCTTCAAGGCTTTGACTGTCTCTGCCATATGTGACAATGTCTTTCCAGACAGTGCAGAAGACCTTCCCTAAGTGTATTTTAATAATCTGTCTGAATTACTTCTCCACCCTTTTCTAGACAAACTGTTCACAGCCTCCTCATTCTCATCCCTGAGAACATATTTAATTTATTTCTCTTGACTTCATTCCATCCCATACATGAAGTAATGCCCGCTCTGGATGATTTGGAGTGATTTCTTTTCCTCCTTGACAGCTGAAAATGCAGGAGCTTTTCTCATTAGCTTGACATCTTTCTGCCATTTTGGTATAATTTTCTATGTTATATTTTGTGTTTAGATCTTAGAATTAACAATAACGGAGCTCAAATGCCATTGTCTGTGTGAGAGAGGGGGAGTTCAAGTGCTTTTCTGTTCCTTTAAAGTCAGGAAAAATTATATTCCATCTTTAAAACTACTTCTCAGTAGTAGGAAAGAAGTTTTGCAACTGTAGGACTCTACATAAACAGTTCCAACTTGCTTGATTCACATTAATTCTATAGTGTCTAGGAAAATTTGGATTCTTTACAGATAAAATCTGTTTTAGAAAACTGATTTTTTCCCCAATCAATATTGGCTATTCAGCAGGACTAGGTAAAAATTATTTGTATATCCTCTTTGCAGCTATTTTTTTTTCAAACTGAATGCCTCTGTAATCTATTTTTACAAAGAAAAAAGGATATTTCTGTGAATAAAATATAGATGATGGACAGCAGCTCTCTCCTCCGAAATTGGAAGCCAGGCTGTCTCTGTCAGTCCAAACCATCAGGGCTGCAGGAGCCTTAGCAGTTCTCTGCCCATGGGAGTACATTTGGAAGATGGTGCAGTTAGTTTTACATGAAGTCTGGTTCTTTGCCCTATTTTGTAGTTTTGATTTCTTCCAAGAGAAAAACCCCCAAAACTTTTGACATGGAAGTTTGAGGTCACCTTCCTGTGCTGACAAACTAGGAGCCATCAGGAATGTATTCCTTCCCTCAAGCTTCCTCAGAGCCATCCTGACGTGAATGTAAAAGAGCTGCTTGCTTTGAGGAAGATGTGTACTATAGTCTTCAGTCTCTCTGTACAGATTTTTATTTTATTTTTAAAAACAAACTGCTTTAAGGAGACAAACTGCACACTTAGTTCCTTTTCCTTCTGTAGGGCTTGTTTCTAGTAGAAAGTGATTTTTAACATAATGATTGCAATTACCTTCTTTGCAAACCAAAATTTTAGACTAAGAGTTTTTCTTAAACTCGGGTATTAGAAGCAGAATTGTAGCTTTATAAAGGAAGCCACATATTCTTCTTTGTAGAGCAAAACAAGAACATCAAATTTAGTTATTTTTTTCCTCTTTCCTTTCACTGCTTACAGAATGGCCAAACTCACAAGCCCCTTGGGCAGTTCCTTTGGGATTTGACAACTCGGGGAACTGCCTGAGATCTAAAGGCTTTTGTTCCCATATGGTTTAATGTCATTATTAACTTAAAATAGCTCCTACCTGGCAACTTCTGTGGGGTCTAGAGCAGCAATTTTTGGTCTGTGGCCTTGAGGGCTCAGGGGGATCTGTGAGTTTGCTCCCGAGGAGTCTGCAAAGGGTGGATGAGGTCAGCAAGTACCATTAGAGGCTGGAATTCTTTCTGTGTGGTCTCTGCCTCTGGTGGCAAATTTGGAGAGTGAGAGGCTGAAAACTAGCATTAGCTTTGCTTCGTTTTTGAGGCTGCCTGAGCGAGGGGACTTGCAGAGTTTTAGGCCAGAACCATTTCCAAGGACATCTGCTCCAGGAGCTCACAATGGTGTAACAACTGCATCCTGTGAGCCCAGACATCCATACAGTGAATCCTGGCAGCCGTGGCCAGATAATTTCCTTTTGCTGTTGCTCATAACGTGGTGGTGATACCAACTTGGTGCAGTCAGGACTAGCAAAACCCAGAGGTAATTTGTTTTCCTCTCCCTGCTGACAGAAGTTAGCCTAGGATTCACTGTGCTTCCTCACGCTGCAGCCAATGGTTTAGCTGCCTGGCAGGGGTGGGGGGCTGTGGGGAAGGGGGGATGTCTCTTTTCATGTATTTGTATAGGAACTCTTTTTTTTAAAAGCTAGCATTTTTATGTCTAGAAAGTAAAAAAGACATTGTAAAATGTAATTGTACTGTATTTATGAAGAAAATACATTTCTTTTCAAAAAGATCTTACTCTAAGTTGATTTTAGAGTCTGACTTCCAACAACGTAATCTCTTAGGCTTTCAGAAGCATTGAAACCCATCTGGTTTGCACTGTGCTGTCCAACCGTACCATTAGGGCTGTGCTAAACTATTGAAATTTAAGAAAACACAACCACCTGCCTTCCTAAACTGGAGCAGAACCTGTGTGGCTCCAAGTTCTGAAGTATTTGAACTTTCATTCAACGTGGACTTGGCTCAGGATCAGAAGTGAAGACGCTGAAATAACTGGAGGGCAGTCTTGGGCACTGTTGCTTCCAAGCTTTGCCTCTGGGAGAGCTGGGAAAGAACTGCCCTTTTGCTTGGACTGTGGAGCAGGGTTCCTCCTGGGGAGAGGCCTCACTCAGGACTCATCCTGTCATTTAAATCTATTCCATTTGTAGAGAAGGAGCTTTGGGGGCAAATGGCTTCAACCCTGTTTCCCTTTCAGCAGGGTTGTGGTGTAAAAGGTGAGAAACCAGTGACCAGTAGTTGCTGCTCTGTATGATCCAAAGTATCAAAGCATAAATTAGAATAAATTGAAAAAACAAACTTAAACTGCCATTTCACAGCCTTAGAAAATATGTTGAGAGAATGATCTTTCCTATATAAGCTTGTACTGAAGTGAATTGTGGATTATTTTTCCTCTTTACTTAAACCATCAAGTTCGTTTTGTAATTTGTGACTGAGCTGTTGTGTAATTCAGCTGTTGAAACAGCCCGAACATCTTTGAAGATGATGGCAGCTTTAATTCTAGGAAGGAGAACAAAAAAAACTTAAGTATAAATATGCACTAAGAGGTCTTGTAAAAATGTCTATTGTTATGTTTGTAGTGAGCTATAAAAATATTCTGTGCATTTTTGAAGAGTGGATCCTGCTGTTTCCAGTATTTTGTTCCACAGATTGGCTTGTTCTGCAGTGTATTTTCTTTCGGATGAAAACCTTATTGGTTGCAAAACAAAATCAAGCCTTCACCTGATCTACTCCTCACTTCGGCTTGGCTTCCACCCTTAAGTGTTCCGCTCCCGATGGCAGGTTTTGCGGGACAAACGGCTGGGTCCCGGGCTCTGCCCTCGGGCGGGCCCTGCCGCTCAGAGCGCGCTTCCCGCCCTCCCGCCTTCCCGCCGGCGCCGCCGCTTCGTGCCGCGCTCACAGGCCCGTCCTCCCGCCCGCGGCGGCCGGGCCGATCTTCCGATGCCAAAAGACAACAGCAAGCGAGTCACCTGCAGCCACGTGAGTATTCTGTACGTCACAGGTTTTTTTGTTAATATCTTTTTGGTGTGATTTGTTGCTTCCCGTTTGTCTTTCTTGTCACGCTGCCAGAGGGAAGGAGCGGGGGTTGTTGAGAAGCTGCTTGAAAATGATCGGCCTCGGTGCGTATTTTCATTGTAGACTTTTTAAGTGGATCTTACCATAGTTGTCACCTTCCCTGGTTGCCAGTGCTGTAACAAATACCAGGTTGACAAACGGGGGGCCAGTGGTCAGTTTACCACATATATCCCCTACGCTTTCAGGCCCTTTGATGTTGTTTCTATAAATCTCCCTGGCATGCCAGAGTAGAAACAAGAAGACCAAAAAAAGCCCCAGCCAGACAGAAAAAACAACGAGCTACAGAAGCTTGCTAATAGCTGGCTTATTTAACAAAACAACTGTGGCCCATCTGCTGAGGGGTGTGAGCGAAGTTTTTGGACGTTTCACAACCGCCCCAGTAGCACCAGGGCTGGTCAGCCCAGCCGCCCGCTGGGCCCGCAGGCTGGGAGCACCCCTGAAGGAGCCTGTGAAGGTCCCAACACGGCTCCATGGGGAGCAGCAAGAAGCCATGCAGGAATAATTTGGCTTTTCATATCCCATTACCTTTCTTGGAAGCACGTTGACCAGCCCACTTGGACAATCCCATCTGGCAGACTGTCCCTTCGATGCTGCGCTAGAGGCATCTGTTGGATGTGGGCATGGTAAAGATATCTCCTTCAATCCCATTTTTTGCTAGTCAGCATGCAGAGATTTGGGGCTTAAAAGGGGAGAGAAAGATTTAAATATTTGGTTTTTTTAATCTCAATTTGCTCAGCCTTTAAATGAAAAAGCCCCTTTGCGCCAAATCCTTACTAAGTGCAAGGTAGGAGTGCTGGCAGGGAGTTAGGAGCTCACACAGCAAACTGTGATTACAGCACAATCCCAAGTGTTGTATTATTGTATTTATTGTAAAGCATTGCTTATCATTGCTTTTAAACACCTGTGAAGAAA